>NC_090449.1:550637100-551262100 GCF_031143425.1 Pleurodeles waltl
CGTCCGGACCCTGGGGGTCCACCACAGACGGAGCACCCACTGTCATAAAAAATGGGAGGACATTTGCTGCTGGAGCAAGAAGACGGCGGAGGCCCAGCTGGTGATGGCCTCCCAACATGGGAGGGGTGCCCGTCGCACCATGACCCCCCTGATGTTCCGGATCCTGGCAGTGGCGTGTCCGGAGTTGGATGGGCGCTTGAGAGCATCACAGCAGCCACAAGGGGGTGAGTACCGTCACATCGATCTGACTCTGCGCGCATTGGGAGGTGTCTGGGTGGGGGAGGTGGGCAGTGGGTTCCCCTAGGCCAGGACGAGCTTTGTAGGCAAAGTCGCTTTGTGAGGCAGGCTATGTGGCACCCCAACACCACCAGTGGTAAGAGCCATCTACACCTAGTCAGACTCCTGTGACTTCCATGTGTGCAGTAATCGGGCATTAGCCTTATACCCCATGCCCCTGTGATTAATTAGGGAACTCTAAGTGCATGGCGTAGTGCAGAGGGCTGCTGTATCTGTAGTGTCCGCCAACGGTAGCGGTATTGCATGCATTGAACATGTCTTTTCTTCTTTCTCCCCCCCCCCCCCCTTTTTGTGGTCTCCCTGTTCTTGTGTGCATTAGCATCATCAGGCGGAGGAGCAGTGCCACCGGAGCAGGAGGGAGCTGCATCCCACATGGCCCTGGAGGGCGAGACAACGAAGTCTGAAGTCACCAGTGGGACGGAGGGTGAGGGTGGCTCCACGGAGGGGACAGGAGCAGAGACCAGCGACACCGACTCCTCCTCTGATGGGAGCTCCCTTGCGGTGGCGGGCCCCTCTGTGCCCACCGCATCAACAGGTACAGCTGCCACCCCCCCTACCAGCACCGCCCTCCCAGCAGCCCCTCAGTGTGTGTCCCGTGGCCGCTCACCCAGGAGGGTGGGCATCTCCTTCGCCCCAGGCACCTCAGGCCCTGCCCCAGTTAGCCCTGCTGCCCTCAGTGAGGAGGCTATTGACCTCCTGAGATCCCTCACTGTTGGGCAGTCTACCATCCAAAAGCCATCCAGGGTGTAGAGAGGCAGTTGCAACAACAAATTGCACACCTGGAGGGCATGTATTCTGGCCAGGCAGCCCAACAGCGAGCATTTCAGGCTCTGGCCTCTGCACTGATGGCAGCCATTGTCCCTGTTTCCAGCCTCCCCCTCCAACCTCCTCCTCCCAGACCCAATCCCCTGTACCTCAGCCTATCCCAAGCACACCATCAGACCAGCATGCACACACCTCAACACACAAGGCTTGCTCAGGCAAACATAAGCACCACACATCCCACAGGCACTCACACAAGCATCATACCCATGCACACATACCAACATCCACTGCCTCCACTGTGTCCTCCACGTCTCCCTCCTCCTTCCCTGTCTCGTCTCCACTCACACCTGCATGCACTACATCTTCAGCCACTACCTCCATCACCAGCACGCCCATCACCACACACCGCTCACGTGCACTCACCACCCCCACTACCATTCACACATCCCCTGTGTCCTCTACCAGTGTGTCTGTGAGCCCTCCTCCCAAAGTACACAAACACAGTCACACACCTGCCCAAAAGCCATCCACCTCACAACAGCCTCCAGCCCATGCACCTTTACCCAAAGTCAGCAAACGTACACCTCCTACATCCACTACCTCTTCCTCCACTCCCAAACCCCCTCCATCTACCCATCCCAGTGTGTCTAAAAAGCTTTTCCTATCAAATGTTGACCTTTTCCCTACACCTCCCCTCCCTGTCCGTCCCCTAGGGCCCGCCTTTCCAGGTCCCAACCCAGCACCTCAGCCACCACATCACCGGGCACAGTGGTGCCAGCAATAGCGGGATTTTGGAGTGCGCCAAGCAACAGGGCTGCCAGTGTCCCAAGGAGTAAGGGAAAGGACAGTCCCCCACCTCCAAAACAGAAAAAGTTGCCCACATCCCGGAAGGAGAAGGTGAAAACACCTGCCACCAAGGGCTCCGGCAAAACAAAAGTGGAAAGTGGAAAGACAGCTACACCACCATCCAAGGTGGGGAAGGGCATAAAAATCAAAGGCAGGTCCACGTTGACGCCAACCTGCACAGCGGACCAGACCACCACCGGCACTGACACCTGCACCGCCGCCACAGACACACCGCCAGCACCGCAGACACTGAGCCCTTCATCAGCGCCACAGACACTGTGCCCTTCACCAACACTGCAGACACTGAGCCCTTTACCAGCACCGCAGTCAGAGAGCCCACCACCAGCACCGCCGCTACTGACACCGCCGCCAGCACCGCAGCCAGTGAGCCTGCCACCAGCACCGCCTCCACAAAGACCGCCGCCAGCACTGTTTCCACAGAGCCCGCCACCTGCACCGATGCCACAGAGCCTGCCGACAGCACCGATGCCACAGAGGCCGCCACCAGCACCGATGCAACAGAGTCCACCGCAGCACCAATGCCACAGAGTCCGCCCCAAGCACCGCCGCTACTGACACCACCGCCAGCAGCCCCGCGACATCCTGAGCCAGTGACACCACCGCAGACATGGCTGCCATCCCCAGTGGTCAGTCGTACGAGGCTGGTGGTCAGTTCCAGGAGCCTGGCCAGCTTGCATGATGCACCACCGTCAGTGGAGTGTCACATTCGCTACCTCAGTCCTTGGCAGGATGAAGCACTCTGGGCACAAAGCCCCCTCCAGAACCAGTGGAGAACGGCATCCACTACCTCATTCCTTGGCAGGATGAAGCACTCTGGGCACAAAGTCCCCTCCAGAACCAGTGGAATATCACATCCACTACCTCCGTCCTTGGCAGGATGAAGCACACTAGGCACAAAGCCCCCTCCAGAACCAGTGGTGAAAGGCATCCACTACCTCAGTCCTTGGCAGGATGAAGCACTCTGGGCACAAAGCCCCCTCCAGAACCAGTGGAGAAAGGCATCCACTTGAGAGACTGTGGCTTTGCACTCCCCAGGATAAAGCAGTGGGCAACCCACCCACTGAAAAGACTTGAGAGACTGTGGCTTTGCACTCCCCAGGATAAAGCAGTAGGCAACCCAACCACTAAAAAGAATTGAGAGACTGTGACTTTGCACTCCCCAGGATAAAGCAGTGGGCAACCCACCCACTGAAAAGACTTGAGGGACTGTGGCTTTGCACTCCCCAGGATAAAGCAGTGGGCAACCCACCCACTGAAAAAATTTGAGAGACTGTGGTTTTGAACTCTCCAGGATACATCAATGGGCATGGAGCCCTCTCGTGGAGCTGGCGTTGTGCACTCATCCGGCTGAGGTGCCCCCCCTGCCCTTCCCCCTGAGGTGCCTGTTTCATTTCAATCTGATGCCCCTTCAGTGTTCTCCCTATTTGCAGTCTGGTATCGAGTGTGTGCCTCGCCCATGCATTTTGTGCCCAGTGGTCCAGGGACTTTGAATGGTGCACTATCTGGACTTAGGTATAGTTGGTGTACATAATTGTTTATACTGTATTTAAAGTTTTGACTAATGGATTTTTATTGATTACAATCGTTACAATCATTTTCTTTTGTCATTGCATTCTTCCAGGAGGGTTTGGGGAGGTGTAAATCTATTGTTGCAGCATGTATTGGTGTGTGTGTTGTTGTGGGTGAGGGTGGGGGTGTTGCGTGTTTCATGCGTGTGTCACTCTCTTTTCCCTCCCCCCTCCCCTGTGTTGTAGGTGCAGTACTCAGTGTGGTCATCGCCGCCGTCGTTCGTGCTCCTGGTAGAGGAGCAGGAAAACTATCGCAGGGAGGATTTGGAGTTCTGGCTCCATGGCGTCCTGGTTCCTCGTGGGTTGTGTAGAGGTAAGTGTTTCCCCTTCCAAGTCCTGTTTCCGCCGTGTTTTTTGTTTGCATTGAATCCGCCCTGGAAAAGTTGGTGGATTGGCCTCTCATAATAGTGTGGGCGGTACATTGTCTTACGCCTGTCTGTTGGCGGTGACCGCCATGCTGTTTGTTTGTACCGCCATGGCGGTTGGAGTGTTGAAGTGGCTGTCTATGTTGACGGCTTCCACCACGGTCGTGATTCCATTTTTTTTACCGCCGGCCTGTTGGCGGTCTTACCGCTGCTTTAACACCGACCGCCAGGGTTGTAATGAGGGCCTATGTGCACTAGGACCATTGAGGTTCTAGGCAGACTCAATAAAGGAGTTTCATAACTTGATGGGTGGTGTTAAGGTGTGGTTATTAATGGTTATGACATAATCAGAATGAGGTATGTGAATGTATGCTGAGAAATAAAGACTTCTGCTACAGAGCTTCATGTGTGGAGTGGTTCTTTGCATGTTCCCGGGCTGGATGCTACAACTGGTGAGGAGTAGAGGATCTGTGCCCCGAAGAAACAAGACTGCTCTCCCCGAGAGTTTTCAATTATATAGAAAACTGCTTGTGGGTGACAAATTGATAAGAAGCAATCCAAAGTTGGCGTGTGTGGAGTATTACCTCCGCTCCAGCCGGTATACATCCCTCAAAGAAGTGGAAGGCTCTGTGCAGGAGAGCATTTGGAAAGCCCATCAGAATCCATTTGGAAAGCCCATCAGAATCCATTGGGAAGGCTAAAAGAAGAGATACTGTGTTGTGCCATAACATAGAGCCATCACCCAGGCTGTGATAACCAGGTACGAAAGTACAAATGTACTTACCAGCAAGTACGAAGGATGTGCCACATGACCTTGAATCGGGTGTGATGACTCAGCCCAATTGAGAAGCTGATGCATGCACAGCTGCCAGTGGCATCCAACGCACCGAATCCATCAGAATAGCAAAGTTTTTTCAGTGGCTGCAGAAAAGAGCACAAAGTACAATGCAGCTGTGTTTCTGAAACCGCCATTGCCAATTGACACCCCAAAAAGCAAAATATTAGCACCAGATAGTCCACACAGATTGAAAAGTTCGATGAATTTATAGATGCCCTAGAAGAAGTACATCGCAAAAAGAACAGATGATAGACAGAATGCTGAACAATGTCAATAATTCACCTCAGTCACAGATCTGAGCCTAAATCATTGTATTTTTGTACCCCATGCCATTCCAGTTTGGACCCAGCCATATGCACCGTAGTCTTGTCTCTGTTCCCAAAGGGAACAGGCCAGCCTGAAGGCGCAGACCAGGTCCTCCTTGGACAGGAAACAAGCATACTAGACTGGTTTTGGGGTATCACCCCTTATCAGCCAGACTAGCTTAAATCCAATGGCACAGTGAGCCCAGGACCCATGTCTGGGCATACCTGCGCACGTAGGAGGGCAAATGCAAAAACATGGATGCTCCATTTAATCTCAGCCACTGGCAATTGCCTGAGCCGCCTCTCAATTTATTGTTTTTTTTTGCCTACGTGCCTTCCCAGTTTGGACCCAGCCAAAAGCAAATCAGTCTTGGCCCTGCACCCATGGGAACAGTCCAGCCCAAACTGCCATGTCAGGTTCTCCCTGGACTAGAAACAAGCATCATGGGACAGGTTTTGGGATATGACCCGTCATCAGCCAGGCTAGCTTAAATCCAGTGGCACAGTGAGCCTTGGTGTTGTGCTCACTCGCCGCCTTTCGTGCTGATTCGTGCAAGTAGCGTGCTCCACGTTGCAACGCACGAACTGCACCACATGGTTGCCCGCATGCACAGCCGTCTTGTTTTTCCTATCCTGTGCATGGTGCTGGGCCTACTTCTCAATCCATAGTATATCTTTGTCATCCTTACTTAATCCAATTTATCCTCCCCAGTTCTACATTTGTTGCCTCAGTGCGTGTATTTATGTTGGTGTATTTTACTTTTTTTTTCTATGATGTTTTTGTACCTTTTCCTTTTTTCCCCTAGTTAGCTTTCTAATTTCTTCCTCTCTTTTCCTTCTCCTCCTTCTGTCTTTATTTATTCCCACCCAATGCCAAAACAGAGCATTGGAGAGGGGGCAACATTGCAGGATATGTAGCGAATTGGAGTTGGTGCAGTCAGCAGCAGTTGATTCACTGCTCTGCCAATATCCTGGATTGGGCGAGGGACCTGCTTGACCTGCAGGGCATCCAGGTTGCAAGGCTTGTTGAGTATCAGTAATTCATTATTACTAATTTTGTTGTGTCCTACAATATTAATTTTTTTCAAATAGCATGCTGCTCACACCCAAAGGTAAGTTAAGTTCATGTAATGTTACGAATATTTTGTGATGCAGTTTGAGCAAGCCAGATGCTTGGTGCTACCTAGTTCTTCTCATTGCTGTAGGCGCTCGCTTGGGCTGATTATTTAAGAAGTTATGCTGACTCCTCTGTCCTCCTGTCACTAATATAATGGTACTGTGGTATTAATAGTAATATAAGAGCTAATACAGTCCCTAGAAATCTTCCAGTGATGTGTAGTGTGCATCTATGCATTGAAAAGGGAAACTGACTAAATTGGCCTATCAAAGGTGGTGATTGCGATTTGCGGAGGAAAGATCATTTGTTGCAATGCATTAGTAGTTCCAAATGTAGTTTAGAAAATTTGGAATAGGGCTTAGGTAAGGTTTCAGAAATGAGGCATAGGTAAACTTAGCTATATAGGCAATCTGATTTAGAAAAGAACAATTTCAATATGTTACTGATCACTAATCTATTTTTGTTATCTTCTTTATTTTTTACTCCAGCAACCAAGGACAAGAAAATGGCATCAGAGGGTCGGGCCGAGGAGGGTGCCACCACCTGTGCTGCAGCACGTGGAACTTCCACCGCCACCATCAGTACCACTGATGCGGCAGACGACTCTGCTGGCCCCACTAAATTCTTGTTGATCTTATTTATTTCTCTAAATTTACCTCTCCCCTTTAGAATAATTTTTCCTCCTTTCTCTTTTACTTTGACTTTTTTTAAATGCTCTTCGTTCTATTTCATGTTTATTTTTATTGTACCTCCCTGGATTATCCTTTTTTCTACATTTCTTGTTTTTGTCACTGACTTCCTCTTGTGTCTGCACTAATCTGTAACTTAAGCTTTCTTCTGCTTGGTTATCCTGTCCCGCTCTCCTAACTGTTATACCCTGTGGTCTGATATTGTAAGACTAAGACAATAGATTAGGTAGTCTATTGTGACACTTGCAGAGTTTGCAGTCCCAAGCAAGCTCTTCTACGCTTGTTTGTTGAGAAGGCTTTGTATTTCTTGCTAATGCTCAAATGACAAGAGATTGGTCATAATTATGGTGACTCCCTCCAATGCTGTGTTGTATGTATCATTATTCAGTATCCCAGCAGTTTTGATGACAGTGCAGCATGGCAGGAAAGTAATACAAAAATGTCCCATTACATCCGCCAACCAAAATCATATGTCCATCATTGACTAATTTATTCTACCCCTTCATTGCACTTTAAATGGCTCACAGTCACCATCATAACTCTGCCCCTCCATTACGGTTGGCTTGACTACTGGCTTTACATTACTGTCAACCCACAAAATGATCAAAATTATATTTTAGACGGGAGAGAAGATACTGCAGAATGAACTGTAGTCATGTGCTGCAGGTGTATTTTGTTAAACAAAAATAAAAAGGGGGTGGTGTATCTGACATGTAAAATGTGTAATGTTTTTTCTAGCTGCACAGACCACCAGTGCGCCAGATAACACAGCAGCAGAAGATGTGGCGGCAGGGACAGGTGATGACAAGACACATTGCTTGGTTATTGATAATTACTAGTATATGCACTATATTCGTTAAGTGAGGCAGATCTCACCCATCATCATAATCCACGACTTCTCTGCCCATGGCACTTCATGAATCACGACCCATGGGACATGACCCCACCCAACTGCAGCATGGTTCAATCTGTCACTACAGTGTTGGCTGTGCAATGTTCGTCTGCCTCTGTTAGTGTGGCATTTACAAAGTTTTCAATAGATTGCAAACCGAAACGAAAACAAGGTGTGTTTCTCTTCCCACCCAGTGTTCTGTTAGTCAACTTCTAGTACTGCACTACTTTATTAGTTCCTAAGTTCAGCCTCAACCTACCAAAACCTTTGAAAAAAAGCTTTTTGTGCCACATGTTTCGAGACAAGTGACTCATATGACCTCCATAATGGATTTACACCTGTTCAAATTTTATATTCATCAACTTTCAGTTCCAACTACAGTGACTGACTAAGCCTAAGCTCATTAGCCACATCATCAGTGACCCCCCAACCTTTCTATAGAGTAACCTCTACCGTTCCTACCCAGCCTTTTCCCTGTACCTTAGCCAGCTGCAGCAGACTAAGGGCCTGATTTAGAGTTTTGCGGAGGGGGTTCCGCCATCAAAGAAGAAACACACCTGCTTAACCCCCACTCACCCCCTTGGTAGCTTGGCACAAGCAGAAAGGCTTACTCCAGAAGCAATATGTAAAGTATTTGAACCAACACACATAGTAATACAGTGAGAACACTACAAAATGGACACCATACCAGTTTAGAAAAATAGGTAATATTTATCCAAATCAAACAAGACTAAAACGACAAAAATCCAACATACACAAGTCAAAATATGAATTTTCAAAAGAATAAGAGTCTAACTAAATAGAAAACAATGAAAACTTTGTTCTTACACAAAGTAATTTGTGTGCGTCAAAAATAAAGCCGCACAGGCGAGCGTGCATCTGAAAAGTCACTGATACGTCGATTCCTTATTCGCAAGTGAGGCCGTGCATCGTTTTTTCTCTGGTCGGGTAGGCAATGCATCATTTTTCTTCCTCGCAAGAGAGCAATGCGTCGATTTCCAGACAGGGCACCTCGGATCTGCGCAGGTTCACAATGACTTTGACATCCAGAGACAATGCGTGAGAAATCCGGTCGCACAGTGTTAGAAAACCATGCTGCGTGGGGTTTGCGTCATTATCAGCATCCGCAAGCGAGTGTTGTGTCACTTCTCCAGCCGCGATGCATCGATCTCCCAGCCGCGATGCAGGTGGAGTGTCGATTTTAGCCGTGAAGCAGGTGGCATGTCATTTATCAGCTGCGTTGCAGATGGTGTATCGAAAACTTCCCACACAGCATTCTGTGCGTGGATTACAGTCCTTGGTCTGCCAACTCCACCTTTCAAGGGCCCTGGGACTGGATAGGGCACCACTTGGCAGGGCAGGAGTCTCAGCAGAGAGTCCAGATGCTGGGAGAGGAAGTCTTTGATGGCCGTGAGACTTCAAAACAGGAGGCAGGCTCAGTTCAAGCCTTTGGAGATTCTTCTTCTAGCAGGAATACACAACAAAGTCCAGGCTTTGACCTCTTTTACTGGCAGAAGCAGCAACTGCAGGATAACCCAACAAAGCACAGTCACAGGCAGGGACAGCACTTCTCCTCAGCTCTTCAGCTCTTCTCCTTGGCAGAGGTCCTCTTGGTTCCAGAAGTGATCTAAAGTCTGGGATTTTGGGTCCACTACTTATACCCCTTTCTGCCTTTGAAGTAGGAAAACTTCAAAGGAAAGTCTCTGTTGTTTACAAGATCCTGCCTTGCCCAGGCCAGGCCCCAGACGTATACCAGGGAGTTGGAGACTGCATTGTGTGAGGGCAGGCACAGTCCATTCAGGTGCAAATGACCACTCCCCACTCCACTCTAGCTCAGATGGCTCATCAGGATATGCAGGCTACACCTCAGCTCCTTTTGTGTCACTATCTAGAGTAGATTCACACACAGCTCAACTGTCAGTCTGACCCGGACAGGGAATCCACAAACAGGCAGAGTCACAGAATGGTTAAAGCAAGAAAATGCCTACTTTCTAAAAGTGGCATTTTCAAACTAACAATCTAAAAACCAACTTCACTAAAAGATGTATTTTTAAATTGGGAGTTCAGAAACCCCAAACTCCAGATTCCTATCTGCACTCAAAGGGAAGCTGCACTTGGAGGAGATTTAAAGGCAACCCCCATGTTAACCATTGAGAGGGATAGGTCTTGCAATAGCGAACACTGAATTTGGCAGCATTTCAGGGTTAGGACATGTAAAACACATCTGTACATGTCCTACCTTTAACATACACTTCACCTTGCCCATGGGGCTACCTAGGACCTACCATATGGGTGCCTTACATGTATAAAAAGGGAAGGTTTGGGCCTGGTAAGTCAGTACACTTGCCAGGTCGAATTGACAGTTTAAAACTGCACACACAGACACTGAAGTGGCAGGTCTGAGATGAGTTTACAGGGCTACTCATGTGGGTGGCACAACCAGTGCTGAAGGCCCACTAGTAGCATTTGATTTACAGGCCCTGGGAACTTCTAGTGCACTTTACTAGGGACGTACTAGTAAATCAAATACGTCAATCAGGGAAAAGCCAATTACACATGCACTTTACAAAGGAGCACTTGCACTTTAGCACTGGTCAGCAGTGGTAAAGTGCCCAGAGTACCAAAGACAGAGTCCAGCACATAGGCAAAACATGGGAAGCAGAGGCAAAATAGACAGGGGAGCCCATGCCAAAGATGTCAGGTCTAACACATCACGTTTGTCATGGAGTAACCCTCCACCAAACTCTAGTCTAAATTAGTCCCTAAATCAAGTTTCCTTCCCTTACTGCCAAGCAAATGTATCAGATTGAAATAATCAGGGTGACACCAGGAAGTACAGTGGGATTCAGTGTCTGTCATTTCGTGTTTTGCAGATGGGATACTCTGTGATGATTGTGCCCAATAAATTCTATATATCTTGTTCCTTTCCCTGTACTACAGTGCATTGCTTTTCCTACTTTCTGCTTACCGCAGACAGGATATCTATTATCTACATGTTATACATGACATGTGTGACATATAAATTGTCTGCTCTTTGGAGTCAGGGTAGAATTGGAAGACATTTGGAGAAGAGCAGGGCCTTTAGACTCAAGATGATTTTTTATCCAAGGCAGCTGCCCCAGCTGCAGACTACAGAGTAGCAAATTTGTGCCCGATGTAGTAGCTAGCACACTTCCAGTCATTTAACACAACAAGAGTAGAAAACTTGTACTCCATAGTAGATGATGCCTTACTCATTAAACTGAGTATTTTTTCTTTTTTTCCACACAAAGGCCCTAATTAAGAGAATGGTGGTAAATGTCGCCTACCACCACGTCGACAGACACCAAAAGACTATCGCTGCAGCTAACAGCTGTCTGCCAAATTATGACCACAGCTGGATTTCCACCACAAGAAGGGCGGAAATCCGGCTGTGGATATACTGGCGGATGGAGTTAAGGTGGCGCTGCTACCATCAGCAGTGCCATGCCAGTGGACTGCCACCAGCCGCATTATGAACAATAATACGGCCTGGTGGTGTTCTGCTGGTGGGCTCTGCTGGCGATAGCAGCACCCCGTGCCGTTCCCTGCCGGAAGACCCCCTAGATGCAGGTAAGTTGGGTTTCCGACAGGGGATGAGGTGTTGTGTGTGTGTGTGCATGAATGCGACTATGTGTGTAGTGTTGTTTGTGAGTGTGTATGCATGTGTGAGAATGCATGTATGAATGGAAATGTGAATGCGTGTCTGCGTGTCAGTGTAAATGTGTGTATGGATGTGTGCGAGAATGAATGGATGCATGTGTGAATAAATGGTGCGTGGTGTGTGTCTGCGAGTGTGCGAGTATGGGGGGATGGAGGATCAGAAGGAGTGTGGATGAAGGGGGTGGGGGACATCTGGGGACTGTTTGGGGGGATGGGTGGGCCTCCTACCAATGACAGGGAAGGTATTCCCTGTCACTGGTAGGGCCTAATGACATGGTTTTCATGGCATTGTAAACGCCACAAAAACCATGGCAGTAAGCATGGTCATGATGCCACCAGCGGTACAATAGCGGCCACCGGACTGGAGATTCTTATCTCCGGCCCGGCGGCTGCTACCACCATGGCAGTCGGTATGGTAAATTGGCGGGTTGGCTGCAGCCAACCTGCCAATGTCATAATGTGGTGGTATGTACCGCCTGCCTGTTGGCGGTACTACTGCCACATTATAACCGAGCGCCTGGGTCATAACGACCCCCAAAGTGTTTGTGTGGTTTGATTTGTTTTTAAGAAATGCTTTACAAGGAAAAAAAAACACTTTCTTAATCTTATGCTGCCTCCTTTCAGCCAGTCAGTGGTTTTATGTGAGCCACATATTGGTAAATCGTGCCCCTGGGTCTCCTTCAGGAGAGGGTGGATTTTATTTTTTATAATTTAGGTTGGTAAAGGGGAAATCTTTATAATCCACTTTATGTCTGAAGTTTTGTTGTGTGTTTTATTTAACTTTGCACTGATGCATGTTTTCACAGCCTGTCTTTTTAATCTATTTCTCAAAGTGTATGCCAGTTAGGTGGGTGTGCTGGCATTCCCTATATTGTGTACAGAAACCTAGATAAAAATGTCTTATCTCATTTGCAGTAGAAGTTACTTACATGCTAAGTAAAGTAGTTTAATTCACCCATAGGTTTCTTACCTGAATAGGTGAAGTGATGGCTGGCAGCTGCTCCCTCTGTCAATTTTCCATCACATTACTGGAGGGTTTCCCGGGTGTTTTCTGTATGGTAGTGATAGTGCGCTAACAGGGAAGGCATCACAGTGTGGTCCCAGTCCCACCTAGGTGATTTCCAACTGTAGGATTAATCAAAAGGATCACAGGTAACTAAATTGAAAAACAAAAATGAAAGTTAGTAGGTTATACATATACATGTACATATTAGCTTTAGAAAGACTGAGGACAGACTACTACCACCATGACACATCAAAGAATACCACATACAACAAAAACTAGCAATAGTAAATTATTGTGAGCAATAGTGAGCATGGAATGTGAAAAACAAAGTTATGAAATCCTCAGGTCAGGAAAAATGTGCTGAAAGTCTGTAGTCGACAAGGTTAACCATTTTATTTACGCATAACAAAGGCCTGAATGATGATGTTGACGTTGAGGATTGATCTTCTTTCTTATGCTTGGTTGGATAAGTAGTGCTGATGTGTGCTATTGCTCAGGTAATAGAAGATCTCACAGTGAGTTGGTGTTGCATTTAACAACACCCGCCCCACCAAGTTTGTGATCTATTTGATGTAAATTGACACACACAAACAAATCACATAGCCCGGAAGAAGGGGTTAGGGGTTTAATGAATGCATGGATGGGAAAGGGGATTTAGGGAAAGTTGTGACAAAGACAAACACAACCCAAAAACAACATTTATCAGGGTGATGAGCAGCACATCATCATCAATTTTTTGTGGAAGGAAACAAAGACATGAGTATGGGACAGTTCAGTTAAATGCATTGCAAAAAGGCTGTCTTCCCCAGAGGCTCAAGTTATTACATATCTAAATGTTCTGTCTTCTAGGTTTGAATAAATCAAATTATGGAGGAGTGAATTAAACCCACCCAGTTCTAAAAAATATAATTGTTGAAAGAAAAATGAAACTGTATTACCAGATTGGGCGGTGCATCTGCATCCTCCTCAGAAGTGTCCGTCACTCTTGGGCGCCGGTCTGAACCAGTCTGGAAGGTAAGCAGGACAACTGGGCTTTGCTTTCGCCTTTTGTTTGTGCAGGTGAGGAGAAAGAGAAGGCCAGCGGATTGTAAAACAGAAACTGCATGGTAGAGTCAAGTAGAAGGACAGAAGGAAGGTAAGGTTCATGAGGAGTGTACCAAGAAGACTCAGAGGCATAGCATGACCAAGAGGAGTTTCATGTTTGCCAGCAGTGCAGCACTCACAATCAGCAGCATTTCCCAACTCAATGCACCTCTTTCCATTCCACATAGCTGAGTACTAGGCCTCAGAGTCCTCATCATCATGGTTTCCATTTGAAGTCGATACCTTCCTTTTTCTAGCTGTTGAGGTAGTTCTGCCCTGAGCCCTTACACCCTTCTCCTGACCCTGAGTAACTCTGTCTCCCAATCCTGACCTGAGCAAGATAGATCAGTCATGCATTGCTGTTGAAGAAAAAGTAGACAAACAGAATTTCAGTATTTTGTATAGATTTGTATTTGTTAACTAACGTGACTGGTCTGGTCTCTGAGGAACCAGAGAAAAGGAGTGAACAATACAGGTAAATGTTTTCTAAGGCCAATCACCTTCAGAAAAAATGATCAGCCATCAGACACCAAACACTGCAATTAATCGAAAACAAGTTTACCATTAATTGAACACCCTCTCTCTCTCTCTCACTGTCTGCCACCACATAAATTATCAATCATCACTCACAATCGCTCACTCATTGGTGCAATAGTTGTAAATACCTCTTCCAATCTAAGCACAGGTAAGTAGTCACAATAGTATCTTTGATGCAGGAAAACAAATAGAATTTGTTATTGGTACTCTTTAAAATCAATGATCTTCTGGAGCAGACCTGCTAAGTGATGCAAAAAAGAATAGGCATGTGAGGGATTGTTTCCAATGTCATGAAGGAATTTTCGGGCTTCTTCACTGCACACTGGTCCATCTGCAATGTGGCCATACATGTCATGTGAATAAAAAATGGTGGGGCAGCATGAATCAGATATACATAATGTTCCACTAGATACTTTTTATTTTTTTGCACAGAAAGAAGTTCAATGAGGAATAATTAAAACTTTCTATTGTGGCATAGGCATACCCAGTCTGGGAAGAAGCGTTTTTTCAAACTCATGTGGTTCCCTCAGGAGTTGGTCAGCTAACACACTTGATTCTGATAATCCTCCTCCTCCTCTGCTGTTTCGGGAATAGTGTAATCATCTGGAATCAAATGTTGTTTTATTTTGATCCTGATCAATCTCTCCATGTTTTAAGGTGGGAGACTTGTGCTGCTCACTGTAACAACTGCATCAGCTGCACTAAACACATGCTCTGCAGACACATTGCCAACAGGACAAGCCATATACTTTACTGTCAGCCTGCTGAGCTCTGGCCATTGGTTCATCCTCCCATACCAATATACAAATAAGTTTTGATCTGCATTCACCTCTTTTGGGTCATCCAGGTACTCCTGGAACATCCTCTGAATGGTCAATGGTACAGCCACTGGCTCAACCTCTTTTGCCTTCACCTCTGCAATGGACGTAAGACCTGCCACTTGAAACCAAGCCAATGCAGAGGTTGGGTCTGAGTATTCTGTTGCTGTTGTTGCCGGTGTTCTTGTTGCTCATGTTGGCTGCTGTGATGAGACAAGGCTCTCCCTTTCTGGAAGTTGAAGACGGCACCTCAGAACTGAGGACTAGGACTCTAAGTTCTAGCCATTCTTCTTCCTGGTGCCCTACTTGTTCAACAATCAACCTCTTGTATTTTGAAACATCCCCCTCTGAAATTGGAATGAAAGTGGGCAGAATTTTTTTGTACCATGGATAAAGTAGTGTGGCACAGATGTACTCTTTGGGCAAGAAATTGTCATTTTGCAGCCTTGCATTACAAGCCAAGTGAAAGCTTAAGCTGTCAACCAAGGCATGCGCTTCTGGGTGTTCGTTCACACCTGCAAATGCAAACCTTTTAGATACTTTCTTTAGCTGGTCCTTTGGCAGATGCAACAAAGGGATAGCTTGGCCCATCCTACTGTCTTCCTTGCTAACTTCCCCGGTAAAAACCTCAGAAGGGAGTAGTGTCTGTGTCAGGCATTTGACTAGGCCCCTTTTGTCCACATCCAATGTCATTGCTTTCCCAGTGTTATCCCTTCCTCTTTAAATGACATAGTCATTGATCCGACTTTACTGTTCAAACAGATGTTGCAATATGTTGGCACTCCCTGTTTCATGGCTTATACTGGTACTCTGTTAGCACACCAAATAATCCGCAACTGCAAGATGTCAGCATGTTGCTGACTATATCTTCTTTTTTGTCCAAACACAGGACCCAGAAATAGCCTCAGTCTGACATGGCCTCAACTATGTTACTACCATTGTCCATGGCAACAAATCCAATTCTGAGACATCTAGGGTACACCAATTCAGACACTTTGCTGTTAAATTCATTAAATATGTTTGAAGCTGTAAGTGATTTCTCCAGGGTGAACATGGCTACTGTTGCATGCCACTGAACAATCTTAAAACTTTCTTATGGGCCAAGACCTGTAGATATCTGTTCTCTTACACTTGCAAAAGATATCCAGTGTGCAGTGATGTACATGTAATCAGTTGCTTCACAACTTGTCCACATGTCTGTCGTCAAGTGGATAGTGCGATCAACACTTTGCTGCAAAGCTTGGGCAACCAATTGCAGCACATTGTGATGCAGTGATGGAACAGCAACTCTGGCAAAATAGGTCCTACTTGGAACCTTCCATTTCGGGCATATGGCTGCCACAAATTCTAAGAATCCCACTCCTTCCACTAAAGAAAAAGGGAGGAGGTCCAGTACTAACATTTCTGCCACCTTCTCATTGTACAAACGTGTCATTGGGTGGATGCGGTCATAGGGCTCCTCCTGCCTAAACATGCCCCTGCTGGTAGCCTGGATTTTCATCTTTTCTGGGGCCACTAATGCAGGCAACTTTCAAGAAGTAGGTGGTGGTAGACTCTATGTGCGTCGTTGGGCAGTCAGTGTATGCTGTGGTGTCTCCATCTGACTCTGAGTCTTCTTGTGCCATTGTGAGGTTGCTGAGACAGGTGATTCTAACATACAGCTGGGGACACCATGATTAGACTTGTAGGTGATGTTTCCCAACACTCCTCACCTTCACCACCACAACCACGTTCTGCAATTTTTAAGGTACTACTCCCACCTGATTGCTTGCTGTTTTTTTCACATGGATCATTTAGCCTCCAGTACTATCATATGAACCAAGCTTACCCCAAAAAACACCCACATGACAAACTGAGCATATTGCAATGTTCTCCTCCTGCTTGCTAAGCATAAAAAAGTCCCAAACTGGGGAGGAGTACTTTCTTAGTGGGCCACTGCCAATGCCTGATGAAGAGCTGGAGGTAGGTGGGTGTGTCATCAATTGCCTCTCTGCAGAGCATACTTTTACTGAGGTACGGGTTGGTGCAGTTCTCAGTTAGGGCTTTACAAATATGGGAGCTGGTGGTGCTATCTGCGCCAACTAACTCAGAGCAGTTTGAATAGGGGGAGAAATTTCAGACACCTCTGAGCCGGCTTCCAGAATGATTGGCTCATCAGTGTTATCGCATCATGCTCTACCATAATTCAAGGGCTTTCATGAACTTTTATTTTCCCTTGCCTCTCCTGGCATCTCTCAGACTCTGCCGGGGTCCAATCCATGTCCCTATAATCATCATCAGAAGTGGTGCTTGGAGAAGATGGTGGAGTACCCATGCTTTTCCTTGCCGGAGATGTTGGACCTAATGATTCTGACCTCGCCTCTTGTTCTGGTCCAAGTTCAGGAAGGTCTACTATTGCTGGCTGTGGCTGCTGCCCACTTTGCTCTGTCTCCTGAATCGATTGGGTACTACTATGCAAAAGGTACAAATCCAATTCAGTATCAGTGCTCTTCGGCATCGCCATGATTGCAGTGTCTGCCTCACTGACAGACATGGTCTTGGGCTTTGGTTGAGGTGGTGCTGTTGATGCGGGAGTGCTGCTCCCATGTTCTTCCTCGGAGGCCGGTGAGACAGGCACACATTTCCCAAAAAAGCTTGCCACTGGTGGAAATCTGCTTCTTTTCATTGACCGCTTTCTTGAGAGCAACTTTCTTTCGGGCCATCGTAAAGCATTCAGTTGGCTATGGCACTGATCTGCATAAGTGGAAGAGATTGGAGGACTGATGTCAGTGTACAGGCCTTCTGTTTGACAGTACTGCAGTTGATGCCTCTTCTTCTCTTGTGTACCTTAAAGCAACCAAGCAAGAAAAACATGTAGTTGGTGAAACATGGCATTGTTACAGGTTGAATTAGTACAGACAAAGGCAATAGTAGTGTGGTTGGTTAATAAGTAATAAATAACAATTTATCCAACCATTGTAAAGTCAAACCACACCACCATATAGTAAAATTGTATTTCCAATCAAGATAACACAACATACAGATATACTTTGCTTTATGTCCATTTATTCTATGGGAGACACCCGTGGTAGTCTGGGAAGTACCTGGGTAAATGGAATAATCCTGAAACAAATAAAGGTTAGTGTGTGCCTTCGGCAGGCAAGGTGGTCCAGTAAGAATGGAATAATCCTTAAAAAAATTATGCTGATGTGTCTGTAGCAGTGCACAGCAGGCAAGGTGCCCAAGAGGAAATGGATTTATACCTAAAGAAATTAATGCTGTTGTGTGGCTCTGCGCCTATGGTGATTGGATGGATCAAGGCAAAATACAAAACAAAATGTAAAAAAAGAAAATTAAAGAAATCTAAAATAAAAATGTTAACAAATATAAAAATTTTTTACATCAAAATAAAAAAAAATTGAATGAAAAAATTGAAATTAAAAAATGATAAATAAGTGCTAATGTTTGTATCGAAGTATGACCAGAAACCTCTTGTGAGGCAAGGAGGAGGAGGTGCAAATTAAAAATGCAGAAGAATGCATGTAATATGAGCAGTGTTCAACATACAAATCATTTTTGGGATATATTTATATATATATATATATATATATATATATATATATAGACATACATATATATATATATTACAGTGATCCTCAAGCATTTTATTAAAATGATATCACATCCAGCCATGTAAGCCTAGGTAAAAGCATTCTGCTGGATGCACAAAATGGCCACCAGCAACATGCAAGCAAGGAGGCATGGGGAATAAAGAACTCATGCAAGCCCATGGCAAAGGCACACAGCCTACATGCACAAAAGGGCCATTAGCCGCATGGCCAAACAACACCGAGCTGAGAGGCATGGGGAACAAAGAACTCATGCAAGCCTATGGCAAAGGCACACTGTCTGGATGCACAAAATGGCCACCAGCCACAACGTCAAACAACAACAATGAGCAAGAAGGCATGGGCAACAAAGAATACATGCAAGCCTATGGCAAAAATACACTGGCTGAATGAACAAAATGGCCACCAGCCACATGGTCAAACAACAACAGGGAGCAAGGAGGAATGGGGAACTAAGTTTTTCCGGCGGCTTTGGCGGTCCCGTGGTGGGACCGCCAAAGTCATAATCATGCCCAAAGTCCTTAAATCCAAGGGTTAAAAGCCAGCAGACAAAGAGAGTGATCCTTCCACCTCAAAATCCAAGTGAAAAGTGACCATGATATGGACAAAGCAGTGGGAGGGGCCTGCTGGACAGGAACAGGAAGGTGGAGTCCCTCGGACACTTCCTACCTGTTGTAAAGAAGTAAAAAAAAAAGTATTCTTGCACTAAAAAACAACTTGAATGATCCATTGGCGATGAAAATCCACTCCAAAACATATTTTTGAGTAGATTTAGCTGCTTCTTGAGTGGAAAATCTACTTGAGTGGCATTAACGCTCGGCACTATATTGCGCCATGCGAGTGGGCACGAAATCTTGCACACGCTCGCTAGCGGGCTGATAATATTGCGTGAGTGGAAACAAAGAACTCTGCTTCCAGATGGCAGAATTCGGGAACTCCACGCAAGTGCCCAAATTCCGTAAATTCTGCCAGTGGAGCGGAGTTTACCTCCCGGCCCTAACTGAGAGGCTCAGGAACCATCATACCTGAGACCCTAAGACAGCAAGGGGGTGATTCTAACCTTGGCGGACGGCGGAGGCCGTCCGCCAAGGTACCGCCGTGAAATGACCGCACCGCGGTCAAAAGACCGCAGCGGCCATTTAAACATTTCCTCTGGGCCGGCGGGCGCTCTCCGAAAGAGCGCCCGCCGGCCCAGAGGAAATGCCCCTGCAACGAGGGCGCCGGCTCAGAATTGAGCCGGCGTAGTTGCAGGGGTGCGACGGGTGCAGTTGCACCCGTCGCGTATTTCAGTGTCTGCAAGGCAGACACTGAAATACTTTGCGGGGCCCTCTTATGGGGGCCCCGCGGCACCCCCTACCGCCATCCTGTTCATGGCGGGTTTCCCGCCATGAACAGGATGGCGGTAGGGGCTGTCAGAATCCTCATGGCGGCGGAGCGCGCTCCGCCGCCATGAAGGATTCCCCCGAGCAGCGGTAAGTCGGCGGGAGCCCGCCGACTTGCCGCTTCTGACCGCGGCTGAACCGCCGCGGTCAGAATGCTCGTGGGAGCACCGCCAGCCTGTTGGCGGTGCTCCCGTGGTCGGTGGCCCTGGCGGCCACCGGCCGCCAGGGTCAGAATGACCCCCCAAGTCTTTGAACTAGTTGAGAGGGAACTAAAGAGTGCCATCTTTGCAACTGCGTTCCTCAAAAGGGACGCAGCATCCATTGTCAATGTCTGACCTTCCTGCACAAGTTTGGGAAAGAGTTGCAGTTGATTTCTTTGGGCCCTTAGGAAACGGACATCACCTATGGTAGTCATTGATGAGTATTCACACTTTCCTTTAGTAGAGGAGCTATCATCAACAACCAATGACATGACATCTTTGCAGTGTGGGGTATCCCCACCATTCTCAAATCTGACAATGGTCCGCCATTTAATAGTAAAGAATATAAGAGTTTCTGTTTAGACTAATTGTCGATCACTAAAAGAGTACACTTCTGTGGCCCCAAGCCAATAGTGTTGTGGAACGGTTTATGGGTACCCACAAAAGTGTCATTCAACAAGCATTGCTGGGGGGAATCAAGTTAAACCAGGCCAGGTGTCAAGCCCTCCATGCTTATCATTCAACTCCTCACTCCTCGACTGCTGAGAGTTCTGCCACCCGGCTTTTTGGGAGAGCCATTGGAACCAAACTGCCACAATGGACAGAAGACTGACCTTTGAATGCAGATAAAGTTCATGTCACAGACACTTCTCAAAAGTGCAAAATGAAAACATATGGTGACCGGCATCTATGATCTCAGGAAACAGCCTCTTTTTCTGCGCCCCCTACCTGCACCTAACTACACTATGGTAGCGCTGTATTCATAATACAGTGAACCATGGTGGTCGTTATAATTTTTGATGCTATTGTAGTGCTTTGCTGCACTAATGTCAAAAATGCTGACACTAGTGTAGCAAAGAGCAAGGAGGCCAATAGGTTTCTGTGGGAGCATCATTTTAACGCCTGCTCTGAGCAAGCGTTAAAAATTACACCAAAAATGAGACAGTGAAATTTGTTACATTTCACTGCACCAGTTTTGTAGATCACCTAGCCCCGGATCAGCACCCTTGCACACATTATGCCTGGCGCAAGCATAATCTGGTGCAAGGGTTTACAAAGTTGCGCAATGCCTGCACTGTGCCACTTTAGCGCCGCCTTAGCATGAAAAAAATGATGCTGTGGAGGTGTTAATGTGGCACTAGAGGCTTTTAAATATGCTCCAATGAATGCAAGGTGAGCGTTCTGGTGCTAGGAGGCCGGCAAAAATGGTGCAGTGAAATTTAACAGATTTCACTGCTCCATTTTCGGTGTCATTTCTAACGCCTGCTTAGAGCAGGCATTAAAATGTCGCTTCCATAGAAACCTATGGGCCCCCTTGCACTTTGCTACACTATCTTAAAAAATGTTGGCGCTAGTGTACCAAAGCACCACAATAGCGTCAAAAATTCTGATGCTATAGTGCTAACGACCCCCATGTTGCACCATATTTTAAACACAGCACAACCATGGAGTCATTAGGTGCCAGTAGGAGGGCACAGAAAAAGTGGTGCATCAGCTCTGATGCGCCAATTTTTCCTAAATATGGGCCTATATGCGTTAGGACCCTCGAGGTTCTATGCAGACTCAATAGAAGAATCATGTAACTTGCTGAGAAGTATTAATGTGTGGTTATTGATGGTTATGACATAATCAGAGTGCAGGGTGTGATCGTATGTCGAGGAATAAAGATGTCTGCTATAGAGCTCCAAGTGTGGAGTGGTTCTTTGCATGCTCCCTGGCTGGGGCGGATGCTACATTTACCAACTTGATCCAAGAGAAAACCTTGGCTTTAAAACTGCTAGGTTCATCAATAAAGGGCGAAAGTGAAAAATCACCTTCTCCAGTGAATGTCTCTTCATTAATTCTAGTAGATGTGATAACTGAAACCCAAATTAGAATCACAAAAACGTATGTGCAACCTGTGCTTCTTCTTCATCAGTTTTGGAATAAGTGGAACTGGAAGAAACACAAATAGTCACTGGTCTCTCTAATTGAGGAGGTCACACCTCCCAAGCAGAACATTTCCTTTAACATTTAGAACATGAAGTAAGAGGAATTTTACTTTTTGCATATACACTTGCAGTAGTGAAAGTTTATCAGTCAGGAAGGTAGTTGACAAAGCATTATTCTTATTTAGTATCCAATTCTAAAGCACTATTACAAAGGTTGAGGCAGTGGCTACCCTTTGGTACACAGATGTAAAATCTGATTTTGATGTTTTCATTCTAGATCACTCCTCTCCTACTTTGTAAGGATGTAAGAAACACTTTTTTGAGCATATGTAGAAATGTAATTAATGCTGCTTGTAAAAAGCCAGTGGTTGTGCAAACTGAGATGACAAAACTTATTATATAGATTAATAGCCCACTGTAGTGGGCCAAACCAGCCCTTAAATGCTATCTCCAGCGTTAAAGGCCTGAGCTGAAGGCGAGGGCCTTTGACAAGGGAGAGGGCCTTTAATGGCCAGTGTGGCCCGCTGCTGCAGTCTATAAGGCTATTAGAACATTCTGCCCCATGAGAGCATAATATTCTAATTAAGAAGCACAAAGGCCTTTGTTTCACAAACCTTGCCATGAATGTTCTACAGGTAACAGCGCACAGGGCCACAGCAGTTAGCTGTTGAACATTCCCTCCTTCCAAGGCTAAAGTGATTCTGTGAGCTATGGGATGAGAGAGGGGGAAGGATCCGGTGTGCCCTGCAGTATAGTCTCTGTCTTTCACTTTCCCTTTCTCACTCATATATTTGGAGAGGCAGGGGAAAAAGAAAGGAAGAGGCTGTGGATTAGAACATTGAATTGTTAAAAGCAGCGGGCATATATCAGTTTAAATAGGCAGCTGCTGCTCCATTGTCTTCAATGAAGCTCTCAACATTCTAATTATTGTTTTGATTGAAATTTCCAAGTCGTTGATTAAAAGAAGGTACAAGGTTGTTCTCATTTTACCTTGTCCATAACAGGATTTTCCTATACAAGGTAAGAAATGTGAACCATCATAGATTTCAGGTTTCCCTTCTTATCCCAGAACATATGACAGCTGGATCTGAGTAGATGTTACCATTAAATCTTTATTTGAACACTTCAAACTATCTGAACATCAGTAGTCTTCACTTTGAGTATCGATTGAAACTACCAGAGATCTGGTGCAAAAAGTGGAAGTGACAGCATTATGAAGGTGCAGACTGCGCTGAGGTTAAATGTCTTTCCTTCTGCTGTCCCAGTGCGCCCTCTGTGTTTAAAAATGCTATACTGGGCTTAAATAAAGTCTAAGGTAATTCACCAAATGCCACTGGTTGAAAGTGACCTCACCTGAAGAGAATGGCCAATATCCTCTTGGGGGCGGGGCAGCCAGTTAGATATATCATTCCACAAACAAATGGAAAGTACTAGAGGTGGTGATTATACTCTGTTGAACAAATGGAAAAAAATGACTGTACTTTATGCAAAAACAGTGTGCCTATTATTTTTTTGGCTGCTGATTTCTTATGTAAAATAAAATGGAGATGGGGAAACCCTCACTAACTATAGTGAGAACATGGAGTGATCACTCTCAAGACTTTTAATGCAGTGTTGATGCAGAATGGAAGTGCATTCCATTGCTGGTGACCATTGAATATGACACATTTTGAAATGAATATAGCACCTGATGAAATGAATATGCCCCCTGGCAAATAATGCACATTTAAATGAATAAGACAATGTTTGAAGATGATATAAAACTGTGAAAAAAATGTGGGTTCTATTTCACAATCTCAATCAATAAAGTATAGATTTACCGCCATATCACCAAAAATATTGTTTGCCAAACTATCGCCACCTAATACACAAACAAGAAATAGACACTAGCAAACCAGAACATGCAATGACTTTAACATTAGCCCATGGATTATGTCTAATCACAAGCTATATTGGAACAAAGTGTATTCTCTCATCACCTTGAGATGTAATGTTCAACATCTCAGTGGTCTGTCACTTACAGGTCATACCTCTCCTATTTGTCTTGGGTGATATCTTTCCCAGCAGCACACAGTTGACTTATATGTTGCTATACCTTACAACTCAAGGTAACATTGCATACAGCCCCTTTCAAGTGTTGGCACTGTGGCATAGTAGTTGCTTCTCATCTGATTATCATATTTCTGACATTCCTGCTGGATGCAACTTCATATATAGCATGTATATAGCACAGGAAAACCTTGTATCACTACAATATCATAAGTCGGTATATAGCCAATGACATTAGTTTTCAATAATGCACATGGCATATTTAGCTGGGGCGCACTGGTTGGCGCAAGTACAGACATAGGACTGTTATGTTAGGCACTCACATAGAGCCTCATCATCCTCTTGCTTCATCCCACTCTACATACCTTTCTGGATCACCAGCTACCATGTCTTTCCTATTACTTGGGCCATGAACTTTGGGAGCAAATGACCTATGACCCAGAACTTATCCTTCACAACCTCTAGTTCAAGTACCAATACACTCCAGGCAAATGTGGCATGTACATTACGGAACGCTAATGCCACTTATGATAGGTTAGTGATGCAACTTTCCCAGTGCTAGATATACAATTGCTTCCAGCAGACATATCACAAATATAATAATCAAGAGAGACAAATGGTAAGCCTCAGTGCAACTTTTGGGAGGCTCCATATGTAGTGTTCCCTTGAGCTATAAGGGATGGGAACATACACCAATAGTGTACTGTTTAGGAAGATATTACTCATGACAAAAAGAGGACGCAGGCCTGTAGGTGACAGCACATTGAAATTCTTTCAATTGCATCTCATGATGGTAGCAGAAGAAATATTGATCGGACATAACTTATAGTCAAACTTCACCAGCATAGAGTCACAGTCATTGCATGTCCTGAGTTGCTAATGTCATGTCATTACATAATCAATACCACTCAGTTCTGCATCACCTGTCACTCCCTACAACAATCACCCAAACCATAGCCAGTCTGCCTGCCTATGTGCCTGTAGGCACTGCTCTGAGATGCATCAGGTTCATAGTGGTTGAAGACTCCTGTGCCCTGGTGTTGACCACAACTTCAGTGTCCTAAAATACATATGCTACTACCAGGGCCCGAACTGCACTCCTTGTTGTCATAATTTCACCCTCCATTCCACAAGCTGCAGCTACTGTCATCATGGAGGAATGGGAGTAGTGAGAGAAAAATGACTTGCCAATGCCAGATGAATGAGGATCAATAGAGGCCTGAAGCCTACATGTCTGGATTATGTGTGTAGTGTGGTTGCATGCTTTTTCATGCAGTGCCTTTTTATTAGGTATAAAATTGAATGCTTGTGTGGCATATAAACCCTAACTTACCGGGACCAGTTCTCTGGCCAGTCAAGGTCCTTGCAGACCTGACTCCTACGCCATGAGGCTCCAGCCGCATCCACCATGCACCTGTTGCTCTCTTCCCTCTCTTCCCTCTCTCACTCTCTGTTTACTCTTGTGTTGCTTCTACTTGCTTTTTTTGCCATTTTGTGCCTCTTTTGCTTGCTCTTTCCCTCTTTATGCAATTTTGCTTGCTCATGCCCTTTTTCCATCTCTTCTGCTCACTCTTTTACCCTGTGTGCCTCTTTTGCTTGCACTTTGCCATTTGGTGTCTCCTGCCCGCTCTATCACCATTTTGTGCCTCTGTTAGTGCCTCTTCTTTTCTTCTTCCTTTCCATCGTTTTGGCCTTGTGTGCCTTGCTACCCTTCCTGCCTCCTGCCTCCTGCCACCTGCACCCCTCCCTCATCTCTCTGCTTCTTACCTGATTCGCTCGTGCTGCCACTCCCGCTTTCCCATGCTCCCACTAATTCACCCCAGACATCGCCAAGGCAATCCTCTACAGGATACAAGATTGCAAGAGGGGACCATCAAGGCAGGCCAGGAGGAGGAGTCATAAGCATCTTCAAAGAATCTCTCAACTGCATGACAACCACCAAAAACACTATCCCCTCCATTGAACACCTTAACTTCAAACTCAGAGCCCTCAGCAAACTTCACGCTGAAGAATACCCTTGTCTACCACCCTCCCGGACAAACAAATAAAATTTACCCAAGACATCACTGACTTTGTCTTACCCCTCGCATTGGACTCCAAAGCCTACATCCTTCTAGGAGACCTCAACTTCCACCTGGAAGACCAGACTGACCCCCAGCTCTACAGCACTCCTTGAGAGACTTGGATTCACCTAGCATGTCACTGAACCATCCCACTTCTCTGGACATACCTTCAACCCCATTTTTGCTACATTCAACTGAGTCACATTCACTGACAACATACCCCTTACTTGGAGAACTACTCCATAGTCCACTTCCAGATATCCACTCCTTCGCCTCCAGACACCTGCCAACACCAGCCAGACGAGATGCAACTGGAACAGTAGCACAGAAGCTGCATGGGCCTACGAAGACCAGACTCACCCGCACCAGAGACATAAACATTGACACAGACCAACTCAACCATTGCTTATCCAACTGTGCCAGCACCCTGGCACTCCTCAAAAACAGTCACCACAAAAAAGCCTGAAAGCAGGTCAACTGATACCCAGATGAACTCTAAGCAACAAAACAACAATGCCAACAATTAGTAAGGAAATTGAGAACCAGCTGAAAAGAGAATGACAAGGAAACTTCCAGGGCCACCATAAGATGATACCACCACCAGATCAGAGAAACTAAAAAGAAGGCCCTAGCCGACTGCATAGAGAGAAGTGCTAACAGGAACATGGACATCTTCACAATCGTGAAAGACTTCAGTTCACCCGCCACCTCCTCAAACAACAACACCCCCTCGCAGGACCTGTGTGACAGGCTATCTAACTGCTTCTGTGACAAAATAAGCACCATCTAAAACAACTTTGACCCTAAAATGAACCCTCACAGCCTCGTAGCCAGCCTACCAACCCACCACACAAAAAAAGCACAGTCTACCTGTAAGGCGATCACCATGAAAGAAACAAGTGTCATGAGAACCATTCACTAAGGAACACTACATGTAGAACATGAACATGAGCACCTCCACGATTAGTGGAAAAACTCACCCACATTCAGAACATATCTAACACCACTTTCCCGGATGCCTGGAAACTATGGGTGGGTGAAAAATCCTGCTCCGCTGGTGCAGTTAGCGGAATTAGGGAACTCCACGCTGCATGTGTAATGCAAGTTCTCATTAAATTCTGCTATCCGGCATATGGCAGATTTGCTTTTCCATTCATGTGCTCGAGTGTTGTCTTCGCATGCGCTGGTGAGAGTGACGAGATTTGCCAGCTGCTAGTGAGTACATGTGGGATTTCCTGGCCGCTCGCAGGTTTCCGGTCGCCAATGACCCTTCTGGAACCATTTTTGTAATGCTGACATGCAGCTGCATGTCGAGCAGATCTTCTACTTGGGAAGCATATAAAAATCTACTAAAAAAGGCATTTCTAGTGAATATTCTACTCCGATGGACCATTCAGGTTGTTTTTGAGTGTGCAAAGCATTTGTTCATTTTACTTTTTTTCAAGAGGAAGGAAGTGCTCCAGTGATTCCAACTCCCTCTTCCTGTCCAGCAGGCTCCTCCCAGTGCTTTGTCAATTTCCTGGTCACTTTTCACTTGGTTTTAGAGGTGGGAGGATCACTCTCTCTGTCTGCAATTCATGCTGCAAATATACCATTGGATTTTAAGCACTTTGGGTCTGATTTAGATCCAGACGGAGGGCTATCCCGTCTGTCATATTAGGATCCCATAATAGCCTATGAAATTCATAATATGGCGAACAGGATACCTGTCTTTTTTGTGACAGACTAATCCCTCTGCCAGGATCTAAATCAGGCTCTTTGTTTTTGTGATATCACAAGTGAGATGACAACCTTTTGTATAATGGTGTTGTTTGTTTGATAGAGTGCATGCACCAGTTTTTATTTGTACTTTTATTAAATTATCAAGTTTGATTGTGATTTTGGTGGGTGGCCTGGAGTTTCAATAGGGGCTGAGTTATTATTTTGCATTTGATTTTTTATCTTTTGTAAGGAAAACAGGTTGCACTGTGCAGTACATTTTCCCCATGTTTGTTAAATTTGCACTTTGCATTTATTTTACTATGTGGAATGTGGACTAGTCTGCCCAGGGGCCATTCAGCAAATACTAGTCATGGGTACATGAAGCAACTGTTTCTGTGAAATTTGTTGTTTTAAAACATCATTTAGGCCAGGGATGGCATTGGATTGAATTAAAAATGTGTTTTTTTGCAAATCATGTTTTTGTTTCTGCACAAATTGTATTTTGGTGGGGTAATATCTAATGCTTTCCGAGGATGTGTGTTGTTTTAAAAGTTAAATAGCTCAATTAATTTTCATTTTTTGGCATTGTTGAATCAATGGTTGTGTTTTCTTTACTGTTACCATGCCTTCTTTGTTTGGCCAGTGTGTGTGTGTGTGTGTGTTTGCCATAGGCCACCATTTGTCTTTGTTTCTTCTCTATGCCATGTGGCCCGGGGCCATTTTGTGTAGTGAGTGTCCGTAGGTCTGTATGTGTTCTTTGTTATTCATGGCTCCTTGCGTGCTGTTGTTTGACTATGTGGCTGGCAACCATTTGGTGTAAGCAGTCAATATGCTTTTGCCATAGGCCTGAACATGTTCTTTATTTTCCAATGCCTCCTTGCTTGCGGCAGTTGTTTGACCATGTGGCCGGAAATTATTTTGTGCAGGCAGTCAGTGTGCTTTTGCCATAGGCCTGCATGTGTTCTTTGTTGCCCATGCCTGAGTCCTTGCATGTTGTCTGACGATGTGGCCAGCAGCCTTTTTGTATAGACAGTTAGGGGGTTATTCTAACTTTGGAGGAGTGTTAATCCGTCCCAAAAGTGACGGTAAAGTGACGGATATACCACCAGCCGTATTACGAGTTCCATAGAATATAATGGACTCGTAATACGGCTGGTGGTAAATCCGTCACTTTTCCGTCACTTTTGGGACGGATTAACACCTCCTCCAAAGTTAGAATAACCCCCTTAGGCCCATATTTATACTTTTTGACGCAAAACTGCGCCATCGCAGTTTTGCGTAAAAAAAAATTGCGCCGTCTAACGCCATTTGGATGCGCCATTCGGGCGTCAAATTTATACTTTGACGTACGGCGGCGCAACCAACAGGTGGGAGTCATTATTTCGTGACGCAAACAGCGTCGGTCTGTCGTAAGGCAAACCCACGTAAAAGTGACGCAAATCACTGTGGGTCGATTTACGACAGCGCTATCGTGAATACGCCGTTTTTTTTCACGCTATTGAGTGACATTTTTGCGCGAAAACTGCACTTACAGGAGAGGAGACCCAAAATGGATCCCAGATGCCCCAACAGACCCCAGGAGGATGAGAGCAGACCAGGACCCAGCCAGGAGGAAGCACACAGGAACCAGGACATGTTAAAGAAAAAAAGAAAGTGACGCTTCAGTGCAGAGGAGCAGGAAATCCTGGTGAAAGAGGTGACGGAACACCAGCACCAACTTTTCATATCCTCAAAATTGCCACTCAGTAGGAGAGAGGCCATCTGGAAAGAAATTGTGGACAAGATAAACAGTGTGGCTGAAGAACGCCGGACAGTCACCGAGTGTAAGAAACGCTGGCATGACTGTAAACGTAGGACCAAAGAGAAAATGGCCAGGAACAGGAAGGCAGCAATGCAGACTGGAGGGGGGAGTCCAGCACAACAGGAGGCTCTGGACCACATGGAGGAGATGGTCGCAGCCGTCATCCCAGAGGAGATCGTCACAGGGATACAAGGACTGGACAGCGCAGACTACCACGACACTACGCACATGCAGGGTAAGTCGCATGGGGAATTACAATGCAATAATGGGGACTGTAAGCAGGGGGGGGATACCTACTACACAATGCATGTAACTTAGCACATATATGAAGTGGCATGGGGAAAGGGGCACGGCAGGGGGGAATGCCCAGTACTGACCATAGCCGGGGCACGACAAAATACTGCCACCACTACAGTCCCATGGGGACATCCTGTAATTACAACAAGAGAGCCAAGGGAAACCAGTGACAGGTGGGAAGGACACTACCCTGAATCCACATCCAGGCACTTGTTTTGCACAAACTATTCCCCATCAACTAGGTCCCTACCTGTAATGCAGTAGCAAATACAACAACTGCAACTTAACTGCCACCACAGTTGACAATAACACCTCTCATCTCTGGGCAGCTATAGTACCAAATGGCAGGAACCCCACCCTGGAACATACATTCCTAAATTAGGGGGTGAGGATGACATCTGCAACTACTCCTAGAAATAAGACAAAGCTACCAGTACACTTAAATGCCGAATGTCCATAACTGACACATACATAAGCCTAAGTAAACAGCAATAGGAGCCACACAGCACTAACGACACACACATGCTGCATACGTCAGGGTCCCTCACGTGCCTGCCTAACAATGCTACATCACAAATGTCATACTGCTCAGACAACAACATTGACGAGGGGACACAGGCAACTGGTCAATGAAACACATCTGCACAGTCTAACCAAAAAATAGGACATTCATACGATAAACAGGCCAATCCAGTAAGACACACATGAGACCCCATCAGATACAAACATCAACAATGTTTACATCCATACCACATCCTAACATTGACATACATAGGTCATGCCACCTAACATGTACAGATCATGCAATGTGAATAAAAAGTGTATGGTGCAGGGCCTGTGAGGCAAGTGTGCTGGCAGGGCAGTCACAACACCCACAGTCAGTCAAAGTGTAGCGTGGCAAGTGAAACGTATACTTTGCGCAATAGCCTCAGGCTGGAGGCCTTTGTGCATCTTACCCTGAATGTACTTATACTCATTTGCTCACACCTAAGTGCCTCAGAGCACTTTGCACTAAATGAATCTCATTGCCCTTCCAATCAGTTAATGTAGCAAATAGTCAGTCCTAAGGTGTTGGCAATTAGTCAAATCACCCTGTTTTGCCTACTTCTGCACTGGAGTTTGCCAGAACATATTCACTCTGTGGCCCAGTCAAGGATACCGTCTGGTTCGTTGATGAGAGATGTGGTAGGGGTTAAGGTTTGCCATTCCTGCGTAGGGAAACTTTGTCATCACAATGACATATGTCTTTTAAATTCACTTCCTCGTCCCAAGACACGCATGGGGGAGTTTACAAACAGAAAATCACATCTAGATGCTGCCTGCCTTGCTGCTGATGCACAACCAGATCCCAGCCCATTCCTCTGATATGAGGGATGATGTCTCCCCTGTGATTCAGACAGCCAAGCTCCAAACTTAACATGCAGTGCTATATATAGAACAAGCAGAGGGAGAGTAGAAACTGTTAGGCACCATGATAGCTGTGTACCAATGTATTACTCTCCTGCGGACTATTTCAGTTCTAACTGTGTGTATTGTTTTGGTTATTGGGGCTCACACCGAAATTCCTACAAGTCAGTTGTACAATGAAACTTCATATCCAACAAATACTGTCTGTGTCATTTGTGTATGGGAACATACCGGAAAAGATAGAAATGTGTAGAACCTGAGTGACCACCACTTCCCTGAGAAGTCCCAAAGATGTCATGGGCTTGGACTTCTAAACATTCCTCTGTTGTGGGAGACCAGAGGCACTGCCAGTCTGTCTGAGCTAAATACAATATCTGGGTGACAGAGTTATTTACAAGTGGGTCAAACTTAGTCCCCCACACCATTAGCTATCCTGCTGCCTAGAAAGCCAAGAATCACATGTAGGATAATGAGAGCCCACCCAAACAAATGTCCCTCCATAACAATAGTGAAACACCGAGGGAGGAGTAGGACAAAAAAAAGCATATTCCAAAATAATTACAAATCAACACCTAGAGATGTCCTGGCAGGCATGTCTGATAGCTCCATATCATATATGTGACACACAGGTGGGCCATAGGCCTACAACAATGCCCTATGACAGACAGCAGATACCAAGACAAAATCAGAGTACAAAGTAAAGGCATCCAAAGGCTTGTATCTTAGTGCTAAATGATCTCAACACAGACACACTAATTGTACCCTGTTTCTTTGCAGAGGAACACGGATCTCCTGCCGATATGCCTGTCCATGAGTTCCCTGATGACATGGATGACGAGAACATCAACCTCACACAAGAGACCATTGACATGGTCCTCGAAAGCCTCCAAACCCCCCCTTCAGTAACAAGGAGGAGCCAAGATGAAGCAGCCACCACAGTAGAACCACCCGCCACCCCAATTGTAAGACCTGCCAGCTCCAACACAGCTGAGGACTCTGACGACACTGGCACCAGCTTCGAAAGAACAGTCGTTGGGGTCCAGCGGGAGCTGGCCAAGGAGGTGCGGGTGGGGATGCAAACTATGGCAGCCAGCCTTGAGGGGGTGCGTTCGTGCATGCTGTCAACTGCTGATCAGGCAGCTGCAATGCAAGCCAGAACATCGCTGTTGGAGGAACTTTTAGTAACACAGAAGGCAATCTGCACAGCTGTCATCCAGTTGACCAAACAACTCCAACAGCAAGCCAGTCAGCGTGTGCACGAATGCAACATCGAACCCCTCAGGGCAGACCTGGCTGCCTACCATCGGGATGTGGCTGCCATTCTGAAAAACCAGCACGCTCTCCTTGCTGCAGTACTGCCCTTCATAACTGGACAGGGATCAGCCCCCGGGATGTCTGCCTCCATGTCTTCTGACACTGAGGTGTGTGTTGCCCCTTCAAAACCAACAACAACAAGGACACACCAGGCAACACACACATCAGAAGAAGAAGACATGGAACAGATAACATTCACACGCAAGAGTACCCGGAAGCCCTAGTCCCTGCACCATGCCCCACTCTGACCAAGGTCCTACGTTTTGACACATGCCAGCCTCACTCCAACTACCCTCAATGACTGTTCGGCAATCTACTGTTTAACTTGTCCACATTGGCTGTAAATGTTTCTCTCCTACCATTTGGCAATTCCTGTTCCTCTGCACCGTCTGTGACATCACCCCAGCATGTCAGGAGCATCATCCACACCCTGTAAATAGGATCACCATTTAAGAATGCACCAGAACGGACTCACCTAACATTGTTAATGGACTTTTTGCACTACTCCACCTAAAAATAAATATCACTTGCACACCAATTGTGTCTCTGTGTCATTTCACACTTCAACTGTGCAGTACATAACTCCAAAGTGGCTGTGTGGCAACCATGTTGATTCTCTAGACTACTGTCCTGATTTCATGTCTACTGAAACATCTGTGCAGTGGCCAGGATTGCATCATAGCTTTACTAGACTGAGGAAAATAACTGATGTAGGGACTAAGCACACACAATCATGCTGTGTTGGACAGAATGAGGCCCCATCCATAGCTATTCTAGACAACTAATGGTGGATGAGAAATGTAGGCACCTTGCGATACTAACACAATACATTATGCTGTAAAATGAAAGGAATGATAACCAAATTACACTGCATCAATCACCCTTACAGCGTATACTACCATGAAGGAAAGTCATGCTCAAGCAGTACACACATGATGTAGGTCAGCAATGACAGCAACAAGACAAGAGTGTGAACAAATACTCATCTACAAAGCTCTCCCTGAACTTCACAATGCTGTCCGACCTATCTATTTACCTACAAAATCAACTCTGGAAGCACTCTTTGTGAAGTAGGATACATACCAACCCCAAATCTGGATGATCTATGCACACTACCAATGGTGGCTCTCCCACACGGTGGATACTTACCAAGTTAGCACACGGGTAGCTGGCATGTTAAACCTCAATAGCCTGGGGATAGCGAGCATAGGACACAAATGTCATACTAAAACTTTCTGCTACACTGATGTCAAGGCCATGAAAAGGTAGCACCTAACGCATCTGGTAAAGGGTTAACAATTTTTTTATTTCCAATAAGTAAGAAAAGAGGCAACTAAGGGAAAGATAAACCTACACTAATCTAACCTGACTACTACTAACCTACAACTGTCCCTAACTAACCTAAGCTAAACTTACTCTACACATGTAACGAAACGATCTAAACATCAACCCCCCACCCACCATTATGAGACAAGACACATGCAGGACAACACTTACTAACCTACACACATACTATACTATCCTAAACAAACATATATATATATTTTTTTTTTCTTTTTTTTTTATCAAACAGGAATCCCAACATTGCCCCCCACCCACCCACCCACACAAAAATATTAGATAGAAAGTATAAGGACCCCCCACCCTCTTACCTAACACTAACTAAGCTAATTACCTATACTTATCCTACAACTAACCCCCCAAACCCAACTAACAGTATGAAAAGAGGAAAGAGGGGAGAGGGGAGGGGTAAAAGTTCAGGAGGGCAAAATAACTAAGGATTTGCCCTCTGAAGTGTGCGCCGGATGGAGCGCACCTTCTTTTTAACCTCCGCCATGTCCTCCGTCAGGTTGTCAACCTTTTGGATTAACCTGTCCAGTTTCCTAGACAATGCCTGGAAGGCTGCAGGGTCAATTGGAGGGTCACTGCTGGTCTGCGTGCCGGTGGAGGTGGAGATTGTTGCTGGAGTGGAGTGGCCACGGGACAGCCCTGCTCCCAACACACGGCTGGGTCCAGGTCTTGAGGAAGATGGCTGGTCCGTCGCTGGGTCCCCTTGGGCAGACCTGGTGGTTGTAGGTGGCACCGTTGGTGGAGCCTGTGGTGTGGCATACCACGCCCCGGAGGCCCGTTCCGAATTGTATCTGCGGGCCATCCTCCGATACCCACACTGCACCTGCAGGATGTGCCTGTACCTCATTGCACGGCGCTCAAACTGGTTGCGAGCTGCGGCACTCAGGTTTGCAGCTGTGAAGGGAAAAGGCAAATATTGAGCATAGAATTTACAGTGGGTTGAATACCACAATGGGTAATTTGACCATTACTAGCAATGTATTGGTTGCAGCAATTGTTACAACATATGTCACGGGAAGGCTCAGAGGAAGTACATGTGAATCATGCATACTGAAGGGCATATCACATATAGCATATCCATGTCTCTACATGATGGATGACATCACCCTAAACTACTCCTACAATTCATACCTAAGCCATTATACATTATGGCACCAGCTCGTCCGCATACTGACTTCACTACATATGTCATTCTATGTGATAAGAATCACACTCCTCACTCAATGGCATTTCGAAATAGTTGTGTGCTAAGATTGAACCCCTGGCCATGAATCATATGTCGACACTATGGGCCAGATGTAGGAATTGATGGGAAATCAACTAGCAAATTGCAAAGCTGAACGGTGTCTCTGACACCGTCTGCGAGTCACTATGGGGTCCCTAAATCCCACCTCATGAACATCAATGATGTGGGTTCCAACTTGCACCACCTTAGCAACTATGGGCACTCACGGGGATGGAGGCCTGCTGGGAACAGCAGAACTCCATAGACGTGACTGCTTTTAAATGAAGCAGGTTATTTTTCACCAAGTGTAGGCCCTTTATCTGAAAGGAAAATGAGCTGCGATTTGTTTAAATTCACAACAATTGATTGTTCGTAATTTACACAATAATTATTGCTCCCCTAGACCACTGGCTGTTTTGTGCAGGAGTATTTTGGTCCACTCACAAAGGTGAAGGTTCACAATGAGGACCCCTTCCAGTCAGCAAGTTGGTTAGCAGCCACTTCAAGTGGATGATAACAGCTACTCACTTTGCAACCACATACTCGTTAGCAAATGGGATTGCCTACCACTGTGATTTGCAAGTAGGGCTGGTAAACTCCTTTATTTTTTTACTTTAGAAAAGCATTTTGCGAATATGTACATGACCACCAAAAACATTTCGGATTAGGAAACAGATGTTTGCAACTCACTAACATCAAATTATGCTATTTGCAATGTGGAGACATTTTGCTACATCTGGACCTAGGTACAAACTCAAGTCACAAAAGGTGTTAAGTACGTGTAACATACTGGTTGCTACAGTCCTAGGTACCCTGTTTCACAGTAACATCCCAGTCTTTGTGGGTGGTGTGGGAAGAACAAACAACAATCCCATGATCAATGCACAACCAGGAGTGTACAGAAAGTGCAACAAGCATGTGCCTTCACACACAACACCTATGAAGGGCTAGCAACACGTTGGAGTCAGCCCAACCTTGTCACATCCCAGGTCCACACATGTCAAAATGATATGACTTAGCCAAACATAACATACTATTAGTGAGGCATGTTTTACAACACACACAGAGGAGGTAGAACACCCATTCACATGATTCAACAGAACACCTAGGCCATTGCACTCAAGTCACACACACTTCGAGGTCACCTTGTGGAAGTACATGCCCCCGGAAGATCCGACCTACAGTGTACACAGTCCATCCTCAACTAGGAAGAAGCACTTGTCATCGAAGCCATGTGCCTAAGCTATCTGGGAGACTGTCAGTCTGATATGCTGACTCAGTTAATGGCAAGTTCCTGACCAAGTCTAACATTGACCAGTGTGTTCAAAATGAGTCATGCTATTCCCAATAGTCGCACTAATTGAATGACCTACTGCCCCTCAATCTGAGAGATGACTAGGGATTGCTTTACCGAAACATTATTCAAATTTGATATCACACCAAAACAACAAAGCCAATGAACGGCCAGCACATCATATCATGAATTGTCCTGAACACACAGTAATCCATCATGCTTCATTTCCAAACAATGTAAATAGCACTTAGGCAACACTCACTGTAGGTATCGGGGTCGTCAAAATGGGCTACCTCACCAACGGTGTACGGGGCTGGTCCACCTGTAAAGCATGAAAGGAAGATTATACTCAGACTGGGTGAACAGACAAATAATTTCTGTTACAATGACAGTGTGTGAATATTACATGGTAATGATACACTTTCACACATGCTCATCCTGCCTGGCTGACTTTGTATTCTAGATTATCATTGGATGAGTCTCCTGCTCCAGTGACACACCCTACTACACTCATGCAGTGGCCAGGACAGTCATGTGTCGTCCAAGTTACTCCTCCATTAGTAGGCCCGAACAATCATGTGATCCATACATCTCAGCATGTGCATCCCAGAGAGAAACATTTCACAACTGGTTCCATGAGGACTGCATGACCACTCACAATCAAACAGGCTATGGGGACAGGTTCAACACACAGCAACCAGACACACATGTGACATATGTGTGGACAACATGACTAACTTCATGTGACGTGAAGGCAACACACAGGTGTTGCATCATCATGTGTTTGCAATTTTCGGTCTAGCTATGGCGTCTACATATGTAGGTATGTTGTTTCTACATGACGTACTCACTGGCCATTATGACCAGTAGAGTACAAATTGAGCAGTTCACGTGTTGCTTTTCAGACACAAATGCAACACTACATTCCATGCAGCTACAGCCATCTGGTATGTGTTGCAAAGATAAGGCATCGGCCTGGTAGCATAGGTCTTCATACACACCCGGCAACAAATACACATTTGGACACATATGTATACCTTTGTAGCGCAGCATTTGCATCATTTTGTGACGCAGAGAGGGGGCTACTTAGCAAAATACAAATAGATGTTGCATTTTACTGCTGTTATTGGGTGTACATGTGTAGCAAAAATGGGGATTTATGTGTATGCCCATGGGCCTAGGTTTCCCTAGTATAACACGCAGTCAGCTACTTATTTTGCAGATTGGCTACCAATCATCACATGTTCACGCACACATTCCTATTATTCCCATGTAATTGATTATTACTCACCAACATAGCCACCAATCAGTAGTCCCAGGTGGTCCAGCAGGTCCTGTTCCCTGCTGATCAGATCTGCCCAGCGGTGCTTGAGTTGATGGACATTCCTCATACTCCCGTAGACCCGGACCAGGTGATGGCGCACCTTCTCCCAACGTATTTTCCTCGCCTCCGTGTGATACCCCTGTATCACACAGCCCCCAGCCTCCAGCATCAGTGGGAGGAAATGGCTTACGAGCCATATGAAGCCCCCCAATTCGTCCTCACCCATCCTGGACAGGCGAGGCCTACCTGACATGATGCGAGGTGTAAAAATAGTACCAAAGAAAAATGAAAGAAAAAGTGGGAAATGGGGAAAGGTAGAGGTGTGAAAGAAAAAGAAGAAGGAGAAAAATAGCCCAACTAACACCCCAAACTATGCTACCCACAACAGACTCCCACAGACAATACAAACTATCACAGGTATAGACAAAACAACACTAAACAGACTGAGACAATGTTTGACAACAATAAAAGATTGACACAAAGACAAAATACAAGGCACACAGGACACTAAAGCAGTAAAACACAGGACAACACCTTTCACACAACCACACAGTCTAGATAACTCTGAGACTGCAAAGTGAAAGTGATAGTCAACTCCCAGTACAGATTTGGTAAACAGGATATCCTATTACATCACTTCCTGCATAAAATGGCCGCCGTTTTTATTTTCGCGTAATGCGTCATATTTTCACGCATACACAGATGTGCGTCATATTTTTTTGACGCTTTACAGTGCACATGATGCAGAGTGTAAAAATATGCTATGAATATTAATATTTCAAATTGTACATGAGATGACCAACATATTGTGCATTTTGCGTCAATTACACCACGCATACATCATGGGCGTCGTTTTTTTTACACGTACAGTGGTGCACATGATGCGGAGTCAAAAAATATGATATGAATATTAATAATTGATAATGTACATGAGATGACCAACATATTGTCCATGTAGCGTCATTTTGACCACGCATACATCATGTGCGTGGTTTTTATTACACGTACAGTGGTGCACATGATGCGGAGTCAAAAAAAATGCTATTAATATTAATAATTAATACTGTACATGAAATGAGCAATATATTGTGCATATAGCGTCATTTTGACCACGCATACATCATGTGCGTGGTTTTTATTACACGTACAGTGGTGCACATGATGCGGAGTCAAAAAAAATGCTATTAATATTAATAATTAATACTGTACATGAAATGAGCAATATATTGTGCATATAGCGTCATTTTGACCACGCATACATCATGTGCGTGGTTTTTATTACACGTACAGTGGTGCACATGATGCGGAGTCAAAAAAAATGCTATTAATATTAATAATTAATACTGTACATGAAATGAGCAATATATTGTGCATATAGCGTCATTTTGACCACGCATACATCATGTGCGTGGTTTTTATTACACGTACAGTAGTGCACATGATGCAGAGTCAAAAATATTGTGGATGTAAATAATAATTTGAAGGTGAAATATCAAGACACTTTTGAATACATTTGTATCTGACTCTGCATTGTGTGCACTCATGTACATGAACAAATTATGACGGCCATGCTGTATGCGTAGAATATGGAGCAAATTGATCCAAATGTCTTCATGTGTTTAGCTTTGGAAAGGTGATTTGTCATGGTAAAACGGTGCGATGTGAGACACATTTGTGTTTGTATCTGACAAATGTCCGTACTTTTATGTATAGACGGCCTTCACACTGTGATGTTTGGGATACGTTAACTAATGTATTGACCATATTTGACAACATATTTGGTGTAATTGCAGATGGCTATTTTGAAATGAGGTTTTTGATACCATTATGTATTCCGTCTCCAAAATGTCCCCACCTTTATGATGGGGATGCTTTTATCTGTAGTCCTAACAGGGAGTGGGAGAGTCACTTTCAGTTTTTAGGGGGCTGACCATGTCCCATTATGATTTTGTGTTTCATATTTGTGTAGGACTTGTGACATTGAGGCCACATATGTGCCTTATGCATGTGTTTAGTTCACAAGTACATGATTCCTGTATGTTCTGGGGGTGGTAGAGGTGGAGTTAGGCCCCCAGCACCATAGGATTTGACCATCCAGAATAGCTACTGTATCCATGGAGTATTTTTATCATATCCTGGCAAACCTGCAGCAGCGGGCGAATGTAAGGCCACATGGTATGAATGACTGTTGACCATTCATTCATCTCATTAGCCCATTTGACGTTTGCAGTATTGATGATTTGGAGCTAAGTTGCATACCATTTTCATATGACTAAGGGGGTCATTCTGACCGCGGCGGGCGGCGCTCGCCGCCCGCCAAGCGGTTCCCGCCAAAAGACCGCAGCGGTCATTCTGGCTTTCCCACTGGGCTGGCGGGCAACCGCCAAAAGTCTGCCCGCCAGCCCAGCGGGAAACACCCTTCCCACGAGGACGCCGGCTCAGAATGGAGCCGGCGGAGTGGGAAGGTGCGACGGGTGCAGTTGCACCCGTGGCGAATTTCTGTGTCTGCAAAGCAGACACTGAAATTCTTTGTGGGTCCCTCTTACGGGGGCCCCTGCAGTGCCCATGCCACTGGCATGGGCACTGCAGGGGCCCCCAGGGGCCCCGCGGCACCCCCTACCGCCATCCTGTTCCTGGCGGAAGACCCGCCAGGAACAGGATGGCGGTAGGGGGTGTCAGAATCCCCATGGCGGCGGAGCGCGCTCCGCCGCCATGGCGGATTCTCAAGGGCAGCGGGAAGTCCGTTTCTGGCCGCGGCTGAACCGCCGCGGTCAGAATGCCCATCGGTGCACCGCCAGCCTGTTGGCGGTGCTACCGCCGACCTCCGCCAGGGAGGTAATTACCGCCAGGGTCCGAATGACCCCCTAAGTTTGCAAGACTCTCAGCGTTCACGATGTGATAATGCGAAGATTGTTTTGCTTGTCTGTGTCCCTTTCTGCATAAACTGGTTTAGTGTCATGTTACAATCTTCCTGCTAGGTTCAAACTGGGACACAACTGTGATGGTCTACTTTCAAATATTAGGTTGGTTGTATGACATATGTGTACATGTGTGTGGGAATGTGGATCCAGTATGACCTGTCTGTGTGTATGTTGTCACTGTAACTTCAAGGTCTCCTCCTGAGTTAGTGGCAGCTGATGTTGTTGCAATTGTGTATTGCTCACATCATACACTTGAGAGAAGCCATTGATGACATGTTCACGTACACATGGATGGTCCCACCCTGTCTCTGAACCCGTGTGATGTGACTTTCTAATGATCTCCAATTTTGGGCTGGATGAGAGACTGTTTCAGTTGTTTGGATCCGGCATGTCTAATTGTCACATTTGTACTCTTGTTGGGCTCTGTGTATGGTAATGTAACATGTCACATCCTACCCTCTGTGCATACAGTTGTGATGTTTATTTTTGGTGTGATGATTTTTAATGGCATTCTTGATCAATGAGACGACATTCATCTTCAGCTATTTCAAACTAAAGGTGGTCAGAAATGAATAGGCCAAAGCATGATGTGGTGTTTGTGATCTGTGTTTATTTACAAGTGTGGAATACAAGTGATTATAATGACTTAAGTAAAAAAATTGTTCACAAGCTGTTGGCTCCTACGCACTCCTGCTGCGGTGTTAGGTTGTTCCCCCTCCTGTTGCAGGCCAGCATCCTCCTCATCATCATCCTCAGGCATGTCTGGGTCCGGTTCAAGGAGGGGAATGTTCCTCTGTACACAAATATTGTGTAATATGGCACAAGTGAGTATAATTTTGCATACCATCTCTGGGGAGTATAGTAGGCTTCCGCCAGTGATGTCAAGGCAGCGGAACCTTGACTTTAGGATCCCAAAGGTCCTCTCCACAATGCTGCGTGTCCTCTTGTGGGCGTCATTGTATGCCCGCTCAGCAGCAGTATTTGGGTTCCCATATGGTGTCTTTATCCAAGGCTGGATGCCATACCCCTGATCAGCTGAAAGAGAAACACAGAATGGTATCAATTAGATGTAGGAGGCACTGTTGTACGTATCTTTGATGGCAGTAGTTGTGTTGTGTTGTCTGTGACTATTTTGTGTACTAATGTGACAACCTATGGTTGTTGGTGGAAACTTTGGCATTGTTTTTTTTCCTTGGCTGAGCAAGTGTTTGTTGTCTAACTGTTTGTCAGCAGGATGTATTGGTTTCTCAAGTACAGTGTGCCCTCCCTTGCATTGTGACTTGTGACACAGGTGTCCGTGTGTCCTCACTGGGGGTGTGATGATAGTTCCATGCAGAGTTGAAACATGAAAGGGTATTAGAAACGTCCATATGAACATAGCCAGGCCATCCCATCCCTTAAAAGTTATGCATTGTATTAGTGTACAGGTTATTGTGAGACTTCCAATTTGCAAGGTGACATTTAGGCAACCACAGTCATGAATGTCTTCACACTAAGCTGTGGAGTAAATTCAAATAAGTGAGAGGTTCAATGGTGACTTGTGACACATGGCTAGTGATGTGAGTACCTCAGTGTGTTCCTGTCTAGGTGTTGCTATTGTGGTGTATGTGTTGTTTATCCTAGAGGGTTTCTGTGCAGTGAGTATATAAGTAGATTTTTGTCCTTACCAACAAGTAGTCCATTGCCATACCTTCCATCCTGGAAGTGTTGGTTGATGGTGGAGTGACGGAAGATGAATGCATCATGTACACTCCCAGGATATTTAGCCACGATGTTGCTGATCAGTCCTTGGTGATCGACTATGGCCTGCACGTTGATGGAATGTGTGTGCTTCCTGTTGCGGTAGAGGTGTTCACTCGCAGCAGGTGGCACAAGGCGTACGTGTGTGCAGTCGATTGCACCAAGGACGTGCGGAAAGCCACTGATGGCGTAGAACCCCTGTTTTGTTTCCTGCTGCTTCTGCAGTGTGTTAGGGAAGCAGATGTGGCGGGGTGTCAGTCCAATGATGGCATCCAGTACTTTAGGCAGGAATGCAGAGAAAGATGGTTGTGAGATTCCACCAACCAGGGCACCAGTTGTCTGAAAGGAGCCACTTGCCAGCATGTGAAGTACGGCAAGCAGCTTTGTTTCTGTTGGGATAGTGCGTGGAGTCACTAAAGTGGGGGCCAATTGCTGTTCAATATTTGTCAGCAGCTGCTGAATGGCCTGCCAGTTCAACCGGTACCTCTGGATGATGTCTCGTTCCCTGAGGCCATGCAGGGTTGTTCTTGGGCGGAATATCCTCTCCTGCCTTCTGCGCTGTCTTTGGGGTCCCTGCTGTTGTTGTTGTGGCTGCTGTTGTTGCTGCAGGGCTCTGCGTCTACGTGCACGTTGAAGAAAAAGCACCTCCATGTCTCCCTGTTGCTGCTCTGCTGCTCTGTTGTTTGTTCTGTGTGTTCTGATTAAGTACAGGTGTGTTTGCCCCATTTTAACGCCTGCCCTGACCCAGGCGTTAAAATGTCACGCTATTCATGCTTTGCGCCATTTTTTTGCGCCGCCTGCCGCGCGGGAGTGATTTTTGCCCTGGAGCATAAATACCACGCACCGCTATGTGCGTCTGTTTTTAGACGGGAACGCCTTCCTTGCATCTCATTAACGCAAGGAAGGCGTTCACGCAAAAAAATGACGCTATTTGCCAATACTTTGGCGCTAGACGCGTCTAACGCCAAAGTATAAATATGGCGTTAGTTTTGCGCCGAATTTGCGTCGAAAAAAACGACGCAAATTCGGCGCAAACGGAGTATAAATACGGGCCTTAGTGTGCTTTTGCCATAGTCCTACATGTTTCCTTTGATATCAGTTTAATTATTATGAGTGAGGACCATTGCAGTACATGACTGAACAATGTTTAATATGAATGCATTTGTCCCATGTTTCACCTAATTGACTCCGAAATCCCTGTGGGTTCCAGTCTCCTAGTACACCAGCAAATAATGTGTTTTATTTATTTTTATATATTTTCTTAAGGTTTAATTTTGTTATTTTTTATTTATTTTATTTTTCCAATTATTTATTTATTTATTTATTTTGATTCTTTTATCTATTTATTTTGTTTTTTAAAAATATTTCCCTCCATTCACCCCCTGCCTGATATAGGTGTCTGTTGCACACCAGCATTCATTTTGTAAAGATTGTCATTACTCATTTTCCCCTGGATCTCTGTCTGCCATAGGCACATGGCCCCACGCACACCAGCATTCATTTTTTAAAGATGAATCCATTTTCCCCGGACTCTCTTGCCTGCCACAGGTGTTTCCCCTTAGATGCACTAAAGAGAAACATTACAACTGTATGTTATTTTCTTGATGAAAATGAAATATTATGATATGGTGATGTGGTCTGACTTTTGAATGAATACACAAACCACACTAAATTATAATATCTGCACTACAAATAATTTAAAAACTGCAAAATAGCCACATTTCAGTAAATGTTTTTATTGCTTGTTTCCTTTTAGATGCACAAGAGACATCACCAACAGAGTACTGCCACACAGAAGGCAGACAAAAAGTGACTTGACCACAACAAGTGAGTCATCCAATCTCTTCCGCTTGGGCAGCTAAGTGCCACTGCCAATTGACAGAGCTTGAAGAGGGCCCAAAAGAAAGGTGCTGTCAAGAAAATGGTCAGTGAGGAGGAGAAGAAATAGATTTCCACCACTGGTGTACTGCCACAAACCTTTTCCAGGAAAGGTGTTCCTGCCACAGCGTTCTCTGGCCAGCAAGCTAGGAAGAGCATTCCTGCATCAACAGCACCACCCCAAACAAAGCCCAAAGCCAAGTCTTTCAGTGTGGCAGCCACTGCAATCACGGCAGCGAAGAGTGAATCTGAACTGGAGTTGTCTCAGCTGCAAACTAGTACCCAATCATCACAGGAAACTGAGCAAAGTGGACACCAGGAGCCACAGCAAGCAATAGTATATCTTCCTGAAGTAGAGGCAGAAGAGGAGGTTATGCTAGCTGCTGAGCAAGATGTACTTCTCATTGGCTTCTGGACCTCCAGCAAGAAAAGGGAAGGGTACTCCACCAGCTTCTCCAAGCCCCCTTCTGAAGAATTGGACATGGATAGGACCCCGTCTGAGACTCAGACCCGCCACAAGAGATAAAGGAAAGGGAAAGTTCCAGAAAACCCTACAATTATGGAGGAGGAGGATGAGCTGTTTATTGTCATGGAAGCTGGCTCAGAAGACACATACATTATCCCACCTATTCAGCCTGCTCTGAGGGATCTGGTATTGGTACTACCACCAACACCAGCCTCCACATTTGTTTGGGACTTCTTAATGATTAGCAAACAGGAGAATAACATTGCAATATGCTCCATTTGCCACATGAGTCTTCATTGAGGTAAGCCTGGTTTGCACTATGATACTGGAGGTCAAACAACCCAAATGAATAAACATCATGCAATCCAGTGGGGGAGTCCCTTAAAAAATTGCTGCAGATGGTGGTGATGATGAGAGAGGGTTATCAGCTCCAATCACGGTGGGAGATGAAGGTGATGAGCAAGAAGAGGGTGGCAGCTTTACACAAAGAAGCCCTGTCCCCAGCAGTGAACTAATATCACTCGCCTCAGCAACTGCAAAATGGCACAAGAGTCAGATCAATGACTATATGATTCAAAGAGGATGGAATGCAAATAGGAAAAGCATGACCATGGATGCAGACAAATGTTATGTTATGTTATGTTATCATTGATTTGTATCGCGCATGGCTGCCCGAACGCTTCCCATCGCTTTTGATAGCAGTTACTGTCCGTTAGGCAGAGGAGAGGCAAGTGGTACAGGTGTTAAAGCAGCCAGGTTTTTATGAGGCGACGGAATGTCAATTCATGATTAATGAACCGGAGGGAGATAGGTAGGGAGTTCCAGAGTATAGCGCCCTGGAACGCCATCGACCTTCCACCCTACTTGGTTTTATTTATGGATCGGATGACTGCTAGGGCAGCTGAGGAGGACCTGAGAAGTCTGCTAGGCTTGTAGAAAGTAGCTAGGGAGTGGAGAAGCGGAGGTCCATTAGCGTGGAGGGCTCTGTGAAAATAGCAGAGTGTCTTAAACTTTATGCGCTGCTCCATGGGGAGCCAATGGAGGCCCGCAAGGGCTAGTTTAGCTGACTGGTATCTGGGCAGGTTAAAAAGAAGGTGCACTGCAGTGTTCTGGAGCACCTGTAGTTTTTTCACAACATATTTTGGGGACCCAAGAAACAGAGCATTTCCATAGTCTATGCGGGAGCTGATGAGGGCCTGTACTATAAGTCTTTTCGCAGTGAATGGAAGGATTTTGAAGACTTTCCTAAGCAGTCTGAACATCCCAATACAGGTGGATGAAATTTTCTTTACTTGATCCACCAAGGGTCAAGCCAGACTCCCAGGCTCTTAATGTGGTTTTTGGGTACTGGGAGGTCTTCTAGGAGTTCAAAAATCGGTGTTACTTGAGGGGGGATTGAATGGTTTCCCATGATCATTAACTCCGTTTTGTGTCCGTTCAGCTTACGTTTGCAGTCCTCCATCCATTTAGAGACCGCACATAGGCAGGGGGCAAGCTGTGTTTGAAGGAGTCTTGATAGGAGGAGAAGGAGACCACAAGCTGGGTGTCGTCAGCATAAGACACCAGCGAGAGCCCGTAAGATTCCACAATTCTAGTGAGTGGGATCATATATATATTAAAAAGTGTTGGACTTAGTGAAGAGCTCTGGGGAACTCCCTACGGGCTCTTAAAAATCTCTGAAAAAATGGACCGATGAAGGACTTGAAAAGTTCTGCCGTCTAAGAAATGAGTGATCCATTTGAGGGCTTCGTCAGAGACTCCAATTTCCCTCAGTCTATTGAGTAGGATCCCATGATCGACAGTATCAAAAGCTGCGCTAAGGTCGAGCAGGACAATTGCGGAGACCTTTCCCAAATCCATGCGTTTTCTTACTTCTTCGCTCATCCCTTTTGGAGCTGATTCCGTACTGTGCGATGGTCCAAAGCCAATCTGGGAGGGATGGAGAATATGGTTTTCCTCAAGAAACTTGGAGAGATGTATGTTTACGTGTTTCTCCAGAATTTTTACAGCAGAGGGTAGCATGGAGATAGGTCTATAATTATTTAGAATCAATGGGTCCAAGTTGGGTTTTTTAATCAAAGGTTTTACTATTGCGTACTTTCACTGGGGTGGTAATGTACTACTAGTAAGAGATAGATTCAATAGTTCTGTCAGGGTGGGAACTATAATAGTGCCTCCTTGAAGTAGGATAGAAGGAGGAGCTGGATCTAAGGGAGATCCAGATTTGATGGAACTTAAGATTGTCAAGGTTGTATCCGTAGACAAAGCCGGAAACTTCGTTAACCTGACTGTATAAGTATCATTAATGTTAATCTCTTCTTGAGGGTTGTGGGGCTGATTTGGGAAAGCTGCATAAATGTCTGAGATTTTATTTTGAAAAAACGAGGCAAGATCGTTGCTGTAATTGGCGGAGGCCTCAATGTCTCCCGTATGATCATGGGGATATTCTAATTCCCTAAGAATCCAGAATATTTCTCTGGGCGAGTTTCCAGTTTGTTCTATCTTCATAGTATAGTAACTGCTTTGCGCTGCTTTAATTTCAGAATGAAATAGTCTAATGGCATTCCTATATTGTTTTTTAATGGAGATGTCATAAGATTTCCTCCATTTTCTTTCAAGGCGCCTGCAGTGCCGTGTTTGCGCTTGAAGCTGAGGGATGAAACACGAAACTCTTGTTTTCCGGTTTCCCACTTTCCCTGCCCAGCAAGGGAGCACGGAATCCAAACTATTGGTTAACCAATAGTTGAAGGCAGCTGCCAAGTTTACAATACTTCCCTGCGGCGAGGGTATGGATTGTTTAAGCGTATGGGTCCATTCATTTACATCCAGTAGATGCCATCCTCTATACTGATCTGACCTAGTGAGGGGGGAAATTGCATTTTTTGTGATAGTCAAAGTTAAGGGAATTAACATATGGTCTGACCAGAATAAAGGAGATGGTGGAAGGGCTTTTAGCTCCGAAGAGTTACTAAAAAACAGATCGATTGGATGTCCTTTGTTGTGTGTAGGCCCTTGAATCAATTGACTGAGATCTAGAGCTTTCATGTCGTCTAGCAGCGTTTTAGCTGCAGTGTTTAAGGTTTTCGCATGATTATTAAAATCTCCAATTTGGTCTTCAACAAATAAGTTCAGCCACCTTATCTGGAAGGGCATCGAGGAACTGTTGAGCCGGTCCTGGGGGACGATAAATTAGGACTCCAGTTACTGTAAATTGGAGGCTGAAGCGGAGAGAGAAAAAAAGACTCTCACAATCAGGGAGGGGGAAGGGATGCGTAGAAACTTTTACGGTGTCATTACAGTTAATAGCAATTCCTCCTCCTTTACCCGAGGATCTAACAAGTCTTGTAATTGAGTATGAGCTAGGCAGGGCCAACGCTATATCGGGCCCGAGCTCTCATTAAGCCAAGTCTCGGTTAGAAATAACACTGAGGGTTTCTTTTGTGGTAAGCAAAATGTTAACATCTAATTTGTGAGCTATTAGTGACCTGCAGTTGGCCAATAGGAGGATGCAAGTTGTTACATTCTGATTATGGTATCTTCCCTTCCCCCTAAGGGCTCCTCGTGTTTTACTTCGCTTATCTGTCACACAAATGTCAATGTAATTAGTGTGAGTCTGCCTAATAGGTCCTGGATTGGACATGGCAGGTCTGCAAGAGTGAAGGAAGTTAGCATTATAAACAATGCTCCCCTTCAAAATGGACAGGGGGGCTGGCCCCTGGACCTGTTCGGGCGTGGATGGGCGCAGATGGGCTTGCCTTGAGCGCGCCTCTGGTGCGCCCACGGCGCGCATCCGCTGCACGTCTGCACCATAACGGGGTTAATATAGGTGGGGAAGTCAGCTACTAGCAAGCTGACTTCCCAAAATGGCCACCAAAAAAAACGGGCTGAAACTCACGAGGAGAAATGGAGCCTGAGCAAAATCGGCTGTGCCGGCCACTAAACATGGGCCCGACAGAGCTGAGTAAAACCACAAACAGTCACAGTAAGAACAATTATTGGGAAATAAAAGGTAAAACCGAGGTAATTTTATAGTGCTAAAAATGAATTTAAAAGTGCTTTAAGAGCTTGCCAAATACTCAGTATTAAGAAATGCTTAAAAGGAACGTTACTGCAAGAGCATTAAAAAAACACACAGCAGCCAAAAACTACCTGCCCTCCTCTGAAGTGCTATCGGTGCACGTCTGCAAATGCGGCCTAGCCAAATGCCTGACACAGATGCTACCTCCTTTTGAGGGTTTCACAAGGGAAATCAGCAAGGAGAACAGTACATTGAGCCAAGCAATCCATTGTTGCATCTGCTACAGATTGCATTTAAAAAAGGTTTTGCAGAGGTTCGCTGGTGTGAACAGCAATAGAGAAGTGCATGAGTTGATTGAGAGCTTAATCCTTCACTTGTCTGATAATCCAAGGCTACAAAGAGACATTGGGGGTCATTCCAACCCTGGCATGGGCAGTGCAGGGGCCCCCTAACAGGGCCCCAGCTAAGCAGACAGTGAAAATCACGACGGGTGCAACTGCACCCGTCACACCCCTGCAACACCGCCGGCTCCATTCGGAGCCGGCTTCTGGGTTGCAGGGCCTTTCCCACTGGGCCGGCGGGCGCTCCCTTGGCGGGCGCCCGCCGGCCCAGCGGGAAGCCAGAATGGCCTCCGCGGTCTTTCGACCGCGGAGCGCCGCCCGCCAATATTGGAATGACCCCCATTGTGTCCTCCAGAGAGTACATCTTTGCATAAATACTTGATCCATGATAGAAGGGGATGTTTTACTATACAAGATGCAGATTGTTCAGCACGTGAGAGACCTGAAAGAGGAATGGCAGGAGGTCAGAGGCCCAGGCAGAAGTTCTGGTGTGTAGCCTTCCACCTATAGAGAGGGCAGTGCTGTTGTCTCACAGCAGCCAACAGCAGCAACAAGAACATCGGCAACAGCAGCAACAGAAGAATCAGAACCAACTTCTATAATGGCTTGGTTTTAAGTGGCAGGACTTAAGTCAAGCACAGAGTTGAAGGCAAAAGAGGGCGAGCAAGTTGCAGCACCAATAACCGTTCAGAGGATGCTTCAGGATTATTTATATGACCCAAAAGAGTTCTAAATATATCAAAATCTATTGGTCTATTGGTATACGTATATGCCCCAATGGCCAGAGATCAGCAGGCTGGCAATAAAGTATCTGGCTTGACAGGTAGCTAGTGTGTCTGCTAACCATATTTGCAGTGCAGCTGGGGCAATTGTCACTGTCAGAAGGATCAGTCTCTACCCTCAAAAAGTGGAGATATTGACCATAATCAAAATGAACCAACACTTCATAACACACAATTACATTGTTCTTGATACACCATAGGAGGGGGAGGAAGACGAGGGTGATTGGTCAGGCTCAAGTTTGTTAGTTGACCAACTTCTGGGTGAACTCCTTGAGTTTGAGGACGAACTCTCCAACTCTGACTGAATAGGCCACCACAGAACGTTATAATTATATATCTGCAAACTGCTTTGTGCTTTGACAAAAAATTGGATATAGCTAGAGGAACATTATATATTTTGTTTGTGTCTGACTTATGCAGCCCCACCATTTTTAGGCACATGTATGACCAAATTGGAATTGGATCAGTGTACAGTCAAGAAGCCTCCCGATTCCCTTCAGGACATTGGAGACAATGCCAGCCTTCCTCCCATGCCTATACTTTTTTTCATTACCTAACAGGGCTGCCCCAATAAAGATTATTTGATCTATGACTGCCAAATTCCAATGTGTTGCTTGCATCCAAGAGGAGATACAATTGCGTGCCTGGATTGGAACAGGTAACTATTGCACCAATGAGAGATATCATTTTGAGTGATTGTGAGTGATGATTGCTGATTCATGTGTTGGTAGATAGTGAGGGAGGATGTTCAACTAATTTGTAAACTTGATTTTGAATATTTGAATACTTAGGGCCTGATGGATGATCATTTTTTCTGAAGTTGATTGGCCCTTTCGCACTTAGTGAAATTTACTTGCAGGGTCCTCTCCTTTTTTCTGGTTCTTCATCAACTAGACCAGTCGCTTTATTTAACAAACACAATTCTACACAAAATACTCAAATTCAGCTTTTCTTCTCTTTCTTCAACAGCGGTGCACTACAGGTATATCTTCGTTGTTTAAGGATGGACTTCAACTGATTTGTTACTTAGAGTCGGGAGGAGGATGGAAGGACTCAGGGTGGGACTACCTCAACAGCCAGAAGATGGAAGGTATTGACTTCAAAGGGAAATCGCCATGATGATGACTCTGAGGCCTACTCAGCTCTGTGTACTGGAGAGAGGTGCGTTGATTTGGGAAATGCTGCTGAGTGTGTGTTCTGACTCAAACGTGAAAATACTCTTATGTTGTTGTGGGTGAGGGGGGTGCCTGTTTCTTCTAACTAGAGACAGACTTGTGATGTCACATCATCACATGATGCACAAACTCTAAATGTTATGATTACAGTTGTGAGATTTATCAGTGTTGTACATGCAGCTACTTGTCCTTGATTGGTAGGAATTTACTTGTGCTTATCAGTTAATTGATCACACATGAGTCATAAAATGAATGATTGCAGCAGCCTATGCTCTTTCTCTGCCTCTGATTCTACTTCGTACACTCCTCATGAAGCTTACCTTCTGTTCTTCTCATTGACTCTACAATATCGTTTTTGTTTTACAGTCTGCAGGCCCTGCTTTCTCCTGCACAAAAGGCAAAATCTCCATAACACTTCTGCTTAACTTAATAAACCAGTTCACCAGGCACCCAAGACCGACATTCCGAGAAGAATGCAGATGCACTGCTCAAGTTGGCAATACAATATAATTTTTCCTTTTAACAATCATAACTTTTAGAACTGTGTGGGTTCCCATCACTCATCGATAATTTTAAATTTTCAAACTTAAATGACAGAATAATTAGATATATAATACCCTGGGACTCTGGGGCTAAATGACTGTTTGCAATGCATTTAACTGGACTGTGTATCCTTCATTTCCTTCCACAACAGATTGATGATAATATGCTGTTTATTGCCCTGATGAATATTGTTGTTGTGTAGTGTTTGTCTCTGTCACATCTTTCCCAAATCCCCTTTCCCATCCATTTATCACACCCTTAACCCTCTTCTGCCTGGCTGTGTGATTTATCGAGATAATACGTAGTTTACACCATAAATGGATCACAAACTTGGTTAAGCTGTATAGATATAGAACATAATTTGTCAACATCATCATTGAGGCCTTGTGTTGCGTAACTGCTTAAACTTGTCCACTCCTGACTCTGAGTTCACTTCTCCTGACTCGAGGATTTTGTAACATTAGTTTAAATAAAATACTAGCTCCCCATTTCTAAGAAGAAGATACTATTTATAGTTTTTGTTATAATATCATGTGTTCTTTGTTGTGTCATGGTGGTAGTAGTCTGGTCTCAGTCACTGATAGAAATATAACCCACGAACTGTGTTTTTCTTTCAATTTAATTGCCTGTGATGGATAATCCTTTTGATTAATCCTACAGTTGGAGCTCACCTAGGTGGGAGTGGGACCTCACTTGTGATGCCTTCCCTGTTAGCACACTAGTCTGCTACTACTACCACTACCATTAGGAAGGCACTTTGGGAAACCCTGCAGTAAGGTTTTGGAAGATTGAGAGTAGTAGGGGCTATGACTTCATCCATTCAGGCAAGAGAACTATGGAGTGAAGTGAACTAGTTTAGTTAGTAAGTATCTAACTTCTACTTTAGATAAGTAATTTCTTGTTGATCTAGATTTTTGTGGCAAAATACGCAATGACAGCATACACCCCAATAGTCAATTTAATTACAGAGGGTAGTAGGACTAGGATATAACTGACTATAACCAACTAGTATACGCTTAAAATAAGAAGAAGAAAAAACAGGCTGCATGAAGAAGGCAGCAGTGCAAAATAAAAGTAAAACAAAAAAACTACTTCAGGCATAAAGTAGCAGAATCATTTTTCCCTTTACATTTTAAAAATAAAACCCACTCTCCACACCCACAACAAAAAAATATCTCCCCAACCAATGTCCAAAGAAGAGTCCGAAACAAAGTCCAAAATTGCCCCACCACCCTTTCTAATTCTTACAATCTCAACCTGCAACAAAAGTTCCTCCCACCAGAACAAAAAATAAAAAAGGGTTCAGAAGAGGGCATTATCAACACAGGCCTGGAGTTGTTCCTGTTGTTCCTTGAGGCATGCCATCCGACAGCGAACTGTGCCAACTCACAAAGCATGCAGCATAGCAACTGACGGTCTGGGTGGGGAGGCAGAATGGTAGTTCGGGAGGCTGCCAGCTGCTGGTGGCGCTGGCGATGTTGTTGCCGGGAGTATGGAGGCACTGACAGCTGGCTGGAGGAACTGAGCCTCGGCAGTGGCAGATGATGCCCCCTCAGCCTCCTCCTCCTTCAGAGCCACAATCCAATGGTATTCAACCTGGATGGCCTCCAATCTCTGCAGACGGAGCTGGGCTGCTGTCTCCTTCCACGTATGTGCCGGTAGTGAACCATCAGGTGAAGGTATAAAAAAAATGAAAAAAAAAGAAAAAAGACAAATTATAAACAATGTTCTGTGCAAACACATGTTTAAAATTAAATAGTGGCACAGTAGCATTACATTGCTGGTCCCCTAGGGCCATTGGAATTTGATGTGATTAGGGGAGCCACAGGGCCATTTTTTGCCCACACATGCCTCAAATTAAAGCACTGACTGACTGAAAGGAATTAATACAGAATGACAACAGATAACAAAAAAAAACAGAGTGCTTTTTTCTTTCACTGGATTTTCTAGTAAAAAAACTAAACAGATACTTTGTGTGAAAATATAAAAATAAATAACCTCTCATTAATGAGTAAGGCATTATGCACTATGAAGTACAAGTATTCTTTTTGTGCTAAATTAATAGAAGCATGCTAACTAGCATGTCAGGTACTTTGCTACTCTCTGCAGTCTGCAGCTGGGGCAGCTGTAATGGACAATAATCTTACTTAAATTCCAATGGTCATGCTTTTCTCCAAATGCCTTTCAATTCTGCCCTATTTCTAAAGAGGAAGATGGATAATATTGACACTATGTCACATATGTCACATATAAATGCGGCTATCCTGTCTGCCGTAAGTAGACAGTGGTAAAAATGATGCACTGCAGTTCAGGGAAAGGAACGGGATAATGATATTATTTGGCATGTTCGTCACAGAGTGTCCCATCTGCAAAACTCAAAATCAGGCATATAGGGCCAGATGTATCATGAAGGCCTTTTGCGATTCGGAATTAGCGATTTTTAAGAAATCGCTATTTCCGACTTGCAAAATGCCATGTATCACATTTGCGAATCGGTAATAGCGATTTCTTAAAAATCGCAAATGCTATTACCGAATCGCAAATTGCGATACCGGCCCCATTTACACCTATGGGCCTGTTGGCCCATATCTGCACATTTTTTGCATTTCCAAAATTGTGATTTCTTAACTAGAAATCGCAATTTTGGAAATGCAAAACCCCAGGGTGTTGGGGGCCTAAGGCCCCCTCTGCTGTAAAACAAAATTATTTTTTTCACCATGTATGGTACACACATGCCAAAAGGGCATGTGTGCTTTACATGTAAGTTTTAAAAATGCATTTTAAATGCATTTTTAAAATTTGCACATGGTAACCACCAAGTTCAACTTGGTGGTAAATAGCGATTCGTAAATGCCCAAATCGCATTTAGGAATTGCTTCATACATGTGCTAAGGAATTGCAAATGAGGATTTCTTATTTGCGATTTCTTGTTTAGAGAATCGCAATTTGCAACTCTCTAAACAGGGTCGCAATTTTAAGGAATCGCTATTTGAGCGATTCCTTAAAATTGCGTTCAGAATGTCTTTCATACATTCTAAAATTGGCATTTTGCATTCGCAAATGGGCATTCGCACCGTTTGCGACTGCAAAATGCTTTCATACATCTGGCCCATAGTCCCACTTTACTCCCTGGCCTTCACCACAAATTATTTTCAACAAAAACATTGGCTTGGCAGTAAGGAAAGGAAATATAACTTACTCTACTGCGGGGTAAAGTTAGAGGGATTAGGCTGGGTAGATAGAGGTTTTGCTATAGAATAGTGGAGTGTCACTAATCATCATCATGTGTCTAAGCTTTGGTTTAGTGAGTCACTGTTTTTGACAAATGTTCAAAGGGAACATTTTTAACAGAAGTAAATCCGTTATGGAAGCCAAAAAATATATGCACTACTAGGAGGTGACTGAGTGGACACTGGGAGGGAAGATAAACACACCTTGTTTTCGGTTTATAGTGCTTTAAAAACTTTGTAAATGCTGCTTTAACCGAAGCAGATGCACATTGTATAGCCAACCCTGCAGGGCACAATCACACCATGCTGAAGTTAAGTCAAGAATGGCAACATGCCATGGGCAGGGAGGTGATGAATGATGATAGGTGGGATATATATCAGCCTTCCCTAACAAATACAATGAGTATATTAGTAATTTGTAGTGTAGTATTAGTAATTTGCCAATAAGCAAGCAATGTGACCTACCACCACCTGTCAGCTAAAGAAGCAAGAAATATAGAAAAAGGATAATGCAGGGATAACAAGAACTTAGCAAACATTAGGTGGATAGGAGTCGAAAAAGGAGACAATATAAAAAAGAAAAAACAAGGTAAAATTATCCTAACAGTGGGGAGAGGTAAAACATAGGGAGATGATAATAATAGTAATAATAATCATGATAATAAAAACAGGGCTTCCTGTGGACAGCAGAGCCATCGGCTGCAGTGCTGGTAGAGGTACTTCCAACCACTGTGGCACTGGTGGGGGCAGCTCCATCCTGTCCCACTGTTGCTGATGCCCTCTTCTTGCTCTTGAATGCTGGTGTAAAAAAATAAAGAAGATAAAAAAGTAGATTAGAGGTATAGTTAATCTCTCAAAAAATACTTTGAAAGGTAAAGGTAAACAAGTTAACATTGTACATCGAGATGACCTATTGCTAATTTCCTTAAACTAAGCCGTATTCCAATTTCCTACACCTAAACTACATTTAGAACTACTAATGCATTGCATTTGCAAAGAATAATGTTTGCTTCTCAGCCCCCTTTGCTGGGCAGTCTCCATTCTCAATGTATGGATGCATACTACACATCACTGAGAGAATAGGACTGTATGGGGTACATAGAGAAAGACACAGAAAATGCTAACTCACTGATGTTGCTACTAGGATAGAGTCTGCATGACTTCTTAAATAATCAGCCCAAGCGAGTACTGCTGCAACTGAGTGCGATTATGTAGCGCAGAGCACCTTGGCTGGCTCAAACTGGATCACATAATATTCGTAATGTAAACTTAACTTACCTCTGAGTGCAAGCAGCATGCTGTTTGGAAAAATACATATTAGCATTGAGAAACACAACAAAAAAATTACTTTCCGAGCCCCGCAACCTCGTGGCCCAGCAGGTCCTCCTCGCAGTCCACCCAGTGGTCCGTCAGCTACTGCACCGTGCAGTGCACCCCAGTGCACCCGCACACACATCGGTGCACTCTAACCCACAGCTGCTGACTATCACGCAGGGCGTACCACTGCCCAGGTCTGCCACCTGCTGCCAGCACGTAGGAGAGGTGGTGCTGCACATGAAAAATAAGGCACATATTTATAATTTTTAGCGCCGCATTTGCACCGCTTTTTGATGCAAAAATGGCGCAAACTTACAAAATACAATTGTATTTTGTAAGTTTGCGCCGCTTTGCGTAAAAAAATGACGTAAATGTGGCGCTGAAAAAGTATAAATATGGGCCTAAGTGCAGCCACCTCAACCTCAGAAGAAATGGGATGGAACTGCACCCATTGGCAGCACTGGAAATAGGAAGTAAGAGAAGATGAAAGGAGGAAATAAATAAGGAAAGGGAAAGCCATAGAAAAGTACAAGAAGTCACAAAAAATGAAAAAAGACACATACTTAAAGTACACAAAGACACACACTGATAAAATTAAAATAAATGAGGAGTGGATCAGTGGGATAGAGGGAGGATTGGTATAGATTAGACTGTATTGAAAAATCAGGCCAAGCACCATACTCAGTACAGAAAGCAGGTAAAACAAAATGGCTGTGCCCATGAAGACCTCATGGTGCTGTTCACACTGATTTTTCAGTGCAGAACATGCTTCTGGGATGAAAAAGCAGCCCCCTTAGACGGCCAAGCATTCTTCCACCCGACCTACTGGAAACATGCTGTAAAACCTTCAGCAGACCTTACTCAACTAGCAAACTATAGACTCATCTCCATGATACCCTTTCTGGTGAAGATATTGGAGAAGGATATAAACAGAAAACTCATCAACAATCTAGACCAACACCAACTTGTGGACACCACGCAATCTGGATAATGACTAAACCCCAGTACAGAAACAGCACTCATCTCAGCCACAGACGACATCACGATGCTTGGAACAACCGCCCCACAACATAAGGTCCTCTGTGTCACTCCTCGAATTCTGCAGGAAGCTGAAGACCTGACTCTTTGATTAACTCCAGACAAGCCCCAACCTATCCATCAGCAAGTGCCTGGATACCCTAATGGGTGTTTTTGCGCTAAAACAATCTATGTAGTATAGCATAACCATAGTCATATTCATTTCAAACCCTGTTATATTCATTTCAAAGTATGTTAGAATCTCTTCAAAATGTGTCATATTCTTTTCAATGCATCCCATTTTCATTTCAGCAAATGTTAAATTAATTTTAGTATAGGTCTTATTATTTTAAGGCATGTTAAATTTGTTTAATTACGGTCCTATGAATTTCCATGCATGCCATATTTATTTCATCACATTTCATATTCATATCTGCACAAGCTGTATTCATTTTACTGTATGTCATATTACTTTGAAGATCGGACATATTAATTTTAGTACATAGCACGACCATTCAGTGTATGCTATATGTATTTCAGCGTAGCTCATGTTCATTTAAATGTATGTTATATTCATTTCGAAGTATTTCATAATCATTTAAGCATAGATCATATTTATTTTAGCAATAGCCCTTTTCATTTTCAAATATTTTATATCATTTCAATACATCTCATAGTCATTTCAACATTTGCAAACTAATTTCAAGGTATATTATTTTCCTCTCAATGCCATTTCATAATGCACATTCACATTAATTTAGAGTATGTCACAATCATTTTAACACTTCACTTCATTTAAGTTCATATTCATTTGAACATGTCATGTTTGTTTCAACATGGATTCTATTCATTTAATCAGGTATTGTATTAACATCCACGTGTTATAGTCATTTAAAAAATTGTCACATTCATTTCAATGAGTCATATTCATTTTAGTGTGAATTGTTTTAATTTCAGTACTTATCATATTCATTGTGATAGGTGCAATACTCATTTGAAAGTCTGTCAGCTTCTTTTCAACTTGTTTTATATTCAATTCAAAATACAATATATTTATTTTAACATGTGCATATTCATTAAATTGACAACTACTGCAATTTCCGTGCATCATATTAATTTCAACATGTGTTGGATTTCTCTAAGCAAATGTCAATCACTACAGCAAAAGTTGCATTCCTTTTAATGCAAGTCATATTCATTTCATTACTTGCCATAGTCCTTTCAGTGAATTTCATATTCTTTTAACTTCAGTCCACATATATTTTAGTATATATTCTGTTCAATTTAGCATATATGTTATTCTTATAATTTAATTAGTAACGTATTCATCCTGTTGTATATCGTATTTGTTTTGCCAGATGGTATATTGATTGTGGCATGTATCATATTGGTTTTGAAATATGTTGTATTTATTTTGCTGTGTGCTTTATTCATTTTGCTATGTGCTATTTACTAAGAGCTACGCAATTCAAGAGGTGTCATGTTTGAAATTAAATTGCCCTGTGCTATTGCTCAAATTCATGGGACAACAGACTTTTTTTCTTTCTTCTTCTGGTTGTCTATTTTCATTTTTTGATTGATTTGACAAAGAGAACAATTTCGAATGAGTTTAAATGCAATTCCTGTGTATTATAAATATATTACACCGCAGGCAACACACTTCTTCTGAGCACCTTTGTGGTAAACGGAGACAAACATATCCAAGTAGTTACATTAAGTACTACATAAAGTTCTGGGTATTCACTTGACAAATCTGTATATTCTGTGACTTGTAGGCTTAGTTCAGTGTAACTAGATATACTACCACACACATTTATAAGCATTTGACAAGCCATTTTACAGGCATTTGTGTAATTGCAGCAGAAAGATCTCAAATACTGCTCCATTCATTCAAGAACAGCTCATCTCCTCCAACTCAGCCTTAAACCTGACGGAGCCACTAATTTCTATTCTCCCTGTCATGTGAATTCACTCTGCGTCTAGCTCACCTCACACTGCTTAAAGTATTATATGAATTATATTAATGTATGTGCTAGCACAGGTGTTTTTAATAAGAATTAATATTGAGTGTTTATGTATTTTGAATAATGAGTTTATGTAGAAAATGAAATAACGTAGAAAAATAATGCACGCATTTGAAAATTTGATCTCAAAGATTGGCCTCCAATGTTAACAAAGTGTACTAAACAATGATTAATACTTATGAAATGTTGAATATATGTTAGACTAATGCAGTAATATGTCATGTTAAGGGTTATAAATTTAGCTTTAGCTTTATTAATTGGAGGCCTTAACTTAGCAAGTGTCTTGGCCTATTTTGCGAGGCCTCATGCAGAAGCTGTATTTCTTAACGTTTAATAAAAATGCTGACCAAGTGAGTTAAAATATTAAATGCCTATTGTATTATTTAAATGTGTTCATAACTGAAGCTTTCAGTGAGAACTGACTGCTAGGAGATGTTCTTTCTAATGCAACATTTTATGTGTAATGTGTTTGAGACTGACTTTCCCAGGACAAGAACAATGAAGATACTGACTAGAGTGGAAGGTGCAACAATATTGTTACCTGACAAGCCGGATGATGAGGACATCGCAAGACAAACCAATCAACAATATGAGAACAGAGAAATTTTAGAATTCATAGTTGTGGTATAGTCGTCTTATTGGACAGAGTGACCAATAGGGAATTAGGGGATGGTTTAGGTGACTTTGATATAACAACGCTGCAGAGGTAAAATACTTTAGACTAAGGAGAGAGAGAGAGATTTTAGGAGACTTTAGGAGAGAGACATTCATTCCGATGTTCTGAGAGAAGACAGATTTTTCTGGTATTCTGGCTCTTTGGGCTCATATTCCCTGACTGAGAGCCCGATGCCTTGTTAATCGACTCATGTCCTGAGGACGAAGACTGATTCTGCTTTGCTGACCCATACCGAGGATAGGGATCAATTCAAATGTGATTATTATGCATATTTGCTTTTCCTTTCTAGGTACCAAATGCGCTGTTTTGATGGAGCCATAGTTCGATGTTTTTCCAAATTAGTGTTACTAAATTTGTTTTGCATGAAGCCCAACATGTTGATGCTAATCTGATGTTGGTTGAGGTTCCTGACTTATGACAAAAGAGACTAATGCTTGATGGATTTCTCTGCTTAACTTCATGTATTTTAACCTGTTGACGCAGCTGACTCTGTTACTGATTTGCACAGTAACTTTAGAATGTGTCGTGGTTCAAGCTTTGATTAGATTGCGTTTCTTCTGACGCTATGGGCAACCATTGTTGTTTCTGTATGTGTTTCATTTGATTTTGAGATTAATCTACATGACCTTAGCATTGTTAAATAGGGAAATGAACATCTTAAACTTTTACAAAGGTGTGGTTATTTATGACTGAAAGGTCATGGTGCGTGATAATTAGTGACTCCATTAATTATTGATTTTATTGATTACTAATGATTGTCGATTATTGTGGATTGATTATTGATTCCTGTACTCGAGCTATGGTAAGAACTTCTTAATTGTGAGTCAAAAGGTTCATCGACCTATTCGTGTCCCCTTGTAAATTTATTTATTAAGGTCTGACGCTCTAACAGTTATGGTAGCAGAGGATGGTTAGTCTCCTTAAGAGCTTGCCATAGACTTTCAGTACAGAGTGACAGGCGTTCCCAGAGATGGTAGCAGTTTGATGAGTTGATCCCTTTGAGAGTTCATTATTTTTGAGATTTGGATTTTGTTTTTCCGTGATGATAATTGGAGAAAAAATGATGTTTCCTTAAGCCCAAAAATGACTTTCCCATATCCTGGATCCTGCTAATTGTAGGTTGAGGATGTTCCCGGAGTTCTAGTGATAGTGTGAGTGAAATAGGTTGCGCTTGCACAGCTTATGCAAATCGCATATGAATTGTGAGGTTTGTGATGGTTTTGTGGAGTTTGCGTACTCCAAATGAAGTTGTAGTAGGAGTTTGCGTACTCTGCAGTATGAGAGGAGGGAAGTCGTTACATTTCAAATGTGTGTGGTCCTTTGTGCTCACAAATTGTCCTGAAAGGTCATGGTGCATGATAATTACTGACTCCATTGTTCATTGATTTTAATGATTACTAATGATTGTTGATTATTGTGTATTGATTATTGATTCCTGTACTGGAGCTATGATAAGAACTTCTTAATTGCGAGTCAAACGGTTTATCAACCTATTCACGTCCCCTTGTAAGTTTACTTATTAAGGTCTGACGTGCTAATATATGTACTGAGTTGCTCGGTGTTTAAGCTGAGGATTTCATACCTGTAGCAGCGCAAGTAATTGTAGCAGCCCAAAGTGAACATTAATGTGTGTACTTTTGGTTTACAATTCAGTTTCTCTTGCCGAAATGCAATTGCCCTCTGCTATTGCTAAAATTTAGGGGCAACAGACTTTTTTCTTTCTTCTTGTGGTTTGGACACTATGGGGCTCATTCTGAGCCCGGCGGGCGGCGGGCGCCGCCCGCCTGGAGGGAGCCGCGGAGGCCATTCTGGCTTTCCCGCTGGGCTGGCGGGCGACCGCCAGAGGGCCGCCCACCAGCCCAGCGGGAAACCCCTCCCCACGAGGAAGCCGGCTCCAAATGGAGCCGGCGGAGTGGGTATGTGCGACGGGTGCAGTGGCACTCTTACGGGCCCTCTTACGGGGGCCCCTGCAGTGCCCATGCCATTGGCATGGGCACTGCAGGGGCCCCCAGGGGCCCCACGACACCCCTCATCGCCATCCTGTTCCTGGCGGTCGGAGCCGCCAGGAACAGGATGGCGATGAGGGGGTCGGAATCCATGGGGGATTCCCAGGGCAGCGGAAAACCGGCGGGAGACCGCCGGTTTTCCTTGTCTGACCGCGGCCAAACCGCCGCGGTCAGAATGCCCTGCGGGGCACCGCCAGCCTGTTGGCGGTGCTCCCGCATCCCCGGCCGTCGGAATCACCCCCTATATGGTTCCTACATCCTTCTTCCCTTCATGCTTCTATGTAGATTACAGTAGCTGGTTTTCCCTGAGTGACTTAAAAAGTTAATTGTGAAAGATTTTTAAGGGTGCATTGATCCTTTGCCTAACTAGGACAAAAGATTCACATTCTTTTTTTGAGGGGGCCTTTCTCACCTACAGATGCAATTATCTTCTGTGTCTCACTCTGCCAGACCGATTCAGTTGTATAAATCTGAGAATATTTTTTGGAAGTTAGTTCACGGGTCGATAGAATATACAAGAGGTCATTTACAAGCTACATGGTCCCAAAAGCAGTTGGTGTAATAATTTGACTTTGTTGACTGTTTAGCAATCGTATTCAGTACTTGACCATGCGAGTATAGGTAGCCAGAAACATACCTTTTTCTTAGATGTACATTGCATCCAACCTGGACCACTTAATTACTTTGCTTTTTCATTCTATTCCTTGGGGAGGATTTGTATTGACCGATCTCTTACACATTATGGGGCATATTTACAAGCCCCTAGCACAACCAGAGCATCACTTTTTTTGACGCTCCGGTAGCACTGTGCCCAGTGCCAATTATACAAGGCGGCACTAAGCTAATACTATAATTTACCTGATTCTCAAGGGGAAGAACTGCATACAATTTCTTCAAACAATGACCAAACCAAAAATCAAAATGTCTCTACTATCATAATCCTGACCGGACTGTCTTATTTTAGCACAATGTCTTGGGTGTTCTTAGAGTCTGTAGTGCTATCTGTTTATTTTGGGTATTTTCACTTTCTTTTTTCCTTCTTCCCCCTTATTTTAAATGTTGCAGCTATGTTGTGCTTGCCTGTGCCATCCACCCTTGCACCTTATTACACACTTGGGCTAACCCCGCTCCTCCAGGAGCATGGCAGGACTGAGGGCTGCTCCGGAGGGGTCTGTCCCATGGAGTTCTTTTAGGATGCCCAGCACTCTCCAGTTTGTCTCACTGTCTCCCCATCCACACTTCTGAGTCTCCATCAAGCCTGACTGGCGGCATCGCCCTCACGTCTTCCAGACTCTCTACTACTCTTAGCTCCTCCTCCTTCCTTAGTATTTCCTCTCATCCACTGCCTCCGTCTTCTCCTCTGGGAATCAGAGTCTGTTATTTATTTCTGTGCTTTTTGTAGTTTTCTGCCTGTGCTCTTCCTTTATTTTAACTAATCTTTCTTCCGTTTGTTTTGCCGGTTGCAAATCTGATTCTGACCATCATGAGAGTTCAGGTAAGTCTTCATCAGTTACATTTTCCTGGGGTGCTACAGCAGGATCCACACCCCTATAACATTTTACCAATTGGATAAAAGGAAATATCTAGAAAGGAAGTCTACATTACCCTGGTCTTTACTCCAGCAATGTTGGACCTCAAATTGGAAGGTTTGAAGGGACAGGAATCATTGGAAAGCCCTTAGTCAGGCTCAACCAAGTTAGGGGGTGCATGGTAGGAACAGAGAATAAAGAGCCACGCTTCAAGATAAAACCTAGCTCCTCCACTGCCCACTTAATGACCAAGCATTCCTTCTCAATCACAGGATAATGCACTTACCCGGAAAATAGCCTACGGCTGACAAATAGGATGGGCTTTTCTTCGCCCACTTCATTTTGCTGAGATATGACAGCTCCAATCCCAATTTCGGAAGTGTCAGTTTAAAGCAAAAAAGGTTAGTTAAAGTCAAGAGATTTCAGAACAGGCTCGCAGGCAACCAGGTTTTTCAATAGCTTAAAGGTCTTCGGGGCCTTGCAGGTAAGTCTTTTGAAAGAGCAATGTTTTTTAACACAAACTTTATTGCATTTTGGGACAGGCATGCAAATAAAAATGTCGAAGGGTGAATGATAACATTGTATACTCACAGCATAAAATATAAAAATACAGTCCAATATATTTTTTAATGTATGGTGTACATGAACAAAGTGTTGGTGGAGAATATCTCTGACATTTACATACCCGTCAAAAGACATACATTTTGAATGCTAAACCAGTGTGAACTCCCTCAGACCTTCCTATCTCAAAAAACTTGATAGCAGCACTATAGTGTACGATACATCAATGGGATACAAGTGGGAGTAGATGGCTAAGGAGCCATGCAATCAATTGGAGCTTTAAACCTACTGCAGCCCAGTGTCCAGAATACAATGCATCAGGAATGTTAGACTAAACTATACAAGGGTACAGCGTCCACTATTATGTCAGAGCAATGTGGGGAACGATGTATAGCAGGGAAAGCAGCCACTCTGGATCAGGAGAGGGGCTAAACCTGTCATATGGAATGTCAATATCAGGAAACATTAGGCACAGTCAGCCTCCTTTGTTTTGAAATATTCCAGCTATGCATCCCATTTCATTATGATGGGTAGCTTTTGTAAGCCTTGGTATTCCTCTCTACACAGGGCCTTACTCTCTGCCAGACCCCACCTCAATATCTTCTCACCCCACTAAGAAACAAGGGGCGCTGTTGAGGATTTCCAGCGTCTCATCAAGAGTCTCTTTGCTAGGAGAATCGCTAAGTCTGCAAAACTCACCAGTACTTTGGAGCTTTTGGGCCTTGGGTGCAACCCAAGGATGTATTGTTCCACCACCTGCCAAAGATATAGTCTATTCAGGCCCGAGAGGGCAGCTTGTATACCCAACCAGTAATTGGATAGTAAGGGGCAAGCCCATAACATGGGCAGTAGATCTGTGTCTGGAGAGCAACAGCGGCGGCAGGCAGGCAGGGGATAACGCTGGGAACATCAAGTGTAGTCTATACAACATAAGATAGGCCCTAAGCAATATGGAAAACTGGATAAACTTAAAGCAGGAGTTGTGAGAGCTTTTTTTGGTGTATTCAAGTAGAAAGGCCCATTCTTTATCCCAGAGTTTGGGTGCAAGGTCTCTGTTTTATTTGGGTCTCAGAGGAGCTAGGGAAACCAACAGGTGTGTGTGGAGTTCTCGGTATAGCCAATCAAATTAATTGGCTGCCATGACTTATGGTGTGTATCGTTTGCATCAGCTCATGGGTGTCTAGGTTGGCACCTTCTTGTGGCCAATGCTGGTAAATATAACAAGTGATGCTAGCGTGTGTCAGAAATAAGGTGTACAGTAGATTATGATTGTGTATAAAATCTGAGTGCCAGAGAAGAATGCCATCTGAGAATAATGATCCCACAGTTGCATTCCCCAGTTCCCAAGGGCTCAGTCGTCCCATGGTGAGAGTACCCAAAGACGTAGGGAGAGTACACAAAGTGATATTCGGGGCATAAGGTACCCAAGGGGCAGTGTAACACAAGGTCATCCTTTCATATGCAAGGGCTGTATGCAATCGGAGATGACCAGAAGGGGGTGAACCAGAAACCAGACGGATCAGTCTATGAAGTCTTCCCAGGCTAATCATGGTATTGGTGCATCCTATCTCCGTGAGATTAAATACAGACAGCCAGAAGGAAAGCCACTGCAGCTGTCCCGCCAGACAATGTGCCTTTAAATATGAGGCACCCATTCCCCCTTATCAGGTGATAATTGTAGCTTAGCCAGACTCACATTACGTGAGCCAGTGCCCCAAGCCAAGGTAATCAGTAGCATGTTTAACATTTTAAAGATCCGGGCTGGTATAAAGATAGGTAGATTTACAAAGTGGTACAATAGCCAAAGTAGCATAACCGACTGAGCGAGGGCCAATCGACCCACCACAGACATGGGCAAGGTGAGCCAAAAATAAATAAATCTGTGATTTGAGGGATGTAATTGTTTTCATGAGAATCCCCTTGACTAAGTCTAGTGCCTCCCAATATATCTGAATGCCCAGATAATGGAATGTCTGAGGTGTCACCTGAATGTTAACTTTCCCAAAAGCTAAGAAGGACTCTTCACACTTATCCTGAAATTAAAAGGGGTATGATTTGTGGACATTAAGGCGGAGGCCGGAAAACCCCGATCTACTCCATACAGAGATCTCTGATGTGAAGGAGCCCATTATCGTCGTATAACAATATCAAGTGCTGTCTAAGAGGATTCCCCATCCCTTGGCATCCTGATGGATCAGCTGCACCAATGGTTCCAGCGCCAGCACAAAAAGTAATAGTGAGAGTGGGCACCCTCGTCTAGTGCCACACAGCACTGGATACAGCTAAAATATCTGTTGCCCTGCCCGAGCTTTTGCAGTAAAGGAGGAATATAAGAGTTTAATCTAGCGTATGTAATTGAGAGGGCCACCAAAGCGGGCGAGGGCTGCAAACATGAAGTCCCAACTCAGGGTACCAATGGCCTGGCAGAGGTCCAATGATAGACAGCCTACCAGAGGGGAGTGCCTGCAGCAGTATTCAGGATCTGGTGTAGACCCCATATGCTAAGTGAAGTGTTACAGTGTGAAACAAAACTGCATTGTTCTGGGTAAAGTAATCGTGGTAGAAAGGAAAGTAGTCATCGTGCAAGCTCTTTGCTCAGAATCTTATATTCCTTATTAAGAATTGGTGTGGTTCTGTAAGATGACATATCATTAGGCAGTTTTACTGGTTTTAGTAAAGAGGTGACCAATAATTGTCTAATAGAAGGGGGAGCCTTCCTTCTTCCAGGGAGGATGAGTATAGCTTTTCCAGTCATGGGACCAATCGAATAGCAAAGGTGGAATAAAATTCAACAGGGAGTCCATCGGAGCCTGGTGTTTTATTGTGGGCAAGTTTTTTGCGGGCCCCCCAAATCTTCCCTTGTATTAGGGGGGGCTTCCAGGACTTCCCTGTTTGTAGCCGACACTCTAGGCAGTGCTAAGTGCAATGGACACAAGTGTATGGCAGCAGGGTCAGAGGGCGGAGGGGCACTGTAAAGGGTTGAGTAAAAGTCACAGAAGGCTGTGTTAATATCCAGTTGTATGCTGACATCGATATGTTCAGTTGTGATTATTGACAGGATTGGCGGGGTTGGGTGTGTTGGTCTGATCATGCAGGCTAGTAATGTACTGAATCTGTCTGCCTTGGTATGAATTATCTGCACATCAGCTCTGTAATCTATGACACGCAGGCGCTCGAGGAGCTCAGCATGTTCAATCCTGGCATCCCGCAACTGCAGTGCATGTCCCGCGTTCTTCGCCTTCGCCTTTACGAGCGGCCAAGAGTTTTCTTCATGTGAGTGAGGTCCTAGAGGACAGTTTTCTTCTGCATTAGGAAAGTCCCTCGCACCACCACCTTTAACACATCCCATTCCATCAATGGGGAGGAGGCTGTGCCGGTGTTCTCAGCAAAATAGGTGTCAATTGTGTTGCCCATATTATCATGAAACACCGCATCCTCAAGGAGCAGTGATTGTGTGCGCCAGGTGGGTATTGGAGATGGCACCCAACCCAATGCAAGCATAATTTCTAGGGGGTTGTGGTCTGACACCTAGGTATGATAATACATTGGAGGTGCAAAGGATTCTATTGAGACGGGAATGTAACAAGTGTGGTGATGAATAAAAGGACTATTCCCACATACCGCGGTTGCGTCTGCGCCAGACATCAGAGAGATTCTAACCATCTATTCATTGCTGCAACACCTTAGCTTGTCTCACCAGGCCAGCACTTGATAATTGAGGGTGTGAATGATCCAGATCAAAGCCTAGCCCTGTGATATAGTCTCTCCCTGTCATCCAGGGACATTGCACCCAGTCTGATAGGACAGTGGACAGGTTTGCTAAGAAAAGATCTTGCTTCATGTTTGGTACATAAAGGTCCCAAGCACTACTGGATGCTCCATCTAGGGAAGCCCTGATTAGAATGTAACAGCCATGCACATCTATTCTAGTATCTAAAACCGTAAAGGGAGTCCCTGCACTCACCTAGACTGCAGCACCCCATGCGCAGGCAGAATAGGAGGTATTGAATAGCTGACCCCATCATTTTTTAGCAGATTGAGGGCTTCAGACACAGTAAGATGGGTCTCCTGCAGATATATTGTATGTGCATGGCCGCGCAGCTGTGCTAAACTTCTGTGTCAAGTAATTATGTTATATTTGCATTCAACAGCCAGCATTGTGGGTCAACCAGGGACTCCGCACTCCATCCCACGGTATTACACCCTAAACATAGATTAAATGTGACATGCCTGGTAACCAAATACAAAACCCCAATACTCATCCAGCAACGAGCATTTGTTCGACAAAAACTGTAGTAAAACATGAGAACTAAATAATAGATTGCGCAGTCGCTTCTGGGGTGTGTGGTATCACACCCGGGAATACAGCCCTGTCAGATGGGGGGACCAACCATAACCCGGAATCTACTCAGACCCGGGACCCCAACTTCAAATATCTAAGATAAATAGGTACAGCTTAACAACCAAGAACCATACTGAGGTGGTATCAACCTTCATGAGTCCCCATGCCTATATCTGTATCGTTACAGAGACAACAGAGGCACACCTTCATCATTTAACAAAAGGAAGGACAATATCACCCCCACCAAGGTGAGGACGCCCACCTATGTCAGCAATGTCAATCTCTATGGAGGTAATCCGACAGGTGTTTTATGTTTTACCGTGGGCATAGCCATGCAGACCATAGTACTCACAACAGTTAGCCCAGCAGATCATTGGCAGTTTCTGTAGAGATGGATGGAAATAGAGCCGTACTGTCCCCAGAGTCTGAATTGGAGCCGTTGCCCAGAGAGGAGCTGGAATTGGTGTGAGCCACATGTCATGTATAGAGGTCGCCAACTTGAGTGCAGCTCTCTGGCCTTCCAGAGCCTGCTGTAGAGATGGAGTCACCACGACCTGGCCTCGATATGCAGGGCCATGGCGTAACTGCTAAGGCATTCACTGAGCTTTAGGTGCCAGCTGCCACATGGCCCTCGGTCTCTGAGCCGAGAAAGTGGACAATTTCCAGTGGTCATCTTTGAGGAAACCGAGATACACAGAGATTGCACCCAGCCGCTGCTTGATGGCCAGTCTGGAGTCGCGGATTTCATATAAAACAATGTCCAGTTTATCCAATGAAGGACTAGCCAGGGTGGGGGGTATGCAGTCGTCAGTCGCCAGCACTGAGGAGCACTCTAATGGGGTAGACTGGAAGAGGGAGTGACAAGTAGGTTTGGTAATCTTAGTTCTGGTACGGCCCATGTTGTGCATAGTGCTTTGTCCATAAGTATGGGGGAGAAGAGAGGAGTCACCAGCCTGGCACTATGAATGGGTCAGCCCCGGCCACCGCACAAGTAAGAAATATAGTTCAAAGGCATCCAGTTCTAGATTGGTATGCATTGGTATTCCGCAGCAGGCCATAGACAGGGCTGTGCCAGGTGAGATCCGCCAGGCATAGACTGCAATACAGCCACCAGGAGCACAACGGTCAGTAAAGGTGTTGGCTATAGCCCAGCCCCAGTTCTTAGGCATCCAACAAGGGTGTGATGAGGGCCACGCAAGGGGCCAGAACAGGTGGGTCGAGCCCCAACTCCAGTCAGTGGATCCTGCAAAGGAGTCAGAAGGGCAGGCAGCTCAGGCTCGGTACGAAAAAAGCCTCAGCTTGAGGAGATGCACCAGGATCACCATTCCTTTAGTCAGTGTCTCAGGCCATACAGAATGTTATCGGCCTGAGACCACTTCTCTCAGAAAGCTATGTTGGAGCAAAGCACTTCATGGGGCTTTCATAGTATTCTAGTAGCCTTTCACACACTCCCCCGAGCTGTTCACTATATTGTAGCCACCCACTGGCCCATGCGAGCACGGGCAATCTCTGTCAGTTCCATTTGATTGATAGGAGAGATGGTAAACATTAATGTTTAAATCCAAGCACCTGGTTGATGCAGCGCACAGAGACTAGTGCCCCTGCCCACAACACAGCTCCATTCAGAACCCAGTTGATAACAAGGGGCCACTATTAATAATAAAGATTTATAATAATAATGATTTCTAAAGCACATGGCTACTCTGATCAGAGTGTCCCAGCGCTAGGTGAGAGTAAGTCAGTAACCTGAGAAGAGCCTATGGCCAAGAGTGTTCTACTTATTGAGCCGAATTATACTGCCAGGTTTTTAACTTTTTCCATAACAATGGTTCTGCAGGTGCCTGTATAATTGAAAAGGGCAGAGAATTCCATTCATTTTGCCACTAGGAAGCTGAAAGAACATGACTCCAATATGTGTCCTTTTGACCTTGGGCACTGCTGCAAAAAAAGAACTTGCAGATTTTAAGTTCCTCACAGGAATGTAAGGTTTAAGAAACTGGTACAAGTAGTGAGGACTTTTATTTCTCAGGACAGAAACACATTGCTTTAAAAGTAGGACACTTTTCAAGTGGCAGCTAATGCAATTTTAACAAAGCCAAACCCCCTGAAAACTGCCTAGGGATGTTAAGGAGTGCCGGGCTGCTGCGTTTTATGCCCGTTGAAGTCTCAGCAGTCTAGTTTGCATCACTCCCAAATAAAGGACATTACAATAGTCAAGCCTGGAGATGAGCAAGGCATGGACCACTGTCTTCCTAGCAGCCTCAGGAAGAAAGCTAAACATTTTGTGATCTGGTTTTCAAAAGACAGCTTAGCATCGAACCAGATACCAAGGTTCTTGACTGTTGATTTCGGGGAGGCAAAGGGTCAAGTACTTCAGGCCACCAAGCAGAGGACCAGACAGAAGGCGGGTTCCCAACAATGAGACCTTTATTTTCCTAGCATTTAATTTGAGACAATTCATATCCATCCATTGGGCAACCTCCACAAGGCAAGCCTGTAGATATGCAGCGGTGTCAGTAACTTCCAGAGACAGGGTGATAGCCAATTGAGTATCATTGGTGTATGAGATAATAATAAAACTGTGACGCTCTATGATATCACCCAGGGGGCACATGTAAAGAATGAATAATGTGGGGCTCAAAGAGGAGTCCTGAGGCACCACCAGCAGCAAAGGAAAAATTTGAGATTGAAAAAGTTTTGTCAACACCTGAAAGGTATGATCCTGCAGGTAGTAAGCTAACCACTGCAAAGCATTGTGCCCGATCCCACACTTCCAGAGTTGTTCAAGCAGAAGTTTGTGGGACACAGTGTCAAAAGCAGCACTAAGGTCTAGCATCAGCACTGCTGCTATAGTGCCCTTGTCTGTGGTTTGATGAATGGACTCAGATGTTAGCAGTAGTGCCGACTCAGTACTGTAGAAGGGGCAGAAACCAGACTACGTTCTATGGAGAAGATCTTTCATCTCAATAGAGTTAGCCAGCTCATTTACCCATTTTTCACCCACCTTGGAGGCAGATGGAAGTAGTGTAATTGGCCTGAAATTTTCCAGTTTAGAAGAATCCAATCCAGTCTTCTTAAGGAGGGTCATGACCATACCGTACTTCCATCGACGGGAACCCTACCTGTCTCCAAAGAGCTATTCAAGAGGTTACATATTAGAGTTGCTATACCAGACATACCCTGAACCAAAATCTCTGGGACTGCCAGATCAACCGGGGAGCCGGACTTCACTGTTGCTACCAGGAAGAGCATCTCCTTTGGCTCAATAGCCTTGAAAGAGCCTAGCCTTAAGTCATCTGATAAAGGTTCAGACCACAGGCTACAGCATGGCGCAGCCATCTCAGGTAAGGTGGAGTAGATGGATGCAGCCTTGTCAATGAAACCTGAGCTATTGCATTGCAGTGTTCATCTGAAGGTGGCACGGTTGCCAATACACAATCTAACAAAGACATGGCTTTTACAACTGAGAAAGTTTCTCGTGTTGAGTTTTTCACTGCCCCAATTTTGTCAACATAAAAAATATGACGAGTCACCTTAATACATCACTGGTATCTCTTCAGGGCCAGTTGATAGTGCCTTATCAGTGGGATGACATTTACTGCACCAAATGTGCTCTAGATGCATACAGTTCTTTTTTCAAGCTAATAATTTGTTGTTTAACCATTCAGCCAAGGGTTTGGAATGCTTGACAGATTGATCAGTCATAGGTGCAATTTGATCAAGTGCATCCACTATCCAATCTACCACCTGAGCATTAGCTGTGTCAACACATTTATCAAGGCTTGGAGAATGCTCGATCACAGCCTGAGAAAAATTAGCTGAAGTTACACTTGCCCATTTCTTAGACCTTACCACCTGCCCAAGAGCAGTTGCAAGTGTAGAGTTAGCAACACAGACCTGAAAAGGGATGGCAAAGCGGTTGGACCATGTCAGAGGCTGTGGATCATCTACTGAGATGCTTGTTGAGTTTGTAAAGACCGGGTTCAGAAAATGGCCCAGTCTATGCGTGGGGAGTCTTACCAGTTGAATAAGTTGAAAGGCTTCTAGGTCTCCCATTAATGAGGACACCGTGGCACCTAAAGTGTCATCAAAATGGAGATTAAGATCCCCAACAATCATTAACTTAGAGTAGTGCATAACAAATGAGGGCAGTAGCTCTACTAATGTGGTACTAAAACTGCCCGCCGGTCCCAGGGGACAATAAATTTAAAAAAAAGCGGCTAATGTACATTTGCTGGATAAAGAAAGAGAAACAAAGCTGCTTCACTTCCCAGGATGGCTACTTCAGTTAGTGAACACTTAATAGATTGTTTAAAAATAATAGCAATATTTCTTCCCATGTGTAACTGCCTATCTTGTCCCACAATAGCAAAACCCTGAGGAATGGCAGCCAATATGTCAGGAGCTGAAAAGTCACTCAACCAGGTTTCTGACAGAAGCACTGCATCCGGGAGATGATCTAGTAAAAAATGTAACACCTTTTATTTATGTTTCATAAGAGAGCAGTAGTTCAATGAATAAAAATGAGCCTTAAGGGGGGGAATGTGATATACCATGACCTTTGGCGCCCGGTCCCAAAAAAGTTAACTGGGAAAATCCACATTGACAACAACAGGGAATTACCATAGTTAAATCTAGAGAATGCATGTACTTTATGGAAACAGAACGGGCCAACGCCCAGAGCTCCATGGAAGAGTGTTGGAGTAGATATGAACTACTTCAACCAGGGGTCCTGGCCCCTGGCGCCATACATGTGCACACAAGTGCAAACAGGCCTACCTTTGGTGTGTCTGCTGCACGCTTCCAATGTACATTCACGCTCCGGCCTGTTTTCTGTAGGGTACCGGCATAGTGTGATGTGTGGCCAAAACACTAGACTACTGTTATGGCATGCAATTGGGTCGGCGGGCCCTTCTCCGAATGGGACTGCACCACTCAGCAGTAGGTCTCCCATCTTCCTTCAAAAGCATCCGGGCTGGAGTCCTGCTCCACAATGACACACCTTGATTCCCTGGGGCACAGTTAGCAAACTTCACATGGCTGGTCACAGCCATATCCCCTCATCAGGCCACCACTCACAGTGGGGGCACCTCTTCGTACCCCAGTAGGCTGGGTCCTGCTCGTCTCACCAATCTCCTCCGGGGAGTGGCCTGCAGCCGGCCCCCACCTCACCAACTCTGGCACTCCCAGGTCTGCATTGAATGCCAGCAGCATTTGTCCTGGCATGTCCATGGAAGAGTACCAGGGGAGGCCCTGAGGCAAACAACATCCCCCCAGTAGCCCATCAATCATTGCATTGCGTAACCCACAAGTCCTTATCATTGCCAGGACCCCTGCCAGCAACAACTCCACCCTGTCCGATTCATGCCCGCTTGTTATGACAGGAGGTTTGTCGAACTGGAGGGTTGTCAGGGGTCGACCTTTAGATTGGCTACCCCCTTGTACCATATTAAAATTAGGATAACAGGGCCCGGGAACGGAAGCTGTAGAATCAAGCAATATCTTATTTATGGCTCAGATGTCTATGCAGAACTGGATAGTGCCATAAGGTTTTTGAACGAGGACAATGGGGAACACTATTTACTGGTTGAAGTTTCAAGAACCCTAAGATTTACATCTGCTCTGTCTTATCTTCTATAGCTCTTCTGGCCTCGGGAATCATATACGGACATTGCTTGACAACTGTTCCTTCTTTAGTGTGTATGGCATGTGTTGCAAGATAGGTTCCATAAGGGAAACAACAAGAGAGGCAGGGGTGTTAACGACAGTGGAGGAACTGACCCACTCTGATGATTGAGATAAGTCCAGGTTAGACCTCAAACCTGCCATTTCTCACAGTAAGATTCCCACCTGACCTTTCATGAAATGCACAAGAGACACTGCTCACCCACTTCCTTGGCCTTCGGGCCAGATGACTATATCACCCCAAAATGCGGACTTTGCTTTGAGTTCAGATTTTAGAGTTCATTTTCCATCAGTGTTTGCTCCTTCATGCCCGGACTACCTGCTCCTCCTTTCGTTACCCCTACTCCCTGCTATCTAATCCTATTTAATCTTATCTTATTTCATACTTTCCTCTTCCCACATTGTTCTTTCACTTGCCTCTTTCCCTTCATTCCTTTCCTACCTCTGTCTTCCTTTTGCCCTTCTCCATCATCCATCATAATTAGTTTTGTTTTTGATTTGATTAGGTAGTTCTAGGGCTCTGTTTTTGCTGTGTCATGTCTAGGCTACCCCTTGTTTTCATTACAAGTATTTTAGCTGGGGGTACATTGATATGGATTATTGTTCATGACACATGGTTATAGCACTGTTTATTGTTGATTGCCCTACCTGAATAGCTTGTTGAATGCATCACCAATCCTATGCTGGCCTCTCATGTTTTATCACCTCTCCAACTACCCCCTCCCTATCCACACTTTAGTGTTTTCTTCTTCCTCCATGAACTTTGCTGTTTGTGCCCACTCCCCTCAATTTTCCTTGTAACTCTCCCCTTATCCATCATGCCTCACTGCTCCCCCTGTATTCCCCACACTCTAATCCTTCAACTCTCGCTCCAGTCTCAACATCCAAGGACCCTCCTCCTGTTGGCTGCTCCCATCCTGCCACAGTTAACACCTTCACGCACACCTCAACTGCATTCCTCCATCCTTGTATCACCTCCTCCCTCTTCTTTAGAGATTCTCCCATCCCAGACCCACGTCCCCAATCACTGGACTACAGGATCCTGTGTCTCCCTGGCCTCCTGCATCAAAAAGAGTTTCAGCTGCTTTGCAACACCATCACCCAACCTGATGGTGCAATTTTAAACCTTCCCCCTCCGCATCAATATCTCTAGGCACTACTCTCTTCTCATCCCTTTCATTACCATGACATTTCGTCCCCTCAGCATTATTTGCCTCAATCTGAACGGGATGATCAACTATGTAAAAATTAAAAGATGCTATCCTACCTTGCATCCCTCCAAGATGACATTACCTTCCTTCAAGAAACCCAAATTACCCTTCCTTAAAGAGGCAGAAAAACTTCATGAATGATTTAGATCTTGATTTAGATCTTGATGATGATGCTGGAATGGTGGTGGTCTGAAGTATTTTGTCAAGCTGACAGAATTTTGACCGCTGTTTTTAGATCTATGGAGGTTTAACTTCTGTCTTTGTTGATGGAGAGTAATCCGTTGCGCTAGCTGTATCCTGCAATAACATTGCAGGGTCCAATGCTGGCTAGTATCACTCCGTCAGTGTTGGGACAGCAGCATTGCACTGACCATATTTAAATAACACAGTTGTGCTGGTAGTGTACCAGCGGTTGTCCCGTGTGAATGGAAGTCCGTCCCAGGATCCATTCAGCATTGTACTATGGCTGTGACTACTGGATAAATGCTAGCAGCTCACAGCTGTGGTTTTGTGAAGAATGTATAAACGCTCATAATGACGGTTGAGAATAAACCATTACTTCATGTCAAGGATCAAATCTGTCTGACTGGACCCAGTGCAGCGCTACTTTCCTTGCATGCCTTAGCGTCCCCCTACTGCCACCATGTGTGCACCATATTTAAAATACGGTGCACCATGGTGCAGAGTAGGGGGCAATAGCATCATTTTTTGACGCTACTGATGTACTGTTCAGGAGTAGCACCAACATTCTGGCACTACTCCTACAGAGTATATAGGGGCCCATTATAAATAATGGTATGCCCCCTTTTAATGCCTGCTCTGAGTGGGCATTAAAAGTGCAGTAAGATCATGTGTTTTCCATAGAAAAAGAAACAATTAAATCTCAGTGTATTGGTGTCATACATTTGAAAGTAACAAGTATTTGACAAAATCAAAGATGATAATAGGAATCCTACATCATGGCAGTAACAGAATTTGAGGCCAAGTGCCCATTTCACCACACTGTAGCAGTATCTGGTGGGATGTCTCAATCACACTGTGGCAGTATCTGGTGGGATGTCTCAATCACCTTTCAGTGGTGTGCTACAAATGTCTTTTCAAATATGAGGAGACAGATTCAACAGCTTCGTACTCTGAACACAAATTGTTGATTTACCCAATGTGAAGAGAGATCAGTATGCTATGGCTTGACGTATACATGTGATTAGAGTGAAGTTAAGCAGCACATATTGCCTTGGTGGCAACATCCAACAGAAAACAAACAGGTCAGATACAATCTCAAGAAGTTCAATTCAATCAAAGTGCAAGCTGTCTCTGTACAAGATCTGTACATCCAAAGTGGGTGTGAGTCCCAGGATCATCCCATATTCCTTTGTTTTATTTCCAACAGCAACATATCACTGCAAATGTCACAACTTTGAAATGTCTAAATAAAGATGACATGATGAAGGATCCTAAAACAAAATGACAAGGAAAAATTAATATTTCACATAAGAAATCTGACTCTAATGATAAGTTAGGAGGACACATAGACATAGCACAAGCAAAGATAAGCCATGTCAATAAACACAGTAGTCAATATAGGGAAACTTTGATCTACAAACATCTTTGCCTTGGACTTTCCTGAACTGACCACTCCTACTAAATTATCATCACAGACTGATATCTTCAGTATGTCACAAGTTGATCTGACATTATATGTTACAATATGTAAAGGTATACTTACATTCAGGTGAAGAAGAGGCCAATAATATATTGATGCGGGTTAATTGCTTTCTCTTCACCACTGCCATCTTCATTAGGCATTTCAACGTCCTCACCTGGTGGCTTTTCATGGTCTCCATCCTCTGCGATGATCAAGATATTCCATTGCACGGCGATGTTGCGCAACATGCAGCAGGCAACTGTGATTTGGCACACCTTATCGGGTGAGTAGAGGAGGGCTCCACTGGCCTTGACAGACACTGAACGCTGACCTTCAGGAGCCCAGAAGCCTGCTTCACTGGCCGCTATGTTCTTCCATGGGCCTCATTAAAGCTGACTTCCCCTAGAATTGTTTGATTCCTCTGCAGTGCTAACAACCATGGCCAGTTAGGATATGCTGAGTCTCCTCCATGGAAGCAATTAATTGATAGATTAAAATCATATCAAGCCATTGTACATTCCTAAACTAGGATTAAAGTAAATGATCCTCAAGTCGTATTGTATTTACCAACAAGCCAGTCTCTCTCAGGTACAAGCTGTGACATTTTCAGGGGTATGGCGATGTTCCATAGTACAAAGGATTCCGGTGTTGACCCTAGAAAGCAGGCATGCACACTTAAGATGTACAAATCAGGTAAGCAGACAACTTGCACATTGATGGAATGGAAGTTCTTCTGATTGCAGTGGACCTGCTCTCTGGCATGTGGTGGCATGAAGGAAATATGTGTGCCATCAAATGCTTCAACCACATGTTGCGGGCCACCCAAACCATAATAATCTCCTTTCACATTGTATTGGAAAAATCCCATGGCCACAAAATGAAGCACAGCCCTCAGTTTCACCATTGGTGTTATTGCTTTATATTTCGATTGTGAGCTAGGAGATCAGGCTCCAGCTGGTGACATAAATCCAGTAATGTTTTCCTATTTAATCTGAATTTCTTGATGATGTCCCATTACTCCATGGTGGAAAGGTCTGGAAACGGTCTAAATACTTGAGGACATTTTCTTCTACACCTCCTTGGGTTCATATGTCTGCATTTACTGAAAACAAACTATCACTTAAAATGGTCACACGATACATTGATAATTAACTTACATCTTATGTCTTAGTAAAACTAGTAATCGTATTGTGTCATTTATGTCCACTTACTTTTTGCATATTGTTGCAACCTGAAACCTCAATTCTTAGCAGGTCTGACATTTTTAACAATTAATGTGTAGATACGTTTGAAATTACTTATTTGCATTTTTTTTTAATTACCATCAACAGAAGTATAATACACTGCAGCACTATCGATTTAAACACAGAAACGGTGCACTTTTTAATGTGTCGTCCTTTTGCAAAAACAATGTTGTACATATCTGACATTGGTAAAGAAACTAGCCACCATTTTGAATGGTAGTGATGCACAAACAATTTGGAAATATACTGCTTCACATCCTAAAATGGCGGGTGCCTGACCTTGATGTCAGGACATTAGCTATCTGACAGCAATCAGTGGAAGTTAACAGTGTAGTAGGTCCACGTCGGACAGAGCCATCGGCTAACATGTGTGATGGCTATGCACAAAAGCCAATGGCTGTGACCATTGTGGATTACGTAGGCCATGTACCTGTGTGTAGCATCTAGAAAAAAAGCTCAATTGCCTCCTAACAATGCAGACAACACCACGACCTGGACTTTTTCTGCTGTTACCGACCTCTGGTAGCCAGGATACCATGCAAAGTAGGTAACAGGGCCTCTGCCTTCTCTACTGAGGAGTTATAACTCCTCACCACAGAGGTCTTGTCCCTGTACAGCCAGCTGTATGGGAACCCGGAGGAACAGGTACATGTTTGGGTAAGAAATGTTTTATTAAATAACTTGTTCCTTCTTTAGACAGGCTAATTTGTCCCTTTTTGTTCATGAGTGAAGTGTTGTGATTGAACTGTATTGAACTGAATACTTTAGCTGGGTACAGATTGTTGTTTGACAATGTCAGAAATGTCTGTACATTGTAATGAAAAGTAATCTGAAAGAATGAGCTGACCTTTCTGTAAATGTTACAATTCCACATTTTATTAGACAAACTGCAGGCCCCTTACTACATTGGCTAGTACATACTAGTAAAAGTAAAAACATACAGCCTATATTGAAATGAGAGAAATGTAAAATACAAGAAGAAACATTTAAGTTATGGAATTGTCTGATACATTTCTTTCAAATTAAACTATAGGCCATATTTTTAAAGGGAGAATATGTATGTTTTCAACATGTCATGTGCCACATTTATGGGAAAAAGGTATTTCCTGTGTTTTAAGTGTAAATGACACAGACTCCCAAATACCCATACAAGTATGTCCCAGAACTACACACACTATTGTTCATACACCCTCAAATACCAAGCTCTCACTGACATACTGTATGTTGGCCCTTCCATACTACCCTTAGTCACTGTATGTTGTTCAAACCATAGTATCTAACTCTTAAAAGATTAGGCAATAAGCCAATGTAGCTGTGCATGGGGGTATGTGCAAATAATGTACAGGTTGTTTAGTCTTTTGTAGCTCACAATCATTTGGACTGATCAGGAGCTGGTCTCACTACGGGAAAGGCTTCATAGACCTAGCCTAGATGATGTTTGTGGCCTGGATTGGTAATTTGAGGAGATAGAAAGTGTTGACGGTACTCAACAGATCACTGCAAATTTGTATTTCCTAGGAAATTTTATATGTTGGTAAATAATCTGTACTGACTGTTTTACATAGGCATGTGACAATGCATAAAAATTGCTTCATAGCACTCCAAACAAGCAAAATCACTGAAACCTATTTTTTTCTATTTTTACTCATCCATACAGGTCAACGCCGATCGGAATTGTGAAATATGGACGGCCATCACCAAGAAGGTGCAGACCCTGGGGTTCCATAATCGTCACAGCCTGCATTGCAGGAAGAGGTGGGTGACCCTTCGACGCTGGACCAGAAAGTGAGCCGAAATTCATCTCGGACAGTCCTCCCAAAGATGCAAGCATGTGTGTCATACCCTGACCCCCCTACTGGCCTAAATCCTTGTGGTGGCCTACCCAGAGCTTGATGGATGGTTGAGGGCCCAACAGCAGCATCAAGGGGGTATGTTATTGTTATTTAACATTTTTTATTTCCAGCAATGTTTAATGGCCTCAAAATGACGGCTGGCGCACATCCAACGCACACAAGGATTTCTCGAGGTGTATGTTTTTCAGATTGTGTCTGAAAAACAAGGTATTGATTTGTGCTAAATGTTGACACTAGATTCCTCATCACAAGCCAAATACTGTTTGAAGTGGTGGCATAAGAAAAAAGAAATGCCTGCATTTTTTAGATGTGATGAGGAACAGTTGCACCAAACATGCCTCATTTGAGGATTGGGTCAGGTGCGATGCTCCATCACAAATGCAGGTTGTTAATGGGTAATGTAGGCCCTAGTATAGGTGAGATGGCATGCTAAGCACCTATGATACAGCTGATGTTTCAGACTTTACATTGGTAAGTTGGTACAATGAATAAATGATAATGAGCATCTGGTCCAAAAGAACTGCAAACCTGAGTACAATGGCATAATTCCTTATCAAAAACATTTTAGAAATATGTTTCATTGCAATATTCAAGTCAGTTCATGTGGACAGTACCAGATTAGCATTAACCCTTAGTCCTTCACAAATGTGCAAAATAAGCCAGTCTGTTTCAAACAACATTCATTTTTCAGCCAAACTGTATTGATGGAAACAGACAGGAATGTTTTCATATTGGTGACAAAGTTACAAGTATCACAAACAACATATTAGGGTCCTTAGTTATGTCCAGATGAGAAATCAATGATAATGTAGAATGAGATACTTAAGAGACATTTGCAGATGGAAGGTTGCATCACTTATACGTTGAAGTATCCCATCTTGAAAAATCGACATCAGGCCCAAATCGGGACTCTTTTGGAAATGGGACAGTGTTTTCGCTCTGTACTGAAGTTGGTTAGAAATGTATCAAGGCCTATGTATTTACTCATGCTGTTGTAGCCATTTGTCAATCCACCACATAAATGGTTCAAAAAGTATTTTTGACAGCATAGGTATGTAGATAGTGTGATAATACATTGCTAAGCTAATTAAATACACACTCTACATGATATATACTACATGTGAAATATGCTTTAGTTACTTTAAGTAAGTGTTACCATTGTGAAATGGTTTGACAAAGGAAACAGGCTTTCAGTTCACAGACCTATTGGTACAACATTGCAGTACTTGTGGGCACACATTGATCCATATTTAAGTGTTGGTGAATGTAAATGTTGCAGAAAATTTGACAGTGTAAACACACTGTACAAATGTATTTCTGGCTACTGTAATTTATTGCGACATAAGTCCAGTATTTTAAACAACAAAGTCCTAGCAGTCAGAGGCGTGAAACAGTTCATGCAGAGAAATGAAAGGGGATAAGAGACAAGGGCATACATGATATAGAAGTTAGCATGGGGAATTTGAAAACTGTGAGCAAACTGTTTAAGAAAATCTTCCCTACATGCATGAGATACTGATGATCAAGAAGCCAAGTTTGAGAACCTTGAAGCTGGGTAAATATGGAGACTTGGCAAGTATTTTCTGAGCAAAGTTCATATACAATTCTATTTGCACAGATACACTCAAACTGTTGTATCTGTCTTTTCAGCATCATCAGGGATAGGTGGAAGAGACATTGGCACATTGGTGGGGACTCAGTTGGCCACTGTTGTTCCGGTGCTGACACCACCGACACAGAGGGACCCAGTGTCACGGAGGGTGAGGAGACTGACATGGAGGCCATGACTTCATCATCATCATTGGAGTCCTACACCAAAGACCAGTCCCTAGCGGTGGCAGACCCTACTGGGAATTTACCATCTGCATCCTTGTCCACCACCCACATTCCTATCTCCACCCTCCCTCTTGCTCTCCCCAAGATGGCCAACCCACCCCACTTGAAGGGGTGGCATCTCCTTTGCTGCAGGCACCTTCCCACGTCCCAGCGGCTGCACTGAGTGAGGAGGCAATTGAACTGTTGCAAACTATGGGCCAGTTAAGATATTGGAGGAGGGGACCACTCTGTCACAAACATGATGGATATCCCGTCCACCTTATTACGATCCCATTATATCCTATAGAGATTGTAATAAGGCGGAGAGGATATCCGTCATGTTTGTGACAGAGTATTCCCACCACCAAGATCTAAAGCAGGCCCTATCTGTAGGCCAGATAACACTCTTGAATGCCACCCAGGGGCTTAGGGCCAGATGTAGGAAACGTTTAGCGAGTCGCAAACGGCAAAAATTGCCGTTTGCGACTCGCTAAACGCGTTTCCCAATGCAGAAATGCATATTGCGAGTCGGTACCGACTCGCAATATGCATTTCAGACTCGCAAATAGGAAGGGGTGTTCCCTTCCTATTTGCGAGTCTGAGTGGTATGCAATATCATTTGCGACCGCGTACGCGGTCGCAAATGGTATCGCAGTTACCATCTACTTCAAGTGGATGGTAACCCACTCGCAAATTGGAAGGGGTCCCCATGGGACCCCTTCCACTTTGTGAATGGACCCCAAAATATTTTTTCAGGGCAGGGAGTGGTCCAAGGGACCACTCCCTGCTCTGAAAAAATACCGAAAAAACGACTAAAGGTTTCATTTTTTTTTTTAAGTGCAGCTCGTTTTTTTGACGACAGCAGGCCTCCATGTTTGCGAGTGCCTATACTCGCTATGGGGCTGCAATTTGCGACCCACCTCATGAATGTTGATGAGGTGGGTCATTGCGACCCCATAGCGAGTCGCAGTCGGTGTCTGAGACACCGTACTGCATTGCAAATTGCGACTTGCAATTTGCGAGTCGGATGGACTCGCAAATTGCAAGTCGCAATTTGCAATATTGCTACATCTGGCCCTAAGTTACCAAACGCAACAAATATTGGCTTACCTGGAAGACATTCATAGTGCAACATCAGGCCTACAGAGGTCATTCTAAGGTCTGGTTTCCTCACTGACTGCAGCCTCCTAACCTTCCTACCCTCGTTCCCCACCTCCCGCCCCTTCCCAATTCCAATTTCTTATTCCCAGCCCTGTCTAAAGCACACTCATTTGTTTGCACACAACAACTCCAACACACACAAGCAGCATGACCACACATAAACACAGACACATCAAGAAACAGAGGCATGTACACAAACATACAGACACCACACCCACCACCACATCCAGCACCACTGCAACCACCAGCACACCTGCAGATGCCATACCTATCACCACACCCACATGCACCACCAGCATGCCAGACGACATCACACCCATCACCACACCCACATTCACTACCACCACAACCACACTAGCAGACACCACCTCCACACCACAGCCACATGCACCACCAGCACATCTGCAAACACCAAATCCCCACCACACTCACATGCTCCACCACACCCATGAGCACCACATCTACACCCATAGGGCAAAAACACCCACACTCACCCGAGCAATAGACACCCAGCAAAAAACACACACTCAAACATACATCACATGCACCAGACCCACAGGCAACTGCATCCTCAACAGACACACACACATGACCCACTGCCACTCCCTCTACCTCCCAAACCCAACTCCCTGCCAACCACCTTAGCCATTTTTCTAAGGAAGACCTTTTATTTGCCCTGGCCCTGACCTCTTCCACATCCCAAACCACTCATCCCAAACGTAAACACACCCCTTCCAAACAACAACCCACCCCTCTGACACCAAACCCACCCCTCTCACATCCAGGACCATTTCTCCCAAACCCAAAACCAACCCTCCCAAACCCAAAACTACCCTTCCCAAATCCAAAACCACCCCTCCCAAATCCAAAACCATCCCTCCTAAACACACCTCTCCCAAGTAAAATCCTTGAGGTGCCTGCTCTGTGCCCACTAGATGTCCCTTGTTGGAGAGGTTGTACTTTGCTTTATAATTAAGATTCAAGTTCTGGGCATGAACCCACCTATACGATGCAGGCTGTATGGGCAATCATTGTTCTTTAAAAATCATTTTTCAATATGAGAGGGGTATCTCATTCTTTAATTATATTTCATTTATCTTCACTAAGTTTGCCCCAGGATTATTTTAATATTATTACTAATTGAATGTTCACAATGTTTTTTTTGCAAAATGTGTTTAATGAACTCATTTTCATTTCTGACAGTGACAAACACAGGTTTTATTTTTTAAATATTTCTACAGTGCATACATTACTGTTGTACATTTGTGATGGACATGTTGATTTCAATGCAAGCATTCATCCTGTTACTGGACAGTTACACTAAAAGTATATGTGTTTCTATTTTTGTGACTTGAGAATGCATTTGACTTTATTTCAACATGATGTGTTGATGATGTACACATATGCATTACACATGAAATATGACACTTTATAGGTAAATGACATATAATGTTTAACAGAAATTGCACAGCCCTAGGGGACCTGGGACCTTAATACAACTCTGACATGTTTGAAGTTTAGAGGTTACATTGGTTGTACGTTCTGTGTAAACTGACGTGTTTCACTGTGAAAGGCAAATACTACATTATATTGGCTTTATGTATGTGTAATGATGTGTACTGTTTATGTCTATGATATGGCAGTTTGTATTAAATGATTACACACACCTGTATGGACACATTCTTATTTAGGGATTGTTGTGCCTTTTGTGTAGGTGTGCATTGACATGCAGGCAGTTGGCACCATATTGGTAATTGTGAATGATATGTCGAGGTGCTTTATTTTAGGTTTTTATAACTACCACACTACAGACATATACATTGCACAGTATTGCATTATTGCTTGAAAGTATTTTATAATCATTTGCAAGTCCAGTGCTAATGTACACAGGCAAGTCAGAGGATGACAGGTTAAACAGTGATTTAACTTCGGTAACGGCGACAACAGGGTCGATTTTCATCTTGGTCCAACAGCAAAGGTAGGACTTGTATGATTGGATTAATGGTGGCAGGAAATGAGAAAACTTGAATAAAGGTAGGTTTTGTGCTCATATCCCTCCCAATCTGCCAACTCAGGTGTGGCCTGTTAGCCACCACAGTTGCGTCAGCGGGAAGGCACATTGTGTGTGACTCAGTTGTAAAATGACGGCGATGGCGGTTCGTCTGTGGTCTTTCGTCTATGGGACAGTCAACATCTGAATAGAGAGAGCAGACCACCAAGGTAGGGGATGGGAAATCTGATGGTAGATTGATGGCGGGACCGTTACTGCCAAGATCTAAATCAAGCCCTGAGACAGGATTTGGTGGGAAATATAGCTACACTTTTGCTGGTGACCCTGCTCAATCTGGACCCCACACTTCATTGCCACCCTCTAGAAGGAGTGGAGTAGGTATCCATAAAAGTAAGACCCTCCCCTGCTCTGTTTTTCATAAGTAGATGGATGATGATGGGCTCTATGCCCTTGCAAAACGTAGGATCAGATTTACGCTTCTTGGGGTCTGTATAAACCCCGACTGGAACAAAATCTTCCTTCTGTTCCTTTCTCCATAGACCCCTGACCAAGCTTAATACATCCAAAGTGGTGGTTGTAGGGGGCTCTAAGTTGGTCCCAGATGCTTTACTGGATCACACAGGACAAATCAACAAACAGAACAATGCAGACAGGGCCCTGCTATGGGACCTCTGTGATGATCACAGGCTCTTTGATATTTGGCTTCTTCTCCATTCGATGGACAAACACTACTCATTTCTCTCCACTGTCCATGGTACACAGTATCAGCTCGACTACTACCTTGTGTCCTATCCAATCTCCCTGCTGACCCGGTAATGGTCTATTGTTGAGGACTCACTTTCAGACCATGCCCGAGTCCTACCCGCAGACCTTTCCAGTTCAATGTGGCACACTTCAAACTGCTGCAGGCAAAGAAGCTACATAAATCTCATGTGGCCACATACCTAGTGGAAAACGTGGGTTCTGAGACACTGGCCTAAACTCTTTGGGCCACATACAAGGCCACCTTACCTGGGCAACTGATGAGGGATGCCGCTGTAGCTAACAAACAGCATCAACAGCAGCAACTCCTACTGGAGCCAGACATGAAGACCTGCACCCGAGTGTACATGGCGACCGCGTCTGCAGCCACCAGACATGCCCTGGTAAAGGCAAAAATGGAATTCAAATCCCTTTAGAAGTCTCAGGCAGAATACACACTCTATAAGGTTAAAACCTGTCAGTATGAACAGGGGAGAAAGCGGGTAGGCTTTTAGCAGCACAGCTCCGTCAGAGGGAAGCGGCAACAGCTATCCCTGCTAATAGGGACATCTTGGGCTGCATGGTCTGCGATCTACAAGACATTGCTGATACTTTTCTAGCCTACTATGCCACGTAGTAGCAGTTTGACCTTTGGTGTCTATGACAACTAAATAGATGCCTTTCTCTTCACCATCGCCCTTTCTATTTTTAATGACCAAGACAGAGCCCTCTTAGACACAGTAATCACTAAGGAAGAGGTGACGCAGACTGTCTCCTCTCTCCTCTCTAACAGAGCTACTGGAGAGGACGGGTTCCTATGGGAATTCTACTGATTGCAGAAGACTGATGCGGTGGAACATCTTCACGTTGCCTTCCAGGAATCGAAGTGTACAGGCTCCATTACTGGAGATCATGGTCCTGCCACACCCTGGTAAAGATCACTCCTTTCTGGTAGTTACCATCCGATCTTCCTCCTGAATAAAGATACAAAAATCCTAGCAAGCATATAGGCTGCCTGACTCAGACAGGTCATTATGAGTTGAGTCCATGACACACAAGTAGGCTTTGTTCTACGTAGCTCTTCCCACAATCGCCTTTGCACATTTGCTCATGCTCTGTGGCTTTTTAAGGCCTCCCTGAAAGCCATGATTGCCCTCTCTTTGAATGCCAAGAAGACATTTCATTGTCTAGAGTGGTGGTACATGTTCAGAGTCCTTAGTAGACTGAGCCTGAGGGACAATTTCATCTCAGAAATTTGATGGCTATATACCAAACCTAACGCTTAGGTCCACTACGGCAGATTTGTATTGAAAGTATTTCTGATTCACAGAGGGACCAGACAGGGGGGCTCCCTCTCACCCCTACTGTTCCTAATGGCCAGGCAACTCCTAGCTGTGGCCATACGCCAATCACTCCATATTGTGGGCATATCTACCGACGCCACTATGCCCAGGATCCTACATTATGCAGACCATATTTTGCTTACGCTCACTGACCTTGACAAATTGAGTCCAGCCTTGACATCTCTTACTTCATCCTTTTCCAGAATCTTGTGGTACAATTGGGATAAAACAGAGGCTCGGTCTATGTCCTGAATAACAACACAGGCATCCATTGCTGGTTTTCTGCGCCACTGGAAACAGTGACTCCTCAAATATTTAGGTATTCTGGTCAATAGAGGTCTTGAACACATGATTTGGGACAACCTAGATCCCCTCATTGCCAAAACCAATCTTCAATACACTTAGGCCCTCATTACGACCCTGGTGGTTGGTGATAAAGTGGCAGTAATACAGCCAACAGGCTGGCGGTAAGTACAGCCAAATTATGACCATGGCGTTGATAACTCCCATAGACAGCCAATGTACCACACTGACTGCCAGGGTAGAAACAACAGCCACCACGGCGGTAGCCGCCTACAGCCAGGCGGAAGTCAAAGTTCTGCCCCCCATATTATGACATAGCAAACCGCCACCTTTTCTGGGGCAATACCAACGCCATCAAAGGCCTGGCGGAAACAGAGCACAAAACTCAAAGGACTCACAATTGAAGAGACAGGGAAGAACCAATTCGCCATAGAACCAGAACTGCAAGTCTTTCTGATGATCTTCTACGCCATGCTCCACCACGAACACCAATGCTGGCGAAGACGATGATGGTGAGTGCAGCCAGCTAGCACACAAGGGGGGGAGGAAAACAAAAGTGACACACACACGCACAACACATACCCCACACACACACTCATGCACACACCATACACACAACCAGCTGCACAAGATAATCAATTTGTCCACCGATAATTGGCTGAATAATGCAGGGACAACAGGAATTGACAGAAGTGTAATAATAAGTCGATGTGGCAATGCAACAGATATTTACAAATGTACAAAAGAAGGACACTGCCCAGTCCACAGGGGCCACATGGCCACTGGGCAAAGTCCAGGGCCCCACTTGATCCCTGCAACAATTTGGAGAGAACACTGCAGGGGCATCAGTTGGCAAATAGGCAGGCACCTCAGGGGAGGCACCTCAGCCAGATCAGAAACAAGACCACTGGTTCTGGAGGGGGCAACATGCCCATTGTTTTGTTCTGGGGAATGCAAGGCCACAGTCTCTCAAGTGGGTGTCTTGGCCACTGGTTCTGGAGGGGGCAACATGCCCTGTGCTTTGTCCTGGGGAGTGCAAGGCCACAGTCTCTGGAGTGGGTGCCTTGCCCACTGGTTCTGGAGGGGCAACATGCCCTGTGCTTGGTCCTGGAGAGTGCAAGGCCACAGTCTCTCAGGTGGGTGAATACCGCACTGGTTCTGGTGGGGGCAGGCCAAACAGCAGCCCATGGATCAAATGGCGTTCGGTGATGGCTGCACTGTGGTGGTGGTGGTTGTGGGAGGCTCCTGCTCAGCCCCTGCACCCTCTGATGGCTGCACTGTGGTGGTGGTCATGAGAGGCTCCTGCTCAACCCCATCACCCTCCGATGGCTGCACAGTGGTGGTGGTGGTTGTGGGAGGCTCCTGCTCTGCCCCTGCACCCTCCGATGGCTGCACTGTGGTGGTGGTCGTGGGAGGCTCCTTCTCAGCCCCTGCACCCTCCGATGGCTGCACTGTGGTGGTTGTGGGAGGCTCCTGCTCAGCCCCTGCATTCTCTGACGGCTACACAACCATGGCTGGCGGTGTGGTCTCTGTGACAGCTGCTGGTACAGGACCTTCCCCTTCTCGCTGGCTGGTACAGGCTCTTTCCCCTTCTTGCTGGCTGGTGCAGGCTCCTTCCCCTTCAGTATTTGTGGCCTGGAATCCTTTCAACCATGAGTAGGTGCTGCTGAAACTGAGCCCGCGGACTGTTAGGTTGAGGTGTTTGGCTGGGACCTTGATACCCTGGCCATACGTGCAGGACGGGGGGGGGAGGGGTAGGGAAGAGATCAATCTGGGAAAGAAAAAGGTTTTTAGAGACATTAAGGTGGGAAGAGGGAGAAGTCATGGGAGTGGAGGATGAGGGAGTGCTTGTTGGAGGTGTTTGTCTGCTGGATTTGGGTGCAGGTGCATGGGCTGTATGCTGTTGTGAGGTGGATGGCTGTTGGGTGTCTGAGTGCTTGCGTTTGTGTACTTTAGGAGGGGGGGACAGACACAGTGGGAGAGGACACAGGGGACGTGTGCATGGATGTTGTGCAGGTGTCTGCCAGTGAGGTGTGTTCTGCTTTGTGTGGTGATGATGCAGGTAGTGGATAATGATGTAGTGCAAGCAGGTGTGAGTGTTGACGTAAGTGGGTGGGAGGTGGAGGAGGAGAAGGGGAGACAGTGGAAATGGTGGATGTTGTTGTGTCTGCAACTGCATGGTGTTTGTGTGAGTGCCTGTGTGATGAAGTGTGTTGCTTGTGTTTGTCTGTGACACTCTTGGGTGTTGTCTTGTGTGAATGCCCATCTGGCTGTGTGCTTGGGATGGGTTGGGATTGAGGAGAATGGGACTGGGAAGTGGAAGTAGGAGGGGGACTGTAGAAAGAGGGACAATGGCTGCCATCAGAGAGGAGGCCAGAGCCTGGATTGATCTCTGTTGGGCTGCCCATCCACTGTGAATGCCCTCCAGGAATACATTAGATTGCTGCATCTGGGCTTCCAGCCTCTGGATGGCATTCACAATGGTTGACTGCCCTACAGAGATGGATCTCTGGAGGTCAATAGCCTCCTCACTCAGGGCAGCAGGGCTCACTGGGGCAGGGCCTGAGGTGCTTGAGACGAAGGAGATGCTCACCCCCCGGGGTGAGTAGGCACGGGCAACTCACTGAGGGGCTGCTGGGAGGGCGAGGCTGGTATGGGGGGTGGTGGCTGTACCTGTAGCTGGGTGGTCACAGACGTGTCCGCCACCACCAGGAGGCTCCAATTGGAGGAGGTATCTGAGTCTGTATTGTCTCCTCCTGTCTCTGCAGTGGTGCTCCCCTCTCCCTCCGTCCCACTGGTACTTTCAGAGTCGTGGACTCTGCCTCCTGGGTCCTGTGGGATGTAGCTCCCTCCATCGCCGTTGCCTCTGCTCGCCGCCAGATGATGGACAGGATGACACAACAAAAAAGGGGGGAGAGAGACAAAGGATACAGAGGGTCAATGACTGCACCAACACCACCGTTGGCGTACACAGCACCCTCACACACAGGGAACAGGCCTACGCACTATGCATTGCACTACCAGTGATATTACTAGCCACCAAGGCATGAGGAGGAGCACACACCACCAACTGCAGCACACCTGGGACCCATGCAGCCCTGACCAGTAGTGGTTGCTAACAAGCTAGGTAGGCAGTATTTCCCCTTCAGACCCTTAGCCACCAGAGGACCTACGCTGCTATGTCTGGCCTGGCCTAGGGGCTCCCACTGACACACAACCACCACCCAGATACCACCCCTCCAGCCGTTTCCTTCAATGATGGCCACTGTACTCACCCCCTTGTGGCTGCTGTGATGCCCTCAAGCGCCCCTCCATATTTGGATAGGCCACCGCCTTCCTAGTTGGGAGACCATCCCCAGCTGGATCTCTGAGGAGACATACCCCCGTGTACAGACCACTGGTGGACTTGGCTACACTGGATGTCAGGCACATTATCCTCACCTATAGACTGGACAGGGCCACAATCACAGAGCAGTGTGCCCAATTGGAGCCAGACCTGATATTTGCTATCCGTCACCCCACTGGGATCCCTCCTCCTGTGCAAGTGCTATCAGTGCTCCATTTCCTAGCAACTGGTTCTTTCCAAGTGACAGTGGGCTATGCAGCAGGAATGTCACAGCCAATGTTCTCAATAGTGCTGACAAGAGTGTTGTCTGCCCTGATGAAACACATGTGCAGTTACATTGCATTCCCCCAGGTGGAGGATTTGGCCACTGTGAAGGCCGGGTTTTATGCAATGGGACATATCCCCAATATAATTGGGGTGATTGACGGAACACCTATTGCATTTGTTCCCCCCACCCCCAGCAGAATGAACAGGTGTTCAGGAATCGTAAGAGTTTCCACTCTATGAATGTGCAGATGCTGTGCTTGGCGGACCAGTATATCTCCCACGTCAATGCTAAGTAACCTGGGTCGGTGCATGATGCCTTTGTCCTGAGGAATAGCAGCATCCCAAATGTGATGGGCCAACTACAGAGGCACAGGGTGTGGCTAATAGGTGAGCCCTGGTTCCCACCCAGTATATGTTGGTGTATGCCTACGGTGTTGGCCATATAGGAAAGTGTGTGGCTAAATGTTCTCCCTCAATATTTGCAGGTGACTCTGGTTACCCAAACCTATCTTGGCTGCTGATCCCTGTGAGGAATGCCAGGACAAGGGCATAAGAACGTTATAATGAGGCACATGGATGAACCAGAAGGATATTTGACAGGACCTTTGGTCTCCTGAAGGCTAGGTTCCGGTGCCTCCATCTGACAGGTGGATCCCTGTGCTTCTCACCCAAGAAGGTCTGCCAGATAGTGGTGGCATGCTGCATGTTGCACAACCTGGCCCTCAGACGCCATGTCCTTTTTCTGCAAGAGGAGGAGACTGGAGATGCACCTGAGGCAGCAGTGGACCCTGTGGACAGTGAGGATGAGGAGGCAGAGGATGAGGATGTGGACAACAGAACATCTGTAATCTGTCAGTACTTCCAATGACACACAGGTGAGACAGTGCAACTTTACATTTCAATGACTTTGGTTGTATTCTGTGTGGCATTGGCATGCTGGTATTTCCCACTTCTATGCCCACTTACTGTTACCTCTGGCTATTCATTTTGCAGATGTTTGTGATTTGACAAATACTCCTGGTGTGATCACAACAGCCAGCTACAGGTAATTGGTTCTATGCTCATTCTATGTATAGTTCATTTGCACTGGTTGTACCTGTTTCAATCAATACATATTTGAAATACATGACATACTCGAAATCGATTTATATCAAAGGGTGTTTATTGTAGTGCTAACATATAGAGGGGGAAGTGCAATGGGATGGGTTGATGATGGAGGAACGACCAGGATATTGTTCCAGTCTGTTTGTAGCACAGGTGCATTGTCCAAAGGGACAAGGGGCACAATGGCAGTTCAAGGTGGACAGAGTGACTGAGTGGGACACAAGGGGAACAAACAGGAGAGTCTCATTTCCTGGTGGGGGTCTTGGCAAGTGCCTCCGGCTTCTGTCTGGATCACCGGGAACATTTGCGGGTGGTTCACCTTCTGCAGGGGGGGGGGGGTGCTGGTGACCTGTGAGGCCTGTGGCGGGGCTTCCTAGCCACTAACTGCAGCTGAAGTGGAAGGATGTTCAGATGACTGGCTAGTGGCAGGGGCCCACTGGTGTGACACTGCCTCCCTTATAATGTTGGCCATGTCTGCCAGCACCCCTGCTATGGAGATCAGGGTGTTGTTGATGCCTGCAAGTCCTCCCTGATCCCCTGGTACTGTCCCTCCTGCAGCCGCCTGTTCTCTTGCACGTTGTCTAGGATCTGGCCCATTGTGTCCTGGGAATGTTGGTAGGCTCCCAGGATCTCAGAGAGTGCCTCCTGGAGAGTCTGTTTCCTGGTCCTGTCCTCCCCCTGAAGCACAGCAGTCCTTCCAGTGTCCTTGTTGGCCTGTGTGATGAGTGTCCATGCAGGGGTGTGAGAGGTGTCCATGCATTGGTACAGCCTGCAGGGCTTGGCATTGGAGTTACTGAGATGTGATGGTGGAGTGTGTGGGATGTAGTGGAGTGATGGGAGTGAGGGTAAGGGTGTGTGATGGCATACAGGTATGGGGGATCATAATTGATGGAAGTTGACTTACCAGAGTCCGGTCCTCCTTCGATTCTGGCCAGGCCCTCAGGATGCAGTATTTCCAAGACTTGCTCCTCCCATGCTGTGAGTTGTGGGGGAGGAGCTGGGGGTCCACCACCAGTCCCCTGGATAGCGACCTGGTGTCTTGCTGCTATGGAATGTACCTTCCCCCGTAGGTTGTTCCACCTCTTCCTGATGTCGTCCCTTGTTCTAGGGTGCTGTCCCACGGTGTTGACCCTGTCCATGATTATCCGCCATAGCTCCATCTTCCTGGCTATTGATGTCTGCTGCACCTGTGCTCCAAATAGCTGTGGCTCTACCCTGATATTTTTCTCCACCATGCCCCCTAACTCCTCCTCAGTGAAACGGGGTGCCTTTGTGGTGCCATTGGTGTTATGTGATGTGTGTTGGTGAGGGTGTGTTTGGTAATGTGTTTGGTGTGTGCGAAGTAGGGTGCGTGAGGGCTGTATGGGTGTATGTGGTGTGTGAATGTAGCTGTGGCAGTGGCCTTGGTATCAGTCTTGTGCCTATGATTTGTATTCGTAAAGGGTTGTGGGTAATGTGTGTATTATAGTGGTGTGGGTGTGGTGTGGGTATGGGTGTCTGGTGTGTATTGTTTGAATTGTCCAATGTGGTGTTGTTTTGCCCGTGAGTGTCCGCTGTGAGCGTGGCGGTATGTACCGCCAATGGTTTACCGTCGTGGAATGTCCACCATGGTGAATCGTGGGTCATATTGTGGTGGGTGTTGTTCTGTTGGCGTAACAGTGTGGGTTTTGATACTGCCACTTTATCATTGACCTTTGGGCTGGCGGATTTGTGTATGTGGCTGCATTCTGTCGGATTGGTGTGTGTTTCATAATATGGAGAACCGATATCCGTCGCCACAGCGGTAAGTTGGCGGCCGTCAGTGTGGCGGTAAGCGGGATTTACCGCCAGTGTCAAAATGAGGACCTAAATGTAACCGTCTTAACTTATGCCTGTTCGAGAGAGCACAGTCAGTCAAAATGGTGACAGACCCCCGTTTTACATATGTCCTTGGAATGCTTCCCCTTTTGGTCCGAGCCCACATTTTACAAACTATAGACAAGGGGATTTGTTCCTTTGTTTAGGGAGCCATGAGTCCTCCACTATCCTTCTCTAATATAGTAGCTCACAGGAGAGGTGTAGGGCTAGGGGTACACTGTATCAAACATGAATTCAATGCCTTACATTTAGAGCAACTTCTTTTTCTGGAAGAAACGTGATTAACCACTGCTTTCTGGGTCAGTTTGGAGCATGCCAAGATTGGCAGTGGTCCTCGTCTGGGTATCCTCTAAAGCCACAAGACCCCCTCCACTATGTCGACTAACCACATGGTACAACAATGGTGCAGATTTGGAATGACACCCACAAGCTCACTGACAGTTCAGGCCGTATTCATCGACAGGGTTCTTTGAATAATGCCGCCATTCAAGTGGGCAGCCACCCTTTCTGATGGCTGAACCAGATGACGGCTGCCTTTCTGATGGCTGAACCTGATGACGGCTGGTATAGAAACCGTATGTGATATAGCTCACAACGGCAATCTGAAATAATTTGCCAAATTGCAAGAGGAGTTCCATGAACCCCCCTCACAGCTTTTGCATTACTCCCAACTGTGACACTGTCTCCATGATGCCCTCAGGGCCAAACCATGGAACATCCCAGTCTCTACCATACCACTAATATCTGGACATCTGGGGAACCTACATGGGAGTCATGTCCAGGTTTTACAACCTGCTGGTTCAAAACCTTCACTTACGCTGCCTTCTGTCCTCTCTTCACACATCTTGGCAAAATGCTGGTGGCACCCAAAACTCGGAAGGAGACTGTAGGGGACTGATCACAGACCTAAGTGGAGCAGTGTGTGAGGCTAGAATTAAATGTTATCTCTTCAAAACGACCCAGGACTGGGACTGGAACCCCTGAAAACTTGTGGCAGCAGGGCTTTTACCCCATTATCAATACTGGTGCTGCTCGCAAACCAACTGTGACACACCGCACATATTACATAATTGTCTGGCCATTTCTCGTCTTTGGTCTCACATAGGCGACAACCTCAGCCTTGTGCTTACTCTGCCCTTCCCGCGGTCTATGGATCTACTGCATGACACTGCAGATTTACCCGATCTTACCACACAGACTCGGTGATTCTTGTCCACGACACTAACCACAGCTGAATTATGTGTCCTGCATCACTGACGCGCACAACACCTACACACACATGAGGAACAGTGTTGTGAGATGTTTAAAGTGTCATTGTATGAAGACATCCTCTATTGATTACAAGATAAAGCAAACCTATTTGACGCATTTGGTCCCTTTTTCTGAACCTTGACCCCAACGCCGGAGGCCTCCTTCTCTTTATCTGCTTCAGTCTTAAGGGATGTGTCTGAACCCGTAAGTTATTTCCTCCCCCCTCCTACTTCGGATTTAGCTGTGTCAATCATATCTTCCCCTCTTTCAATCGCCTTCTATAAGGAGTGCAACAGGCCAAGACACTGAACTGCCCCACACACCCTCGCACCCCTTGCCTTGAGTCTGGGCCCCCTCCCTATTGCCCCCAGCCACCTACTTGACTACCCCTCTTTCCACTTTCTACCTTGCCCTCTACAATGTCTTCAGCCCCACCCCCTTTCCATCGTGGAGTACTCTGGAATTCAATATAGATCTTGTAGTGGGGTATCCTGTTCTGATGTTAGATTCTTATGGGCGTACTTCCTCGATAGGTATTTTACTCATTCCCAACAGCATGTTGGCTGGGGTGATGGCTTTCCTGTTGTCGGAAGCGCAGGGGCAGGATTGACAAATGGCCCGTGGCTCAACTGTTGTTGTTGGAATGAGACCCATATATTGTGATAATGTCCCCAAATCTTGTACAGCTGTACTATTGATCTTTGTTTCCCAGTAAACTCGTTTTTTTTCTTAATGATTCACCTTTACAGGTGTCCTCTGGAGCATTACTACTATCCTGAATATTTTTTTTATATAATCCGGTATGTATGAGTCTTAACTTTCCACAAAAATGCTTACCGCCTTTTCCCCATATTCATATTACTGAAACTTTCTTAGATTCACTTTTTGGGCCATCCGTATCTTAAAATAGTCTCTAACTAGTTTTAGCTTATTGGCCTCCATTTCAATAGCACTACCTAACTGTTGCCTCTATAATTCTACATTTCAAAAATGAAAAGGGGTCCACAGGGTGAAGGGACAAGAACGATGTTTATATTACAGTAGTTATTTTACTGTTTTCATGGATGAACAAGCTTTGCATCTTGTGAATGATGTTGGAATACAGAAGACATAAGCCAGCCCACACTACACCTACTGCAAACACAATCGCCGTTGAAATGTGGATTAAATATCGAACACTTAGAAGGAGGCGGTTTCCAAGCCTTTGTTATAGGTCACATAACCTTACTCCTTCGACAAGTTGGAGCGCATAACAGGCTCGGCTTCTGTAGCTTGTTCACCTCTTTTCCTTGCCCTTGCATGTTAACATGGTCAATGTTGTCTTCATTCCCTCAATTAACTATGAAGAACATGGCTTCTGTCCCAAAAAAAGCATGCTAGATCAAGCTGATAAAGGGGAAACAACACTTAGCTGATTGACCTACATGCTTAACTGACATTGCAAGTACCAGAACAGAGTGCAGCCTCTGCGTTTGCTGCATGAATTATGTTTGCAGTCTTCAGAACGGATTCTGCCTGAAACCAGATTGTAAGGGGCTGAGGAGTTTAACTGCTGGGGTCATCTGGATGTTTTATAGCCTGGGGCCATAACAGCGAGCTGAACGCCTTCACATTGAGTGTGTTCTGTCAGAACCCCTTAGCTTTTCTGACTTACAATAATGTTTTGGTAAATAAGTCGCTTGTCATTCAGGTTGGGAGACTCTTTAGGCACCTGTGCCACTCTCTTACCTTGACGAAGAACATGCTTAAAAACAAAATGTCTAGGCCAGACATCACTTACGTTGAAAAGGTAATCTGCTGCTCTGGAGATATTATTACTTAATACCTTAATAACAAGAAATGACGACGTTTACTTATCTACTGTGAGACCCTTTGTGCTACCATGATCTAGGGAGTTCCATTTGCACTGACAAGGACAGTAAATGTCAGTTCACATAAGTTGTCACACAATCAACAATCTTCTGCATAATTTGCGCATTTCTTTTTGAAGTTATTAAAGTTGGTGTCCAAGGGGTGCAAAGGAGTGCTTGACACCTGTTACGTTTTAGCAGCTGATTGCAGTATTCTGGCATTGAAAGAGATAACAACCGCACTCATATAGTATACCCATCGCCAAGTAAAGGGCTGAGGGGGGGCTTCTTTAGAGCAGTAACTAAAAACGTCATTTCCTTAAATGTAAACCAAACAAAGCAATATAATTATTTTATTTATCCTTTGTCATGAAAAATATTTTTTTCGCTATTTACGCACATTCATGTGACTTAAATCGTCAAGTAACCCACAGACACACACATAATAAGCAATGCTTTAAACGTTTTTCCTGAACAGTTTATTAATGTAAAGATGCCCTTATTGGTGCGCTACAGGGTGAAATGTTATGGTTACTCTGAACTTGAAGGCAGATTTTAGAACATTACTGAGATTTCTGCTTAGCAACACATTTTGGGGGTGATTCTAACCCTGGCGGTCAGTGATAAAGCGGCGGCCAACCCGCCAACAGGCTGGCGGTCCAAAAAATGGAATTCTGACCCTGGCGGGAACCGCCAACACAGCCCGCCACATTAACACTCCGCCCGCCACGGCGGAACAGACAAACAGCGCGGCGGTCACTGCCAACAGACAGGCGGCAGACAATGTACCGCCCACAGTATCATAACTCACCAATCCGCCACCTTTTCCGGGGCGGGAGCCCCGCCGATAAAAACACGGCGGAAACAGACTACGAACGGGAAAACGCTCACCTCTACGCACTCCACGAGGAATGAGGACAGCATGGAACCCGAATTAAACATCCTACCTGCTCTCGTCTACCTGCTCATCTACCACGAGTACGAACGCCGGCGCAGACGACAACGGTGAGTACTGCACCTACGACACACGGGAGGGGGGAGGAGGAAAGCTTACGGCACACACATATGCGACCCCCACCCCCCCAAACTATGTACACACCAATGCAGAGCAACAAGTCACAGTGACACCACCCAAACCCCCCTGAAAAATGCAAAGACATAATTAAATTGTGAATAAAAATGTATGTACAAAATAGGCTCTGAAAAGTATTGGTCAACTAGCCAAAAAATCAATATCAAAATAATTCTATATACAGTGCAATGGATAACCGAGGCAATTAGTCCTGCACATCAAAAGAAAATCGAAGTGTCCGTGGGCCAAAGTGTAACAACACAAGGGCAAAGCCCACACAGGAGACCTGAGTCCTTTGGAGAGAACACTGCAGGGGCATCTGATGAAAAAACTACAGGCACCTCAGGGGGAAGGGAAGGGGGGCTGCACCACAGCCACATGAGTCCACGACGCCAGATCCACGAAGGGGCCACCATGCCTACTGTGCCATCCTGGGGAGTGCAAAGCCACAGTCTCTCAAGTCTCTACAGTAGGTGGGTTGCCCACTGTTACATCCTGGGGAGTGCAAAGCCACAGTCTCTCAAGTCTCTCCAGTGGTTGGTTTGCCCACTGTACCATCCTGGGGAGTGCAAAGCCACAGTCTCTCAAGTCTCTACAGTTGGTGGGTTGCCCACTGTGCCATCCTGGGGAGTGCAAAGCCACAGTCTCTCAAGTCTATACAGTAGGTGGGTTGCCCACTGTTCCATCCTGGGGAGTGCAAAGCCACAGTCCATCAGGTGGATTACAGTCTCCACTGGTCAATGAGGAGGCATGGTGGGCACAGTGAACCGTTAACAGTGCATGCAGGAAGGGCCCAGCGGAGCGGTGCTTGAGACGGCGGTGCCCAGCGGAGCGGTGCTTGACAGGAAGGGCCCAGCGGAGCGGTGCCTGAGACGGCGGGGCCCAGCGGAGCGGTGCTTGTGACGGCGGGGCCCAGCGGAGCGGTGCTTGAGACGGCGGGGCCCAGCAGAGCGGTGCTTGACAGGAAGGGCCCAGCGGAGCGGTGCTTGACAGGAAGGGCCCAGCGGAGCGGTGCTTGAGACGGCGGTGCCCAGCAGAGCTGTGCTTGAGACGGCGGGGCCCAGCGGAGTGGTGCTTGACAGGAAGGGCCCAGCGGAGCGGTGCTTGAGACGGCGGTGCCCAGCGGAGCGGCGCTTGAGACGGCGGGGCCCAGCGGAGCGGTGCTTCACAGGAAGGGCCCAGCGGAGCGGTCCCTGAGACGGCGGGGCCCAGCGGAGCGGTGCTTGAGACGGCGGGGCCCAGCGGAGCGGTGCTTGACAGGAAGGGCCCAGCGGAGCGGTGCTTGACAGGAAGGGCCCAGCGGAGCGGTGCTTGACAGGAAGGGCCCAGCGGAGCGGTGCTTGAGACGGCGGTGCCCAGCGGAGCGGTGCTTGAGACGGCGGGGCCCAGCGGAGCGGTGCTGGACAGGAAGGGCCCAGCGGAGCGGTGCCTGAGACGGCGGGGCCCAGCGGAGCGGTGCTTGAGACGGCGGGGCCCAGCGGAGCGGTGCTTGACAGGAAGGGCCCAGCGGAGCGGTGCTTGACAGGAAGGGCCCAGCGGAGCGGTGCTTGAGACGGCAGTGCCCAGCGGAGCGGTGCTTGAGACGGCGGGGCCCAGCGGAGCGGTGCTTGACAGGAAGGGCCCCGCGGAGCGGTGCTTGAGACGACGGGGCCCAGCGGAGCGGTGCTTGACAGGAAGGGCCCAGCGGAGCGGTGCTTGACAGGAAGGGCCCAGCGGAGCGGTGCTTGAGACGGCGGTGCCCAGCGGAGCGGTGCTTGAGACAGCGGGGCCCAGCGGAGCGGTGCTTGACAGGAAGGGCCCAGCGGAGCGGTGCTTGACAGGAAGGGCCCAGCGGAGCGGTGCTTGACAGGAAGGGCCCAGCGGAGCAGTGCCTGAGACGGCGGGGCCCAGCAGAGCGGTGCTTGACAGGAAGGGCCCAGCGGAGCGGTGCTTGACAGGAAGGGCCCAGCAGAGCGGTGCTTGAGACGGCGGTGCCCAGCGGAGCGGTGCTTGAGACGGCAGGGCACAGCGGAGCGGTGCTTGACAGGAAGGGCCCAGCGGAGCGGTGCTTGAGACGGCGGGGCCCTCTTCAGCGGTGCTCTTCTGCACGGCGGGGCCCTGTTCAGCAGTGCTCTTCTGCACGGCGGGGCCCTCTTCAGTGGTGCTCTTCTGCACGGCGGGGCCCTCTTCAGCGGTGCTCTTCTGCACGGCGGGCCCTCTTCAGCAGTGCTCTTCTGCACGGCGGGGCCCTGTTCAGCGGTGCTCTTCTGCACGGCGGGGCCCTCTTCAGCGGTGCTCTTCTGCACGGCGGGGCCCTCTTCAGCGGTGCTCGTCCAGTAAGTCAAGAGAGCCAGACCTGGCCTGGACTCCCTGCTCAGTCGCCCTCCGACCGTGCTGTTGCTGGACCCTTCGGTGACGGAGTCCTGGGCTCTTTGGTGTCCTCCCTAACACCCGGGATGGGGCTTGTGGGGCCCTCCTGCTCCGTGCTCCTGCTGGCTGACTTCTCCGCCCTGCTGCCCTTTCGCTCCTTAGATGGGGCTCTCGGGCCCTTGACTCCCCTAGCTGTTGTGGCTGGTGAAGTGGGCGAACTTTGCTCCTTGGGGGCAGCCGTGTCAGTCCTCTCACGGTGGCCCTTTAGTTTCCTGGTCCTCTTGCCTGGGGGGGGCTGGCTGTCCCCTTGCTGCTGATTGAAGTGTCACTGCTGGCAAAGGGTGGACTCCAGAACCCATGCACCACAGTGACACTCGAAGCTGGGCTGGTGGTGGCTGAGGTGCTCTTGGGACTCTTTGCAGATGGAGGGGGTGGGTCATGGGAGGGAAAGAGGTTAAGATTAGCGAGGAAAAGTTTTTTAGGACCAAGGTAAAGGGTAGGAGAAGTGGTGATGGGAGTGGAGGAAGAGGATGTGGTTGTAGGAGAGTCAGGTGTGCTGTCTTTGGGTGCAGGTACTTGTGCTGGAGGCTGTCGTGAGGTGGATGGCTGTTGGGTGGGTGTCTGCCTGCGTTTGTGTGTCTTGGAAGAGGGGGTGACAGACACAGTGGGAGAGGACACAGGGGACGTGTAAATGGTAGTGGGGGTGGTGACTGCAGGTGTGCGGACTGTACTGGAGGGTGTGCTGGTGATGGAAGCACTGGCTGATGGTGGTGTGCATGCAGGTGTGAGTGTAGACGTCACAGGGAGGGAGGAGGGAGACGAGGAGGAGGGGGACACAGAGGTGGTAGTGACTGTTGGAATGTCTGCATCTGGGTGTTGCTTGCGTGAATGCTTGTGGGTTCTGTGGTGCTTGTGTCTGGATGAGCTGCCCTTGGGTGTTGAGGTGTGTGCAGGCTGGTCTGATGGTGTGGATGGGATAGGCTGAGGAACAGGAGACAGAGACAGGGTGGAGGCAGTCAGAAGAGGGAGGCTGGAAACAGGGACAATGGCTGCCGTCAGTGCTGAGGCCAGAGCATTGAACGATCGTTGATGGGCAGCCTGACCCGAATGAATGCCCTCCAGGTAGGCATTGCTCCGATGCACCTCCCTTTCTACCCCCGGGATGGCATTCAAAAGGGTAGTCTGCCCAACAATGATGGTCTGAAGGAGGTCAATGACCTCCTCACTGAGGGCAGCAGGGGTGACAGGGGCAGGGGCTGAGGTGCCTGGGGCGAAGGAGACGCCCGCCTTCCTGGGCGAGCGGGCACGGAGCGTAGGCTGAGGGGCTGCTGGGAGGGCGGGGCTGGTGCGCTGGGTGGCGGCTGTACCTGTAGAGGAGGGGGGCCCGGATGTTGCCGCCACCGCTAGGGAGCTCCCATCCGAGGACGTGTCGGTGTCGCTGGTGTCACCACCGGTCCCCGTTGTGGTGCTCCCCTCGCCCTCCGGATCACTGGTGCCCTCGGTGTCTGTTCCTGGGCCCACCGGGGCCTTGTGACTTGCAGCTCCCTCGTGCTCCGATGCCAATTCTCCTCCGCCTGATGATGCTAATGCACACATGCACAAGAAAATGAAGAAGAAGGGTGGGGGGAGAAAAACGAAGACCAGGTTGAGTGCATGCAATGTCAACACCGTTGGCGGAGAGGACAGACACAGCAGCCTCATGCACTAAGCCGCGCATTCGGGGTACACTACTCAGTACTTCTGACTAGGACAACAGGTCTAGAGACGACAAACGCGCACATGTGTGATGCTGGACCATCGATAGCTGTACTTGTCACCCTACAGAGGTGGGGGCTGGGAGCACAGGGCCATGCCTAAAGGAGAGGACTACACTACAGAAAGCGCCCTGGCCTAATGTCACCCACAACCCTCCTCCCCCACCCAGACGCCTCCACTGTGCAGAAAGATAGCAGAATGTGCTGATACTCACCCCCTTGTGTCTGCTGTGATGTCCTCAAGCGCCCATCCAAATCAGGATAGGCCACCGCCAGGATCCGGGACATCAGGGGGGTCAGGGTACGACTGGCACCCCTCCTAAGTTGGGAGGCCATCCCCAGCAGTGACTCGGCGGTCTTCCTGGTCCCGCGGCGGATGTCCTCCCACCTCTTGCGGCAGTGGGTGCCCCGTCTGACGTGGACCCCCAGGGCCCGGACTTCCTTGGCGATGGCACGCCAAATGTCCACTTTCTGATGGGCGCTGACCTATTTGACATGTACAGGGTGGGAAGGAAAAATTCATCAATTTTCTGCATGTTAGATGTGATTGGCCCCCCCTCCCCAACCTTGCCATATGGCACATGCTCTCATCTGTCGTGCGTTGCACTCCTCATTCGCCCCCCACCCCACCAACTTACATCCACCCCACTCCACACAGGCATAGGCCATTCAATGTGCACCCACTGTACTTACCTGTTGGTCTGGAGGACCGTAGAGTAATGCATACTGGGGGAGGACCCCATCCACAAGTTTCTCCAACTCCTCAGACGTGAAGGCAGGGGCCCTTTCCCCAGTCGCAGCAGCCATTGTCACTTCCAGACCGAGGTCACAGCAGCACTTGCAGTATAGGTCCTCTCCTGTGGATGATCAGGTCTCGAGTGATTAAGCAGATAGAAAATGGCGGCCACGCCCGCGGCGGTGCGTACCGCGGCGGTGCGTACCACGACCGCCGGCGCACCTCGTCATTGGCTTCTGAAACCCATAGGCTTCAATGTTAACCAATGCGGCTTCGTATAGCGGTCTTCGACCGCCTACTGCCACGGTGTGCCACGCCAGCGCATTGACCTCACATCCCATTGTCCCACTTCACAGGTCAGGCAGCCGCCATTTCAAGGGCCCACATGGCATAATTTGTACTGCGTCACACAGGCCTAGGCCTTGCATTGCCACACATACACGCCTTTCAATACATAGATAATCGTGTGCTCGGCATGCTGTGGTGAACGTACCTGTGATTTGCTTGACTCTGTGCTCCATGTTGTCCTTCCTAGGCACCGTCCGCTGGGACTTGCGAGGAGAAGGATGAATCCTCGCGTGTACCGACCGCTGGTGGACCTGTCGACAATGGAAGAATGCCATATCATACTACGATACCGACTTGACCGAGCCACTATACATGAACTGTGTGCCCAGCTGGAGCCAGCCCTGATGTCCCCCATCCGCCAACCCACAGGAATTCCCCCTCTAGTGCAGGTTCTGTCAGTCCTCCATTTTTTGGCAAGTGGCTCATTCCAGACAACAGTGGCCATGTCATCTGGAATGTCTCAGCCTATGTTTTCAAAAATTTTGTCTAGAGTGTTGTCTGCCCTGACGAAACACATGCGGAGCTACATTGTATTCCCTGAGGAGGTTGATTTGGCCACTGTGAAGGGTGATTTTTATGCCCTTGGACATATCCCCAACATAATTGGTGCCATTGATGGGACCCATGTGGCTTTAGTACCCCCAAAAGACGATGAGCAGGTGTACAGAAACAGGAAAAGTTACCATTCTATGAACGTCCAGGTGGTCTGTTTGGCTGACCAGTACATCTCCCATGTGAATGCCAAGTTCCCTGGGTCAGTGCATGACGCGTATGTGATGCGTAATAGCAGCATCCCTTATGTGATGGAACAGCTACAGAGACAACGTGTGTGGCTAATTGGTGACTCTGGTTACCCCAACCTGCCTTGGCTATTGACCCCAGTGAGGAATCCCCGGACCAGGGCAGAGGAACGGTACAATGAGGCCCATGGGCGAACTAGGAGGATCATAGAAAGAACCTTTGGCCTCCTGAAGGCCAGGTTTAGGTGCCTGCATATGACAGGGGGATCCCTGATGTACTCACCAAAGAAGGTGTGCCAGATCATCGTGGCCTGCTGTATGCTTCACAATCTGGCATTGCGACGTCAGGTGCCTTTCCTGCAGGAGGATGTTCCAGATGGTGGTGTTGAAGCAGCTTTGGAGCCTGCGGAAAGTGAAGAGGAGGAAGATGAAGAGGACGACACAGACAACAGGGACAGAGTTATCCAACAGTATTTTCATTAGCACACAGGTAAGAATCACCCACGCCATTTAACATTTACTGAAAGCCCCCTGCATCTTTACTTTGTGTATTTCCCCCCAGTTCTTTTAAACTGATGTTTGATTTTCCCTTCCCTTTTCAGTGCTGTATGACCCACTGCGTGACTTCTGCTTGGTTAGCCCATGGACTAATGCTTATTGACATCGGTATGTTGTCATCACAAAAATAACAGAACATTATTGATCAGTAATGTGTTATACATTTGTAAATAATACAGGCTGACTCCTGAATGATTTCAGTGCAATGAGTGATTTATTTTTAGTGCTAGATATTGGTACATGATATTAAAACGGTGATGGGTGAGGGTGGAGTTATGTCCATGGCAGAGTCCAGTTCTCAGTTTCACAGGTGCATTTTCCATATGCCTGTGGAAGGATGGAGCAGGGACAGTTCAAGGTTGGACAGGGAGACACTGTGGGACAGTGGGATGACATCAGGGGGTATCTTATGCTGGCGGGGGTCTTGGCATCCTACTCTGTCTTCCTGTGAGATCTCAGGTTCCTCTTGCGGGGTGGTTGTTCTTCAGCAGGAGGTGGGGTTCTGGTGGGCCGTCGTTCTGTGGGGGCCTCCTGACCACTAGCGCCGGCGGAGGTGGTAGGCTGTTCCTGGCTAGTGACAGGGGCCCTTTGTGGTGCCACATGGTCCCGCAATGTGGTTTCTATCTGGTTGAGGGCCTGGACTATGGTCCCCATAGCGGTAGCGATGTTCCTGAGTTCATTGCTGAACCCCATGTACCGTTCCTCCTGCTGTGCCTGGATCTCGGTGAAACTGGCCAGTACCGTCGCCATCGTCTCCTGGGAGTGATGGTATGCTCCCATGATGGTGGTGAGGGCCTCTTGGAGAGTGGGTTCCCTGGGCCTGTCCTCCCCCCCGTCGCACAGCAGCCCTCCCAGTTGCCCTGTTTCCCCGGGCCTCTGTCCCCTGGACGGTGTGCCCACTACCACTGTCCCCAGGTCCATGTTGTTGTTGGGGTGTTGGGTCAGCCTGGGTGCCCTGTAGTGGCGGACACACCGCTGCTTGACGCGTCCTGGAGACAGAGGCATGGGCCCGCTGGGTGGGAGCTGTGCTGGTGTTCCCAGAGGGGGTTGGGTCTGCTGTGGCCTGTGTCTGTGTGTGGGGAACCGACTGTCCAGAGGTCCCCGATGGTCCGGGCTGGTCATCAGGTTCTAGGTCGACAGAGCTGCTGTCCTCGCTGGGGGCCTGTTCTGGGGGTGGGATGGACAAATCTGGACCCTCCGTGGCGGTGTGTTGGCGTTCGGGCCCTGCAGGGGTAAAGGAGTATGGTTATTGTTTCTGTGTGTGCCATGGCGTGCATTTTGAGTGCCCTTGTCCCCCAGTGCTTGCATTCCCTTGTGGGAGGTGTTGTGAGGGTGGTGGGGGGGGGTGTATGGGTATGTGCAATGGTCATGCTTTGGTGGTGGCTGTCTATGGTTTGTGTTGGCATTCAGGGATTGGTGTTGTTTAGGGTGGGTTGTGCTGGTGAGACATTGGCAGGGAGGTTGTGTGCTGGGGGGTTGAGATTGGGCGTGAGGGGGGCGGTTGGCATGCTGGTGGTTGGGGGGGGTGAAGTAGTTGAGATTCGACTTACCAGAGTCCATTCCTCCGTGTACTCCAGCGAGGCCATCAGGATGCAGGATGTTTACTACCTCTTGCTCCCATGCTGTGAATTGGGGTGGAGTGGGTGGGGGTCCGCCGCCAGTCTTCTGCACAGCGATGTTGTGTCGCGACACCATCGAGCGCACCTTCCCCCGTAGGTCGTTCCATCGCTTTCTGATATCTTCCCGATTTCTGGGATGCTGTCCCACAGCGTTGACCCTGTCTACGATCCTTTGCCATGCTCAGCCTTCCTTGCTATAGTGGTGTGCTGCACCTGTGTGCCGAAGAGCTGGGGCTCAACCCTTATAATTTCCTCCACCATGACCCTGAGTTCTTGGTCCGAGAACCTGGGGTGTCTTTGAGGTGCCATGGGGTGGTGTGGATGAGGTGTGGGGTGGTGTTTGTGGTGATGTGCGTGGTGATATGTGGTGATGTGTGCGTGAATGTGGTGTGGGTGATGAAGTTGGGTTCCTGTGTGTGTTGGGGTTTTCGATTGCTGTGCTCGCTATCTCTATCTCTATCGCCTTCTCTCCGATTTCCAACTAGTGGGGGTTTGTGGGTGATGTGGGTGTGTGTTTTATAGTTGATTGGATGTGTGGGAGTGTTGTTTGTATGTGTGTCAGGTGTGTGTTTTTCAAATTGTCCAATGTGGCTGTGTTTTCGAGCTGTGTGTGTATTTTGAGCGCGGCGGTGTGTACCGCCAATGGAATACCGCGGTTGAAAGACCGCCGCGTGGATTCGTGGGTCAGAATGGCATGGGCGAGTTTGTGTTGGCGTGACGGTGGAGGTTTGGTCATCTCCAGTTTTCCGCGGCCCGCTGATAAGGCAGCCTTCCTTGGATGTCGGGTTTTTGGGGGTTTCACAGTTGGTGGTCAGAATGACCGTGGTGGTTTACCGCGGCCGCGGCGGTAGAATGGCGGACTTCTGACCGGCGGTAAGGGCCTTTTACCGCCGAGGTCAGAATGACCCCCTTTATCTTCTACCCGTCTATTTTACACCGGTTGGTGAAATAGCATTATTAAATCTTGCTGCACTTCCTTGCAAGTCAAAATTAATACTTGTTAGTGAATAATGTTTTAATAGACTACTACCCCATCTATTTTAACTGGTTGGTGAACCAGCTGTTAAACCTGGCATCCTTGGCGTGTTTTCCCCTAACTTTTTGCCTTCAGACTGCCTGTTTTTGCTGACTTCATTTATGCTGGCCTTAGGATTCTGCACACTATGCCACCGCTAACCAATTTTAAAGTGCTTGTGCTCTTTCCCTAAAACTTGGTAGCAATGGATTACCCAATTGTTATATTTAATTTACTTATAATTCCTTAGTAGAGTACACTACATGTGCCAGGGCCTGTAAATTAAATGCTATTAGTAGGCCTACAGCACTGATTGTGGCACCCACTTAAGTAGCGCTTTAAACCTATCTCAGGCCTGCCACTGCAGATCATGTGCGTGCAATTTTAAACTGCCATGTCAAACTCGGATAGTAAACCTTTTGCTAGGCCCAAACCTTCCTTGAACACATATGTCACTCCTAAGGTACATCCTAGACAGCCCCAAGGGCAGGGTGCAGTATATTTAAAAAGCTGAGCATGTATGTTTAGGTTTTACGTGCCCTATTAGTGAAAAACTCTTACATTTGTTTTTCACTACTGCAAGGCCTATTTCTCTGATAGATAAAAATTGTGATTACCTGATTACGTCTTATAAGTGTAAGTCACAATCAGGAAGAGACAGCCTTTTCGAGATTGGTGCCTCTGGAATTACAATTTAATATCATAATTTATGGTAAAGTAGGATTCTAAATTGCAATTCTGAAAATGCCACTTTTAGAAAGTTGGCATTTTCTTACTTTAGTCATTTGGTGCCTGTTGCCTACCTCTAAACAGATGTCCAGGGCGGGGTGATAGCTGGGCTTTGTGAATTCTTCCTAGATAGCCACACACAATGGGAGCTTAGGTGTGACCTGATGAGCCTTGATGGGCCATCCTGGACAAGATGGGTGGGAGGGGCTGGGCACAGCCTCACTTTCATCTGAATAGGCTGTGTCCTGTCCACACACACAAGGCTGCATAACCCCCTCTAGTGACTCTGGAGCCAGGGCAGGAATGGCATGGATTCTGTTCACTTCAAAGGCATGTCTTTGAAGTCTGCCCCACTTCAAAGGCCCAACTGGGTATAAGTACTGGACCACTATTACCACCATTTTAGTGAACTTCTGGACCTGTGGATACTCTTCCAGGAAGAAGGACTGCTGCACTGCTTGCTGCTAAAGGCTTGCCATCTACTGGACTGCTGTTTGCTGAACTCATGCTTTGCTGTGCATGCCTGTTCCTGCTGCCCTCTTGCCTAGAGGTGAGGAGGACTGGACCTGCATCTCTCCAACCCAAAGTAACTCCAAGGGCTAGTTGGCTGGCTTCCTGATCTGAAGTCTAAGGGACATAACAGGCTTCCAACCATCCTGCACCTGGGCTCTGCCATCTGTGAGTCTGTCCTGCCAAGTGGTGCCACCCCAGTCCTGGGCCCTTGGAAGTGGACCTAAGATGTTTGCTCCATTAGAACTGACACATCCTCTGTGCGTGGGCAGAACTGACACATTGCCACTGTTGTGTGGCCAAAATCACCACATCGCTGCTGTTTTGTGAAACAAAACTGGTGCGTCACCTTTGGAACCGACACTGCAGTGCTTTCTTTGGCACAAGGTCCCCATCAACGACAGCTTCAACGACAACGTCTGTGCACCCAACTGAATCAATGCATCGCCTCAACGATGATGCAGCCAGAAACCAAATGCCACCATATATTGGCACCAATACATTGCCTTCACTGCACAGGGAAAATCAATGCATCTCCACAATGGCATGGTTCAGAACCAACGCAACACTCTACAACCAAGATTTTATGGTACTTTGGTTCAGCGGGCCCAACGGTCCTTCAACTGGCCCATGCTCCATCGTGGTCAGCCTGAACTTTGGACTCTGTCCCATTCCGGTGTGACCAGATATCCCTGGTTGGTGCTTTTGGCTTCTACGTGCTGTTTTGTAGTTTATTCTTTAAAAATTCATAACTCAAGTTCTACTTATTGGATGTTTATAATGTTGGTCTTTTTTTATTTATCAAATGGTGTTCTATTTTTCTAACCTGGTATGGGATCCTTTTTGTGTGGTATTTATACTGTTTTAGGTGCTGTACAAATATTGCACACATTACCTTCAAGTTAAGCCTGACTGCTCAGTTCCAAGCTACCAGAGGGGGAGAATAGATTAATTTGGAGTTGCTTGTGCCTTACCCTGGCATAAATTGTAGTTGCTGCTTGACCTGGGCTCACACCTCAGTGAACCAACAACTCAATTTCTCATACTAGGATATTGTTTATTGCACTCAAATCCATTTTGTATATGATTGTGAAATTATCCTAACAACTACATAATAATGTCCCATGAGTGTGTTACATTATTTACATTTAACTCAGTGTCATCATTAGGATTTTCAGGACACAGGGCAAACAAATTCTTGGGGTCACCTGTGTTAAAAATAAAACACAACAAGTGCAGAAGTCTAAAGTCCGACTAACATTTAATGCAAAATAGTAACCAGCAAAGCAAAAAATCAAAGACAATTATCATTTCAACTGACCAGGGCTCTCTCTAGAAAACAGTCAGTAAGAGCCATGAGCTAGACTCATATAAAATCAACCTAGAATAAATACTTTTTCTCCTAATATGTCAGTGAATCATGATCATGTGACAGAAACAAATTTATTCTCAGTGAATATGTATCTAATGTGCAGGTGTCAGCAACACGCTAAACATCCTTGAGGAGAAGTTATAATTTGTGTACATAATACTAGCCCTTTTATTCCCGCAAAATTAGGTTACACTGTTAAAAATGTGCAATATAAAATTACATTGATATTTGACTTAATGGTTGCTAGATTCAGGATTACATATGTAGTTGCTAACATTACACTTCACATGAGTATACAAACATCATACAGTCCCCTCTTTTTTCCCAAGAAGAAAAATTCTGAATACAGTTCAATAGAATACAGTCGCACCATTTCTTTATTAATTATATAATGATATTGGTAAACTGGACCCATTCAATTCTCAAACAACATCTTGGTGTGGGCATCCAGCGGTTCTGTTACTAATCCCAAAGTTAATGAATTTGCTATTTATTACCAAATCCCTGCATTGCTCCTTGTCACACTTAAAACAGCAGTTAATGGGTACATGTGAATAAGAGCAGAGAAGAACCTGGAGGCAGAGCCAAATGGGTCTGTCAGATAATCAGGCACTGCCAGATGGGCCTAGTAATATCATAACTTTTAGGCACTCTTAAGTTACATTCTTACAATTTGAAATTGAAAGAATGTAACTTAAGAGCAGCTAACATTTGTGATCTCAGTACCTATATTTACAGAGGAGTAATATGCTTGTACTCCTTTCGAATGTATCTTTGCCGCACCCACAGCATATAGTAAATATTTGAAGTGAGGCAGAAGTAGATTCTGCGGCTTTAGGCCCTTTCTAAAATAAATACTGCTGATGGGCAGCCTGGCAAAGCCATTCCATGGACCTTAGTCTGCTTTTTTTAACTCCCTTTACTTCTGGGGGCCACACAGGTGAGGAAGTTTGTGTCATCCAGCACACACCCAGAGCCAGTTAGTGTGACAGCGACAACATCAGACAGGGAGCTAGAGAGGTAGGGCAGGCCGCAACACAAACAGATGTCATCAGTGATAATGAGCACTTAAAGTTAAACTTCTTCCAAGTGACTGAGTTGAGGCGACCACGCAAACCAAAAAGCTTGCTGACCGACTGCCTCACTGTAGGTGTACTGGGCAGAACAAACTGATCATCATGGTCACCAAACAATAGATTTATTTTTAATGATGCATGTGCGTGGGTTATCCAGATAGCAGGTTCAGCTCCACCACAATGTTGCATTGGAGCTGCTGATTGGTTTCACATTTTAGCCCACGGGCTGAGCTGGGTGCTGACTGTTCATTGCCAAGCTAACAGTGGGTGGGCACAGGATAATTTGGATTGTGTTGTGACTTACCCTGACTAGTATTGTGGTCCCTACTTGGACAAGGGTTATCCCATCAACCAAGTTTGCCTTTGACAGTGCGCTCCTGTGTTTGAGTTCTGCTTGAGGACTGGTAATCCTCACAGTAGGGGTAGAGAGAGTGAAGACAGCCATGCCAATTGCAGCCTGCAGTCTGGACGGACCTTGTAAGTGGTGCATATTAAATGTTTTAAAAATGATAAACTCTCTGTGTGTTGTGTATTTTACATGTATACAATAATTGATCATCTTGAAAGGGACGAAGTGCTGGCCCAATATATGCTCTGTGCAGCACATGACAGCTGTGTAATAGCTGGTAATTCAACATGCCGACAAAAAAACAGACTCATCCCTGTCATATGAGGCACTCCCATGTAATTAAATAGGTGGGTGAGTCAACAAGCTAACAGGGAGAGCCAAGCCAAAGTCCAGAGTTGATTCTGGCACTAAGAAGCAATGGACGAGCCAAGTGTTCAAAATATTTGGCAATGCATGTCAATCACGTAACTAGATCATGTTAGATTATGATAATGTGGTATCTTCAAAATGTAAAATAGAATGCTTCTTAAAATGTGAAAGCCTTTCACCTTACTAGTACAGCAGATTATTTGAGAAGTATGTAGTTATTGATTGTGAGAGTTCTTAAAAATGAACTAAGAAACATTTGTGTGCCTGCCCTAATGTCAATTCTATTAGAGAATTAAGAGGCACATCAGGTGTCATGTATAACTTATATGTGGCCTAGAATCTTATAACAGATGAAACAATATTATCTGCCAGTAAATCAAGCAGGAAAGGTTTTTGTATAACACACATCCTAAACTAAAGCACTTGAAGGGCTTTCATAAGCAATAGTGACCAAAAAAGAGGATTGGTCCATAAAGTATTTGCTTATCATCACCCAGTTTGATCAAGCAGAAAAGTCTGAATTGATTCTAGATTGTTCAGTTTCACCCTGTACAATTGAGACACTAGATCGGTATCTCCTTCTGACATCAAATATCACACTTTGGGCCTGATTTGGAGTTTGGCTGATGGGGTTACTCTGTCACAATTGTGACGTATATCCTGTCTGCCATATTATGATCCCATTATATCCTATGAGAATGTTAATACGGTGATGGTGTAACCAGTCTACCAACTCTAAACCAGGTACTTTGTTTTTAATTCTTGAAAGATTTGATTAGAGGTGGGCAACATACAGTGTTAAAATTTTATTTTTGGAAGTTTCATATAAGCTGAGTTTTTCAGAAGCACATAACTGTGGTCCACCACAGATGTTGCACTGATTTGTTGGGCATAGGGAGATTTGCCAGGATTCAGAGGATACTGAGCTAAGTTTGGGATTGAAATCAATCTGGTTCCCGATCTTACATGGTTGGCAGATGCTTCCACTAGGCAACATCGCCATCATGAAAGCTCGATTAGTTTTGGGCTCAGGTTTTCAAGAGGATCTCGACCACAGCCAGGGCCAGGCATCTTTCAGTTTCTCCCATCCCTGTATTTAATCTCCCTTCATGAAGCTGTCACTTTATGACTCACGTTCCATGAGAGAAAAGTGGAAAGGGGTGTAGATGTAAGAGGACAATGCTAGATGTCAAATTGGAAAATAACGTTAACAGGGGAAAAACCTGTAGCACCAGCTCACACTCTCCTGACCATATCATCTTCAAAAGACAGAATTCTTCATCCACACCTGCTAAAATTATTTCCCTTTCTACAAACCACCTTGTCCACAAAACAACATACAAACCCATAGGTGACCAACACCGGCAGAGAGCAAGTCAGGCAGAGCAAGTAAGGCTTAGCAGGACAATTACCTTGCAGTAAAAGCATTTTCCAGTCCAGTTTCAGGGTCTACGTGCAAACTGTCATAAACATCAATGGAGTACTCCTGATGCAAGTGATACAGAATGCTGAAGATGCTAATTCGGTCCACCAGGGTCTTCATGGGGCCACTCTTTGGTCCACAAACATGATGGGGTGACTCGCCTCTGAGGTCAATGCCCTGGAAGTGCAGGTAAATTCTTGCTAAAAACAGTTGGCACTGACCTGCCGGTCTTCGATCACTGCAAAACTAGCAGTTCCCTTTAAGTGCAGTCTGTGTCTGTCTTGGGCAACCGAATGTACTTTGATGACTCCCCTGGGTCCAGCAGACTCAGGTGCAACTTTTGATTGTCAGGGCTCTGTCTCCTAGTCTGCTGTTCAGTGGTCAGCAGCAAGCAAGCAATTGTGCCTGTCAACATTGCCAAGGCAGCTTCTTCAGCTTTTGTGACAATGGAGTGGGAACAGGAAGTCAGACAACTGGCTTTTGGAGTTCATCTCTTCTGTCAGGGGCTCATGGAATTACTTTTCCTCGAGTAGGGCTCCATAGGCACAGACCTATCTTTGCTAGCCCAAGAACAGCAGATGCAGTCCGGTATTTGGTGCAGCCTCTCTTTGCCGGGGGCTACTAGCCTTTCCACAGTAAAAACAATTAATGACAAATGAGCACCATCACGCTCAAAATCATTCAAGCAAAGGCTTTATTCCAAATCATGGAGCAAAAAGGCTTTTCATCCGTCAAAGCTGCCTTCATCACGACCGCCATTAATCTTCCTCAGTCCATTGAAATAAGACAACTGTGACCCTGGTAAATGACGTGTTGCCTGAATTCTGCCTCTCCTTGGAAGTAAACAAAACAATAATTTCCATGATACCAATGTGCATGCAAACAAAACCAATTCATATTCCTTCACCTGAGATGGAAGGATATTTTTACAATTGATGCTAAATTAGTGCATCGTTCAAATAAGACAATTTAAATAATGAAATACAATTAATGAAATGGCAACCATGTTTCCGAGAAAGTCAACCTCCCCAGTGGGTCTTAACAACTGGACAAATCTCACATGATACTGCTGTAAATATTGAAGTGCTAGTGCATATTAAATCTGTGCTCCCGCTATTTGTCTCATATGCGCCATTATATAGAAGAAATCAATAATGGAATAATAACTTGATTATCTTCATTGCACACAAAATCAAAAATTAATTAATACTCAGGTACTATCCCTTGTGGGTAACTCATGCTCAGGCAGAAAATCTAAATCTAAAACATGATGCTGTGGGACACCACTTCAACTGAAAGACTGTACATCCAACATATATCGGGGGATGTTTACGTTATAAATCAACAAACAGGTCTTCGTCAATATTAAGTCCCTGTGGGACTTTAGTTTCCAGTATGAGGATATACCTAGTCTCAAGTCTTCTCAGTTGCTGTTCTCTATTGTCCTCTCACCTTCTTTTGGGAACACTGTGAAGTACAAAGTATCTAAGTTCACTAACCTGACGCTTATGGGCTTAATCAAAGTGATGAGCTACAGGACAGCTGAAATCCCTGTTTCTGATTGCTCTAATGTGTTGGAGTATATGGTGATGGACCTCTAATATTGTACTCCCTATGGAAAGCTTGGGACAAGGGCTTTTAAGTACATATATTGCAAACTCTGTTTTACAGTGCACACTCTTATTGATGTGGATGGGGTTATCAAATAATGGTGAAGGCACAGACGAAGTGTTAACCCCACATTCACAGGCCTTGCACCTATGGCATTTCCTGAATCCTGTACCTGAATCAAGCCAAGTATACTCCCTGATACATTCAGGACTGCTCACCCCTAATTCTTGCCTCGTGGACTTGACTTTGCAAAAAGTTACCAATGGTTTCTCTGGTATCTCATCTCCTAGTACCTAGTCATTTGTAATCAAATGCCAGTGTCTATCGAGGATGGCTCTCAATTGATTATGTAACACCCTGATACCAGTGATCATCCGCAGAGATTGACTATCAGACCTGCCTTACTGCCTTCTGCCAAACAGGAACTGTTCCCTTAATTTTGATTTGCTCTCATTTTGACACCTGCAATGACCAATTCATTGTAATCTCTGTTGACAAATCTGCTAGCTAGCTTAACCTGTTACTCATCACCACAAAGTCTATACATGCGTAAATTCTCAGCGTAGGAAATGCTATTTTTCAAATTGCTCAGATGAAAGCTGCTGGCATGCAACACGGTGTTGCCTGTTCTTGTTTTGTGATAGGTTTTAGTGTGTATCTTACTTTGCCTGACAAAAATCATGAGGCCTAGGAAACAGACCATGTGTTTTCTCACGTGTGCAGTAAAGCACAGATTTAGATTATTTTGAATGATTCATTCTGCAAAACAGTGAGCTGACTGTTCAGACCCCTTCCACATGATGAAAATATAAAATAAAGCATGTCCTAAGAACAATGTTGTCTGCAATTTCAGATTCCTATTCAGCTGCAAACAACTACTCCTCCCACCAGCCCATATGCAAATTAGTATATCTGGGGGCAAAGCAGGTGCCCATTGCGGTGCCTCTCAACTGTCTGTAAATCTTATCACCAAACAGAAAAAAAATATTATCTAAGCACCAACGTGCATCTCTAACAACATCTGGGTATGTTTGCGTAAAGAGATGTGCCTAGTGCTTAAAACATATTCCAATACCCTCAACCCATCTTTGTGTTTGATGCTCGTGTACAGGGAAGTCACATCGACTGTCATCAACACAAAGTCATCCTCCCACCCTATGTCATAGATTCTCCTCAAGAAATTCCCTGTATCTTGGATATAAGAGGGCAAATTTCTCACTAAGGGTTGCAAAAAGTAGTCAATAAACGTAGACGTATGTTCAAAAATCCCACCCTAAGCAGAAATAATAGGGTGTCCTGGAGGATTATGGACATGGTTATGAAGTTTCAGGATGAGGTAAAAAATTTGAAGAATTTACTTAACGCCTCATTGACATACAAGGAAAGCGGCCAGAGGACTACATTGCCTCCTTTGTCTGCCTGCCGAATAACCACATCATGCCTATTTTGCAATTTAGTAATGAGACTCCTATATTTCAACATGTCACTTAATCTTTTTCCCTTCCACTTCTTGTCCGTATACTTTTGCAGACTTCTAATTTCCCATGTCAACACTTCCAAGAACACCTCAATGGCATCTTTAGCCAGTGTCGAAGTAAAGGAGGCTCTTGGCTTGAAGTCTATATATATAGGATATATATATAGACTATAAGATCTGGACTTTGTCATTAGTTTGAATGGAAAAGTCAATTCAACAGTTTAAAACTGCTCTACCAGTCTGCTGTGGCAGGCTGAGAGACATATTTTATTTTGTGACAGTCCAGGTGTCACAATAAGTGCTGCCTTCCATGAGGGACACTTTAACTTATAGTCAATTGAACATAGAATTTGGAGAGTCAGAACACTGGCACTAAGGTCTGGTTAGCGCTCAGTGCACTCTCAGAGTCAAAAGAAACAGCAGCATCAGTCCAAAATCTTTGGAGTGATCATGCAAACAGAGGCAGCCCCTTACACCTTGACCCCACAAACTGGCTAACTCTTCTATAAAATCCACCAGTGACAAGCTACACTACCTTACCCTCTTAAGTCACCACCCCTCTTCCAAATCCTCACTCTGCACAACTGCCTCACTTTATACAAAAGAACGTGCCTTTCCTTTCATACTCCAGCCCATTCTTCACAAATAACCCCTCACATATGCATTACTGTGGAAACATACTGATCTGTCAAAAGAATGCAACTTCTCTCTGCAAATCGCTCCTTGCCACAACTGCCCTGGGCAGATTTAAACTGAGTCCCACATAGATAGAGGCGGAGGAGACAACAAATTAATAGGGAGAAGAGCTGCACAAGTGTCTAAAAGTCAGTGCAGAAACTGAGCCATGAAAATATTTGGCATGTAAATCGGCAAGGTATCAAATAACATTGTGTTTCAAGTCTCATCAAAATGTAAAAAGTGTATAAACCACTGACGTTTTTCACCTTAATACATTGGATTATATTTCACTACATTGAGAAGTATGTATTAGAAGAGATAGTTTTTAAACTTAAAGAAAACCACCCTGGTCCTGACGACACTGGCATTAGTGAACTAAATTAAATTAGTTGCCTTCATCTCTATCCTATATGGCAGATTGACCAACAGGCCAGTGAGGTGGCAGTGGCAGTGTCTGTCCAAGTTTTTGTTCTACTTTAGAGGCAACTTCCAGTAGGAAATTCCCCCTTCCCCTGTAGGACAACACAGCACCCCCCTGCTTGGACATTCTCCAACCATGACTCCCCTGCCTTAGGATCCAAAGCGACCTAACTAATACTGGACACTGATAAAAGCCTGACCCAGTCTTACCTTCAGTTCCTACTACCCCACACCTTTAGTGATTATATAGATTTCTTTAGGGAGGCGGTGTGGGCTAGCAACACTCCCAGTGCTCTCCTTTTGTGTATTTGTAGTGAGCACAGCAGCCAGCTGTGAGAGCCTTGTTACATATTCCTTAATACCTGTGACATACGCACAGGAGTATTGGAAGCCTTTGCTTCCCTTCCCGATCATGGCTGAAGGGCTTGCCTTCAGCGAGGAGGAGCTCCAAGCCATCCTCGCTGCACCTTCACTTTTAGGAGATTCTTCACTTTCCAAGACAATAGCTCAACTAGGGGATTGGGATACTTTGATCGAACTTAAGAGGACACAAGTGAAAACAATATTACACGGGGCTGTCCTAACTGAATACTTAAGAAAAAACGCAGCATCAAATGGTCTGATTATTACTACCGAACCACGTATCTTCCTAGAGGACAAAGAATTTAGGAAGGACTGGTCACTGATAGCCTGGAAATGCACACGTGATTGGCTAATTCTAATCATCAAGACAGCCACCAGACTATCAGAGGCTCTAGTGCTTCAAATTAAAACGGCAGAAAGTAACCTAAAAACTGGACTTACAGCCGCAGCATTCAAGAAGAAACTAGAAGAAACAAATAAGACAATCGGCGAGTTCAAAGATTACCTGACTCACCGGAAAATTACCAAATTCCAGAAAGATCTGGACAGGTTCTCCCTAGAGAGAGTACATCCCTACTCTAGGGAAGACTTTACAGCTCAATCCTCTTTGCCCTCCGATACATTATCCGGAGGCTACTCTAGCTCGGACTCCGACGCCAGCCGCACACAACCTACACGGCCAAGGCGGGGCAGGAGGGGGAATACCCGGAATAACTGGCCCACTCCATTCACGGGCCATCCACCCCCGCTGCTTAACATGCCTCCCTAGGCTTGGCCCTCCCCCTATGGGCCACCAAACCAATTCCAAGCCCCATTGTATCCCCAGCCACAAACGACCTGGTCCTATCCCAATGTTCCTTTTTTTGGGAGAGGCCCCAGACGGGGAAGGGGCAGGAAAAAGGGAGTCAGTTGGAACCTAAAGGAAGGACGAACAGACGACGAATCCCCCAGTACAAGCAGAGTATAAATAAGGGATCCACCACCGTTGTTAACCTAAGCCAAAGAGTATTAAATAATAACGAGCTCCAAGCCCTAGAGAAAGGTCTGGGTTTTGTCCCTACCCCGAAACTTGATATCTTTAAACTAAGGATAGAACTAGCAGAGTTCTTTCGCAAGATCAGGCTAAGAACCTTTTTTCTTATGAACCCTGAACCCAATACAGAACGAGAAAGGAACACCGGGCTACGTCCCAAATCCAAGTTCACTCCCTCCTCTCACCTGATGCCACCCGAAGTCTTGGCATTTGAGAAATCAGTGAGTAGGAGGATCGACAACTTACATAACACACAAAGGGAGATCTTCCACAATATCAGTACCGAAGAACTCACAGCCCTCCACAATCTTAGCAATGACTCCTCCATCACTATTAAACCAGCCGATAAGGGCGGGCCATAGCGATAATGCCCACAGTGATGTACAACACTGAATGTCTACGCCTACTGAACAACGACCATCATTATAAGAGACTATCAAGGGACCCGACAGAAGAGGTCAGGGAAGAGATTACTTTCCTGATTGACAAGGGTATGAACAACGGTTGGATCACTAAACATGAGGCCGCCTTCCTCACCCAACCTGACCCTAAAACTCCATACTTCTACATTTTGCCCCAAATCCACAAAAATAAACATCCACCCCCGGGAAGACCAATAGTCTCCGGGATTGGTTCCATACTGGAACCATTGTCCCAATTTTGCGACTGGTTCCTCCAACCACTCGTGAAACAAATTCCCACATACCTCAAAGACACAACAGATGTGCTCTCCCTTATAGATACCCTGGAATTTGACAAAGATAAAGAACATCTCATGACACTGGATGTGGAATCATTATATACCAACATTCCACAGGAGGCAACTCTAGAAGTGGTCAGTGACCTACTAAATAGGGGTGTCTGGAACTACATCACCCCCCCAGAATTTATCCTGGACTTAGCTCATCTGGCCCTTACCAGAAACTTCTTTGAGTTCGATAAGAACTTCTTCTTACAGATCCAGGGTACTTCTATGGGTAGCACTTTCGCACCAAGCCTGGCATGTCTATATGTGGATCACTTCGAGAAAGAAATGGTCCTCACGGAAGAGAACCCATATATCAACCATATCAGGCTATGGAAAAGATACATCGATGACATCCTGGTAATCTGGAGCACAAGGGAAGAAGCAACCATCTTTATCACTTGGCTGAACACCTTGAATCCCTTTCTAAGATTCACAGCCACGCTGGGTGACCCAGCGGTCTCCTTTCTTGACTTATTAATAACCGAAAGAAATGGCTCCCTGGCAACAGAAGTATTTTACAAACCTACTGATCGAAACACTCTCCTTCAGTTTCAGAGCTTCCATCCACGCTCCCTCAAGGAAAACCTCCCAGTGGGCCAGTATCTCCGTCTCCGGCGGAATTGTACCGAACTAACGGATTACAAAAAGCATGCGCAGCAGCTCACTACTAAACTTCGAGCAAGAGGATACCCGGACCATCTACTGAGGAGAACCGATAAACGTGCTCGTGTGAGCCCTAGGGAGACTCTACTGCATCCGAGCAGCAGAGCCAGTAAGGGAGACCCATTGATCTGTGTGACTACATTTAACCCAGCGTCCAATATGATCAAAAAGATACTAAATGAAAACTGGAAAATCCTCACTTCTGGGGGTCTTCCCTTCCAGATCCCAATGAATGCCTACAGAAAAGCAAAAAGTATTCGGGATATGATCGTACATACCCGCCCACGGGTAAACCCTACCACAAGTAGACAAAGGACCCTTTGGGACCTTCCTCCCCCCAAAGGACACTTTCCATGCGGCAGCTGCAGCGTATGCGCATTCACCAAGAAAACCCTTACACTTGATTTGGGATTACAGTCGTCCTGGGAACTGAGACAATTAACGAATTGCAACAGCAAGAACGTGGTGTATATATCACATGCCCCTGTGACAAGAGATACATTGGGATGACGACGAGAAAAGTGGGCACACGCATCTGCGAACATAGGAGCACCATCCGTTGCAAAAGAGATGCCACAAGACTCACCGAGCATTATATCTCCAGTAATCACCATCCTGACCACATGCAATGGGTGGTGTTGGACCAATTAAAATCAACAACAATCAATGCCAAACAAAAACTATTACTATATGAACAGAGGTGGATATGTAGGTTGCAAACGGACACTAGAGGATTGAATGACAATATCCAGTGGTCATCTTTAGGATGATGACCAGATACCATTATGACTCCTTCCCCATATGAGATCCCTCCTGGGGCCTTATAATGCCCCACTGTGGGTTTCACTACCCATTCCGCTTGTTATTATTTTTGACCTGGGTAGTACCCCTATCAACCAGATTAGTCTCCCCTCCCCTGCCATCATAGCTATTGTCGCTCTCCCTCCCTTACATCCTTTCCTTTCCTCTTCTGCACATACATCTTCAGTCTCTTTTCCCCTGTCTTCTTTCCCTCTTCTTTCCCCCTTCCTTTCCCCCCCCTCCAATGCACTACTGTGGGATTCACTACCCATTGCGCTTGTTATTATTTTTGACCAGGGTAGTACCCCTGTCTACCTGATTAGCCTCCCCGACCCCTGCCATCTGAGCGATTGTCGCTCTCCCTCTCTTACATCCTTGCCTTTCCTCATCTGCACATACCTCTTCTGTCTCCTCTCCCCGGTTTTTTTCCCTCTTCTTGCCCCCTTCTTTTCTTTCCCCACTCTCCCGCTCCTTCCCCTTCCCCCTCCCTTCCCCTCCCTTTCCCCCTCCCCCTCCTTCTCCCTGAATTTCCTTCTTTCTTCCTTTCTTCTTTTCATACTTGCCCTCTCTCTCCTTTTCCCCCCCTTTAGTCTTTCCCTTCTTCTTTTTTTCTTTTCCCACCCCTAACCACCCCCCCTTTTTTTCCTCCCCCCCCCGGTCCCTCTTTCTTTCCCCCGCCCCACCCCCCCTTCAACCCTGCCTGGGCATCCAAGCCGGACGACCAGGCCCGCTCCACGGGACTCAATCTCCCAGAGTCCCGTGAGCTTACATGACACGCCGCGCTTCCCGCAACGCGTCACTGCAGGACGCTCCCAGCGCCTGCTAGCCGCGCCGCAGAGGAGGCGCCCAGCCCATTACGTACTGTTAGCGCGTCTCACCCCGCGGGCCTCGGTCGCACAGAGGTCCCGCGGGCGGTACCCGCATCGGCGCACCGGCGCAGCCCCCGAGGGGGCGCGGCCGGTCTATGGGCGTGCCAGCAATACTCTCTGTGAATCGGGAGTCCCCAAGCCAATACGCCCGACACACCTGACAATCCTTCATTGGGTTCCGCCCCCAGCCTCCCCAGCCTCCCCAGCCTCCTGCCAATTGGCTGTTGATCGACATAAATATCAGATCAGCCCTCCAGTCAGTACCAGAGCGGCCTGGCTCCGGCATGTAGGTACCCCCCATGGTATTCCCTTTGGAGTGGTAAGTGTTGGCCTCCCTGGCTCTTTGGATTTTTCTTTTACTTCTTTTAATCTCTGCTTTTCCTCTTTTTTGCTCCTCTTTGGCCTAGCTTCCACCCTTTCTTCCGTGCTTCATCTTTCTTTTTTCCCCCCCTTTTTTCCTTTTTTTCCTTTTTTCCTTTTTTCCTTTTTTCCTATTTTCCTTTTCTTCTCTCTTCTCCCCCCTTTTCTTCTCTAAGTCCCAATTTTTGTTCCCCTTGTCTATCCTTACTTCCCTCTCTGGGTCTCCTTCTTGCCCTCATGTTCTGCCCTTACTCTATTTGTCTTCTTCCCCTCGCTCTTCCCTGCTTAACCCTTAATCTGCTCAGAGTGTGACTACAAGGGAAAACCCCTCCCCGGCACTAGCCAGACCAGAGGCAAATCGCCCCCTACCACTTGGTAAGTCACATCTGCATGCGTGTGTGATTGCCTTTTTCATTTTTTTCACCTATTGCTGTGTGTTTTGCAGTGGTTTGCCACGGTTTTTCTCACTCTGAATATATTCTGAATAAATTGTGGTTTATTTATTTATTATCTATCACAGACCTACCCCACCGTGAACTACCCGTTCAGGTAGGCCAAACATTATTCACTTTGAGCACCCCACTTACTGCGTGTGCTCCGACCCTGACGAATGCCCCTGACCTACCAGCACCTAGTGAGGGCAGAAACATGTTGGTCATCCGTTTTTCTTTTTAGACTCCAAGAGACATTACTCTCTAACGAGCCTCTTCCCCTTGTTTTTAGTCTTACCAGCACGCACCTTCATTAAAACTAGCAGCAGCTATCGGTGACATGCTTGGTAATTTTATTATTCACCCCATCTGGATCTATGTAACTATCCAGTCAGTTTAATTTCAGTACTCCCTCTGGTTCTTTTAACCAAGAGGTTGAGTCCGCCCAAGTAGTACCATCTTACTTGGGTAGGGCTAGGTGGTCATATGATGAAGCATGACAATATTATGTGTGTGAGACCACCTAGTCCGTAAGGGAAATTCCCCCTTCCCCTGTAGGACAACACAGCACCCCCCTGCTTGGACATTCTCCAACCATGACTCCCCTGCCTTAGGATCCAAAGCGACCTAACTAATACTGGCCACTGATAAAAGCCTGACCCAGTCTTACCTTCAGTTCCTACTACCCCACACCTTTAGTGATTATATAAACTTCCAGTAGGTACATTTTCAGCCAAAATGTGATTCACTCTGTCTGATCTTTCCAGTCTGGCAAGAAAGAGGGCCTGGCAGAGTGAGTCTTTCAAAGCCAACTGACCTTCCAGAGGCACTGACAATATGATATGTGACTGAATGTGTTCCAGTTAACTTTTTAGATGAAGTTTTCCATCGCTGCAGGTCCACAGAGGAGTGACTAAGGAAAGTGAGGACTTATGGAATCACTTCTAACTTAGGTGTAAGACTGATACAATTGGAAAAAAGACAGGAATTGTATATAGCAGTCAGATATAGAAAATTGTGGCTCTGCCATTTCAAAGAGGAACAATTTTGTGTTGCCCTCAGCATGACTTGATGAAGCAGACCTTCATTTTAACCTAGGCAATATGGACATTGTTTCCAAACACATCAGAAGCAAAATCAAATTCTGCTCAAAAAGATGATATCTCCTATAAAAATCAGTAGCACTCTAATCTCAATATCTGACGGAATGGACTCAGAACTCTCTTTTCTGCATTACCTCATCTCATCCAATTAGCAGCTCTTTCTAAAGCTAATTTCTTGCAACATGTATCCAAGACAAACAATTACTGGTACACATAGGATTTATTTTTCAAATTTTGAGGAACACATACAGATCTGCTGCCTGGTATTGCTGATAGTCCCAGTATCATTAATACAAGATGAGATACTGCTGTTGCGCCAGTCCCAACAGAGAAAGCCTCCTCATAATGAGGGCCTAGCTGATTTCTTTGTTTATTGGTCAGAATATCTGCATTGAATATAAGCATTGTATGCCAGCATTAATTATATTTTAACATATTTACATTTTTAGGTACAAGGAGATTAAGGCCCTCATTATGACATTGGCAATAAATGCCGCTTACCGCCATGCTGAAGGCCGCAAACATACCGCTGCAGTGGCAAATATCCATTCACCATATTACGACACACACACACACCAATCTGACAGAATACAGCCACATACACAAATCTGCCAGCCCAAAGTTCACTGCAAAAGTGGCGGTCCCAACACCCATACCGTTACGCCAACAGAACAATGCCCACCAGATTATACCCCACAAATCACCACAGCATTAGTACGGCCCCGGAAAAGGTGGCGGATTGCAGGGTCAAAATATGGTCGGTGGTACTTTGGCTTCTGCCTGGCTGTTGGCTGCTACTGCCGTGTTGAGTGTTGTTTCTGCCCTGGCGGTTGGTGTGGAACATTGGCTGTCTATGGGAGTTATCACCGCCATGGTCATAATGAGGGCCTAAGTGATTTTATCTCACACAATATTCAGTCAAAAGCCGAAGCCAGGTTTTAAGCCCAAGTCTCCAATCCAGCAGCATAGCTACCAGAGGACATCTCTTTCCAGACAACAACTGCATAAAGGTGAATTAAAATTGGTGTGTGATGAATGATTTGGGATACATGGCCATCAAATGTGGATATTTCACTAGTATATCAATTCTAGATCCAACTCTGCTGCTGGTGAATTGGTATATGACCTGGATATTCCTGATAATCTTTAAATAAATTATATTTATAGCGGGAACAATGTATAATGCTCTTTTCTTTGTAAGTGCCATTTCCACCGGAAGATTATCAGTCAGAGAAATTGCTTCCTCCACATAGTGAGGTTGACTTCTCTGGCTGAGAAGAATCCTCTGATAAAAATTACATGTTCAGAGTAAACTATTTTACCAGGATAATTGTACTTTTCCCTGCAGAGAATCCTTTTGTGAAAATGATGCTTTATGTGAATGAAATTATGGGGGTTACCTAAAGTTTGGTGAATTGTGAACAGTGCCATAAATTGTCAAAGTTCCTACTCTAGCAAACTCATGGTAAGTACGCTCTATTTACAGAGTCATAGAAAGCACTGACTTTACCTTGCTAGAGGGACAGCTAGCTCAGCCAACATAAACCCTTGGCCCACAGCCCATCCATCAATGGACTTTCAAGTCAAAGTAACAGTCCCCCGGTGCCAAATAGTGAAATAGGGCCTGATTACAACTTTGGAGGAGGTGTTAATCCGTCCCAAATGTGACTGATATACCACCAGCTGTATTACGAGTTCCATAGGATATAATGGACTCGTAATACGGCTGGTGGTATATCCGTCACTTTACCGCCACTTTAGGGACAGATTAACACCTCCTCCAAAGTTGTAATCAGGCCCATAGTGTGGTGACCATCACTCTTTTCTCTACCCAGGACGGCCACACTGTTGAGGCAGGGTGAAACGTGGTATGGAAAATGTTCAATGGCTCCCATGTAGGAAGAACACTCCTTGGAGCTCATTTACTAACAATCTGCTCTGGAATTGCATCAGAAAAGTGATGCAGCCCAAAGGGAAATTGTTAGTTTTAGATTTACTTTCTAGTGCAAAACTTTATTTGTGCTATAACGTAGCCCTAAAGTAATTCAAAGTACTGCTAGCTCTGCCTGCCTTGCATTGCATTGCTTTGCAGCAATAAAACACCCAATTGGTGATATTGTGGTATAGGTGTGTTCCCATGGAACTGCCCATGGGTTTTGATGCACCAAGAAATACCACCTTTTTGGAGCAAGTGTTAAAAAGAGGAAGTGTTTTCATTTTTTCTAACTTTTCCATCATTACACATGTGATACTGTACAGCACTCATCCATTTTGGGAGGAGTTTTAAAGTTTGTCTATGCCTATCATTTTGTACTGAAAGGGTACCCTTCCGATGCAAATCCTGTGGAAGACATAATACACACCCCTGCACTATGGTGCAAGGGTTTGTGGGTGGTGCTGTGGTGCCAGGGTGTGTGCATGGTGGAAGGCAGGCTTAAGAGCACTGGCCTAAGAGGAGCGAGAAACAGCAGCTTAGTAGATATCATGCTGTTCTGCTCTCTCTCTCTCACGCAGTGCAGTGCAGCAACTTACTTCAGTTGCTGTGATGCTTTGCGTAAAATGTAAGTAAATCTACCCTCATTTGCATCAAGGCCATTGCTGTTTGTCTTCTGAATAAAAGGTCTCATTCAGAAAAGAAAAAACTTTGCTGAGTAGGTACATCAAAGACAGTACTTACTCAGCAAAAATTCAAAGTCTTCAATGAAGTTGCTGCTGCACCACAGCATCTGTTCCATTAAAGACAGTGGGATTCACACTTGCTTGGCAGGATCTCCCAATATGGGACAGGTTCCTCTTTCAGAGGAGTGGAGGTCATGTCTTCCTTGATCTGGTGGGCCACCGAACGAACACTAATTCTGACGATGTGCTACCATTGATTTAGGAGCTAATACCTTACCTCTATTCTAAATGAACCCTTAAGTTGTACTTCCCAAATTGATCTTGAGACGGAGAACACTCAAGTAGGTGCTGAATAAGATCCTGGGCCAGGCCAGGCTACTAGTCCTTGAACTGGAGCCCCTGCTCTCTATCCATCTCTCCTCATACCTTGAAAACTGTTAAAGTACCTGCCTATTCTTCTCTTTTACTGCATTGGATGTCTAATTTCATACCTTTATATATCCATGTTCCTGCTTTTGATAAATATCTATATTCCTATACTGACGTCTCTGGACCTGGCTAGACATTCCATCTCAACTCGTCTTGCTTTTGATGTCATCTTTCCTTTTGTCATCCCAACTTCTTTGTCTCTCTCCTTTCCTTCAATAACTAGTTTGTGTGTGTAGGTATCGCTCTCCTACTCTCTCTTCCTGACTTTTATGTCTATTTGTACACCTTTTTCTCTCATTCTTTCTGCCTTTAAATTTCACTATCTCAACTTACGTCACAACATTTGCAACTGAAGCCAAAGCACAGTGAGGTTAATCCAACTTTCTCCCCTTACAGACAGTCCCACTCTCTATATCACACTTCAGAAAAGTAGGGAACACTTCATTTTTAATAGGGGAAGAAGGGGCATCAGGTTAGAGAGTGAGTGTGCGTGTGTGGGTGTGTTTGTGTGTGTGTGTGTGTGTGTGAGAGAGAGAGAGAGAGAGAGAAACTTGTGTCCAGGAGGAGAGTTGGTAGAAGACTCGACTGGACGCTGTTGAGTTACTGGATGGCATAGCATTTCAGAAGCACACTACCTTACACAGGTATGAGGCATAGTGTTGCCCAAGACTTTCTCAAGAGGAGAACCAAAGACGTGTGCAACTCCTCTCCACCAGAATGCTGGATCATAGTCATCAAACCAAAAAGGGGATATCTTAAGCTAGGTCAAAGGCTGGTTCCTATTCGATAAAGCCAACTGACAGGAGATAACTGGAGCAAGTTCAAAAATAGTAACTGAGTCAAAATACCAAAGTCAGTCAAAAACACAAATACAGAGGTCAGTAAAAGGAAGTGAGAGAACAGAGACTGAGGGAATTGACAAAGAGGATAAACAATAAAGGTATGGGAATAGAATTGTGGGCAAACTGTAACAGTAAGCAAGGAAGTTGACAACCAATGTCACCAAAGATAGTCTTCTATGCATGCTAATTCTTGATGGCTCTCAGCCCCCTCTGACCTTGAAGCCATCTACCAGTCCTCAATTGGCTGGGGCCGTGTGTTTTAGTCCTACTGGAAGGTGTGGCCCTCCATGACTACTGTAGTCTCCACTGCCCGTTCTCTATCTCCTCCGTGTGGTACATTTCAGTACTTTCTTATGTGGGTTTTAACCCTAAACCTGACAGCTTATCTAGCCATCACTCATATAATTGCACAGTATCCCTAACCACAATCCCAAATTATTATGCATTCCTCTTTCTTAGCAAAATATAAGACCCTCAAAATTAAAGTACTGAGCATTGATGCAGCTCTGGTACTTTTCTCTGTGTTCAAAGTTTTTCTCAGCTGAAAATATCAAACTAAGCATTCTTGTCCAACAAATGATGCAGTGCATTAACGTAACTCAGCATGTACGCTATCCAGATCTTTGCAGGACTGTAACCTGAAAATGCGAGATGTTGAGAAGCAGTCATAGCGGGTATTTATTTTGGACCTGCATTTGTTGACTAAATTAGAGTCCTCTCATCACCAGCAGTACTGGGCTGATGCCTTCAGTTATTCCATGCTTGTTCAGTTGGTGAAGGGTGGTCTATTGCAGTCACCTAGTGCACTACTGCTCTGGTTTAGTACTTAAAAATAGACATTATTCGTAGCATGCACACAGGGTACTGTTTGTTTGTGCTGGGCAACACTTTATTTTAGGGCCTAGGCAATGACTGTCACATAGATAACTGGGCAATGATTCATCTACCCAAATAAAATAAAGCATGGCTTTATTTATTAATGTATTACCTGACGTATGGAGAACCAGATGGACTCTTTGTCATCCATTAAGAGTTTTGGCTTATCTACTATGTCATTGTGCGATTTTTTGTACATTGGTACCTCTATTATAGTGCTGATTTTGGAGGCTTTTAATCAAACGCAGGCAGAACGAGATAGCGAGCTCAGCTTGGAAATATCAAACATTTTCATGTTAGTTCATAAGAGGAACTGTAGCTTGCATGCTTGCTCTAACTGATACTGACACACACATACAGTAGATGTTCCATGCAAATGTCTTCGTTTTTTTGAGATAGAAATAGATCCAAGTAAAGAAAAAGAGAGGCAGACAAACTGCTTCTAAGGCGAAGCCAGAGAAAACCAAAGAAATTGCAGATACATTTGCAGTGCAGTCCAAAAAATCAAAAGGAAATATTTAGAATTCAGAGACTGTTTTTGGCTTTTCAAGCACAAGCATTCAACCGGACTAAGTGGTGGGTGGTTTTGTGGAGACAGCATCTTAACAAACTAGAGATGATGCCCGAGACAGTAGCAGAAGGCGTTAAGTCTGAAAAAATTATAGATCTCTCCACTGAAGGAGCATTTAAAATGATTGTTCAGAAATGCTTACAGCTCACACCACAGAAAAAGAAACAGAGACCAGAATGTCAGAAATAATAGAAGTTCTCATCATAGAAAAATCAAAAGAAACCGTTATGGCACAAACAGTTGAACCATCATTGAAGAGCGAACAGCAGAACAAATTCTAAATCTTTGGAGCCAAAAAAAGAGAAGGAGGGGCAGAAAAACTGTGAGAGAAACAAAAACGCATAGAACAAACCAGAGTAAACAAAACAATTGTAGTAATGTTTGCAGAGTAGTCCAGACATCACAAGGAAAAGTTTAGAGTTTAGAGATTAATTTTGCTTCTTCAAGCACAACCGTTCAACCAGTCTTGAGTTGAAGGTGGTTTTTCTATAGAAAATATCCCAGCACAGTAGAGATGCTCCCCTGAAAAAGACAGCAGAACACATTAAGTGAGAAAGAATTATAGACCTTGTCACCAAAGGACATTTCAGAACCGTTTACAGCCCACACCTCAGAAAAAGAAACAAAAACCAGAACGTCATAAATAGTAGAAGTCCCAATCACAGTGGAAGGAAAAGAAGCCAGTATGCCAAAAAGAACTGGAGGTATCTTTATAGAGCAGTAGCAGAACACAGCCTAAATCGTTGTTTGGAGCCAAATAAAAAAGAGGAGAGACTGAAAGAATAAAAGAGGACATCCATAGTGCCTGGAATACGCATATCAAAAAGATCTCCATCCATGTTGAGTATTCAGCCAGACTCTAGGAGCTGCAGTGAAGAGGGTACAACAGGAGCAAATGATCCAGGGATAGTTAAACTATCATTTGTCCAAAATCTGATGAACTGTTTCAGTTCTTTCAATACCACCCAATGCAACCTTCCAAACATATGTTATTTAGCCGACAGTTGGCCTTCATTTGTGTTTTTTTTTAGAAAGAAGGCGGTGGTTAATCTTCTCGGAAATTTAAAATGCTTTTTTGTAGGGTTTTCTTGATGTATAGCAAATGTGGAGAAAGTGTCCCTTTCATTCGTGGAATGAAAAAATTGGAGACGTTCCACCAGTAGTTAAACACCGACACGCGCTTTACAACGGTGTTTGCCCTGTGTTGACTGCAGTTGCTCTTTTCTTTTTTTTTAAAGGCGGTGCCCCCTGTATCTCACTCCCCATTCCACTCTGCTCACAGGCATTTCCCTACCTCTAACTGCAGCGCTATTTAGATAGGTGCTGCAATCCAGACAGTAAAATGTCTATCGGCAACATAAATGGAGCACAAAGCCTGCATACCGAAGGAAGCATTGGAGATATTCTTGCCAGTGAATTGCAGAACATGAAGCATGCAAAATGAATAAAAGATGCACATACTCCCTAAAGGATAGCATTCTAAGAAACTGATGCATGCAGTCTATTGTTCGATCATTAGAAATCTGCTTGAACAGAAAGAATCACAAAAAGGAGAGACATTTGGGAACTCATCATTGACTTAGTAATACTGATTGGAAAAAAAAGCCTGATCTTTCGTGGAAGATTCAAGTCCTTGTTTCAGGTGCATGATGACAAGTTTGATGTTGGTAGCTTTCTAGGAATCCTGCATCTCCTTTTAAATTTGAGCAACCACCTAATGGAACATATTGAGATGCTTAAAACTAAAGCAAAGCAATAAAGAGCCGAAGACTGGTTGGGTCTGTCCCCTTCCTATCAAAAACACACTTAACTACATAAATGAAGGAATTTCTAAATGATTAAAAGAGCTATTGACCAAGAAATACATGAAACCAGTGTGTTTTCGATACAGCTAGATTCTGCCCAAGATATTACTGTTGCTGATCAATTCTCACTAATCATCGGGTACATTACAGAAAATGTACATAAACACTTCTTAGCTGAAAACAATTGCACTTCATCCACATGCAAAGAGATGTTTGAGTTGGTTCAAACAGTGATTATGGACAATGGTCTTGATCTAAGTAAATGCACAAGGAATTTAACCAATAGCTTATCCAATATGCAGGGTCAATACAATGGCCTAACCTCTTGATGAACCAGAGAATCCCCAGGACAAATTCACCTATGGTGCTATGCACATGTATTAAATTCTTGTGCTTGTTGATGCATGGACCCAAACAAATCTGTTTCTTTATTTAGCATAATAAACAGTTCTGTGTTGTTTCTTAGAGAGCCCTACAAAAAGATGGGTATTTGATATGAAATGTGCAGAAATGCCCCACGTTCAAATTATTGGGAGACCAGGTGGTGGACAAAAGATCTTGTCCTCAGAAAATATTTTGGTTCTTTTAATAAACCAGGCAGCACAATTTATATTAATCTGGTAGAAACGTTGGACAAAATTGCATCAAATCATGATAGGTTTGCTTCCTACCGCTGGTACCAAGCGTTGCATTTTATGGAGGCATTATGCAAATTTAAGACTAAGCTCAAAGCACAACTATAGCTTCTAAATTTGAATGCTACTACCCCGTGTCTAAGTATTGGCAGACCTTCATTCACAGGATATGGTTTCTGACAACACCAACACCCTCACTAAGAATTCCATAAATTTTGATATTGCGCTCTCTCTGCTGTAGTCAAGTTTGCAGAATAGACCAACAGATGCTTTGAAGAATGTAACAGTGATCCCAAAGTTCAAACATCGCTCCCAGAAGAAAAGTTTCTCACGAAAAGAGCATGTTTGGGCAGCATGCAAAGGATGAGCCAATCAGTTCAGCGAAAGATCAATTTAGAATTGTCCTATACAGTACTGTTATGGACACTGTTCTGCAGAGCCTGGCTAAACATTTCAAAACACACTCAGTTATAGCAGCAGCTGTTGCTTACCTGGGCCTCAACAATTATACTCCTTCTCTTCTTGACAATGCAGTTGAAATTGTTGAAAATTGAAGTTGAAATTATTTCTTCCTTGCTTCTGAAAATTGATGACTCATAATGGCACAGACATTAAAGGAAAAACTTAATTACTTTGCCTCCAAATGGTCAAAAGTATGAAAGACTGCCTGAAAAGTAAACCAAAGGTCCTAGACACAAAGATGAGCTTAAAAGCGCAACAAATGTCTAAATTTTATAGTGTTTGTTATTCAATCCCCTGTAACTATGAGCTTTTCAGCAGTGCCTATCGTACCTGTACTTAGCCTACACGTTTATATTAACACTGTCATGTACACAGGTGATCTGTGACAGAAGTTCTCTAAACCAAAGACCGTCAAAATACGTTTAAGAAGCCAACCTAGCCAACCACATCTTGAAGCCTTTATGTTCATACAATAGAGTGGAAAGTACTTGTTCAGCTAAAGAATTATGACAGTGCTGCATGAGAAGTCCATTGCTGGATAAATTGTTGATTCAGTGACCTAACCTCTGTTGGCCTGCATTTGGCACATTGACAGACTATCATTATGAATATTTGGGTTCTACAACACCAAATTAGTCATATGCTCATTCGGCTTACAGAAATGTTTTACAAAAGTTTCAGAATTAGACCAATCAGCTGCTTCTAATATGTCTTTGCACCTACCACCCTTTCTAAAATGCCTTACTGGCCATAGCACCTCTCATTGAATGCAGGGTAAATATTTGTAAGTCAATACCTGCTTCTTGCATTGTCCAGTTGATCCATCTAGCAATGGTTCCTGCTGTTGTAACCACCTTATAAGTCTTCTTTAAAGAAATGAATCATAGATCCTCTCCAGTTTGTCTTAACTCTTGAGTACTGGAATCACATTCCTTTATACATCCGACCACACAAAGTTCTTTACAAGAGTCAAATTGTGGATAAAAAATAGTTGCAGTCATTATTTCTGTTCTTTTCGTTATTTTGAAAGTTACCCCCAGGGGATCATAAAGATTATAACTTACCTTCAAGGTCTTCACATCAGAACTCCCATGAGAAGATATTAAGCACAACAAAGAAGCCAAATTCATTGTTAACCTGCTAAAATCCAAATACTTGCTATTTGGCCATGACACCAATGAAACCAACAAAGAGAGTACCCTGTTCAAATTCCATAAAACCTCATACCTCACCACAGGCGGTCTTCTCAACCTGATGCTTTTCATAACTCTACACACCAGAACATTATTACGTACACTACGACCCTCAATAAGACTATGACCCACCAAACCTGCCATCCTATAGCTATTAATGGTCTTGTAAAACAATCCTCTGTCAAATTGCTCCACTAAAAAATTAACTACATTCACAACATGTGCGTCCAAGGGATCCAAGCCTGTTTCCAAGCACCAATAAAAACCCACACATTCCAGACTCCCTTCGATCTGTGATGGAACAGACAACGAACCAGTAGAATTGTGTGTGAATAGAAGAGCAGGTATATTTTGTTATATGTTTGATAAAGGAGCAATATAACAAATTTCACACATGCACTTCCCCACTATTATAAACCAAGCAAGCATTATCAAGAAGATATGTCACAAAATTTCGAGCTGCCCTAATTTACCAATGAGGATCACTTTTTTAGTATATGGTCACTGTGAGAAATAGGGTTGTTTGTTGAATGGGAGGTTACCATTGCACAAGCAACAGCCACAGTCCCTGTTAGGGTGAACCACAAAAGTCACTAGAGTAACCTGTGCTTAACCCTCTGTTAGTATGGCACAAATCAGTGAAGCTTAACTTAGAGGCGATGAGTATCAGCACACAAACAATAATAAACACAAGAATAAACTCACATCAATTTAGAAAAATGTAGTACATTTTAATAATTATTTCACCAAAAAGACAAAAATTTATTAAGTAGATCCAGAGTTGAGAATTTTGAAATTGTAAGGTAAAAGCTAGTGCCTATAAGATCAAGGTGCCAACCGCAGACATTTAGTCATGCGAGACTGGTTCAAAGTCAAAAATATGGACGATCACAATGGAGTGCGAGTCGAATACAAAAAGTGGATTGGGATGGGTGGGTGCTTACTTTTGACAAAAAGGCTCTGAGAGATCAAAGTTCAGCAGGTCAAGGCTGTAGGCGTTGTCCGAGGAGAAGGAGTCCTTTATAGGAAGTTTCTGTATTAAGTTGAGGTGAAGATTTCTTTGATCAGACTTAGGGCCTGATTTAGAGTTTGGTGGAGGGGACTACTCATCACAAACACAACGGATATGCCGTCTGCCGTATTGCAATTCCATTATGGCCTATGAAACTTGTCATACGGTGGACTGGATATCAGTCACGTTTCTGATGGAGAAACCCCTCTACTAAACTCTAAATCATGCCCTAAGTCTCTTTTTCAGAAGTCAAAAATTTCCAGTGGGATGAGGCTGGAGGCTGCAGCTGATGAGAGTTTCAGAAGGCTGCATACCCCTTTGACAAAGGACGACTGAACAGGATTTACTACTGTGGAGAAGAACATAGCGGAAGTGCTGCAAAGTCAGGCCAAATGGTAATGCATCTTGGGTGGATAGATGAGCAGGTAGGGCCAAGTCTTCCCCTGGATCTCACAACAGTTTTTAGCCAAAAATGCTCTAAGTCCCAAGTTTGGCTTTTGGCTATCTGGCGTTCCTTTAGCACCACCTCCAAGGGTGCAGGACTAGAGGGGGACCACTTGCGGGGGGGAGTAGAGCTCACTTAGCCAGGATCCAGGTCCAGATTTATAATGATTTAAGGCATTTTCTGTCCATGAGGCTCTGATGAGGAGGCCACCCAACTAGCCTTTGGAGTCAATCTGATAGTCCTGGGTTCAAGCAGTGGAACAGGGCTCAAGCAGCAGGGCAGACAGGGAAGGCCTTTGAGGACTCAGACAGGCTCCAGGCATCAAAGCAGTCCTTCCAGGTGCAGCAAAGCAGTCTTGTGGGGACCACAGCAGGAGGCAGTCGAGAAAGAGAACTCAAGAGTGGGTCTTAAGGTCCTATTTTTGTACCCAGTGCCTTCTTTGAAGTAGAAGAAGCTTCTAGGGAATTTCCTATGAAGTGCTTGAAGTCTCATGCTTTCTCTCTCCTGCCACCTGGCAGTCTGGATGAACAAGGCAGGGGTCACAAGCCCTTTGTGTGAAGGCAGGACACATCCTATTCAGTTGCAAGTTAGACTGTGCCCAACTCCAGTCCCATTCTGCCAGTTGATGGCCCATCAAGGCAACCTAATCCCTCTATTTTGTGGCTGTCTGGGATGGATAGCCCCTTACCCATGCTAATCACATGGCAAATGGACTGCACATTTTTACCACCAGTGTCCGCTTTTTAAAATAAGGTTGCTGCGATGCATCAAGGGTAAATGGCACTTTGCTGGTTACAAGTGAACACATATCCACACATTTGTGCACACGTGTGCGGCATGAGCGTGGGAGACTACTGTTGTGCACAGTCCAGTACAGACAGCCTGGCGCAATGGGGACTCTAGAATTAGGTACTCACCTGGGATAGGCCTTATGAGGGTAGTGTACACTAATAGGCAAATTCAGTGTGCTTTACTATTGTATCTATAGTGGCACCCCATTAAACACATAGGGAGAGAACTGCCTTAGAATGTAATTTTATTCCCCCTTGGCCTACAGAGACCATTGATGTCTTGAATTGGAGTGTAACCTGTGCAAAATATATATATATATATATAGCTTCTAAAATGATATCTGTACACCTTATGGGTCACCCAGAGTTTTCATATTTCCCTGGCTCGGCTAAGGATTAAAGCTTAGGCCTTTTGTCACCTTTCAGTGCCCAGTTAATTACATTTTCTGCAGCAGTGGGAACAAAGGCCACCCCGCACAAAAGGAGCAATTAGCAGTACTTCTCCCAGCTTCTGAGGAGGAAAGGTATAGAGCAGAAGGATTTTCATCATTCACTTAGCTGTCACACTGTACCAGGGATGGGCCTGCCCAAGCAAACTGAACAAAGGAGAGAGCCCAGGCAACTGGAGCCTACCCACTGGGGGGAGGGGCCCCCTTTGAAATTCTATTGTGCAAGTCCCTGGCAGTGAGGGGTGAAGCTGAGGTCCCAGGAGCTGATATAACCAGTGGCTTCTTGATGATGCCATTTTGGACTGTCCCAGCTTGCTGTGCAGGAGGGTTAGGATAGGGGTGCAGAGATGATGTGGCACCCTAGGATTAGCCAGGGATGCCTGTCATCTGGAACCTTTCTCTGCCCTTGAAAAACTCATGCACAAGGGGAAGACTCTCTCTTGCCTTTGGACTTTTATCTGCTTCGCTGCTGGATCTTAGAACCGCTGTGGATTACTTGAAAGGAGGAACCCACTGGCCCCCACTCAGGACCAAGAACTCCACCCAGTTGACCCCAGGACCCTGGGTCTCTCCAATGGCCAGTGAGGATGGCCACCTTACACCCTTTAAGGACCAGTTGGAGGAAGCCCAGGATTTATCTGAACCCAGGCACAAAGTTCAAGAGGAAAGCTGGTGCAGGGAGCGAGGAGGACCAGCTTTGTGATGACTGCACCACTTTAGAGGAGAGGAGGGTTGCCCCTGGTGGACAGAGCTCACCACCAGGGGTGAAATGAATCAAAGATCTCCCAAATCAGCCCAAAGGGGCCTGAGATATTGCGCTCAAATGTTTGGTGACCTTTGACCTACTTTTCTGCCTTGGGATGCGTGGGGCTCTGCAGCCAGTCCAGTAAGATTCCTCCAGGATGGGGCAGGGTCCAGGGGACAGCACAAAGGATAACCCACTGTGAGAATGGAGCAGGGAGTAGGCGTGCTCTGGGCCTCCTCCCTAACCGGTGGTCCTAGGGAACCCATTCCCCAAGCTGTTTTCATGAAGGGGGACCCAGGACCTCATCTCCAGGGCCCCAAATGCTAATCAATGTGGGAAAGTGTTGTCGCGCTTACAAAAGCTTTGGATTGCGGGGAGTGCAGTCCTGCTCTCTGTGTGAAGGCGGGAGGGGCCCAGGACCCCACTCCTGGTCCCCATGGAAGCTCTGCTGGGCTCCCCCTTGTGGCTGGCTCTGGGTAGCTTTTTTTTGTGGGTCTGCCTTCACCATTACGAGTTCCATTAAGAATAATCCCACATCATTGTGCTCCTGTGAAATGACACGATGGTTCACGACGGACACTAACTCTGTCAATTTATTAGTCTGCCATCCAATAAATATATTGGTGAATTGATTCCAAGCAGTCAGTAACAATCCCTACCCAAAAGCAGGACCAACAGCTTCTTGTGCAATCTCTGTAGGATGGGCTATACCAAAATACCTTCTAAGCACGTCATTGAGTCTGTACAAATAAAGATCGAGAGCCTCACCCTTATTCTGCTTACAATTGAACATTTTAATCCAGTCAGTTTTCACTGGCCATGGATCTGGAATCACATTCAACAGATCATCTTTTACGCATTCAAATCCCAATCATTCCCAGGGTCCACCCTCAGCATTGCTGCTTTCATCTCCATTCTTTATCTCGTGACCAGGTGCTATTAGTCACAATACCTGATTCACATCTGCCCACTTGGGTCTGTATACCTAAAATGCATTCTGCAATTCTTCTCGAAAATGAGTTGGGTTTTCCTCAATGATGGGGAATTGTTTCTATGTGGTCAATAAGTCAGAGGGCGACCAAGGAATGGGGATTTAACTCCAATCCTGGCCGCTAGTTAGTCCTTCAAAGGGAAAAAGGTAGAAGAGGACAGACTACTCATCAGTTTCACTTAGATGTGGCGGAGAGAGAACTGTCTAGATAGCCGTCCTGCAGTTTGTTTTAAACCTCCAAGAGTGATCTCTGCTTCTTACACCTCAAGGCAGAGCACATGCATGCCCAGGGCATATTGATTGTAGTAAAATCAGCCTCTAACATGTTCACTTTACTGCCAGCGAATCGCATTGCAGCACATGGTTGCATTTACCTCCTTGCACTCCCTCTGCTGATGGTCCTGTAGACGCTGCTCTTTTTCCGGTTGTAACTCCAGTTACCCTTTTGTATACAAGAAATACACTAGAATGTGTTATAGAAAATCTGAAATGGTTTATTAACAAAAAATATATATATATATTCTGTGAATCACAGGCTCCCTGCCAGAGTTTATGCTGGGAACAGAGAGTAGAGCAAGCTCTCCCATATGGGGCAAAGCACAAATTCATATGAGAATTCTAGACATTTTCGAATATGGTTGTGTCATTGTTTCTTAAAAATAAACAGCAGTAGAAGCATTTGTTTATACTGAACAAGTACAACGACCTTCAAATGATAACATATCTGTGCAAACGTGGCTGAAAAAACTAGTCTTCATTTGCTTGCCTAGGAAGCCAAGAGATGGGAGCTGCTGAACGTTAGAGATTTCGTGTGAGGAAATTTGTGTGTGCATTTCGTGTGAGCAATGTTAAAGTGAGTAAAAAAATGGCTGAAGTTAAGGGTTGCTCTAATACAATTTTGTATATTCCACAATCCCTTCCTCTGGTGCTATTTATTTGCACTGTCTCAAGAAGCCATTTCGAAATTCATCAATAAATTGACTTTCAGTATTGATGTTACTTTCATAATATTTTAAGGAACCATACTCAGACATCCAGTCATCATTATCTTCTTTGTAATCCAGGGTCCTTAAGGGGTAAGATGCAGATGAACACTCACATCCAATAAGGTTTGCAATGGAGGTATCCAAGAATCAGACAGGAACTAAACTAGTAGAAAAACGATGGAAATGATTAACACATACTCAAGAATATTCATCTCCCACCTACAAAAATGCCCTTCATACCAACCTCAACATTATCAGAGGCCACTGCATCACCAGTGCTGTGTAATACCATTAAGCTTCACATACGTGGTCAATCTGTTTAAGTATGTCAAGAGAAATGCTCTGGATATTCATTTTTTGCACCTATAATTGCACAAACTCCAACTTTGGCAGCTAGGAGAAATGCAAGAACCATTATAATCTGTAAAATCACATTCTGTTGGGCCTTTCATTTGTCAGAGATCAAACTTAAAGCACAAGCTTCAACCTCCTTTAATACTTTAACAACTTGCATAATTCATATATGAGCATTCCCATTACTTAAGTTGTGGTTAATGGTGAAGAATTTGAAAGTCTAATAAATGTCTCCTGGCTGTCTTGTGGAAAGGAGGGTCAGCATCTTCTAGTCGCAGAAACATTGTAAGGAGGTAACATGATCCAGAAGAATATCAGAGAAGTCAGGCGAAGGACTAATTTCCTCATAGAAAGACCCAGGTTGATCAGTTGTGCCACTGAGGGTGAACATTAATCCAGGAGGAAGTTCAACTGACAGGAGAACGCTGATTAGGTTATTCTGGGAAGGGATGTGTTTTATTCACTATCCCTCATAAAGATGCTTTCGCTTTCTGTTAGACCTCGCATACTTGGTATGGTTTTCCCAAACTTTTTTCCCTCTGACCTCCTGTTTGTCTGACTTTATTTTTGCTGGCTTTTGGATTATCCACTGCTGACCAGTGCTAAAGTGCAGGTGCTCTGTGCTCTAAACATAGCAACATTGGCTTAACCACAATTGGCATATTTAATTTACCTATAAGTCTCTAAAAATGTCCCCTGATGTGCCCAGGACCTGTAGATTAAATGCTACTAGTGGACCTGCATCACTAATTGTGTCAACCACTACAGTAGGTCACTAAACATGTCTCAGGCCTGCCACGGCAGAGTCTGTGTGTGCAGTTTTGAACTGCCATTTCCACCTGGCAAGTGCATCCGCTTGCCATGCCCAAACCTTCTTGTTTTATTACATGTCACCCCTAAAGTAGACCCTAGCTAGGTCCAAGGCAGGGTGCTATAGATTTAAAACGTTGGGCATGTGCTTTTAAGCTTAACCTGTCCTGGTAGTTAAAACTTCTAAATTCGTTTTTCACTATTGCAAGACCTCTCTCCCATAGGTTAACATTAGGGTTGCCTTAAAGCCTCTTTTAAGTGTAATTTTCAATTGGGACTAGATAGAAAAGTGGAGTTAAAAGTCTCTAGACTCACAATTTAATATCACAACTTATGGTGAAGTTGGACTTTAAATTGTAAGTTTGAAAATGTCACTTTTAGAAAGTTGGCATTTTCTTACTTTAACCATTCTGTGCCTCTGCCTGTCTCTGAATGCAAGTCTGGAGTGGATGACAGCTGGGCTTTGTGCATTCCCTCTAGACAGTCACAAACAAAGGGAGCTTGGATGTGACACTTGCATCCTAATGGCCCATCACAAGGCTGATGGGTCTCCCTTTGCTAGATGCAAGGGAGAAGCTGAAACACCTGCATAGGTCTGTTCCATTCCCCACACAAAAGACTGCATAACCCCCTGCAGACTATCTGGAGCTAGGGAAGGAAGGGCGGGGACCTTGTGAACTTCTCAAAGGCCTCTCTTTGAAGTCTGCCCCACTTCAAAGGCTCAACTAGCTATTAGTGCTGGACCCCAAACACCCACCAAGGCAGAACTCTTCAGGGAACCAAGGGCATTCTGCCAGGAAAATGAACGGCTGTGCTGCCTGAAGGGACTGCCATTCTACAACTGCATTGCTGTGTTGGCCTACTGCTGCTGTGTGCTATGCTGTGGGGGAGGACTGCTACCTTGCTGCTTGCTTTGCTGTGTTGACCTGCGTCCTGCTGCTTCTTGCCTTTAGTGATAAGGACTGGACCTGTTCTCTACATCCTTGCACCCAAGGTTCTCCAAGGGCTTGTTGGCTTGCCCCATTCTTCTGCAATCTCAGGGACATCAAAGACTGCCTGCAACTCTCTTGGTGTTGCTGGTCTCTGCCATCTGTGAATCCTACCCTTGCCCGAGGTACCCCTCTGAAACCCAGAAGTGGGTGTTGCAGCTGATTTCTGCAAAAAAGCACATCTGCCCAGCTGTGTGAGAAAAATCAGTGCATCGCTCCTTTGACTCCAATGCAGAGGTTGTCCGACAACAGCAGATCCACAGTCTGCACAGCTCTACGATGGCGCTCAGAGCGGCTCAATGATTACACATTGCACAAACATCAACGGAGCTCAACGATGATGTGGGACCCCCTTTGCGCGGCTCAGCAACGATGCAGTGAACTCTCAATGTCAACAAAAGCTCCTTCCTAGGCATTTCTTCAGTGGACCCTGCGTGGGTTCAGTAGCTGGTGCACCCTCCATCGTGGCTGGCCTGATATTTGGATTTTCACCGGTCCCTCATGATGTCAAGTAACCTTTTGACTGTTGTTTTGGTCTTGTTTTACTCAGATAACCATTCTCCATTTTTCGAAACTAATGTGGCATCTTTTTGTGGTGTTTTGCACGGTATTACTGTAATTAAGTGTTGCACACATACTTTACACATTGCCTCTTAAGTTAAGCCTGACTGCTCCGTGCCAAGCTACCAGAGGTTGAGCACAGGTTAATTTAGGGTGTGTATCTGACTGATCTTGACTAGGATTGTGGTCCCTACTTGGACAGGGTGCATGCCTCTGCCAACTAAATACCTAATTTGTAACACTTCCAATTTAACAAGCCAGTCGATACCCAGCATTGGCATGGTGGCAAGCAAGGGGACAAATCTATGGGTTGAGCTAGTGTAGAGCCTGGCAAAAGTGAAATCAGTGTGGAAACATCACATTAAAACATAAAATGCCTATGTGCATGTTGTTTCTGGTACTGTTTTTCTTTCTTGAACAGGATTGGAGCCAAGTGCACTCCTCCTGTCTGTGGGTAGGTAGGCATATATGTAACATGAAGAAGAGTTTCTATTCTGCATTTAATCCTCCAAACACCGAAGAAGAATTGTTGTTGGTGTAGATGAACATTTGTCCTGGATGCAACATTGTATTAATTTGAAGTATAGATTTTAATAGTGTAACCTTAAATTGTTTAAATTCAAAATGTTATTTTTTTCTATATTCGTATATATGGGATTCTATAACAGAAAATGTAATCATTTTAATGTCCAATGCCTTGCCCAATGTGGCTTATGTTTTAATAAGATAGTAATTGTAGTCCCATTAATATACAACACATTCTCCAAGGTGGCATAGATTGGAGTGGAATTGCAAACATAACCCCTTTAATGTCCAACATTTTTCCCAATTTAGTTTAGATTTGAGAAGAAATAGTGAGTTTACCCAGTTTAATGTCCAACACCTTGCTCAAAGTAGCTTAGATTGGTGTGGGAATTGGAAATCTAACCCCCTTTAATGTCCACCACTTTCCCCAATGTAGTTTTGATTTTAGTATGGAAAGTACTGTCCAACACCTTCTCCATTTTATGTCCAATGCCTTCCCAATGTAGTTTAGATTGCAATATGAATCTAAGTTTACAATATTAATCTAAGTTACATTGGGGAAGGTGTTGGACAATAAAGGAAAACCTTTCAATGTTAACTCCTTCCCCATTGTAACTTAAAGTTTGGTGGTCGGACCGACAAGACCGCCAAGGCGGCTTTCCCAAAAAGACGAAACTGACGTATTACGATGTATACAGGCAGAACCGCGACCTACCAAACCAAAGTACTGACCCCCAGCGGCACGGCGATCTGCTTTCTTGGTGGTCTGTATTCCAACACCATCAGCACCACAGCCAACTGCCGGGCCAATTACAAACTCACAGTTCATGTGGCGGTCACCTAGCAGCAGTTATCCAATGGCGGCCGACCACAGCGGTACGTGTTTAGCAAAGCAACAGACAAGTGCCCATTGGATGAATAAAAAAAAAAAACACACCTGACAATCAAGAGCGTAGTGGACACAACTACAAATCACACTATAAAACACACCCCTTCACAGACCACGATCCTTTGCATCTCCACTGCAACCAAGATTTTATTTTGTTCAGAGAAATGAGGTACCCCTTTTTTTCACTATCCCTTAAACTCCTTTTACACACGTTTCTCCATTTACTCCCCACATCACATTTCTTTTGTAAGTAACTCCCTATCCCTCACTTTAATTTAGCACCATGTCACATTCCAAAAATCTCAGTTTCTCAGAAAATAAGTTGAGAGTCATGGCGGATGAAATCATGAGTAAAGCCACAATTGTCTGAAGCCAAAGTCCAGCACACTCCTCTCAATAGGGAAATTGAACGATGGCACAAGATAGGCGACAGAGTGAATGCTTTTGGCACCACCCTGCACACAAAAGAGGGCATTCAAAAGTGGTGGAATGATTTGAGGGGCAAGATGTATTCCCTGGCCTCCAGGCAACAGATAGAGGTCAACAAGATGGATGGTGGTCCTCACAGTGCCCCCGTTACAACTCTTTCACTGGGAGGAGAAGGTCTTGGCCATCCTGCATCCTGAGGGCTTGACAGGTGAGCAGAGTCTGGTAACTTACAACACAAAACATGTTGCAAAACTGCAATGTCCTGCTTACTCACAGCTCAGCCTTTGCAGCTGTGTCATTCATTGACTTTCCCATCATTCAATACCAAGAGTATTTGTGATGTAAGACTGTCAATATATATTGTTGGACTTAACATCACAGCTACCAAAGCCCATCACATGCCATAGGTTATAATGGTGCCTGGAAGTGTTTCGATCTCAGCAAATCATCCCATGACTAATGGTATGTTTCAACATGTAAATGCATGCTCCTACCTAAATGCAGTCTGGCAACAGAAATGTAATATCCAATATTTGTCTAGTGTATGAAATAGAGGGAGTGATCTGACTGTAAAGCCCAACAGGCCCTGTTTCTGTAACTCTGATCACCAGCCCAGTGTTCACTTGCCCAAATACACCTGTTTGTTTACTCTCAAATGAAGTCTACTCACCTGGGAGTATTCCATTTGTCTAATGTGTGAAGTAGAGGGAGTAACCCTACTACAACTCCTAGGAGGCCCTGTTTCTGTAGTTCCAACACCAGCCCATTGTTCACTTGTCCAGATACACCTGTTTGTGAACTCACAAATGACGTTTACTCACCTGGGAGAATACCATTTGTCCGATGTGTGAAGTAGTGGGAGTGACCTGACTATAAAACCCCATAGGCCCTGTTTCTGTAACTCTTCACAGTGTGATCTGTATTGAACATGGGCTATAATCAGGAGGACAATTGTTCTTTTCTTTAACAAGCAACCAACTGCCTTTCCACATTCTCCAACTGTAACTACCAAAACATGTGCTCTTCACAATGTGATCTGTACTGGACAAGTGCCACAATCAGTAGGATAATTGTTCATTTCCTTAACAAGCAATCAACTGCCAAAAACCACATGTGCATATTTTAATATTTAAGGATGCTTGAAAGTCTGGTATGGGGCCTTGCTTGGCTTTGTACCTATTGCTCTGCTCACCTGTTTCCAATCAAATCAAGTTCCTTGTCCTCCAGCATGCCTCTAGTCAAGTCCCAGTGCAAGTCAAGTCTCTTGTTCTCCAGGCTGCCTTCAGTCCAGTTCAAGTGTTCCTCGTTCTCTGACCAGCTTCCAGCCAAGTTCCAGCATTTCTCCTCCTCTGGACTGCCTTCAGTTAAGTTCCGTCGATCCTCGTCCTCCAGTTGGCTTCCTGTGGAGTCCCGGCTCTCCTCTTCCATCCTCTGCAGACAATCCCAGATTTCCTGCAAAAGAGAGAAAGTAAGAAAGGTGAAAAAACCCAGTTTGGATTCTTCTGAAATTTTCAAACAAGTAACTTAATTTCAAGGTAATGAATGATTAGTCACCTAAATGAAACAAAACAGAGCTCTATCTTTTATTTTATGTCAATAAGAACTAGCATGATTTATCGTTTAGGTGGGAATCCAAGATACCGCTAAACAGACATTAAGGAAAAATGTATTTCCTGTAACAAGCGCTCCCCTGAGAATTAGGAGATTGGAAATAGAGCAAGTTTATCAAAACTATTATTGGCAAGAGATTACCCCAGAACAAAAAGAAGCCCTTTATTCAAGTTGATTGTTATTGAGTTTGGAAATTGTTCAGAGACTCTGAAAGTATTGTAAAAAGAGGAAGAGACTAGTTCAGCCTTATAGAAACATATGCACAATATATCAACAATAACTGACATTATGCAATGTACAATAGTTTATGCAAGTTCAATGTATTAATGAAGTAATTCTTTTGCAGACCAGAATCCTAAAAACCAAGAACCCAATATTTTGAGAAATCAGTTGTCCCGACGCCCAACACAACACGCAGTCTAGGGCCCAACTCTCTGATTCTACAAAGCCCCCTTCCCCTTGAGGACTTGTGAGAGGGCAATGTACTCTTTATCGCAGTCACGTTAGTCCTCACCGGGATTGGGGAATTGTCATTGCCCCATCGGAACGCCTGAAATTCAGATGAGTGGCCCGCACAGAACACTATCACACGTAACTAGGCCTCCGAGTGGTCAAATGCATATTTTGCCTCTCCCCTGTGTTGGCTTTACTGTTGGTAAGATGTTATTTTAATTCCCTCATCCAAACTGCAAGATACCAGCACATATAAAGAGATGCTTGATTCTGATAGTTTAGGGAAGCTTCAAACATTTCATGTCAAATATTCCAATACCACAGTAACATGGTACAATAAGCTAACCTACCACTTAAGAATGTCCACTGTACTACTTACTGTAACACAAACCCTTTGGAGGTAGATATCACACTTCAACCAATAATAATGTTTCTCCATAGGTCGAGCTGGCACAGCCCCAGGGCAGACCTTGTTCATCGACCAGACTCACATTCCATCGCCGGATGAAGCCCTCAGTGATGATGACACTCCTGGACTTGTGGAGGTGAAGGACGGTTCTAGCACATATGGGCAACCTGGTCAGATGGCAACAGTGAGTCTCACTGTGTGCACACGGCACATCCCAGCCCTGTTACATCAACATCACAGACTACAATGGCTCACCAATCTGTGTACCTAGCACAGTTTTAACCATCTTGTGACCCCTAGTCCTGGGTCCTGAGGTGCAACCCAACACTCCTGACACTGAGGGTCCAGAACCAAGTTGGAGAGGGCACCCTGTGCCATAGGCACAGGCTCATGGGTGTAGGGTGCCTGGGAGGGATGTTGTGGGGTAGCAGAGTGAGGCTACTGGGGCAACTGTCAACCAGGATACTATCAGCCATATCTTGGGGGTCTATCAGGAGCCCTAAGGCATGATGGGCCAGTTGTTAACTGAACTCTGGGAAATGATACAACTGCAGAGGGACATGATCTAAAAACTGGATGACCACAGTTCCAACATTGGCACCCTAAAAGGGGTGCTGAGGGATATCCACGCAACCCTGAGCAAGGCTTTTCCACCACTATCCCCCCCTTCCTGTGGGCCAACTAACTCAAGCCCAAGTACATCTGCGACAGCCACAGGAAGAGAGGCCCTGCCAGAGGTACAACCACCTTCAGACACCCCTGCCTCTGTAGCAGTTGATCTCCCCTCACAAGCGGGTATAGCCATTCAAGAATCCAGGAGGTGCGGATGGTAAGACACCCACGACTGCCAGCAAGAAACCTTTCCTAATTTCCTCCTTTGTTGGGCACCCATACGCTCTATTAACTGATCCCTAACCACATTACAGTTCCAATGGGAGGAGTACTCTGGACTTTGGACTTCCAATGGTGTGGCATCTTCTCCAAGTGCCAAGATGCTCCCTTGGGAGTGATAGTCGCACTTTATATATACTCATTTCATTTCATTCACCATGACTGACCCCTTCATTTTACATTTGTGTTTCTTTCTGTCCCACTTTTGTTTCTATATTAGTATTGTAATAAATTCACCTGTCACAAACTCATTGCCTGCTGTCTTAGAATTCACATTTATCTATGTAGATATGTAATACCATGTGAACTATACAATGAAGATGCAGGTTACTTGTGCAAGCAGGGATATGTTGTATGTACACAGTGTCCAGTTCAGGGTTACAACCATTACACACCAACATACAAGTATCTTGTTTCAGAAGAGAGTTTATTACATTGTTCAGCACATAGGCTGTCAAGATGTCAGAAACATAGGCATTCAGACATCACCATATCAGGCTGTGTACGCCACCAAATATACTGGCACAGATCCCCAGAACATTGTAGGAATTGGCATATCAGACATTGCCTTGATAAGTAGGCAAAATGGATATTGTTGATCTTACCATCTGGAGCCATATCCCCTAGCTCTTAAAAGGAAGCCCGCCTCATAGAATGCAACTCTCAGACAGATGGCAGTGCAACAGTTTCTGATCACAGGGTCATTACAGTCTATTGCTACTGCATCTGGTGGAATGACACAAACAAACGTCAATGATGTGTCACAGGCACTTTTGTCTACAATGATGAAACACAATAACTACAAACAGTTCAGACAAAAAGAGTGTTTATCCAATGTGAAGGGGAACTGACATGAATTAGGTATACAACATTTTTACTGACCACATGATGACACACATGATGCATCATAGCCACCACACAACATTGAACAGGTCAACCGGAGTCTTCTGCACTCCCATCCTATCATTGTGCAATCTGTCTTGACACAGATCTTCTACACCCGAAGTCTGTGAAATAAATTCCCAGGAGAAATCCAGGTCAACTTTGCATGTCCCAATAGCACGATAAACATGCCAATGTCACAACTCTGAAATGCCCAAATGAAGATCTCATGGCAGAGGTACCTAAACAAAGAATAAAAAGGGGTATAGTTATGAAACCACACATATGACAGAAGTCTCATAGCAAACACCTAGAGAAGAAATTCCATTATAAAAATTTGCCACAAACAAAGCAACATCATTAAAATGTTGAATGTGTCAAAAGCTTCCTCACTAAATACCCTTTGGCAGATTTTGCCTGGTCACTGGCTCCCTATTTCCCAAAATATGCTCCACACAACTGCAGTTCATTGTACAAAGTCATGACATCTCATGACATACTTACACTCAAGAGAAGAAGCTGTCGATGGGATCTTGTCGCAAGTCAGCTCCTTCCTTTTCACCACTATCATCTACATTTGGCATTTCAAGATTCTCACCCTGTGGCACCTCAGTCTTCCCCTCCTCTAGAATGTAAGGGATATTCCTCCGCAGGGCGATGTTAGGGAGCATGCAGCATGGCATGGTGTTCTGACACACCTTCCTGGGGGAGTAGAGGAGGGCTTCCACAGTGTTGTCCAAACAGCTAAATCTGGCCTTCAGGAGCCCAAAAGCCTGCTCCACTGCCCGCCATGTTCTTCCATGGGCCTCAATGAAGCAGACTTCCCCTGGTGTAGTTGGATTCCTCAGCGGTGTAAACAACCAAGGACGGTTTGGATATGCTGAGTCATATGTGACTTACCAACCAACCAAGCCCTCTCTGGCTGCAGTTGTGACATCAGCTGGGGTATGGTGCTGTTCCACATTACAAAGGAGTAATGCGCTGAACCTGGGAACTGGGCACAGACATTTGAGATGTAGAGATCTGACAAGCAGACAACACAGACATTGATCAAATAAAAGTGTTTCCTGCTGTGATAGTCTTGTTCACTGGCCTGCAGTGGCACCAAGGAAAAATGTGTTCCATTAATGGCTCCCACCAGAAGTGAGAGGCAAACAAAACCATAGAAGTCAGCCATCACATTTGCTAAATCCTCACGTCTAGGGAACATGTTATAGCTGTCAATGTGTTTTATCATTGCTGATAGCATGTCTCCTAACACACCACTAAATATAGGTTGGGACACACCACCAGATATGGTCACTGTATATTAGAAGGACTCTGTGGCCAGGAAGTGTAATACTGCCATGACTTTCACAATGGGTGGTATGCATGTTGGATTTGTGTTTTCAGGCATCAGATTGGGCTCCAACTGACAAGATAAATCCACACTAGTTTGCCTATTCAGACGAAACTGTTTGATGATGTGACGTTTTTCCATGGTTTGAAGGTGTGTCCATGTGCAGTACACTGGAGCTTGTTGCCTCCTCCCTCTCCCAGGATACCTATTTGTGAAATTAAATGAGTTGGAGCATTAGTCACTGTATCCACACTGACCTACATGAGGAATAGGACCAAAATCATGTGACAAAGCATAACTGACTGGAAAAACATTACACCCATTTTACATCAAAGGTGTCTACTACTAAAGGGCCAAATGTGACCCAAATGATTGTCTACACATGTGTCTATAACATGGATTTGGGCATCACTCAACTATCTGCTCCTCATCTGCCCCTCAAAATTTAACAGTCTGTTCCTAACACCAAAAATAGTGTCACCAGCAGTGGACAGTGCACTGCTGTCATATGCCATCGGTGACCAGCAGCACACTACACTGGTGATTGTGAAGGAAATCCAACACAACAAGGCTGCTTTACATTTTTTGAGATGATCAGACACATATATTGATGTTGTGATGCATTTAACAGGGCCTCATACTGTAGACACAACTGCCAAAATGTCAGATGCCTGACCTGGGTCACTGGACATTAAGACCGCTCATGGTCGCTTGCAGAAGTTGACAGTGTGGTGGGTGGTTTCAACTGCGGTAGACACAGCCATAGACTAATGTTGGTGACTGTGACGGTCACGGTCCAATGACTGTGACCATCAGTGGCGATGACCATGTACGTGGCATACATGTATGCCTCATTTTGCTAAATCACTCACTTGACTCCTGACACTGCTGCCATCAACACCTCCACCACTTCAGCTGCTGCCTGCCACCTCTGGGAGCAATCATGCCAGGTCAAGCAGGTGAAAGGGCCTCTGCCTTCTCTCCTGAGCAGCTGGAAAGGCTCGTTGAGGAAGTCTTTCCTCTGTATGGTCAGCTCTATGGCTCACCAGAGGAGCAGGTAGGAACCTCATAGGCATGTTTGACTCTGTTCAACACCATCCTTTTCTTCCTGATTGGCTACAATGTGCCTCCGATTGCCAGTGAGACTTTTTAGGGTGCCTGTTGTCACATTTTGTGTTCCATACATAGGATGTACATGATACTGGTAGTGGAGACAAGTACTCTATGTATTTCACATCACCATTGTGTTGTGTGATGTGTTATAAGCCCTAGATCCTCCTTCAGTTGCATTCATATATCTAGGCAAGGTGACTTTATATCCATTCAATGACATATTTTTAGATATAATGTTTGTAAATGTAAAACAACATGTGTGTGCATTACAGCCTAAGCTGTGTATGTATACTGTTTGAGTCATGTGAGGATCTCGTTAGCAATGTGTACAGACCCACAAATCACTCAGCCCACATCTGACCTTGCCAAATAGTTGTATAAGAACCATGTAAAACTCACTGTGCCTTTCAGAGTGCCACACACAACTGAACCCACATAGAAGATAGACACAGGATGTATTGCCATGCATGGAAGTGATGGAAATGTGAGGTTTATATAGGTTCTGTATGCTCAGCCTGCAGAAACCAAGGACTGTCAAATGTTCTACCACTAAGGGACATAGACCAGGCTGTGGTAGTGTTACTGTATCTATGTAACTGTGGCACCGGGCCCACTCCCTGTAGACCTACAGATCATTGGATATAGCTAAAATAACTCTTCAGTGGTAAGACCTGGCCTGAAGGCCTTTGTACATTGGCCACATTAGGAATGGGTACTGAGGTAACCCTCTGACATATGTCTGTTGACCCTCATTGGCAATGTGTGTCATTGACTTATGACAGGACCCTTACTCACACAGCTTTGTTGTCACCTTTACACAAGTCATATTTGTACAGTACAAGTGTATTGCACATGTGACAAACCTACAGTACAGACAGTTGTATACTCCAGGGGAGAGCATGACATGTGACTCATTAGTTTGGTTACATGCAACCAATCAGATCAAACATACCTTAGTGTGTTGGATGCCATCTCTGTAGGATTGCCACATATGGTAAAAGGTATGTTCTCTGCTAAAAATACATACCACATAAATCCACTCTTAAGTGGTATGAGATAACATTGAGCATGCCACATATCCACACATGCACAGGGAAGAGACTACATGTGCCACCCATGGCAGCCCTTTCATTGTCACTTAATTCTAAAGGGTATAGTCTGTATTATGCAAGTTGCCAGTAGGGACTGTATGCACTGGGTCAATGTGGCTGGATTTAAATGTGTCTGTCCAGTGAGTCCCAAGGAGTCTACCCTTCAGAAGGTCACAATGGTGTGTTGTATGTCATTGTGGCTTACATCACAGTACATGTTGCTTGATTGTGGGCTACCTGATGTGAGTGGGCTTGCTTAGTCGATGTAGGCCATGAGAAGGGTAGTGGGTTAAACTGCAGATGACTCAAAAGTATGTATTTTTGTCCCTGTAGTTATAAGAATGCAGGCTTTACACTTGTGGTGTGTTGACAATTACAAATATTTTGTGCTTGGTGTTTCTGAAATTTGGTTGACACAACCAGTTGGCCAAAACAAATGGAATTGTAACCTCTTCATTTGTCTATTGCATCCATACAGGTCACTGCCCATCAGAAGAAAGGGATTTGGAGAGCCATAGCCCGCAAGGTGCAGGCTCTGAGGGTCCATAGCCAGTATAGTGCCCACTGTCGAATAAGGTGGGAGAACCTGAGACACTGGGCCCGGAAGATCCTGGAGATCCAGCCTGGGCTGTTCTCTCAATGTGGGTGGGGCACAAGCAGAGCCTGACCCCCCTAATGACCCACATTCTGGCTGTGGCCTGCCCCAAGCTTGATGGGTGTTTGAGGAGAGCACAGAAGCTACATGGGGGTGAGTCCTGGGCATATTCCTGCTTGTTACATTGCCAAGTTGATGTGTCTGTCATCTCTCCCTGAAGATTGGAGATGGGCCATGTGTGACACACAAGATGAGTCATTGTTTGTGTAGGTATGGAAGTTGGTGCATGCTGATGTACCTTTGTCTATTGGCCCAGTGACCTAGGACACAACAGAGTACAGTCTACTACCAATATACTCTCCAGAGCCAACACATGGTTGAGTACAGTGATCAATCAGATCATGTAGTTTGTTGTTTCGGTGTCAGTTGTACCCAAATGTCCACTTGCCTTCAGTGTGTCATCCCCAACCACAAAGAATATGAGGTAATAAATCACTGTACTGAGCCATTTGTCTGCTCAAGTGAGTATATTGGGATCTGTCCCCACAGGCTACTTTTCAGTGTGTCACGAGTGCTGGTGCCTCACTACTGACTCTCATATGAAGGTGGCCCTCATACATGTGACAGAGCATACATTGCCCTTTGGGTACAGCCACAGAGCAACATTTTCCCTTGGAAATGAATGTTCAGTGACATGATTTTGGTAAAATCACTGTTGCCATCATTCCTTGTGCCTACATGTTAGCATGTGTACCTTTCACTTTTGCCATATAATTTTCACTGCTATTTAATGCATGATCTACCTGTCTTCATGTAATAATGTCTGATTACTTCACATATGTGTGCGTGCCAATTTGTGTTTGGAATTGGCACTATGTGATGGGACTACACTTCATGTGATGCCACAGACAGGAGTGTGTTGCCATTGCTTGGTGGTTCACACATGCCATCACCCCTCACTCCATGTGGTTTGTCTTGTACAATTGCAGAAGCAATGAAAGATGACAGTTAGGACTGCAGTTTTTATCCACAATGTGCATTTCCATGCCATTAATGCAGAATCATTTGGCGAAGTGCTTAGCACATGTTAAATTGTGAAGTTTTATCACCCAAATGGTGACATGCATCAACAAGTGTTTTTCAAACATGTGGGAATCATATGTGGTTGTGTACACCCAAGTGAATCTGTGTTTGCACGACAAAAAGAGACAGTGATGTGCCTTCCCATTGAGCAACATTTTAAAGGCCTTCTACAGGTACTGTAGATTCCCAGAGCCTCTACAACATTGAATGGACTATTGCTTTTACTTATGTAATCTGAGTAGACTATTCACAGCAGTACCAATAAAGACAGGTGATTTCCTTGGGGTTAGCTGATTCATTGTGGTGTGCATATTTATAGACAAATCTCCCAGACATTTTGCCCAAATTGTATCCAGTGTACTTTTCTGTGCAAGATGTGTTATCTATCAGAGCAACATTAGTACAACTTCCATGAGTCTGTTTAGACAATGGACATATTGTAAATTTACCACTTGGGATTTTTTACAGTTTGACATCAGTGTTTCCATGTCATCTTCTTCCGGGTACTGTACTTCTTGCTACAACATGGCTGGATTATTTGGCTATCATTACATCATTATGTGGTATTGGGTACATGAAGATTAGCTGGATGCATGACCTTGTGTGGGATCTGTGAGAATGAATTTGGCATTGCCATACTATTTTGTAACAACAGGTTACTGAGGGATGCTACATAAGCCCAACCATTGAAGGTGATAAGGTCTCCCACTTGCTCCATGGGAATTGTGTTTGCACAACTTCAACCATGCAATTGGAGTTGTCTGTGATTCTGATTTTCCTGTGGGCAACTGTTCATAGTTCTTGTAGCATGCATGCATATAGTGTAGCAAATTTTGGAGCCACCTTGCTGAACCTTGTGGCTAGGGTCTACTGAACATTATGGTAATGTTTGGTAAATAAAGCTGTTGTTCAAGTATGATCAGGCACATGTTGTGACCTTATTTGTCTTTGTAATTTCACCATCAGCACAGGCAAGTGGAGGAAACAGGGCCAAAATCAGTGGGGAGGCAGCTGGTCACGGGACCCCCAGTCACAAACCATCAGACACGGAGGGACCCAGGGGTCCGGAGGGTGAAGGGAGTGCTACAGAGGACACATGATCAACATCATCATCTTCTGATTCCTCCTCCAGTGGTCACTCCCTAGTGGTGGCAGGCATATCAGGACCTGTACCTGTTTCATCCCTGCCCACCACCCAAAGTTCTCTCTCCACCCTCCCGGTTCCTCCCCACCCAGTTGGCTGTGCCCACTCACCCAAGACGGTAGGCATCTCCTTCATGCCAGGCACCTCACCCTCTGCTCTGTTACCCTTGCTGCCTTGAGTGAAGAGGATATTGACCTCCTGAGGAGTATCCCTGAGGGTAAGACTGACATTCTGAATGCCATCCTGGTGCAGGGCAGCTAACTTCAGCAGGTGGTTGTGTACCTGGAAGGCTTTTATAGTGCCATGTCTGCCCTACAGAGATCTCTTTAGGCTCTGGTCTCCTCACTTACAGCAGCCTTCCACCCCCCACAATCCTACCCCACCACCTACCTCTTCCCCATTCAATTACCCTCTTCCCATACCTGTCCCAAGCACACACACACACATCTACACACACCCACGTCAACACACACAAGCAGCACACATAAGCACAACCACCACAAGACACCCAGTCACTCACATACACCACCAAACATACCATTCCCCCAGATACTACCCCCACAGACCCACACCATACCCCTAGACACCACCGAACAACTACAGACCCACACACCACACACATCATACCTGCAGAAACCACCCCAACACCCACAGACACAGCCCCCACACCCACCATACCCCCAGACACCACCTCCACCCTCAAAGACCCACACACCACACATGCCATACCCCCAGATACCACCCCAGCATTCACAGACCCACACACACAATACACCCAGATACCACCCCATCCCCACAGACCCACACACCATACCCCAGACACCACCCCAACACTCACAGACCTACACAACATGCATACCATAACCCCAGACACCACCCCAACTGCCACAGACACAGCCACCATACACGCCATACCCCCAGACACCACCCACAGACCCATGCACACCACACACCACACCACAGACACACCCCAACACCCACAGACACATCCACCACTCCCACCTTAGCCATTACCTCCTCCTCACAGACACCCCAAGAAACACAAATGCCCACACTCACACATCCAATAGACACCACCCAAACCTGAGCATACTTCCGACACACACCAGCACCAACAACACCAACAGTCAACACAAGCACTTCCTTAACCTTCCAACCCCTAATACCTTTTGCAGACCCTACCTGTTTTCCCAAAGAAAGTTTCCTGCTTGACCCTGCCCTTACCCCTGTGAAACCCCCCTCCCAAAACCAAAAGGACCTCACCCATATCCTGACCCATCACTTCCACGTCCAAGTCCTCCCCATTACACCTGCCCCTACCCATGAAACCAGCCATACCCCTCCCACCTCCAAGAAGAAGTCCACCCCTCCCAAAGTTAAGGCCACCCCTTCCAATTCCAAATCCACCCATCGTAAATCCAACCCCACTCCACTCAAGGGTGATCATTGAGGTCCCTGGCATGCCCACTTGATGCCCTTTCCTGTGAAGGTTCCTATGGTCCTGATCAGATCAGAAAGTCAAGTTGTGGTGCACAGCCGTGTGCATGAACTTTTACTTATGGATTGACCATTGGCCTTTACTCCTATTTGAGTTCTTTAATAATCCCAAGTTGTTTTTGGGTACACATTTCTCCTGTGTTAGACCTGACAATCTTCCCCCAACTTTTTGCCTCCCTCCCTCCATTTTTCTGACCCTGTTTATGCTGATCTTAGGACTCTGAAGACTTTACCACTGCTGACCACCGCTAAAGTGCATATGCTCTCTCCCCTAAACTTGGTAACATCGGTTCCTACCCAATTTTCATATTTAGTTTACCTGTAAGTCCCCAGTAAAGTGCACTACCTGTACCCAGAGCCTGTAAATTAAATGCTACTAGTGGTCCTGCAGCACTGATTGTGCCACCCACATCAGTAGCCCCTTAACCATGTCTCAGGCCTGCCATTGCAAGGCCTGTGTGTGCAGTTTCACTGCCACTTTGATGTGGCATTTAAAACTACTTGCCAAGCCTTAAACTCATCTTTTTCTACATATGAGTCACCCCTAAGGTAGTCCCTAGGTAACCCATAGGGCAGGGTGCTATGTAAGTAAAAGGTAGGACATGTAATTATGTGTTTTACATGTCCTGGTAATGAAAAGCTCACCAATTTGTTTTCCACTACTGTGAGGCCTGCTCCTCTTATAGACTACCATTAGAACTCCCCTGATATACTTTGAAGAGGTAGATTCTGATGTGGAAGGAGTAGCCCTGTTATGTTTAGTATTGCCAGAATAGTAATAGAAATTCCTGCCTACTGATGAATTTGGATTTAATATTACTAATTTAGAAAGGCCACTTTTAGAAAGTGGACATTTCTCTGCACTTACTGCCATCTGTGCTGTATAGCCCTGTCACCAATCCATGACTGGTCTGTGCTGGTTGACAGCTCCACCCAGACAACCATAAACACAGGACACTCAGTCACATCTGCATTTATCTGCATACTGAATGGGTCTCCCTAGACAGGAAGGATGAAGGGTCTCTCTCTGATGCTTCAAAGGCCAGTGGCCTGCACTCACACACAGGACTGATAACCCCCCACAGGGATCCTGGCAGACAGGACTGGGCTGAAAGGGAAACTTGTGCACTTCAAAACCACTCTTTGAAGTTTCCCCCACTTCAAAGGCATTTTTGGTTATCTAAACTGGGTCTCTGACCCAACCCAATGAGACACTTCTTGACCTATACCTGGACTCTGTCACAGAGACTGCCTGGCTACCCAAAGGACTCATCTGGACTGCTTTGCTGAAGGAATGCTTTCCTGCTTGTTGCCCTGCTTCCTGGTGCTCCTGACTGCTGGAAGGACTCTGCCTTCCTCCTAGACTGCTCTTCAAGGGCTTGGATTGAGCTTGCCTCCTGTTTCTGAAGTATCAGGGCCAACAAAGACTTCCCTCCTTCAGGAACTCCTTGTGCATTGGAAAATAGAACCAACACCTGCAGAAATCAATGCAGCAACTGTCTCACAGCTGGAACATTGTTGCACCACCGACCAGAACAACACAGCACTGGACTTGCAAACGGAAATCGATGCAGCGCCTGCCTTATGGCTGAAATTTCGCCAAATCACCTATCGGATTGATGCAACGCCTGCTCTTTCTACCAGCACATCAAGGATTTTCAGCACTCGTCCCTGGGCGTCAAAGTATCCCCGCATCGCAGTGAGGAACCAAGGCTGCACTCCTGAAAATTGACGCATCACCTTGCAGTCTGGAAATAAACGATGCATCATCTGTGCCGCGTTGGAAAATCTGGCGCAGCGCCTTATTCTCAATGCACCTTCTCCTCTGCTGCCCCATGCATAGTTATTTTTGATGCATCCCAGGTACTGTGTGTTACAAAGATACAATGACTGATTCTTAAGGATTAAGGTCCTCATTACAACCCTGGTGGTAAATGCTGCCTACCGCCGTGCTGACGGCCGCCAACAAACCGTGACCGCGGTGGTAATCCGCCACAGGTATTATGACCCACACATAGAAATACACCACTATGCAGAGGCCCACACAAATCCGCCAGCCCAAATGTCAGTGATAAAATGGCGATTGCAAAACCCACACCGTTACGGAAACAGGAATACGGCCACATTATCACGACCCATGAATCACCGCGGCAGTCTTTCAATCGCAGTAAACCATTGGCGGCACATACCGCTGCCGTGCTCAAAATACACACACACTTACAAAACCACACCACATTGGATAATTCAAACTACACACACCTGACACACATACACACACCACACCCATATATTCAGACCACTATAAAACACACACCCACATTACCCACAACCCCTTACAGCGAAATAAAAGATAGCAAGCAGAGAGAGACAAGCAAGCAGCACCCACTCAATCAGAGGCACAGAACACCATCACCCATACACCATTCACGCACATCACAGCATAGACCACAACACATCACCCCACACATCCTCACACATATCACTTACACCACTTCCATTGCACCCCAAAGACACCACAGGTTTTCTGAGGAGCTAAGGGTAATGGTGGAGGAAATCATCCGGGTAGAGCCACAGCTATTCGGATCACAGGTGCAGCAGACGTCCATTGCAAGGAAGATGGAGCTATGGCGGAGGATCGTGGACAGGGTCAACTCCGTGGGACGGCACCCAAGAACCAGTGATGACATCAGGAGGAGGTGGAATGACTTATGCGGGGAGGTGCGTTCCGTGGTTGCAAGACACCAGATTGCTGTACAGAGGACTGGCGGTGGACCCCCACCTCCTCCCCCACAACTAACAACATGGGAGGAGCAAGTCTTGATGATCATGCATCCTGAGGGACTCTCATGAGTAGCAGAAGGACTGGACTCTGGTAAGTCAACTCTTTACTACTTCATCCCCCCCACCCTACCTGCATGCCATCACAAACTCCTACCCTCACCCCATCACTCTACCGCCTCACATATACCCCACCATCACAACCCACCCATCCCAATACCAAGCTCTGAATGCAACAACAATGCATGGACACCCATCACAGACCTGCATGGACACCCATCACCACAGCATGCCCAGTAGAGAGACTCACCCAGCCCACAAAATTACCACTCACACAAGGCCAAGCTGAGAGGAAAATCACAATCATACAGGGAAACACACCCATGTACAAGATGGCCCACGCAGATACATTAACACTGCATTTGCATACCAATAGGACCCCTACTCAAAGTCACTGAAGAGGAGGTGGCAGCTACATCCAGCACCCCCCCACTTGAGAGGCCCACAGTGACGACAGCAGCTCTGAACGCCTGGATCAGGGTGACCTACCTGGCCCATCAGGGGCCTCTGGACAGTCGGTTCCCCTGCCACAGTCCCATCCCAACACAGACCCTCCCCCCTCAGGAAACACCAGCACAGCACCCACCCAGCGGGCCCATGCCACTGTCCCCAGGACACATCAATCAGCAGTGTGTCCACCACTACAGGGACCCAAGGCAACCCCACAAACACAGGACGATCAGGGACCTGGGGTCAGTGGCAGTGGGCACACGGTTCAGGGGACAGAGGCACAGGACAACAGGGAAGCTGGAAGGACTGCTGTGCGACAGGGGGAGGACAGGCCCAGGGAACCCACTCTGCACGAGGCACTCTCCAACATCCTGGAAGCATACCACCATTCCCAGGAGACCATGGGCCAGACACTGGCCAAGTTGCGGGAGACCCAGCAGCTGCAGGTGGGACAGTACCTGAGGATCAGGGATGACCTAGCAAAAATAAACACCATCCTGGTCACCATTGCAAGGGTTCTGGCAGACATGGGCAAGACCATGAGGGAGGCAGTGGCACAACAAAGGGTGCTTGACACTAGCCAAACCGACGAACAGCCTTGCACCTCCACTGGCGCTAGTGGACAGGAGGACCTGCCACAGGACCAACAGGGCACCAGCACCCCTCCCCCTGCAGAAGGAGAACCACCCCGCAAACGGTCCCTGCGATCCAGGCAGAAGACAGAGAACATTGCCAAGACCCCCGCCAGGAAACAGGACTCTCCTGATAGTCACCCTTCTGTCCCACTCTGTTACCCTGTCCTCCTTGAACTGCCATTGCTCCCCTTCCTGTGCCCCCTTGGACAATGCACCTGTGATACCAAGAGACTGGACTCTAACTGGACATACCTCCACCATCACCCCAGCCCCTTGCGCATACCCCTATACTTATTAGCACATAAATAAACACCCTTGAAACAAATACCAATCTGGAGTCAGTCTAATGATTCACAAATGTATTAGTACAACATTATCAAAGCATTGCAATGTATATGTACAATTAAATATACTACAGGATGACCTTTGGTGGGCAGCAGTACATATAGCAGGAGCCAGAATGGGGCACAGAGATCTGAAAATAGAGAATCCAAAGGGTACAGTCAGTGGCCACAGACATAGGGTGAGAGGCTGCCAACAGATTACTGAAACGTTAAATGGAGTTGCAGTCTCTTACCTGTGTGTCACTGGAAGTACTGTTGTATTATATTTGTTCTGTTGTCCATATCTTCTTCCTCTGCATCCTCTTCGTCAATGTCCACAGGCTCCACTGCTGCCACAAGACATTCACCAGGCACATCCTCCTGCAGAAAAGGCACCTGGCGTCTCAAGGCCAGATTGAGCAACATGCGACGATGATCTGGCACACCTTCTTGGGTGAATAGTACAGGGATCCACCTGTCAGATGGAGGCACTGGAACCTGGCCTTCAGGAGGCCAAAGGTTCTTTCTATAATCCTCCTTGTATGCCCATGTGCCCCATTGTAACATTCTTCTGCCCTTGTCCTGGGCTTCCTCACTGGGGTCAGTAGCCATGAAAGGTTGGGATAACCAGAGTCACCTGTAAATATAGGCTGACAACTGTTAGACACACACTAACCCTTAGGGGCAATCCCATACCCAGACATCAACATACACTCTGTGTGGACCTTTGGCTCACCTATTATCCACACCCAGTGCCTCTGGAGTTGGCCCATCACATATGGGATGCTACTATTCCTCAATATAAAGGCGTCATGCACAAAGCCAGGATATTTGGCATTCACATGGGAGATGTACTGGTCCGCCAAACACTCCATCTGCACATTGAGAGAGTGATAGATTTTTATATTCCTGTAAACCTGTTCATTTCTCTAAGGGGGACAAATACTACATGTGTACCATCAATGGCACCAATGATGTTGGGGATATGTCCCAGGGCATAAAAGTCAGAGTCACTGTGGCCAAATCCTCAACCTGGGGGAACACAATGGAGCTGTGCATGTGTTTCAGCAGGACAGACAACACTCTGGTTAACACGTTGGAGAACATTGGCTTAGACATCCCTGATGCCATGGCCAATGTAGTTTGGGAGGAACCACTTGCCAGAAAATGGAGCGCTGACAGGACCTGCACTTAAAGGGGGGATACCTGTGGGCTGGCAGAGAGCTGACATCAGGTCTGGCTCCAATTGGGCACACAGTTCTTGGATTGTGACACAATCAAGTCTGTAGGTTATAAAGATGTGTCTGTTCTCCATTGCCACAAGGTCCACCAGGGGTCTGTACATCGGAGGATGCCGCAATCTCATATTCTGCCTCAGCGGTCGAAGCCTATGGAAGGGAACGGTGAGCAGTGGGTCATATTTCCACATCTATTGCACTAATGTTGATTAATTTACTTTACAGAAGCGGTATGTGAACTCGAGATTCAGTTGATGTGCCAATGTCTGCTGTGACGCAGTTAGGGCCATGCCCTGTGCCCCCTTGAAATGGCGGCTGCCTGACCTGTGAGGAGGGACAAGTGGAAATGAGGTAAGTGCGCTGACGTTGTGTGCCGTGGCAGTAGGCTGTCGATGACCGCCGCGCCACTTTGCATTGGCTATTATTGGGCCCTATGGGTTCCAGGAGCCAATGGAAATGCACGCCGGTGGTGACGGTAAGCACCGCCGCGGATGTGACCGCCATTTTCTAACTATTCGCTCACTTGCTACCTGACCTTCAACAGGAGAGGACCTACACTGCAAGTTCTGCTGTGACCTGTGTCTGGAAGCGACAATGGCTCAAGGGTCTCGGGAAAGGGCCCCTGCCTTCACTGCGGAGGAGTTGGAGAAACTGGTGGATGGGGTCCTACCCCGGTACACGTTACTCTACGGTCCTCAAGACAAACAGGTGAGTGCACTGTGAGCATGATGAGTGGGCCATGAATGTTTGGAGTGGTGTGGATGTAAGCCACATGTTGGGGGCTGCTGAGGCGTCATAGCCTGAGTGCAGCATATAAGGTGGTCAGTGTATGTGCGTCAGGGGATGGGTGTGAACTGGTGGGCAATGAGTATGACAGTCCAGATGGGTGAGTAATTTCCTTTTCTGCTATCTTTTCCCTCCAGGTCAGCACCCACCAGGAAAAGGGTATTTGCCTTGCCATCGCCAAGGTGGTGCGGACCCTGGGGGTCTTTCACAGGCGCAGCACCCACTGCCGCAAGAGATGGGAGGACTGTTGCCGCTGGTCAAAGAGTACGGCGGAGGCCCAGCTGGGGCTGGCCTCCCAATGTGGAAGGGGTGCCCATCGCACATGACCCCCCTGATGTTCCGCATCCTGGCGGTGGCCTATCCGAAGTTGGATGGGTGCTTGGTGGCATCACAGCAGCCACAAGGGGGGTGAGTAAAGATTCTGAAAGCTGACTTTGTGTGCGTTAGGAGGTAGCTGGGTGGGGGATGTGGGCTGTAGGTGCCCATAGGCCAGGGTGATCATGGCATGGTAGGTCCCTTGTAGGGCAGGCTCTGGAGCACTCCTACCCCAATGGTGTAAGCGGCCATATACTACTGGGCAGGGTCCTGTTGGTTTCCGTTGTGCAGATGCTGACGTTAGGCATTGTACCCCATGGGCTGATGACAGTCTCAGTAAATGTATGGCCATGGCCTAGTGCATAGGGCTGATCTCTGTGTGTAGTGTACGCCAACGGTGATGTTGTTGCTGACATTGACCAAGTGTGTCCTCTGTCTCTTCCACACCCTTTTTGTTTTGTCACTCTGTCCTTGTGTGCATTAGCATCATCTGTTGGAGGAGCAGAGGCACAGGCGACGGAGGGAGCTGCATCCCACATGGACCTGGAGGCCGCATACACTGAGGGTGAAGGCACCAGTGGGATGGAGGGCGAGGGGAGCACCATGACAGGGACAGGAGGGGAGACCACATACAGCGACTCCTCCTCTGATGGAAGCTCCCTGGCGGTGGCAGAAACCTCTGTGCCCAGCCCAACAACAGGTACAGCCACCACCCCCCACCTACACTGCCCTCCCAGCAGCCCCTCCGCATGTTTCCCGTGCCCGCTCACCAAGGAGGGTGGGCATCTCCTTCGCACGAGGCACCTCATGCCCCAGTCAGCCCTGCTGCCCTCAGTGAGGAAGCTTTTGACCTCCTGGGATCCCTCACTGTTGGGAAGTCAACCATTCTGAATGCCATCCAGGGTGTCGAGAGGCATTTGCAACAAACAAATGCACACCTGGAGGGCATTCACTCTGGCGTGGTGGCCCAATAGTGATCATTTCAGGCTGTGGCCTCAGCACTGATAGCAGCCCATGTCCTGGTGTCTAACCTCCCCCCTCCAACTTCCTCTACCCAGACCCAATCCCCTCAACCTCAGCCTATCTCAAGCACACCTTCAGACCACCATTCACCCAAATCACCACACAAAAGTGGCTCAGGCAAACATAAGCACCACACTGCATCTCACAGGCACTCACACAAGCACCATGCCCATGCAAACACACCAACATCCACTGCCTCCACCGTGTGCCCCTCCTCCTCATCGTCCACCTCCTTCCCAGTAGTGTCTACACTCAGACCTGCATACTCTACATCTTCATCCACTACATCCATCACCAGCATGCCCATCATAACACAGCCCTAACAAGCAGTCACCACCCCCACCACCATGCACACATCCCCTCTGTCCTCTCCCAGTGTGTCTGTGACCCCTCCTCCCAAAGTACACAAACACAAGCACCCACCCACCCAACAGCCATTCACCTCACAACAGCATCCAGCCCATGCACCTTCATCCAAACTCAGCAGACAGACACCTCCTACAACCACTCCCTCTTCCTCCACTCCCAAACCCTCTCGATCTTCCCGTCCCAGTGTATTTAAAAAAAAAATTCTGGCAAACACTGACCTGTTCCCTACACCTCCCCCACCATCCTTCAACTCTGGACAGGGTGTCCAGATCTCAGGCCAGCACCTCAGCCATCAAGTCAGCAGACGCTGTGGTACCTGCAACTCCCAGAGGATCGAAGGTGGCACCCATCAGGCCAGCCAGGGTGCCACCGAGCCCTCAAAGGACCAACCCATTTCACCACCTGCCAAGGTGAAGAAGGGGCCAGCATGCAGCACGGCCAAGGAGCACGACCCACCCAGCAAGGCATCCTCCAAAACTCCAGCTGCCAGTGCCAAGGTCCTAACAGCATCTGCCAAGGTGAGGAAGGGGCATAAAAGCCAAGGCAAGGCACTTCAGGCCTCGGAGGCTCCAGGTGAGGGCCTGGTGCCCACCATCAGAACCGACAGCCCCCCCACCTGTACCGTGGCAAGCACTGCCACAAGCACTGCCGCAAGCACCGCCTCCTGCACCACCACCTGCCCCACCGCTGCCACAACAACTGTCAGCAGCAGCATCCCCAGTGGTCAGCCGTCCAAAGCTGCAGGAAATGGCCTGGTGTCTCCCTCCACCACTGGAAGCACCCGCACCAGCACCGGCACTACCACCAGTTTGCAGACTTAGTCGCCGCAGGTATTGTTTACATTGTGAGCTTTTAATATTTTTCTCACAAAATATTGTACATCCCATTTACCTAACAATCTCTTGAAATGTGGGTGATATGTGTGGGTCCATTACAGGGATGTTGAATGGAAGGTGTGTTTGAGTTAAATTACGCATTCATACATATGTGTCTTCAATATCATGGCAGTCCATGGAATGTGAGCAATGTGAGGTTGTCAGTTCAATTAGTAGGTGTAATATTGATGTGGTGTTTCTGTTGTGTGACACAATGTTATGTACACTTCACTGTCCCTGAAACTGGGATGTGCAGACATGTCTGGTTTTGAGGAGTGTGGTGATGCAATGTCAGTGACCTGCCCAAAGCAGCTGTGAGTGGGTAATGCATTCTGTACAACTCTGTCCCAGGACACTCAAAATTATACTTGGTCCACTTAGCACAGCCCCCATACCAGGTTGATAGCAGCCGGTTGATTTGCTGTCGAGTTTGGGGACACGGGTATGTGTGTGGTCTTCCCGTCGGTCCACGGTGGTATTGATTTTGGGCTCAGCTCCGTGGCAGCCCAAGATGTGTGAAGGTGCCTACAGGTGAGTTCCTGCCTTATACGCCTCTGTTTCTGCCAGCTGAGACGTTGTGGTTGAACTGCCACATTCACATCAGTGGAAAGCAACATAATGATAAGTCTGCCGGAAACACTAGCGGTCCCTCCTCCAAACAGCCTCATTGGCCTATCTCACCGCTGCAGCGGTCTGCGCTTCCTGGCAGTTCCGGCAGAACCACAGTGGTCTTTCGTCTATGGAACCACATGCTTCATAATATGGTGGTGCAACCGCTAACCCAACGGCGGTCAGATCGCTGCTGCCACCATAGCAGTCCACAAACCACCAAAGTTGTAAACAGGACCTTAGATTACAGTGGGAATACAAATCACATCCCTTTAATGACCAACACCTTTCTCAATGTAGTGTAGAGTGGAGTGGGAATAGTAAATCTAACAACTTTAATCTCCAACACTATCCAAAGTGCAGTTTAGAGTGGAGTGTGAACAGTAAATCCAACACTTTCATGTCCAAAACCTTCACCAATGTAGTTTAGATTGTAGTGGGAATAATAAACTTAATCCCTTTAAAGGCCAACAGTTTCCTTAATGTAGTTTGGATTTGAGTGGGAACAGAAAATGTAACCCCTTTAATTTTCAAAACGTTCTCCAATGTACTGTCAAGTGGAATGGTATTAATAAATTACATTTATTACATGTGTGTATGTTTTACATTATTTGGTGATGTGTAGTGTAGGAAACTGGCCTGGTGTGTGCTGGGCCCCGTATGTGTTTGCACCTTATACCTGGTCCAGGCAACCCCTATTAGTTAGTGAGACAGTGTTTAGGAAGCCAGGGCTCTCTAGTGGTAGTGAGCAGCCAAGACGTATCTAGGAGGAATGTGAAGCGCTTGAAATTCCATAGTAGTCATACAGTAACTTATTATGCATGAAAGGAACTACACAGTGTTACAAAAATAAAGATACTTTATTGCAATAGCACTGAACTAGATTACTTATAGGCAGTTCCCTAAATGGAGGTAAGTACACACTGTATATGTACACAGTATTTATTAGGAATTAGCATTTAGAAACAATAAGCATTGTCAAGAATTAGTGAAACCATATTCTAAAATAGTGAAATGTTAAGTGAAGTCCTCCACTCAAGGAAGTGGAATAGTTAGAAGGGAGCTGGGAGAACTCAGGACCCCCAATGATAAATACCTAGATGACTCCCAGCGACCAGGAGAGCAGAGGTAAGTTACCTGGTCTTCCCAAAGACTAACAAGGGGACCTGGAAAAGGAAGATTGCAAAACCAGGACCAGTCCAACAAAACCCAATGGTGGATTCCAGAAGAAGAGGACCTGCAAAGGAAGAGGACAGAGTCCAGGCCACGCAGGAGTGTCCAGGTGGTGCAGGAGCCACTACTGACTCTTCTGTCGATGAAGATCAGGGTTGATGGTGGAAGATGCACATCAGCTGTGGAGCCCACGAGCTGCAGAGAGGTCCTTGGAGTCATGCAGATGATGTCCCATGCCATTCGCCGGGTTGCAGATGGTCAGAGGTCAGGAGGACCACCAACAAGCCTTGACAAATACAAATTTGAGCAGAGGAGAATTTTCAGAGAAAGAGAGGACCAGCAAAGTCCAGAGGACTCGATCCTTGAATCAGTCACAGCCCCCACAGGCAACCCACTGGCAGTAGGCACAGTAAGTTGCAGTCAGGTCCAGACAGCACACCTGGATAGGAGTCCCATGTCGCTGGAGCACCAGGGGAGAGACTGTCCTTGCAAGGATGAAGTTCTGGAGCCTGAAGATCCTTTGGAGCAGGAGTAACGAGCCTAGGTTGCTACAAGAGTTGCAGTGCTCAGGGGTACTGTCCTGCAAGGAGAGGCAAGGGCTTAACTTCTCCCAAGATGAACAGAGAGCAGAGAGGACCAAGAGGACAACTGAAGACCACACCTCTGTTGGAGGATCCATGCAATTCCTGTGGAGAGCACATCGCTGCAGCTGGTCGCGGTTTCCTTAGGTGCTTGCGGATGTGGGGGAGTGACTCCTTCACTCCATGGGAGATTTCTTTTTCCTTATTTGGTGCAGATGAAGTCTTGCTGACCCCAGAGATGCACACCCATGGAAATGTTGCAAATGCTGGAAGGAGCTGGAGAAACAATGTTGCAAGGCAAAGTCATCTTGAGAGTTGTAGACTTGTCTGGCTCCTGTGAAGTCCAGCAGCAGCTCCAGTGGGCAAGAGCAGAAGAGGTCAATGCAGGGGAGTCTTGGTGGAAACTTCCATGCCGACTCTGGGGACCCAACCGCAAGGGAGTCCCCAAATAGCCCTAACAGGGTGATCACCTATCAGAGGGGGTCACTGACGTTAGTCACCTGTCCTGACCAACTAGAGGCTCTTAGGAGCCTCTGCACATCTTGTTTCTAAGATGGCAGAATCAAGTGGCTACCTGGAGGAGCTCTAGGCACCACCCCTGGGTTGGTGATGGACAGGGGAGTTGTCACTCCTTTCCTTTGTGTGCTTTTGCGCCAGAGCAGGAACCGGTGGTCCCTGGACTGGTGCAAACCGGATTATGCAAGGAGGGCCCCAAATATGCCCTTCAAAGAAAGCCAGGGGCGTGGGAGGCTACCCCTCCCCACCCTTGTAACACTTATTTCCAAGGGAGAGGGTGTTGCCTCTCTCTCCTATAGGAAATCCTTTATTCCGCCTTTCCCTGCTTGAGCTGGTCAAGCAGCATGGGGGCAGAAACCGCTCTGGGGGGCTGCAGCAGTGTGGAATCATGCCACCAATACTGGCATTAGAATTGGCGTATGATTCCGACATGTTTGATACCAAACTTGCCTAGGGTCAGAGTTACCATTATATAGCTAGACCACGGTAGTGTGACCTGTGGTCTGTACACTGGTAAAATGGTTTCTTCCCACTTACGAAGTCCAGTGCATTGGAAATGGAGTTTGTAGGGGTTCCTCTGCTAATTCGGGGCACCCTTACACACAGGGACCTGCACCTTGCCTTCTGGGCTAGCAGGGCTTCCCATAAAGGTGACTTACAGTGACCTGTTGCAGTGACCAGCAGTGAAAGGGTGCATGCACTTTTTTACGCAGGCTGCAATGGCAGGCCTGCAGACATAGTTTGCATGGGCTCCCCTGGGTGGCATAATACATGCTGCAGTCATTGGGGGACCCTTGGTGTACCTATGCCCTGGGTACCTAACTACCATATACTAGGGACTTACATGGGTACCACAGTATGCCAATTGGGGGGGGGGGGGTGTAAAGGGTAACAAAGCAATCAAATTTACAGGAGAGAGCACAATCACTGGGGTCCTGGTTAGCAGGATCCCAGTGAAAACAGTCTAAACACATTGATAAACAGGCAAAAAATAGGGGTAACTATGCCAAAAAGAGTGACTTTCCTACATATAGTGTTAGCGTACCTTTACAAACATATGTACTTTGATTTTTAACATAGATTTTATTGATATATATTAATGATAATCTTTACTTATAGCTTTATATTGATTGTTTTTAAACATAGTTTTAAATATAAGTGAGCTTTTATTACATTTATCATATTTGTTTAACATTATGTGTTTATTAATTGTTATTTATTTTTTACTGTAATTTTTACACGTAACATTTAATACACACACTTAACATTATTGTTTGTTGTTTTATCACATATGTTTGAAAAATACTTTTTGACAAATACATTTAAAGTTTTTTAATGAGCCTTCAATAGACATTTTGTATGTGAAATACATACCAGGTAACATTAATTATTAAATATTTCTTTAGAATAATTTTTTTAAAGATTCTTTGAACAATTTTGTTCATATTTCATAAATTTTTTAAACATGATTTATTATTTTTTTACAAATATTTATGTATAACAAATACTTAATACTAATAATATTTGTTGTTCAACCCTCAGTGACGTATATAGAAAAATACACTTTTTTTCATTTTCATTCAGCTACCATTTATTTCACTGCTACCTATATTTGTTAGTCTTTTATTGTTTTTTTTTTGTATTTCCTGATTTTTGTTATTTGTTTATTTGTTATGGTTAACTAATTTTATGTCACGTTGTACATTGTATTTTCAAAGTATAATACAGAAAGTCTCAGCGAAATATGTGCATTGTAGTGCAATTTATTAATCAATTGTATTATGTGATTATTATTCTTAAATGAACGTTATTTTCTTTATTATTTTGGGTGTATTTCTTATGAGTTGGGTGAATATTGCATTTTTTACAAGTTCCTCATCGGAGTAATAGACTTTTGATATTATTAAATAAGTTTTTATTTTTAAAGGAAAACGTAAAGTCCATTGTATAAGAGATTCATGTCTACTTGCCGTTTATTTTTTCATTTTTCAGAGACCAATTTTTAATTTAAAGTATTTAAGTTTTTTATGGTATTGAAGGAATGTGGATTATCTATATGGATTTCTATTTCCTTTTTGCATTCTTTTTGCATTCTTATCAATGTTCATCGATTTTGTTTTGTGAATTTAAAAAAAGCATGGACATCAGACACAAGACTATAATCTATTTTTTTAATAGTTTTATTGTTTGGGAATATTGGTTTATTTTACAGTTTTTTTATTGTAATGTTTATTTAACTGGTATGTATTTTATGTGTTGGTACGTAATTGATTGTTGGTGTTTACTTTATATTTTGTGGTATATGCTGGCTTTTATTATTATACATTTCTTTTCTGATTCATTTCATATTAATTTATTTTTACTTAAGGATCTTATTAAGTTGTGTTTTACAAAATATATACAATTTAGCCTGAATAAAAGAAAATAATTAAATAGTATTTGTAAATAAAGATATTTTTTTGGTATGTTTTTGTTTAAGGTTGTTTTTTTATTTAGAGTGTTAGAGCTTTTACAGTAGTTTTCTTGCCGTGAATGTTAAGTAGGATAGGCCTTATGTTAGGTAGGCTAGGCCTTTGTTATTACAAAACAGTTGTACTTGGTGCATTCATATATTTCTTTAGTTTGTTTGGAATATTTGAGGCTAAATTTGGGTAATACATTGTTCTATTCTACACTGTTGATAGAGTTAGACCCTCAGTATGACATTGGCAGTAAATCCCACTTGCCGCCAAGCTGACTGCCGCCAATTACCACCACCGCCACGGATATCCGTTCACCATATTATGACACACACACCAATCCATCAGTATTCAGCCACATACACAAATCCGCCAGCCCAAAGGTCAGTGATAAACTGGCGGTATCAAAGCCCACCCCGTTACGCCAACAGAACTACACCCATCACATTATGACCCACGAATCACCACTGCTGACATTCCATGGTGGTAAACCATTGGCTGTAAATACCGCTGCGCTCAAAATGGACATACACAAACAATACAACACCACATTGGACAATTCAAACAACACACACCTGACACCCATACACACACCACAGACACACACCCACACAACTAGAGCCACACACTATTCACACCAATATACCACTCACGCATCCCACATCACTCAACCCAACACATTACCCTACACACCCTCACCTACACACCACACACAACACCCATGGCACCACAAAGACACCCCCGTTTCACAGAGGAGGAGCTAAGGGTCATGGTGGAGGAAATTATCAGGGTAGAGACACAGTTATTTGGAGCACAGGTACAGCAGATATCGATAGCTAGGAAGATGGAGCTATGGCAGAGAATCATGGACAGGGTCAATGCCATGGGACAGCACTCAAGAACTAAGGATGACATCAAGAAGAGGAGATACAAACTACAGGGGAAGGTACGTTCCATTGCAGCAAGACACCAGCTCGCTGTAGAGAGAACTGGCGGTGGACCCCCACCTCCTCCCCCACAACTAACAACATGGGAGGAGCAAGTCTTGGCAATCCTGCATCCTGAGGGCCTGGTCGTAGTAGGAGGAGGACTGGACTCTGGTAAATCAACTCTCTACTACAACTACCTTTTACCTGCATGCAATCACATAACCCCACCCTCACTCCCTTCACTCCACTCCATCCCACACACCTCACCATCACATCTCACTCATCCCAATGCCAAGCCCTGCATGCTCTACCAATGCATGGACACTACTCACAGCCCTGCATGGGCACTCATCACTAATGCATGCACACTATAGAGAACTAATCATCCCATCATACACCAATGTACACAAGTGCAAGCTGACAGGGCAAATACAACCAAAGAGGGCAAACCACGGATGCACAATATGTCAGACACAGAAACCATAACACATCATTTGCATGCCCACAGGTCCCCACAGAAGGGGCCCACAGTGATGACAGCAGCTCTGCTCACCTGGATCTGGATGACCAACCTGGCCCATCAGCGACCTCTGGACAGTCAGTTTCCCAGGCACACTCTCACACCACCACAGAGCCTCCCCCCTCAGGAAACCTCACCACAGCACCCACCCAGCGAACCCACACCTCTGTCCCCAGGACACGTCAATCAGCAGTGTGTCCACCTCTACAGGGTCCCTAGGCCACACCTCATAGCCAAGACTATCAGGGACCTGGGGTCAGTGGCAGTGGGCACACGGTACAGGGGACAGAGGCACAGGACAACAGGGAAACTGGAAGGACTGCTGTGCACCAGGGGAAGGACAGGCCCAGGGAACCAACTCTCCAGGAGGCACTTGCAGATATCCTGGGAGCCTATCAACATTCCCAGGACACGATGGGCCAGATCCTGGACAATGTGCAGGAGAACAGGTGGCTGCAGGAGGGACAGTACCGGGGGATCAGGGGGGACTTGCAAGCCATCAACAACACCCTGATCTCCATTGCAGGGGTGTGGCAGACATAGTCAATATTATGAGGGAGGCAGTCTAACAACAGCCGCCCCCTGCCACTAGCCAGACATCTGAACAGCCTTCCACCTCCGCTACTGCAAGTGCCAGGAGGCTCGGCCACAATACTCACAGGCCAGCAGCAACCCTCCCCTGCAGAAGGTGAACCCCCCCGCAAGCATTCCCTGCGATCCAGACAGAATCAAGAGACACTTGCCAAGACCCCTGCCAGGAAATGAGACATCTTCTGATTGTCACCCTTGTGTCCCACTCAGTCACCCTGTCAACCTTGAACTGCCATTGCTCCCTATCCTATGTCCCCTAGGACAATGCACCTGTGCTACAAATAGACTGGAACAATACACTGGACTTTCCTCCGTCATCACCTCATCCCCTTGCACTTGCCCCTCTATATTTTAACACTTCAATAAACACCCTTGGAAAAAAAAAGAAGTTTGGATTATGTCATGTATATCAATTATGTATTCATTGAAACAGGTACAAACATTGCAACTCAACTGTACAGAAAATGAGCATAGATTAATGACCTGTAGCTGGATGCAGTGATCACACCAGGAGTATATGTGAGGTCACCAACATCTGTAAAATGAATTGGCAGAGGGAACAGTAAGTGGGCATCGAAGTGGGAAATATCAGCATGCCAGTGCCACTGAAATTCATACAAACGTCATTGAAATGTGAAGTAACACTGTCCTACCTGTGTGTCATTGGAAGTATTGTCTGATCACAGACATTCTGTTGTCCTCCTCCTCATCCTCTGCCTCCTCATCCTCACTGTCCACAGGGTCCACTGCTGCCACACGGACATCTCCAGCCTCCTCCTCCTGCAGGAATGGGACGTGGCGTCTGAGAGCCAGATTATGCAACATGCATCATGCCACCATTATCTGACAGACCTTCTTGGGTGAGTAGCACAGGGATACACCTGTCAGATGGAGGCACCAGAACGTGGCCTTGCAGAATTATTCTTCTGGTTCGCCCATGGGCCTCATTAGAATGTTCTTCTGCCCTTGTCCTGGCATTCCTCACAGGGATCAGCAGCCATGATAAGTTGGGGTAACCAGAGTCACCTGAAATATTGAGGGACAACATTTAGCCACACACTATCCCATATGGCCTACACCACACATATACCCCAACATCTACTGGGTGGGAACCAGGGCTCACCTATTAGCCACACCCTCTGCCTCTGTAGTTGGCCCATCACATTTGGGATGCTGCTATTCCTCAGGACAAAGGCATCATGCACCAACCCAAGATGGCACTGACGTGGGAGATGTACTGGTCCGCAAGGCACACCATCTGCACATTCATAGAGTGGAAACTCTTCTGATTTCTGAACACCTGTCCATTGCATAGAACTCGGCATTCACTCTGGCAAATCTTCCACCTGGGGGAAAACAATGTAGCTGCAGATGTGTTTAATCAGGGCAGACAACACTCTTGTCAGCACGCTTGAGAACATTGGCTCTGACATTCCTGCTGCCAGGCCCACTGTCACTTGGAAAGAACCAGTCGCCAGGAAATGAAGCACTGATAGCACTTACACAAGAGGGGGGGATCCCACTGGTGTGACAGAGAGCAGATATCTGGTCAGGATCTAATTGGGCAAACATCTCTGTGATTGTGGCCCTGTCAAGTCTATAGGTGAGGATAATGTGCCTGTCCTCCAGTGTTGCCAAGTCCACCAGGGGTCTGTACACAGGGTATGTCTCCATCTCCTATTCATCTGCAGCGGTAGTAATCTAAGGGACAAAAGCACAATGGAGCTACAACAGAACTTTGCAACTTTTAATTGTTCAGTGTGATTTGTCCAGTATGTCCTAATATCACCAGAGACGCACCAATTTTCAGGGCCTGCCCATACCCCCAGAAATGGTGTCCGCCTGTCCTGTAGGGACAGGTGGAAGTGAGGTAATTCTGCTGACGTGCGCCGTTGTGGGAGGTGGTCGGAAACCGGTGTGCAACTCCTCATTGGTTATAATTGGGCCCTTATGGGTTACAATGGCCAATGGTGATCTACGCTGGTGGTGACGACATGCACCGCCACAGACGTGACCACCATTTTCTATCTGATTCCTCACTTGTTACCTGTCCTTCCACAGGAGAGGACCTACACTGCATGTGCTTCTGGGACCTGTGCCTGGAACCTTCCATGGCCTATGTGACTGGGGAAAGGGCCACTGCCTTCACTTCGGCAGAGTTGGGGAGACGGGTGGATGGGGTCCTACCCCAGTACCCTTTACTTTATGGTCCTCCAGACACACAGGTGAGTACACTGTGAGCACGATGTGTGAGGCATGAATGTATGGAGTGATGTGTGTGTAAGCCTTGTGTAGTAGGGGGCTGAGGTGTCCTGGGTAGAGTGCTGCATGTTTGGTGGTCAATACCTGTGCGTAAGGCGATGGGAGGGATATGGTGGGCCATGAGTATAACAGTCCGGATGGAATGAATAATACCTTTTATTGTGTCTTTTTTTTGCAGGACAGCGCCCATCAGAAAAAGGGTATTTGGTGTGCCATCGCCAAGGAGGTGCGGACCTTGGGGGTCTTTGACAGGCGTAGCACCCACTGTCGCAAACGGTGGGAGGACCTGCACCGCTGGGCAAGGAAGGCGGCGGAGGCCCAGCTGGGGATTGTCTCCCAACAGGAAAGGGGTGCCCGTCGAACCCTGACCCACTTCATGGCCTGTATACTGGCAGTTGCCTATGCAGAGCTGGATGGGCACTTGAGGGCATCACAGCAGCCACAAGGTGGTGAGTACAGTGCCCATCATTACAACTTACGCTTAGTAGGGTGGTATCTGGGTTGGGATGTGTGTCAGTGGGTGCCCCTAGGCCAGGCCTGACATTGCAGCATAGTTCCCATGGTGGCTAGGGATCAGAAGGGAAAATCTTGCTATCTAGCTCGTAGGCATACACTACTGATCAGGGCTGCGTGGGTCCCAGGTGTGCTGCATTTGGTGGTGTGTGCCCCTCCCCATGCCTTGGCCGCTAACTATTTCTCTGGCAGTGCTATGGCATATTGCATAGGCCTGTTCCCTGTGTGTGAGGGTGCTGTGTACCCCAACGGTGGTGTTGGTGCAGACATTGACCAAGTGTATCCTTTGTCTCCCCCCCTGTTTTTGTTTTGTCATCCTGTCCTTATGTGCATTAGCGTCATCTGGAGGAGGAGCAGAGGTACCGGCAATGGAGGAAAATGCATCCCACAGGACCCAGGAGGCAAAGTCCACTGACGCTGAGGACACCAGTGGGACGGAGGATGAGGGGAGCACCACAGCGGAGACTGGAGGGGACAGTTCTAACACAGATGCTATCTCCGATGGAAGCTCCCTGGTTGTGGCTGACACTTCTGTGACCACCCCAGCTACAGGTAGATCCGCCACCCCCTGTACCAGCACCGCCCTGCCAGCAGCCCCTCAATGAGTTGCCTGTGCCTGCTAAACCAGGAGGGTGGTCATCTCCTTAGCCTCAGGCACCTTAGGCCCTGCCCCTGTTAGCCCTGCTGCCCTAAGTGAGGAGGCTATTGACCTCCTGAGAACCATCTCTGTAGGGCAGTCAACAATTGTGAATGCCATCCAGGGGCTGGTAGCCCAGATGCAACCATCTAATGCATTCCTGGAGTGCATTCACACTGAATTGGCGGCCACTTCCACTGCCCAGTCCCATTCTCCTCAACCCCAACCCATTCCAAGCACACAGGCAGACACGCATGCACACAAAACAACACCCAAGAGTGTCACAGGCAAGCAGAAGCACCACACTTCATCCCACAGCCACTCACACATCACCATCCAGTTGCAGACACACCAACATCCACTATTTCCACTGTCTCCCCCTCCTCCTCCTCCACCTCCTCCCACACAGTTCCGTCTACAAACACACCTGCATGCACTACATCATCATCCACTACCAGCATCACCACACCAACCAGAACACACACCTCACTGGCAGACACCTCCAAAACAGCCATGCCCAAGTCCCCTATGTCCTCTCCCACTGTGTCTGTCCCCCTCCTATAGTACACAAACGCAAGCACTCAGACACCCAACAGCCGTCCACCTCACAACAGCATACAGTCTATGCACTTGCACCCAAATGCAGCAGACAGACACCTCCAACAACCACTCCCTCATCCTCCACGCCCATTCCTTCTCCCTTTTCCCTCCCCATTGTCCTTAAAAAAATGTTCCTATCCACCATTGACCTCTCCCCTACCCCTCTCCCCGTCCTGCATGTGTGGCAGGGTAGGAAGAACCCAGCCAAGCACCTCAGCCACACAGTCCAGTTGCGCAGTCGTCACCACACCCACTCGTGGTGGAAAGGGATCCAGGCCACATGTCCTGAAGGTGAAGGATCCTACACCAGGCAGCCTCAAGGGAACGGAGCCTGCCACAGCAGCCAGGAAGACCAAGGAGCCTGCACCAGCAGGCAAGAAGGGAAATGAACCTGCCCCAGCAGCCAGGAAGACCAAGGGGCCTAGGCCCGGAACTGTGACAGAACCCCCACCACCAACCATGGTTGTGAAGCCGTCCGAGGTTGCAGGGGATGGGCAGGAGCCTTCCCCACCAGCAGCACCACCACCACTATGCAGCCATCCAAGGTTGTAGGGAACGGGCAGGAGCCTCCCCCCACCAGAAGCACCACCACTGTGAAGCTGTCACCACTGGCAGACAGTATGTAACCCTGCCTCCATGGGCTGCTGTGCGGCCTGCCCCCTCGAAAGCCAGTGGGTATGACGCCCACCTGAGAGACTGTGTCCTTGACGTCCCCAGGATCAAGCACAGGGCATGTTGCCCTCTCCAGAGCTAGTGGGTATGACACCCACCTGAGAGACTGTGGCCCATCACTCCACAGGATCAGGCACAGGGCATGTTGCCCCCTCCAGAACCAGTGGGTAAGACACTCACATGCCCATCACTCCCCAGGATCAAGCGCAGGGCATGTTGCCCCCTCCAGAACCAGTGGGGAAGACACCCACATGCCCATCACTCCCTAGGATCACACAGGGGATGTGCCCCCTCCAGAACCAGTGGGGAAGACACCCACCTGAGAGACTGTGGCCTTGCACTCCCAGGATCAAGCATAGGGCATGTTGCCCCTTCCAGAACCAGTGGGGAAGACACCCAAATGCCCATCACTCCCCAGAATCAAGCACAGGGCAAGTTGCCCCCTCCAGAATCAGTGGGAAAGACACCCACCTGAGAGACTGTGGCCTTGCACTCCCCAGGATCAAGCACAGGGCATGTTGCCCCCTCCAGAACCAGTGGGTAAGACACCCCCATGCCCATCACTCCCCAGGACCAAGCACAGGGCATGTTGCCCCCTCCAGTAGCAGTGGGGAAGACACCCACCTGAGAGACTGTAGCCTATCACTCCCCAGGATCAAGAACAGGGAATGTTCCCCCCTCCAGAGCCAGTAGTCTTGTAACATCTCCTGGCTGAGGTGCTCCCCGTCCCACTAAGGTGCCTGCCTATTTACCCACTGATGCCCCTGCAGTGTTCTCTCCGTGTTGAAGCAGGTGACATGTGTGGCCTTGGACTTTGGCCTGTGACCATGTGACCTACAGACATTGGTCTGATCCCCTTTTCTGTACATATGTATATATCTATTATCTTGCCTAACTTATTTTTCATACTGTGTTGATCTCCTTACATTCACTTTTGCAAAATTGTTTTGTAGCTGAGTGACGGGGTAAAATTGTTTTTATAATGCATCTGGTTGTGTGTATGGGGTGTGTGTGGGGTGTGTGGGGTGTGTGTTGTGCGTGTGTGTGTCACTCTCTTTTTTCTCCCCCCTCCCTTTTGCCAGGCGGCTGTACTCACCGTCGTCGACTTCGCCGGAATTGTTGTTCGTGGTGGAGCAGAATTTAGAAAATCATCGGGGAGACAAGCAGTTCAGGTTCCATGGCGACGTGGTTGGCCCCTGTGTCTCCAATGGTGAGTCCTTTCCCTTCTAAGCTCTGTTTCCGCCAGGCTTTTGATGTCTTTGGTACCACCCTAGAAAAGGATGCGGTTTGGCATGTCATGTTATGGTGGGTGGAACATTGACTTCCTCCTGGCTGTAGACAGCTACCGTCATGATGGCTGTTGTTTTCTCCCTGGCGGTCAGTGTGGTACATTGGCTGTCTTTCAGCGATCTTTCCGCCATGGTCATAATTTGGCAGTAGTTAACGCCAGCCTGTTGGCGGTATTACAGCCACTTTATCACCGACCGCCACGGTTGAAATGAGGGCCTTAATCTTTTTAAAGGATTTTTTAGGAATATTTAGAGGGGTTAGGGTGGCTTCTGCCTAATGTGGCTTGGAAGGCATTGCGCTATCCTTCCACTGCATTAAATGTTGCTGTCAAATATGTTCTACCATGGTATCTGATGCATGGGTTAGTGTCTGTAGCCAGAATGATGCAGTCTGCCAACCCAGGTATCTTAAAAATAATCTATTAAGGCACATAGTTTGTGATTAAGTATTTGGTAATAGGGGGATTCTATGAAGAGGATGTAGTGGTTAGCTATTTCTGTGACTGGTACATATGCTAGGGCTTTTAGATTTGTTAACTCAAAGACACATTTGACATTTTTTGAATATTCGAACCTTAATGCCAATTTTTAGAGGTGTCCCCAAATGCTTTGGTTAAAATGTTAGGAACAGCCTTGCGTGGAGGTGTGTGGGTGAATTTATTGTGCTGATCATTGCTTTCTACAAGGCTATCATACATTTTGGTGGTATGAGTTCTTAGTTTTACCCATAATTTGGGTAGTACTTCACAGTATGTAGCATTTTGCTTGTTAGGAAGCAGTGTGCATAATAAAGGTATATTTGTAGTATGCTATACATCATGTATGCTGTAATCTGTGTGAATTGTGGAGAGCTTGAATAAGAAGTGCTATCAATCATCTATGTTAGGATTTGGGTTAGACTATGAAAGTTATTTTAGGTTGCATGGATTAATCTCGTGTCATTAATATTATCATATATTATCATATACGCCGAAGGTTTCCTCACTATGGTGGTCATTCCAACATCGGCGGTAAAAGCCTCTTACCGCTGTCAGAAGACCGCCACCATACCCCCGCGGCCGCGGTAAACCGCCACAGTCATTCTGACCCACGACACGGAAACCGCCAAAATACCGACACCTACAGAAGTCCGCCACACCAAAGGTCAGCGATAAACTGGCGAAAACAAAACCAACACCGTCACGCCAACAGAAATACGCCCACACTATCACGACCCACGAATCCACGCGGCGGTCTTTCAAACGCGGTATTCCATTGGCGGTACACACCGCCGCGCTCAGAATACACACAAACCTACAAAACACAGCCACATTGGACAAATCGAAATACACACACCTGATACACATACACACACCACTCCCACACACCCAATATCACACACAAACCCCTACAACCAAAAATTAGGAACGAGGCACAGAGAGAGACACCACCATCTACAAACTAGCAACCACAGGCACACATTACCATCACCCACATTACTTCCACGCACCGCACACAACACACCACTAAATATCACCCCACACATCACAACACACACCACCGCACACATCACCCACACCACCCCATGGCTCCGCAAAGACACCCCAGGTTTTCGGAGGAGGAACTCAGGGTCATGGTGGAGGAAATCATCCGGGTAGAGCCACAGCTATTCAGATCACAGATCCAGCAGACATCCATTGCCAGGAAGATGGAGCTTTGGAGCAGAATAGTGGACAGGGTCAACGCTGTGGGACAGCACCCAAGAAATAGGGACGACATCAGGAAGAGGTGGAACGACCTACGGGGGAAGGTGCGTTCCGTGGTATCCAGACACTGCATTGCATTGCAGAGGACTAGCGGCGGACCCCCACCTCCTCCCCCAGAATTTACAACATGGGAGGAGCAGGTCTTGGCGATCCTGCATCCTGAGGGCCTCGGCGGAGTATCTGGAGGAATGGACTCTGGTAAGTCACATCTTCACTACTTCATCCCCCCACCCCACCTGCATGCCAATACATACCCCCACCCTCACCCTCACCCCCATCACTCCTACTCCTTGCAATTGTCTCACCATCACAACCCACCCATCCCAACACCAAGCCCTGCATGCGACCACAAAGCATGGACACACATCACCAAAGCAGGCCCACTGCACATACCCATCCCCCCCCCAAAGCCCCATCACAAAAGCCCCCACACAGGAATGCAAGCACTGGGGGATACGGGCAGCCACCCATTGCACACCATGGCACACACAGATGCAATAATCATGCCTTTATACCCCTGCAGGACCCCAACGCAACGTCACCACGCAGGAGGGTCCACAAATGTCCACCCCACACCCAGAAGAGGCCCACAGCAATGAGAGCAGCTCTGTCGACCTGGATCAAGATGACCAGCCCGGCCCATCGGGGACCTCAGGACAGTCGGTTCCCCTCAGACAGCCACAGGCCACAGCAGACCTTCCCCCCTCTGGGAACACCAGCACAGCACCCACCCAGCGGGCCCATACCTCTGTCCCCAGGACACGTCAAGCAGCGGTGTGTCCACCACTACAGGGCACCCAGGTTAACCCACCACCCCAACAACAACAGGGACCTGGGGGCAGTGGCAGTGGGCACACGATCCAGGGGACAGAGGCCCAGGGAAACAGGGCAACTGGGAGGGCTGCTGTGTGACAGGGGGGGGACAGGCCCAGGGAACCCACTCTCCACGAGGCCCTCACCACCATCATGGGAGCATACTACCGCTCCCAGGAGACGATGGCGACGGTACTGGCCAGGTGTCAGGAGACCCAGTGCCTGTAGGAGGAACAGTATTTGGGGTTCAGGGAGGAACTAAGAATCATCAGTTCCGCCCTGGGCACCATCGTAGGGGTGCTGAATGTGATAGCCACCTCATTGCAGCCCACCGTGGCACCACAAAGGGCCCCTGTCACTAGCATGGACCAAGAACTGCCTACCACCTCCGCCAGCGCTAGTGGACAGGAGGCCCCGCCACAGGACCAACAGGCCACCAGCACCCACCCCCTGCAGAAGAAGAACCACCCCGCAAGCGGTCCCTGAGATCCAGGAAGAAGACAGAGTAAGATGCCAAGACCCCCGCCAGCAAAGGATACCACCCTGATTGTCATCCCACTGTCCCACAATGTCACCCTGTCCATCCTTAAACTGCCCCAGCTCCACTTTCCACAGGCATCTGGACAATGCACCTGTGATCCCAATAGTCTGGACTCTGCCATGGACATTCCTCCACCATCCCCCCTCACCAATTTGCAACCACCCCACAATATAGAGCACTCAAATAAACACAGTTATTGCACAAAAAACTCAGGAGTCTGGCTGTGATTTTGAACAAATGTATCAGACATTACCGTGCCAAAATGCTTATTTACATTGTGATTCCAACATACCAATGTCACACAGCTGTAGTCCATGGGTAAACAAAGCAGATGTCACACACTGGGGGCCACATTTCTGAAATCGCAAAGGAAAGTGACAAGTCAGTTACCCTGGGTGAAAACGACAGACAGGAGAGAGGTAGTAGTGGTTAAGTACATGTAGTAGGCAGCTATGTATTCTTACCTGTCTGTCATTGGAAATACTGCTGTATAACTGTGTTCCTGTTGTCTATGTCGTCCTCTTCTGCTTCCTCCTCTTCACTCTCCACAGGCTCCACAGCTGGTACAACACCACCATCTGGACCATCCTCCTGCAGAAAAGGCACCTGGCGACGCAAAGCCAGGTTGTGAAACATGCAGCAGGCCACGATGATCTGGTGAGTAGAATAGGGATCCACCTGTCATATGGAGGCAGCGGAACCTGGCCTTCAGGAGGCCGAATGTCCGCTCGATCACCCTCCTAGTTCGCCCATGGGCCTCATTGTAGCATTCCTCTGCCCTTGTCCTGGGATTCCTCACTAGGGTCAGTAGCCAGGACAGGTTGGGGTATCCAGAGTCACCAATTAGCCACACACGGTGCCTCTGGAGTTGCTCCATCACGTAGGGGATGCTGCTATTCCGCATGATGTACGCGTCATGCACTGAGCTAGGGAACTTGGCATTAACATGGGAGATGTACTGGTCTGCCAAACACACCATCTGGACATTCATCGAATGATAACTCCTCCGGTTTCTATACACCTGTTCACTCCTGTGGGGGGGGACCAAAGCCACATGGGTCCCATCAATGGCACCTATGATGTTGGGGATATGTCCAAGGGCATAGAAATCACCCTTCACTGTAGGCAAATCCCCCACCTCAGGGAAAACGATGTAGCTCTGCATGTGTTTCAGCAGGGCAGACAACACTCTGGACAACACCTTGGAAAAAATAGTCTGGGACATCCCTGATGATATGGCCAATGTTGTTTGAAAGGACCCACTTGCTAGGAAATGGAGCACTGACAGCACCTGCACTTGAGGGGGGATTCCTGTGGGTTGGCGGATAGGTGACATCAGGTCTGGCTCCAGCTGAGCACACAGTTCCAGGATTGTGGCACGGTCAAGCCTGTAGGTCAGTATGACATGTCTCTCTTCCATTGTCGACAGGTCCATCAGAGGTCTCTACACCGGAGGATGCCGCGATCTCCTCACATGTCCAAGCGGACGGGGCCTATGAAGGACAACAGCGAGCACAGAGTCAAACATCCCAGAGGTACGTAACCACAGCTTGCACAGAACACGAATCTTAATAAATAGAACGGCTTGTATGAGTGTTGAGGCAAGGCCTAGGTATGTGTGCCGCAGTTAAAATATTAGGGCATGTGGGCCCCTGAAATGGCGGCTGCCTGACCTGTGAGGTGTGACAATGGGATGTGAGGTAACTGCGCTGGCGTTGTACACCGTGGCGGTAGGCGGTCGAAGACCGCGGAGCAATCCTGCATTGGTTAACATTGAACCCTATGGGTCCCAGTAGCCAATGACGATGTGCGCCGGCAGTCGCGGTACGCACCGCCGAGGACGTGACCGTCATTTTGTATCTGCTTAATCACTCGATACCTGATCTTCGACAGGAGAGGACCTACACTGCAAGTGCTGCTGTAACCTCGGTCTGGAGGAAACAATGGCTCAAGCGACTGGGGAAAGGGCCCCCGCCTTCACCACTGAGGAATTGGAGAAACTAGTGGATGGGGTCCTCTCCCAGTACGCGGAACTCTCGGTCCTCCAGACAAACAGGTAAATACACTGGGAGCATGCTGTATGGGCTATGCCTGTGTGGAGTGGGGTGTATGAAAGTTGGGGGGGGGGGAGATTGAGGCGTGCATGAAACGACGGTGATTGCATGTGCCACATGGCAAGGGTAGGGATGGGGGCCACTCACATTGACGGTGCAGAAGGTAATGACTTCTCTTCTCCCTTCGTACTTTTCATATAGGTCAGCGCCCACCAGAAGGTAGATATTTGGCGTGCCATCGCCAAGGACGTCCGGAACCTGGGGGTCCACCGCAAACGGGGCACCCACTGCCGGAAGAGATGGAGGACATCCGCCGCTGGAGCAGGAAGACGGCGGAGGCTCAGCTGGGGATGGCCTCCCAACGTGGGAGGGGTGCCAGTTGGACTTTGACCCCCCCTGATGTCCCGGATCCTGGTGGTGGCCTACCCCGAATTGGATGGGCACGTGAGGGCATCACAGCAGACACAAGGGGGTGAGTATACTCTCATTCTGCTGACTTTGCGCGCAGTGGAGGTGTCTAGATGGGAGAGGAGGGCTGTGGGTCTCCCTAGGCCAGGGCGAATTCTGTAGGCTAGGCCCCTCCGTAAGGCTTGGCCCTGTGCCCCCGCCCCCACCTCTGTAAGGTGGCAAGTACAGGAGATCATGGCCCTGTGTCATCTATGTGTGCGGATGTCGTCCATAGGCTTGTAGGCCATGTCCCAGGGATTGAGTAGTCGACCCCAAGTGCGCGGCGTAGTGCAGGGGGCTTCTGTGTCTGTCCTGTCCGCCAACGGTGTCGCCAATGAATGCACTCAACATGTTTTTATTTTGTTCCTCCCCCTTTTTTGTGGTCTTCCTGTTCATGTGTGCATTAGCATCATCAGGCGGAGGAGAAGTGGCACCGGAGCATGAGGGAGCTGCATCCCACATGGCCATGGAGGGCCACACCACGGAGTCTGAGTTCACCAGTAGGATGGAGGGCGAGGGGAGCTCCACAGCGGGGACTCGGGCCGACAACAGTGACACCGACTCGTCCTCTGAAGGGAGCTCCCTTGTGGTGGCGGCAACATCTGTGGCCACCCCAACTACAGGTACAGCCGCCACCCCCCGCACCAGCACCGCCCTCCCAGCAGCCCCTCAGCGTTTGTTCCGTGCCCGCACACCCAGGAATGTGGGCATCTCCTTCGCCCCAGGCACCTCAGGCCCTGCCTCAGTCACCCCTGCTGCCCTCAGTGAGGAGGTCATTGACCTCCTGAGGACGCTCACTGTTGGGCAGTCTACCATTTTGAATGCCATCCAGGGTGTAGAAAGGGAAGTGCACCAGAGCAATGCATACCTGGAGGGCATTCATTCTGGTCAGGCGGCCCTTCAGCGATCGTTCCAGACTCTGGCCTCAGCACTGATGGCAGCCATTGTCCCTGTGTCTAGCCTCCCCCCTCCAACTTCCTCCACCCATTCCCTATCACCTGTACCTCTGCCTATCCCAGGGACACCATCAGACCAGCCTGCACACACCTCAACACCCAAGGGGGGCTCAGCCAGACATAAGCACCACACATCCCACAGGCAGTCACACAAGCATCATACCCATGCAGACATAGCAACAGCCACTGCCTCCACTGTGTCCCCCTCATCCAACTGTCCCTCCTCCCTCCCTGTCACCTCTACATTCACACCTGCATGCACACCATCTTCAGCCACTACGTCCCTCAGCAGCACAGACACCAGAACACCCCGCACACGTGCAGTCACCACCCCCTCTGCCATTTACACGTCCCCTGTGTCCTCTCCCAGTTTGTCTGTGAAGCCCCCTCCCAACATACACAAACGCAGGTAGCCACCCACCCAACAGCCATCCACCTCACGACAGCCTCCAGCCCAAGCACCAGCACCCAAAACCACAAAACTTACACCTCCTACAACCACTACCTCTTCCTCCACTCCCATAACCACTACACCTACCCATCCCACTGCTCCCAAAAAGTTCTTCCTGTCGAAACTCAACCTCTTCCCACCACCTCCCCCACCCCGTCCATGTCATATGACTCGATTGAGCACCTCAGCCCCCACAAAACCGGGCCCTGCCATCAAGGTCTGCCAGGGAGAGTGGAGTGCCCCACCCACCAGGGCAGCCAGTTTGGTCCGTAGCCAAGGCACGGGCAGCCCACCCCCGGAGAAACACCTGAAGATAGGCAGTGGCCGGCGGGAGAGGCAGATGACATCAGGCACCAAAACCCCGACCAGGCCTCCGCCAGGGAGTGTGGAGACAGCTGCCACACCGGGCAAGGTGGGGAAGGGCCACAGGCGAACTGGGAAGGCTGGGAAGTGCAGCACGGCCGACACCACCGCCATCAGCCCAGCTGGCCAGGAGTGGCCCACCAGCCCCATCCCATGTGGGCAGGACCCCACCAACAGGCCCGGCCCAGCTGCCCAGGAGGACACCGCCAGCCACAAGTCAGGTGGGAAATGAGCACCCCGCCATGGCCGGGGCCGCTGACCTGCCCACTTCCATCTCAAGCACCGCTGAACCGGGCCCTTCATCTCAAGCACCGCTGAACTGGGCCCTTCATCTCATGCACCGCTGAACTGGGCCCTCCAACTCAAGCACCGCTGAACTGGGCCCTTCATCTCAAGCACCGCTGAACTGGGCTCTCCATCTCAAGCACCGCTGAACCGGGCACCGCCGTCTCAAGCACCGCTGAACTGGGCCCTCCAACTCAAGCACCACTGAAACGGGCACCGCCGTCTCAAGCACCGCTGAACTGGGCTCTCCAACTCAAGCACCGCTGAACCGGGCCCTTCATCTCAAGCACCGCTGAACTGGGCTCTCCAATTCAAGCACCGCTGAACTGGGCCCTTCATCTCAAGTACCGCTGAACTGGGCCCTCCAACTCAAGCACCGCTGAACTGGGCCCTTCATCTCAAGCACCGCTGAACTGGGCTCTCCATGTCAAGCACCGCTGAACCGGGCACCGCTGTCTCAAGCACTGCTGAACTGGGCCCTCCAACTCAAGCACCGCTGAACCGGGCACCGCCGTCTCAAGCACCGCTGAACCAGGCACCGCCGTCTCAAGCACCGCTGAACTGGGCCCTTCATCTCATGCACCGCTGAACTCGGCCCTCCAACTCAAGCACCGCTGAACTGGGCCCTTCATCTCAAGCACCGCTGAACTGGGCTCTCCATCTCAAGCACCGCTGAACCGGGCACCGCCGTCTCAAGCACCGCTGAACTGGGCCCTCCAACTCAAGCATCGCTGAACCGGGCACCGGCGTCTCAAGAACCGCTGAACTGGGCTCTCCAACTCAAGCACCGCTGAACCGGCACCGCCGTCTCAAGCACCGCTGAACTGGGCCCTTCATCTCAAGCACCGCTGAACTGGGCCCTTCATCTCATGCACCGCTGAACTGGGCCCTCCAACTCAAGCACCGCTGAACCGGGCACCGCCGTCTCAAGCACCGCTGAACTGGGCTCTCCAACTCAAGCACCGCTGAACCGGGCACCGCCATCTCAAGCACCGCTGAACTGGGCCCTTCATCTCAAGCACCGCTGAACTGGGCCCTTCATCTCATGCACCGCTGAACTGGGCCCTCCAACTCAAGCACCGCTGAACCGAGCACCGCCGTCTCAAGCACCGCTGAACTGGGCCCTCCAACTCAAGCACCGCTGAACTGGGCCGTTCATCTCAAGCACCGCTGAACTGGGCTCTCCAACTCAAGCCCCGCTGAACTGGGCCCTTCACCTCAAGCACCGCTGAACTGGGCACCGCCGTCTCATGCACTGCTGACCCGGGCACCGCCGTCTCAAGCACCGCTGGCCCATGAGCGGCAGGGGCTGGGCCGCATCTGTGTCGGGCAGGCCTGCACGAAGCACTCTGGGCACCAGGCCCCCTCCAGAAACAGTGGAGACATGCATCCACTACCTCTGTCCTGCACAGGATGAAGCACTCTGGGCAGCAGGCCCCCTCCAGAACCAGTGGAAGAAGGCATCCACTACCTCTGTCCTGCACAGGATGAGGCACTCTGGGCACCAGGCCCCCTCCAGAACCAGTGGAGACTGTCATCGACTTGAGAGACTGTGGCTTTGCACTCCCCAGGATTGAACAGTGGGCAGACCACCCACTGTATAGACTTGTGAGACTGTGGCTTTGCACTCCCCAGGATTGAGCAGTGGGCAGCCCACCCACTGTATAGACTTGTGAGACTGTGGCTTTGCACTCCCCAGGATTGAACAGTGGGCATGGAGGCCCCTCGTGGATCTGGCGTCGTGCACTCATCCGGCTGAGGTGCTCCCCCTTCCCTTCCCCCTGAGGTGCCTGTAGTTTTGCCATCTGATGCCCCTGCAGTGTTCTCTCCGTTGGATTCAGGTATCCTGTGTGGGCTTTGCCCATGTGATTTGGCCCGAGTGGTCCACGGACAATGCCTGCTACAATGCTCGGACTTGTACATTACTGTATTTATTATTGTGTTTTGGTGTAAATATTTAAATAGCTAGTTTTTTGATATATGCAAATGTTTCAAACTAATTCCTTTTGTCTTTGCATTCTTCTGGGGGGTCTGGGGGGTGTAACTGTGATGTTTTGCTATGCATTGATGTGTGTGTTGTAGTGGGTGAGGGTGGGGGTGGGTGTGTCGTGTATGTGTGTCCCCGTAATTTTTTGCCTCCCCCCTCCCCTGTGTCGTAGGTGCAGTACTCACCGTTGTCTTCTGCGCCGGCGTTCGTACTCCTGGTACAGGAGCAGGTATACTATCGCTGGGAGTATGTGAAGTTCCGGTTCCATGCTGTCCTGGCTCCTCGTGGGTTGTATCGAGGTGAACGCTTTCCCTTCGGTATAGCGGTTTCCGCCGTGTTTTTATCTGCGGTGCTACCGCCCCGGAAAAGGTGGCGGATTGGTGAGTTGTGATACTGTGGGCGGTACATTGACTCCCGCCTGTCTGTTAGCGGTGACCGGCGCGCTGTTTGTTGGTTCCGCCGTGGCGGTCGGTGTGTTAAAGTGGCGGCCTCTGTTGGCGGTTAGCGCCACGGTCGGAATGCCAATATTTTTGCCGCCAGCCTCTTGGCGGTTTAGCTGCTGCTTTCACGCCGACCGCCAGGGTTGGAATGACCACCTATGTGTGGTGGTTAGATTAACTAGAATGTTCGCCTTGGAATCATTTTGGAACAGCAAGGTTTTCTGCTGTAGCCTTTCTGGTGCATTCTATTAGATTTTTGTTTTTTTATTTGGGATCCCTGGCAGTTGCCCTGTAGTATACTCAGGAACATTTTGTTGCACACTTTTAAAATGGTTTGTGTAGATCCTTGGGAATGATGTAGCAGAGATTTGATTGCTACTTTTAATGTCATAATGATCATCTGTACGTGACAGAAATTGCAATATGATATTTAAAGTTCTAACAATTTAACTGTAAAGTGATGCACTGAAATCCTATATTAACATGCATTCACTGTAGAATAGTGTTCTAATGTGATGTGCTGTAGCCCTAAAACCTTATGTAGGATTAATTAATTTGACTCAGTGTGATTCATGATTAAATTAATGAGTAGATTTCACTAAAACAATAATGAATTTCTGAAAGGAAATGTTTTAGATGTTACATGTGATTGTAAAAAATGTGATTCTCCATTAAAGTTATTGAAATGTGTTAACAAACTCATTTCATTTTAAATCTATTGTAACATGAAAACTGACAAAGTTAATTTATGAGGAATTCATAATTTTAAATGTCATATGTTCATTGCTTAACATAAATAAATGTGCCATTTTAATTCATTTTAGTTAGCCTATGTGAGACCTGCAAGGCCCTTTTTCATAAAATGTGTAAAAATTGTTTAGTCATTCTTGCTCAGACTTTGTTCCCATAGAATGTTAGCTTGGAAATAGATGTCTATTGTTTTACACCTAGAGAGGCTGAAAAAGTGACCTTGAATCCGGTATATAGAGGTACTGTTGACAAAGAAGATATACAATTGTTTCAAACCATAACAGAGATAAAGTCTGATGCCTTTCTCATGTTGGCAATGGGAATCTTTCTTGATGTTTCAAATGACTGTCATATGATGGATTATGATTGGACATTTAAACCTTCCGATTTGTGTTGTGTTATTGATGAACAAATGATCTTTGACTTTGGACTTTAATTTATTGTTCCCCACCTGGATTAGCCACAGGCCCTATTTGGACTTTGAGAAGAGTTCCCCTTTGAGAGGCACGGGCCTCTTTGCTCTTGGCATACACATTTCCTAATGCTGAGATGAGAAGACGTACGGGCTGATTATGAGTTTGGCGGCCCGAGGACAGCCAAACCTGCGGTGGAGGACAGACTGCAGCACTCCTGGTGGTCCGGGTGCTAGATGATGATCCTGGCAGTAGGACTACCAGGAGGCTGCGACCATTGCAAGGATCATAGATCCCAACATGTTGGCAGCGGTCGGAGTAATGGTCAGCCACGGTGGTGCTGAGTTCGGCCCCACCATGCTGATCATAACTCTACTTTCCGCCAGCCATTCCACGGTGGTTGCATTGCATGGAAAGGCTGGCATAAAGCCAGTGCTGGGGCCACAGGGGTACCGCTTCAATGCCCACGACCATGTTGTGGACAGTGCAGGTGTCCCTCTCTCAGCAACCTCAGAAGGCACACTATCTGCTCTGCAGACAGTGCACATTCTGTGAGTGCTGGTGTGCGATGGGCTGACCGGCACAAACATCGTAATATGATGTTTCTGCTGGTCGGCCTAGTGAAAACATCATAATACGACAGGGGTGAGGCCATCAGCTTGACGGTGGCCTTATCCCCGTGGGTTTGGGAGTCTGACGGTCAGACCACCAAACTCGTAATCAGCCCCTTAGATATTTCTTTTGGACGCATGAGAAGACTCCTGACCAAGCTTCTGACATGCTGACATCTTACCATTTTACTTATTTTTTGACAACTCTGGTTAGCTTTATCCTGTCCCAGATGTTGTTTTTTACAAATTATTTTTGACATTTATTTTCTTATTGCTTTTTGTCCCCATGTCTTATAGCCCAGCACTGGGAGAAATTGGACTTTGTACCTTTTGAGGGACACCCAGACCGTTTAGCGACTTAATTGGATGATTGAAAATTATTGCAAATGCTTAGAAGAACAGCTCAATGTTTATTCTTAGAACATCAGGTTCTGATGCTTATGTTTTGTATTGCCTCAATAGTTTAGTTTAGTTTATTGGATGTTAATTAGGCTTCAGTTGTTTCCCAGACTTGGACACCCATTGGTAATTCTCTTCCTTTATAACTTTGTCTTGAGCATTGTGTATATATTAACCTGAGGATGAGTTTTTAATAAAACCTTTAACTTTAATCGCAGCTTGGTTTTTCCTTTTGTGAACAAATTTGGTCATAATGCCCTAAATTTAAATGTTTGATTTGATTGTGTATGTTGACTTTGTCTCCACCCCTTCTGCTGAGGTGAAAAGATCTGTTGACATCGTTTAGAGCACACCTGAGATGCTCCAGCAGGAACTAAAGGTTGTTTCTCTAAGATCTTTCAAAACATTTCTCACTTCTACTTCTGAAGGGTGATTATGTTCTCTAATATTAATTATAACTCAGTTTCTAGTAGTAACCCTCCCATAACAAGCATAGTATCTTGTACATTTCTAATGTATATTTTCATATTTTCTGTGTTTACGCTCTTTTGACTGTAAGGATACCCTAAGTGCTAGAATGGGAGGTGATGTAAGTGAGTCTCTCTGCCATTATATATGTAAATATTTGTGTTACATATTTATTAAGAGATTGTAAATTTACAGTTTTAGTTAATGTCAATATTTTAACATGCATTACAATTTTTTTAATGTTATGCTTACATGTTTGCTGTTGTTTCAATTTATTGATTTCTCTCTTCAGGTTTTTTGTAATTCTGTCAAGATGAAGGAAAGGATGTGACTGTTTGCCTTTTGGAAACAGAATGTTTGTTCTAATTTAATGATTCAAATATATTGCTTTGTTTTCAAGCTACATTTATTTCAGTTTTATTTTGAATGTTTATGGGTTTAGTTGCTTAATATTGGATTACATTTACTTACTTTTGATATTTATTTGTCAACTTTGTCATATGGAAAGGTGGAAATTCTGTTTTGCCTGTTGGTATTTTGGTAAATAAACTAAGCAGTTAATAATATTTAGGGGATCATTACAACCGTGGCGGTCTTCGAGGACCAACAGGCTGGCGGTGATTCCATGTAATGAGGGCCTTAGTTTTGAATCTTGCATTTGGATTATTTACTTTTTAAAGTAGACTGTAGCTTTTTTGAAGGGTGGGCCTTTGTTTTTTTCTCTCTGTAATCCACCCCAGTGCTGCTTTTGTGTGGTTCTGGTGTTTTTGCTGCAAAGGTAAGTGAGCTGTTATGCTCTTTTTATACTGTTAGTTTAATTGATGAGTGTCTATATTGGTTTTATCATTTGTTTTGTGGGGTGTTTGAACTGTTTGTCAGTTTATTCCTTATTTCGAAGACGCTACTTAGATTTTATGTTTTACATTATGTATATACACATTTACAAAGCATATTTATAATAGGGTTTTATAATTAAAAGTAAATAAAATAATTTGGTAATCATTTTTATTTATAGGTTTAATGATATATTTATTTTTTATACTAAATGGGGTTACAATGGTGTATATTCAAGTTTTATTGTGTATGGATATTACCATAAAAGTAATTGTTTTTAAAAGTTATTTTTATCAACCCCTTCACAGCCAAGGACGTAACAGTTACGTCCTTGGCTGCGGCGCTGAGATGCCAAGGAGGCAACCATTACATCCTTGGATCGGCTCATGAGCCTCACCTCCACGCCCGCAGGGCAGGGATGGAATAGGAATCGCTTCCCCTTCCACCCCCGAACCCCCCTTTGGCATCTGATGACATCAGTGTGCAATCACGCGCTGAGCTCATCAGAGGCTGCCCCCACCACACTGGAAGCTCAGCTTCCAGCACGGATCACTTGGGGGGGGTCTCTCTCAGCATTTCTGCTGCCCAATCGCAATGCCAGGGAGTTTTTTTTCATTTATGCATAAGGGGAGCAGCCCCTTGGACAAGGGCCACTCCCTAGGGGGGCAATTTATTCTAAGGCCATTTCTGCCCCCCTGGGGCAGATCAGCATATTCTTATTAGGCCAATCTGCCCCCGGGGGGGCAGAAACCGCACACCAGCGATTATTGTTTTTTTTTAGGTCATTTCTGCCCCTTTTGGGGGCAGATCGGCCTATTTTTATTAGGCCAATCTGCCCCCAAGGGGGGGGGGGGGCAGAAACCACTAGACACCAGGGGTTTTGTTTTTTTGGTCAGTTTCACGCGAGGGGAGTGACCTCTTTGGCAAGCATCGCTCCCTTGGGGGGCAAATTTGTTTTAGGCCATTTCTGCCCCCCCTGGGGGGCAAATCGGCCGATTGTAATTAGGCTGATCTGCCCAAAGGGGGAGGGAAGAAACCTCTAGGCACCAGGGATCAGTTTTTTATTATTATTATTATTTTAGACGTGGGGAGCGACCCCTTAGGCAAGGGTTGCTCCCATGGGTGGAAAAATATTTTTAGGCCATTTCTGCCTCCCTTGGAGGTAGATCGGCCTATTTTTCTTAGGCCAATCTGTTCCCAAGGGGGGCAGAAACCATTAGACACCAGGGATTTTTATTTTTGCATCAAGGGTCATTCCCCTCGGAGCAAATGTATTTTAGCCCATTTCTGCCCCCCAGGGGGGGCAGAATCCACTAGGCACCAGGGATTATTTTGTTTGGGTCAATTTCATGCAAGAGGAGCTACCCCCTTAGGCAAGGGTCACTCCCTTGGGGGGGGGCAAATTTATTTTATGCCATTTCTGCCCCCGGGGGCAGATCGGCCTATTTCAATTAGGCCGATCTGCCCCGGGGGGGCAGAGGCCACTTAGGCACCAGGGATTGGTGTGTGTGTATGTGTGTGTTTTGTTTTGGGGGGCAGCCCCTTGGGCAAAGGTCGCTCCCCAGGGGGCACATTACTGTTGGCCATATCTGCCCTCCTTGGGGGCAGATCAGCCTATTTTTGGAAGGCCCATCTGCCCCCAAGGAGGGCAGAAAGCCAACGAGAGACCAGAGAAGATTTTCTTTTTAAAAAAAAGAGGGTGGGGGTATGGCCATACCCCCACCCCAAATAAATGGGGCCAAAGTTGTTCTGCCCACCGGTAGGTAGATGGGGCAATTATCCCTGATCCACCCCCCCATGGGGGCAGAAAGCCTTCTACAGGCCAGGAAATAAAAATAAAAAAATGAATGGGATAACAGTCTTTCAGCTCTTTCCCACACACTAAAACAGCCTATTCCACAGCAAGCAAGAGGACATTCGGGACGCTGCCATGTAGAAAAATCCACAAGAACTAGACAAATCTGAAAACTAAACATCTGGGTGAGTCCAGGGTGGTGTGCTTCACATGCACCCCGCACCATTTTGTTGTCCACAATGTCCTGAAAACCTCCAACTTTACTGGAAATCACACATTTTTCCTGCATTTTTGTGATGGAACCTCCCGGAATCTACAAGAATCCACAAAATTCCTACCACCCAGCATTGTTGCATCTATACGGATAAAAAATCTGCCCAACTTGTCAACCTAGAATTTTGTTTTTCAAACTGCCCTTTTGGGCCTGCTTTGGATCCCCCTCATTTTTTCACATGTTTTTGGCTATTCCCTGTCACAGGCACTTGGCCCACCTAGAAAAGTGAGATTTCATTTTTACTGGGATACTGAGGGGAACGTTGGGTGGTAGGAAATTTGTTCCGGTGCGGTGATCCCACACAGAAATGTGGGAATAATGTCATTCAAATTTGAGGTTTGCTCAGGATTCTGGGTAAGAAGACACCAGGGGATCCATTCAAGTCACACCTCCCTGAATTCCCTCGGGTGTCTAGATTTCAGAAATGTTTGGGTTTGGTAGGTTTCCCTATATGGCTGATGAGCCCAGGACCAAAATCGATGGTCCCCCCCCCAGCAAAAACAGGTTGTTTTGTATTTGATCATTTTGATGTGTCCACATGGTGTTTTGGGGGCACTTCCTTTCACGGGCACTAGGCCTACCCACACAAGTGAGGTACCATTTTTATCAGGAGACCTGGGTAAACACTGGGTAGAAGGAAGTTTGTGGCTCCACTCCGATTCCAGAACTTTGCAGCAACAAAATGTGAGGAAAAAGTGTTTTTTTTGTGTCAAATTGTGAGGTTTGCTAAGAATTCTGGTTAGCAGAACCTGGTGAGAGCCCCACAAGTTACCCCATCCTGGGTTCCCCTAGGTGTCTAGTTTTCAGAAATATCCAGGTTTGCTAGGTTTTCTCAGGTGCCGGATGAGTGAGAGGCCAAAATCCACAGCTAGGCACTTTCCAAAAATCAGGTCTATTTTCTTTGGGAAAATGTGATGTGTCCACGTTGTGCTTTGGGGCATTTCTTGTCGTGGGTGCTAGGCCTACTCACACAAGTGAGGTACCATTTTTATCTGGATACTTGGGGAACGCTGCGTTGAAGGAATTTGTGGCTCCTCTCAGATTCCAGAACTTTCTGTCACCGAAATGTGAGGAGAAAGTGTTTTTTTGGGCACATTTTGAGGTTTGCAAAGGATTCTCCGCAACAGAACCTGGTGAGAACCTCACAAGTCACCCTATCCTTGATTCCCCTAGGTGTCTAGTTCGAAAAAATGCACAGGTTTGGTTGGTTTCCCTATGTGCCGGCTGAGCTAGAGGCCAAACTCCACAGCTAGGCAATTTGCAAAAAACATGTCAGATTTCAATGTAAACATGTGATGTATCCATGTTGCGTTTCCTGTCACAGGCACTAGGCCTACCCACACAAGTGAGTTACCATTTTTATCAGGAGACTTGGGGGAAAACATAATAGAAGAAGTGTTATTGCCCCTTGTCTTTCTCAACATTTTTTTCCTTCTAAATGTAAGACAGTGTGTAAAAAAAGACATCTATTTGAGGAATGCACTGTAATTCACATGCTAATATGGGGGCCCTGGAATTCAGAGATGTGCAGATAACCACTGCTTCTCAACCCCTTATCTTGTACCCATTTTGGAAATACAAAGGTTTTCTTGATACCTATTTTTCACTCTTTATATTTCAGCCAATGAATTGCTGTATACCCGGTATACAATGAAAACCCACTGCAAGGTGCAGCTCATTTATTGGATCTGGGTGCCTAGGGTTCTTGATGAACCTACACGCCCTATTTATCCCCGCAATCAGAAGAGTCCAGCAGACGCATCAGTATATTGCTTTCAAAAATCTGACATCGCAGTAAAAAGTTGCAGATTAAAACGTGGAGAAAAATTGCTGTTTTTTTTTACCTCAATTTCAATATTTTTTTATTTCAGCTGTTATTTTCTGTATGACAACCTTGTAGGATCTACACAAATGACCCCTTGGTAAATTCATAATTTTGTCTACCTTTCAGAAATGTTTAGCTTTACTGGAGCCAGCATTGGATTCATACCCATTTCTGTTACTAACTGGAAGGAGGCTGAAAGCACAAAAAATAGTAAAAGTGGGATATTTCCCAATAAAATGTCAAAATTGTGTTGAAAAATGTGGTTTTCTGATTCAAGTCTGCCTTTGCCTGAAAGCTGGGAAGATGGTGATTTTAGCACCGAAACCCCTTTTATGATGTTTCAAGGAAAAAAACACAAGCCTTCTTCTGCAGCCCTTTTTTCCCAATGTTTTAAAAAACTGTTTTTTTGCTGTATTTTGGCTAATTTCTAGGTCTCGTTCAGGGGAACCCACATAGTCTGGGTACCTCTAGAATCCCTAGGATGTTGGAAAAACAGGATGCAAATTTGGAGTGGGTAGCTTATGTGGACAAAAAAATGTGAGGGCCTAAGTGCAAACTGCCCCAAATAGCCAAAAAAAAGGCCTAGCACCGGAGGGGAAAAGGCCTGGCAGCAAAGAAGTTAAAGTACAGTATTTTTTATTTATTTTAGATTATACTGTTGTAGTAGATGTTGTTCTCAATATTTTGGTCATGTTGCATTTATTTTATGGTATGACGATATTTTAAGTTTCTATATTTTTGTTTTCAACATTATAATATTTCAGATATTTAGTATGCCAATTTTTTGTAGTCAATATTTGTGTTTTTCTTGTTTATGTATATGGTGTCAATGTTTTTACAGTAATTTTCTGGCAATATTCTTGTAGTTCAATATTGTTGTTATCGATATTGTGTCATACAGACACTAGGTGTTGGTGCACTTTCAACATCTTGTGGGAACGACAGAAATCTCATAAGCCGTTGTGTAGAATATCTTGCAGGACTTGGCAGCCATCTTCAATGTGGTCCCATAGAAGATATGCCCAAGACAGGTGCCATAGTTCGGCTGTGAAGAATTCAAGGAAGAGAGCAGCTCCATTCTCACAAAATGACTCTTTTGAAGAAACACAAATGTTGTTGGTGGCATTTAGGTAAGTGATTTACTAAAGTGTTAATACTACGGAGAAAGGAACATGGCATTTTTGATAGCTTGTTTTTTATTGGACTCTTGTCACATTTTAAAATAATGTCTTGATTGTACAAAGCACCCTTCAACATTTGTGCTGGAATTTTGTGTCTTTCTGGATTTTTAGGAACGCTTTTAAGCAAGAACCCTTCAAATGTAATGAAAAGTATAGCCCACAATCTAAAAACCAGGTGATTAAAACAGGAGAACAAGATTAAATACTGTGGGGCATATTTATACTCTGTTTGCACCAAATGTGTGTCAAAAAGTTTGGCGCAGGACAAGAGGACAGGAAAGAGGCTGTTCTACTACCAGCACCGCAAGCCCAACAACTTTCCACCCACCACATTACGAGCCACAAATCACCAAAGCGGTCCTTCCATGGCGGCAAACCATTGGCGCAGTGAACCGCCTCATCCAAAAACTCACATCAGACAGAACACACCACATTGGACAGTTCAAATACCCCACGCCTGACACATATACACACACCAGACACACCTACTCACAGCATTTTATAACACATCCCCAAACAACCCACAATCCCTTGATACTAAAATGACATTCACTGACACCGAGGAGCCAAAATCTAATAATTTTGCACTTGTACACCATAGGCACATATACACTTCTCACTCAGCACGCACCACACAACTGCACAAACATCACAATACACACATCACGACTACACACAAACACCACAACCAACGATCACACACAACCAAACATCCCCATGCCACCAAGCACCCTACACTACACCCTTACACACACAACACCCACCTCCACCCACAACACAACCATGTCCCGTCAAAGGCACCCACAATTCACAGACGATGAGTTAAGGGTCATGGTCGATGAAATTGTCAGGGTTTAGCCACAACTGTTTGGATCACAGTTCCAGCAAACCTCCATTGTCAGGAAAATGGAGTTGTGGCAGAGAATTGTCGACCATCGACGTATAAGGGAGGACATCAGGAAGTGGTGGAATGACCTATGGGGGAATGTGCGTTCCATGACATCGAGACACCAGATTGCTGTGCAGAAGACTGGCGGTGGGCCCCCTCCTTCTACCCAGAGTTCACATCATGGGAGGAGAAGGTCTTGGACATATTGCATCCAGAGCGCCTCACTGGAATACTTGAAGGACTGGACTCTGGTAAGTAACTACCATTTCCCTGGCACTAATTACTCCTATCCAGCATGCTTCCTCACCACCCAAACACTCCCCAATTCACTCTGTCTCCCACCTAATCACCTAATGCCCCTCTCCTGCATGCCACACCACCACCCAGGACCAATGCCCACATAGTCCCTGGCAATTGCACGGATAGCAGTCCCAATAACAATCACTACAATTCCCACAATGCACTAGCCCATCTACATGAAAAGCTGCCATGTCGACTTCACAGCAGGAGACATAGTACAACAGATATGTTGCAGGGCAGATGTAAGGATGTCACTAGTCCAGGCACACACTACAGTGAATACACTCATCCAACCCACAAAAGAAACCATGCCACAGAGTTACATCATTATAGAAGACATTGTGCCACACAAAGCACAGATGCAGTACACAGTCCAGCACAGTGTAGATTGCCATGAAGCAGGGCAAATCAGATGACATTTCTACAGCACAGTCACAGGAAATACATGACAATACACTGTAACTGCCTCTGCCATGTGCAAAACTGTATTCTGTAAACAGTGACCAATGGCTAATGAGCATGAATGCTTCAAGCCATAGGTAGTAGAGGCATTGATTTACAGAACACAGTCAGTGGGTGGAATGACATGAGGACAGGAGAATGCAAGACACATAGCTCAACACAGGTCTGTCAATAGGAGATGTGAATCTAGCAACCTGCAATGAGTACACATGTTAGATAAGATACATGTAAGCTCAGCACCTTACATTCAAGCACTCACCTCCACCAACACAGACATAGGGAAATGAACACATTACAACACCACTGATTAAGCAAATCAGGAGAACCATTGTCAGCAATCAATGTGGATACACATAACTTGCAAATACACAGTCAGCATACCTGTATGTCACTTCAAGTACTGATTGATGAGCTAAGTCCTAGAGTCAGCTGCACATCTTCATCTACCTCCTCATCACTTTCCATGTCTGCATCACCAGCCACTGGTCCAGCTGCCTCCTCACCATCAGCTAGCAATGGTATCTGACGTCTCAGGGCAAGATTGTGGCACGTGCAGCAGGCAACTATGATCTGGCACACCTTTTGAGGAGTCAAGAGGAGGTCACCTCGATAGCCTTCCAGGCACCTGAACCTGGCTTTCAGAATGGCCAAATGTCCTTTCAATGTCACACGCCATCCTGCAGTGGGCCTCATTGAAACAATATTCCCCTTCCGCGAGAGGGTACCTCACTGGTGTCAACAGCCAGGGAAGGTTAGGATAGCCAGAGTTACCTGTGTGCATAAAGGTTGGACCTGTTACAGTGCAGGTACATCCACAGGGAAGAATGTGATGACAGGTGCCATAACAGAAACACACATCCAAATGCATACATACCAATGAGCCAAGCCCTCTCTCTGTGTAGTTGTGCCAACATGTGTGGGACATTGCTGTTCCTCAGAATGTAGGAGTCATGCACAGATCCTGGAAACTTGGCTGTCACCTGTGTGATGTACTGGTCTTCCAGACAACCCACCTGGACATTGATCGAGTGGTAGTCTTCCTGTTCCTGTACACCTGTTCATTGGCACTGGGAGAGACCAAGGCTATATGGGTGCCATCTATGGCGGCTGTCACATGAAGGATTTGTCCCATATCATAGAAGACTGCCTTCACATAGGCCAAAGTTCCACGTTGGGGGAACCTGAAGTAGCTGTCCAGGTGTTTTAATAAGGCACACAGTACATCCTTCAATACAAGACTGAACATGGGCTGTGACATCCCTGCTGTCAAGCCCTTTATATTCTGTAAGGACCCAGTGGCAAGAAAGTGTAGCACTGACAGGACTTGTACTGTGGGAGGGATAGCATAGGTATTGCATATGGTAGGTAAGAGATCAGGCTGCAACTGGCCACCTCGTTCCATGATGATCTGACAATTCAGACAATACGTCTGGATGACATGCCTGTCCTCCATGGTTACAAGGTCGACTAGTGGTCGGTACACTGGTGTATGTCTCAATCTCCTCATGGCAGGGTATCTAGGATAGTGATGAGAATATGTACTGAGTGATGAGTACTTCACACATGTAAGCAGTACATGTCATCATCGCACACACCGAACACTGCTGACACATACAATAATGGGCAAGCTGAAGCGTCACAGTGACATGCATGTCACAGGTACTGGCTAAACTATGATGGCACAACACAGGCCTACTGTGTACTTTGCATATAAATGTGTATGACGAAATTATTTAAGGACTGCACGGCATGATATGTACACAAAATGGAATCCGCCTGACCTGTTGCATAGGACAGTCAGAAGTGACCTAAGACCACCGGCGTATGTCATCATGGCGGTAGGCGGTCGCAACTGACGTGCAGCTTCTCATTGGATAACATTGCTACCTATGGGGGATTCGGGCCAATGGCGCTTACCTCCGGCGGTGACTGTCCTGTATGCGGGAGCCGTGACCGCCATTTTCTGACACCTTGCTCACTTGACTCCTGACACTTTTGCAAGCAAGACCTCCACGAGCTGAGCTGCTGTGCCCTGTATCTGGGAGCCGTAATGCTATGTCTTGCAGGTAATAGGGCCCCAGCCTTCACCCCAGAAGAGCTGGTAAAGCTATTGGATGGGGTCCTACCCCTGTATGGACAGCTGTATGGGGAACCAGAGGAACAGCTGAGCCCAATGCCATAGTCATGTGTGATAGGGGTGTGTGTGGTGGTGTAAGTGGTAACTGTACTGGGAGGGAGTACATGCATGCAGGGGGCATGGAGTAGAGGCGTGTGAGCTGAGAGGAAGGGTATGTGTGGGCACTTGGTGAGTCAGATGAGTATTGTCCACTGCTGTTCGTATGGGGCATGTGTACCTGACTTTCTCCTTCTGTCTGTGTCATCCATGCTGGTGAACGCCCATCAGAAGAAAGGGATCTGGCATCCCATCGCCAAGCAAGTGCAGACCCTGAGGGTCCACAGCTGGCAGAGCACCCACTGCAGAAAGCGGTGGGCCATGAAGATCACGGAGGCTCAGCTGGCGATGCCCTCCCTATGAGGGAGGGGTGCCCATTGGACCTTGACTCCCCTAATGGCCCGCATTTTGGCGGTGACCTACCGTGAGGTGGATGGGCGTCTGAGGGCAGCATCAGCAAGGGGGTGAGTACAGACTAGATCCTTGCACTTGGCTCAGCTCAATAGGGATATTGCTCCTCAATGCAGGCAAAGTGTCATTGTTGTAATGACATCCTCTGTATCGTCTATAGGGAATTGGTATTATACACCCTGGCTGAGTACAGATAGTAGATGTGTTGGCATGCTTTACTGTAAGTGGATATACATCTCCCATTAAAATACCTCTCCCTGTCTGGAATGTGGAGATGCTCATATGAGATTGCCACAACTGTGAGACCAACCTGCCTATGCAAAGGATGTCTGTATTAGTATCACCCTAAGCATTGAGTTTGACGAGCTCCATCCATCTGCATTTGTGGCTTTGAGGATTCAGTCCACTCCCATCTCTGTAGCATTCCTGTAGATGCACTTAGCAGTATGATCAGTTGTGATATAAATGTGTTTGATGTCTGATAATCTGGCTCTATGATTGGGTCAGACTATTCTCATGGCTATACCACAGACTCCCACTTTACTCATAAGATGTCAACAGTTTGGGTGTCTGACTTGTAATGGCCAAATCAGTGTTGCATCACTGTACATAGGGTTTGGTCTGGTATGTAATGTGACAGGCAGGTACAGTATGTACTGTGAGTGGAGTGGTCTTCTGTGTTATGGAAATGTTACAGAGGGCATGGCCTGGTGATGTGTTGTTACAGTAGTGGTCAGTAGTGTTTTGTTCAGTCAGCTGGACATCCAAGGGCTGATAGGGGCATGGAGAGGTATGATGTGTATTCAGGCCTTCAATTTATATTGCATCCAGGGCATGCTTTGCCAGCGGAAATGGCTTTGGTAGTCACCATGTGGATGACTCCTGTTTTGCTGTCCTACTTAGCTACTGATGTAGGAGTGAGGGTTGCAATACAGGTGTGGGTAGTAGGGACATGTTGTGACATGATGTAGGTAATGTATAATGCCACCTGCAATGGTCTAGCCAGGATAAGTATTGTCACGGATATGCTTGTTAACCAGTGTGTATGAGAGCAATATGTTAACCCATTTTTGCCCTATCTCTCTCCTTGTCTCTCCCTCCCTCTCTCTCTATTTGTGTGCATCAGCATCGTCAGGTGAAGGAGAAGGGGCACAGGCAAGTGGGGAAGTAGCAGCCCACGGGACCCAGGAAGCTGGAACCAGTGAGGCCGAGGGACCCAGTGGGACGGAGGTCGAGGGAAGTGCCATGGGGAGACCGGATCTACCACCTCTTCTTCAGAATCCTCCTCCAGTGGACACTCCCTGTCGGTGGCGGACCCATCTGGGAGCACCCCAGCACCATCATTGTCCACAATCCCCTTATTAGCACTGCCCTCGCTGTAGCACCCCACCCAGTTGCCTGCGCCCACTCACCCAGGAAGGTGGGCATCTCCTTCGCCACAGGCACCTCTGCCCCTGCCCCAGTCAGCCCTGCTGCCCTCAGTGAGGAGGCAATTGACCTCCTAAGGTCCACTTCTGTTGGTCAGTCCACCTTCGTGAATGCCATCCAGGGATTGGCAGCTCAAGCCCAACAGAGCAATGGCTTCCTGGAAGGTGTTCGCTGTGCCCTGGCTGGCCTCCAGAGATCCTTTCAGGCCCTGGCCTCGTCACTGACAGCAGCCAGTGTCCCTTTGTCTACTGTCCTCCCTCCACCTACTTCTTCCCAATCCCAAATCCCTCTCCCCAAACCCATCCAAAGCACGCATACAGGCATGCATCCACCTCAACAGGTAAAGTTTGCACTGACAAGCACAAGCACCACAAGACCCACCACCGGCATGCACACAAACAACACCCACCTGCAGATACAACAACATCCACTACCTACACTGACTCCCCCAACCACCCTTACCTTCACAGCCACTACCCCTGACATACCTACAGCTACCACACCATCATTTGCGGATCCAGCCACAACACCTGTCTTACCTACACTCACCACAATATCAGACCCGCAGACATCCACCATAGTCACCACATCCACACCCACCACAATCACCAACACCCCGACGTGCAGCACATGTACCATACCTGCAGACACCACCCCAACAGACAGTCACCCCTCCATCATAGCATCTCCCTGCACCTCCTCCCCCCAAGACACCTATACACCCGCATTCCCCTACCCAACAGACAGCAGGCACCCACAAGCATTCCACGCACGCACTTGCACACAAGATATCCAAACAGACACATCTTACTACCACTCCCTATCCCTCCACTCCCAAACCCTTTTGCCATGAACACCCTCGTGTTTCAAAAAAACATTTCCTCTTGGAGTTTTTCTTGTTCCCTACTCGTCGTCCACCCTGTGATACCCCCACGTGTTCTTCCTCCCTCCCCAAGTCCGGCTCCCTCCCAAGTCCGGGTCTTCTCCTCAAAGTCCTTCCCTGCTCCCTTGCTAGCGCCCATGCCCCTCCCCCTGCCAAGACGTCTACGTCTCCCAAGCCCAGGCCCAAGGACTACCCTCCCAAACCCAAGCCCAAGGTTCCCCTCCTAAACCCAAACCCAAGCCCAAGGACCTCCTTCCCAAATCCAAGCCCAAACCCCTCCTCTACCCCCTCAATCCTTGAGGTGCCTGCCTGCCCCCTTAATGCCCCTACCATGTGGAGGTCATTTTGCAGTCAGGAGTCAAGTTGGGACTGTACAAGGTGCTATTTGTGCCTTTGCCACTTCGGACTGGCCATTGGCATTTTATTTGCACATAGTTATTTCTAATATTTTCTTATTTATTAATACATCAGAACTAACACTTTGTTGGATTCAATGTTTACATACTTGTCCTGCTTTTCTTTCTACATTGCAGTTTGGTGTTTGTGGACTTTGGTTTGTGCGTGTGTGACGTGTGTGCGTAGTTTGTGCCAGCTGTTGTGCTTGGGCTACATGTGTGGGTGTGGCCCTGCATTTTGTCCCACTGTTATTGCTGTGTAAAATGTGCAAGATATGATCGTGTTGTTACATGCATGTATGTAGCAAGATTGTGTATTGTTTGTTTTGAGATGTGTAATGGTGTTGTTGTGTGCCCTTGTGTGGTTGTTATGTGTGTGGTGATGGCTATGTCATACGCGTTGTGTGTGGTGTTAGCGTGTTGTGATGTCTGCTTTGTTGTAAGGCAGTGTGAATGTATTTATTGGTTGTCTGGTGTGGTTATGTGTTGTTGTCAGTATGTGTTGTCATGTGGAGGTGTGCAATAATATTGCTTGATGTAGCATCTGTGTAGGTGCGGTTGTGTTGTTGTTGTGTTTACCGGTGCTGTTGTGGATGGTTGTGTGAGACAGTGGCAGTGCTGTGTCTGCAGGTTAGTGTGTATGGCACATGTGTGTTTGCCGTGGTGTGAGTAGAACAGGTGTGCATGTGTAGTATCGGTATGCATGTGTGTATGTAGGTATGTGTGTGTGTATGGATGTGTGTTACATGTGTGTCTCGCTGTCACAAGCCATTCCAGATGTATATGCCGTATGTGTGTGTGTAGTTTGCATTTTCCCTCCTGTGTCAGGTAGGTGTGTTTATTGACGGTTGTTGTCTTCGTTGTCGTCGCTGGTTCAGGAGTCGTTGGACGAGCAGGAGCAGTGGGAGGACTTCCAGTTCAGGTTTCATGGCAGCTCCAGTCAGGTATGCAACCTAAAAATCGCTGCACAGCTGAGCCGGAATGACAGAGCCCGACTTCCCTAGGGAAAATTCAATGCAGTGACTACCTTGTGACTGGAAATTCGACGCACAACCCTAACAAATCGACGCACAGCCGAACCGGGGCAATGCAGCCGATTTCTCGAGTGGAAAATCGATGCATCACTACACTGGATCAACGCAGCGCCTGTGACTTCTTCCCGCACTCCCAGGATTTCCCTGCATCATCCCTGGGTGTCAAAAAGATCCCTGCATTGCAGTGAGGAATCAAGACTGTGCACTGAAAACCGATTCAAAGCCCCTTGCATTGTGGAAAGAAACAACGCATTGTCTGTGCCGCACCGGAAAGTCCGACGCACACCCTAGTTTTCCACGCATCTCTTCCTCTGAGGTCTCTGTGCATGATATTTTTGACGCATACCAGGTACTTTGTGCAATCAAGAGACAACTGTTGATTTCTAAGATTTAGGACTCTTTTAAAGCTTGAAAAAGTGATATTTCAACTTATGCTTATTGAATCTTTATCGTTTTGACCTTCATTTAACTACATAAATATCATATATTTTTCTAAACCTGTGGGGTTTATTTTTATGGTGTTTTCAGTGTGTTAATGCATGATTTATTGCACAAACACTTTACACATTGCCTTCTAAGCTAAGCCTGACTGCTCAGTGCCAGGCTACCAGAGGGTGGGCCCTAGTTGGACAAAGGTGTATACCTCTGACAACTAGAGACCCCATTTCTAACAGTACTCATCAGGCCAAGTGACTTTGTAAAATTTAAAAACAGTTTACAATTATTCCTTGAACTTTTGGAGGTTCTCTTGCATCTTAGGGAATTGTTGGGGAATAGGTGGGAGATCAGATAGTGACCAGGGGACTTGAATGGTGACACAGGTACTGTGGACTTGGTACTTTCGCAGGGTTAACTGAGTATCGGGGGGGATAGTTTGGATATGGGAAAAGTCATTTGCATCATAGCTGTCTTTTTCACTAAATAAAGGAATGCGCTATTCAAAGCACCAATCTTCCTGCAGTCAGTCTTATACTATCCATGATTATAGTCAGACTGCTTGCCCAACCACTCTGATGCAATATTTCAGGAAGTTGGGGTACTGATCAAGATCGTATCTGGGGTGGCAAGTGGAGCATTAGAGTGTGAGGATCTTGTCTCTCTTTCATGTTTTTTCTACTACGGTCATGTGCTCTTCTGCTTTTTTGCGCCCGCTTGCCACACTTGCAGTACTCACCTGTGTGGTGCCCGTCTGTGCACTTCTTGGCAGGTTATCAAGTGGTGCATCTGCGTTTCCCAGTGTTGCCAAAAGAGCACACATATCATCTCCTACCAGTATGGTCAGTGCTTAATTTGAGTCAGTGGTTTTCGGTGAGGGGCTCCAGCACTTATTTTTGACGGCCGGCACTTGGTTTTCTGCATCAGGCATTTACTGCAAGCGAAAGACACATATGGGAAGGACGAAGCAAAGAAAGACGAAACGGGTCACAAAGGGATAAAGTAGAAAGATGCAAGAGTAAGCTGAAGGAGCAGGGAATGGCTGTAAATGGATTAGAGAGGCCCGAGAAATCTTCAGGATTACGCTGCTGCAGTATTCAGTGTTTGCACATTTAAAGCAGCAGCTGCATGTTTCAAGGGAGAGCCTTGACAGAGGCATATTTTTATTTACAAATAAAACACCGAGTTTGGTGGAACTGAAAGCAGAGTTTATACTTGGCTTAATAAAGCTGAAACACACTATTTACAGATGATCAACACCAACCCAATGTACCAGAATCCTTAAAAATGTGGGTAAAGTAAGAGTATCCCACATCGGCATATATATCATAGACAAACTACGTGAGTCATTTTCTCCAGAATGCAAAAGAAAATCCAGGACTTGATTTAGCATTTGGAGAAGGGGTTACTGTGTCACAAATGTGACGGATATCCCAACTGCCTTATGGCAAGTGCCATAGTACCTAATGCACTTATATTAAGGTGGATGGGCTATCTGACACATAGGCGATGAAGTGATCCATCTGCCAAACTCTTTATTATGCCTTCCTGGGCTGATTTAGAGTTTACAATACACACCAAACAGTGGATGGGGGGTAGTTTAAAAGTAGCTACCCTTTAAAGAATCCCTTTTGTGGAATAAAAACAGCTGGTTCCCTACCATCTCAGTGATAATTAAAAATTATCTTTTGTTCCACCCCTATTCATGGTGACACATGCAGTGTGGTAACAGCCCTATGATAAAGCATGCCACTAATAGTGGGTGAGTGCATGGCCAATGTCTTCTTCACTAGCCTCAGAAGAAACTGAAGGCACGCATCAGCTAGAGAGTTTAGAGGACAATGACATAATGTAGGCATATCAAAGGCATACAAATCAATATTTTATAAAATAAGATTATATTTAAATTCTACACAAATAAACACCTGCAAAGGCCTGAATATGATTTCAAAATACAGCTTGCTGATTTGTGAACATCATGAATATTCAGCTACCTTTTTATACCTTTTGTAAATTCTTTTAAACTTATATCATTATATGTTGCATTTGTGATGGAGTACTAAAACCTTTAAAAGGAGGCCCACAATTGTTTTTATTTTTATTTTACCTCTATACATTTTACTTCTGCTAACCTGGAGAAAAAGAGCCAATTAAACATGGTTATGTTGCCTTATTCCTAATTGACACATTTAACTAGCTGATAAGTCTCTGGTATTTGGTTGTAAAAATATAGCCAGGGCATGAAAGTTAAAAATCACTTGTGAATGCCATAATGTATTGTGGCATTGTCCACAACTGGATTCTACTTCATTGTGGGCAACCACTGCACCTCAAGAAATAATAATAAAGCTTGAAACATGCAAAGTTCTAAGATTATTGTGACCTAAACTCACTGGTAGGCATGTCACTGACCAGGCAGGCCTAATTTAGGGGAATGGATACATTATTTATGCATCACACAAATGGTAACACAATCAAATTTATAATCTAAGGAAATCCAAAATTCATTTTAAAAATTAGATTAAATTTTATTGTTAAAAATAAGACCAAATGAAAAAATGTAATCCTTAGAACTAGAAATATGATTTTTTAATTTTTTATATCAATGTAGCACCAGTAAGAACCCAACACTAATTAGATCTAGGCACAATTTGAGGCCAACTATGGTGGAGCCTGGCTTGGATACATTAAATAGATTGGTCCTGCTAAAAGCTGGTAGTTGGGAAATTTCAAAAAAGTTTCTAAGTCCAAACATTAGAACCAAATATAGTATTTAAAAAAAGTTTTTTATAAATATAGTTCCAAAAAGGAGCCCGCTCCACTCAGACCAGGACCAAGGCAGAAATCTGAGCCGAATTGCAAGGAGCCTGGCACAGATACATTAAGTAGGCTGGTCCCACTGAAACCTGGTAGCTGGACAATTTCAAAATAAATTCTAAGCCTCGTCTAAAAAAGGGCTTTGTTTTTTTTTTCCTTCCACAACTTCACCGGGACCAAACCACTTGGTGTGTCTGACTAGGGCTCCATAGGCCTAAACTTGCGCTCAGTCCTAGAATAATTGGCACTTTGCCCTTTTAGACACTATGGGCCATATTTATACAACGCCTGTGCCGAATCTGCGTCAAAAATTTTGACGCACATTCAGCGCAAACCTTGCCCCATATTTAAACTTTGATGCCCTTGCCCGCGGACGTCAAAATTCCGCCGTGTGTGTCATTTTTTGGATGCGGCAACCCACCTTGCATTAATCATATGCAAGGTAGGCGTTCCCGTCCAAAAAATGACTTAAACGGCCGTGGGTCGTATTTATGCTTTCGGGCAAAAATGACGTACGGCCAGGAGGCAGAGCCGGAAAATGACGCACAGCCCGATTTGCGTCACAAATTAACGCCTAAGTCAGGGCAGGCGTTAAAATGGGGCAAACACACCTCTATTTAATCAGAACACACAGAAGCAATAGCAGAGCACCAGAGCAGCAGAGCAGCAAAAGGGAGACATGGAGGTGCTTCTCATCCAGCGTGTACGCAGACGCAGAGCCCAGCAACAACAACAGCAGCTACCACAACATCAGCAGGGACCCCAAAGGCAGCGCAGAAGGCAGGATAGGATATTCTGCACCAGAACAACCCTTCATGGCCTCAGGGAACATGACATCACCCAGAGGTACAGGTTGAACTGGCAGGCCATTCAGCAGCTGCTGCGAAACATTGAGCCACAGTTGGCACCCACCTTGCTGACACCCCGCACCATCCCAACAGAAACCAAGCTGCTTGCCGTACGTCACATGCTGGCAAGTGGCTCTTTTCAAACAACTGGTGCACTGCTTGCCGGAATATCACAGCCATCATTCCCTGCCTTTTTGCCCAAAGTACTGGATGCCATCATTGGACTCACACCCGCCACATCTGCTTCCCTAACACACTGCAGAAGCAGCAGGAAACAAAACAGGGGTTCTACCTCTTTAGTGGCTTCCCACACGTCCTTGGTGCAATCGACTGCACACATGTACGCCTCGTGCCACCTGCTGCAACTGAACACCTCTACCGCAACAGGAAGCACACCCATTCCATCAATGTGCAGGCCATTGTCGATCACCATGATTGATCACCAATATCGTGGCACAATATCCTGGGAGTGTCCATGACTCATTCATCTTCTGTCACAGCACCATCAATCAACACTTCCAGGATGGACGGTATGGCAATGGACTACTTGTTGGTAAGTACAAAAACCTACTTATATACACACTGCACAGCAACCCTCTAGGACACACAACACATACACCACAGCAGCAACATGTCGACAGGAACACACTGAGGTTGTGACATCGCCATGTTTCATAGGTCACCATTGAACCTGTCACACATCTGAAATTACTGTACTGCCTAATGTTCAGACGTCAATGATCACAACGTTTGGAGTGTGTTGCCTAAATGTCCCCTTGCAAATTGTAAGCGTCTCAATTATGTTTACATTAATCCATTGCATAAGTCTAAAGGTATGTGATGTCCAGGGTACATTGATATGAACGTGTTAACAACACTGTCAAATTTAACCTGTATATGGAACTATCATCTCTCCCCCCAGTGAAGACACAGGGACACCTGTATCACAAGTCACAATGCTAGGAAGGGCACACTGTACTGCAAATCCCAAAAGATACTGCTGACAACTGGTCAGCAGCCAAACACTCGTTCAGCCAAGGAAACAACACAATGCAGATGGTACATCCTACAAGCCTAGGATGCAACACAATAACACAAAAGAGTCACAGACAACACAAGACACCTACTGCCATGCAAGGTGATTTGAATGGGGCAAGCTACATCAACATGATCCCATTCATTTTCTCTTTCAGCTGATCAGGGCTATTGGATCCAGCCATGGATTATGACACCTATTGCAACCCAAGTACTGCAACAGAGCGTGCCTACAATGACACACATAGGAGGACACGCAGCATAGTCGAGAGCACCTTCGGCATCCTCAAGTCGAGATTCAGGTGCCTCAACATCACTGGTGGTAGCCTCCTATATTCCCCTGAAATAGTCTGTAAGATCATTGTAACATGTGCCATCCTGCACAACATTTGCATAAGAAGGAACATTCCCCTCCTGGAACCAGAGCCACACATGCCTGAAGAGGAGGAAGAGGAGGATGGTGGCCTGCAACATGAGGGGGAACAACAAAACACGGCAGCCTGATTACATAGGCGACAACATATCGTGAACAATTTCTTTTAAATATAATCACCATCACCACTTTATTAACGAATGTAAATAAACACTGATAATAATCACCATATTATGGTCTGGCTAATCATTGGTGCTCACCTTTATCTCTAACTATCAGAATAAGAGTGTTGCCTCATGGAGCATTGCTGATATACCGATCATGACACAGAAAATCCCAGAGCAATTGTGATGCGTATCATACAACGGTCACATACACAAACACTGTAAATGACATATATCCTGTACATTGCACCTTTGAAGGGCAATAACAGAGGACCACACCTATTTCACACATACATGTAGGCAACATGGTTCATCGCAGCATATGGCACACAACTAAGACACCATCGCTCAATAAGGGGAAAACAAGCCTCATACATGAGGCAGTTGATGTGCTATTGCATAGGTAACAGGAATGTATGACCAGACCCTTGACAGCAGTAAGTCCAACTGCATCCAATCTTTGCAAGGACTATCTGTGACTAGGGTTCCATATAAGCAGAACATAGACAGCACAAGTGCCACACATATGACAAGCATTGCGCACATGACATTCCATGTACATGTCAGCCCATTTCCTAACTCCTGACACACCCATGCACCTGGTCACAACCCTCCTGTTTGAAGATGTCCCTGGAATAGTAAAATGTGTACCCCGATATTCCCTCCTCTACACACACAGACTAACAATAGTAATCCAGTGTGCTACACCCTTTCCTATGGTATACCATTGTCATAGTAGATCTGACTGCATGGACGTCAGGTCAAGTAATACACTGGCTTGTAGTTTCTAAGCCCAGTTATCACCTGTAGATTGCTTCCCGTGTGAAACGTACTGTTGGCCATTTGAATGCAAATCCCACCCACAGGACTTGTGAGAAACTGATGCAGCCCACACCTGTGATCACCTCCATGCACACCACCCATTTCAACATGCACTGCCCCTGCTGATGCCTGGAACAGCATAGAAGTTGCCATTTTGTCAAATACACCGTTATGCATTGCTAGTAATTAAGCCGTGTAACACAGCCCTTGGGTTCATGTGTCACCTTCAAAAACACAGGACATACACAGTTGTACATGTCAACTGTCTTGTTCCTCCTCCAAACAGTCTTAGTCAGACCACTGATTATTTAACTTGTGAAATTGCTGGATCCTGATTGACCCTGCATCCTGTCAGCCTGACTGGCACCTGTCTGTGCATTACCCTAAAGATTGCCTGTGGCTACATATGTACCACACTTGCTTTACCAAACCTCTCTTTCCTCAGAGGGTATTTTGTCATGTGCTTCATCAATGCATACCCAAATACATTGTATAGCATCATCTGCCTTTTAATTGTACCATATTTGTTAAATTGTCTTTGAATACCAAAATCATGGCACATCCCTTGTCTGGGTCTCATGAATGCATGAACGACAAAGTGTGACAGTGTCCCAGGGCCATATGCAGGTATTGGGTACGGTGCCTCCAGCAGAACCAGCAACCTCTGATAATGTCCATGAAAAGTCCACACATGTTAGGACCCTGACAGTTCACATGCTGACTTACATTGCTCACAACATATTGATGGGCCGTGCGTGGTGAAAAGCTGCAAGAATAATCAGCACAGAGGCTATGATGTTCCCAGATGCAGTGGGAATTTCAGAGACCAACATGTGTACAAATGTTGTAATGACAACTGCCGGAACATGACACCTGAGACATTATCTCACTCAGCACACCAAGGTTGCCCTGTTGACAGTCTCATTACATGTCTTCAATGACAGGGTGGGACCATCCCCATGTAGGTTTTCATGTCCTCATTGACTTTACTCACATTGATCTCCGAAGGATACTGAGTAGATACAGGAATAGCTGCCACTGACTCATGATGAGACCTGGACGTAACTGTGACAACATACACCCCTAAAAATATACAGGATCAACATTGGACCACACACATGAACAAGACACCTCTGTGCAATTGATCACTGGAAATATGTGGACACGTGCTGCCTTGTCTGCTGGTCCACCACAGCCACTGGAGAGTTGTGGCTCAGTTATATGACCTCAACTTTGGCGCATTAATACATTTGTGGTTCACCTTTGGTTGTCTGGGCCACTTACATGGTACCCACTTCATCTATGTATGTGCCTGACTCACTGTGGGATTAACCAACAAGTGCCTAGGAAGCAGTTACCAAACATCTAGGACATGGGATGGCGAAATTGTGGACCATTGACATGAACAAGCGTCTACCATCTATCTGGTGCATGCTTTTCCATTTGTGGTGTCTACGTTACCAAAAATCTTGGAAGTGCGCACTACGGATGTTGCTACATGTATGACTAACACATGTCCTCTCTCATTTCCACAATGATTTGCATCTAAGGTTTGGACACATTGACTTCACATTCATACAAGCATATTTGCAATGATACATCTTGTGATGCACACACACTGGGTCAACAACTACATTAGTAGCCACTGCACACACATTGAGCCATAGGCATTGAGGTATTGTACTTATGTACGACACCTTGCTATCCTCTCCTGATGCCAAACATGCCCAGATTGTTCAATACATATATGTAGGCCACACATATGGCCATCTAGTGCTTCAGCCAAGCGTCAAAATCCTCTTAAGGAAGTAGCGGGTCATGGTCCACTGCAGTATGATGTCTCACATGTGAACCTACACCATCAACATCAAAGTGGGTGCGATCAGCCTATCTCAGTTGTGTCCCAAATGTAACATAACATTAAAATTAAAAAAATCCCCAAAACCAGTTCATGCACTGAAATGTTGACGTTTTTAGCGTTATGCGTCATATTTTTTTCACCAATACAGATTGTGCGTCATATTTTTCGACGCACAGGAGTGAAAATTAGGCGGCATCCAAATAATTGTAAAGACTATTTACTATTATTTGGATGCGGCCTAATTTTCACTCCTGTGCATCGAAAAATATGACGCACAATCTGTATGCGTGAAAAAAAAATATGCATAACGATAAAAACGGCAGCCATTTTATGCAGGAAGTGATGTAATAGGATATTCTGTTTACAGATTATGTACAGTGGGTGTACTTTCACTTTGCAGTCTGTGAATCTTCTAGACTGTGTGGCTGTGTTCAGAGTGTTGTCCAGTGATTTTGTGCTTTGGTGTCCTGTGTGCTATCTTACTTGTTACTTTGTGAAATAAATATTTTTGTTGTATACTGTCTGAGTGTGTTTTGTTTACAATTGTCCGGTATTGTAGTGTATTTGTTGTTTGTGGGAGTCTGTTGTGGGTAGTGCTAGTTTGGGGATAGTTGGGCTCTTTTAGTTGTTAAGTTTACTTCTTTTTTTGTACTTCTACTTTCCGCCTTTTCTCCTTTCTTCTTCTTTATCCCCTATTCCCCTTTTCAGTGCTGAGATGTTGGGTAGGCCACGTCTTGGCAGGATGGGTGAGGAGGAGCTGGGGGGGTTTATATGGCTGGTGTGCCATTTCCTCCCACTCATGATCGATGCAGGGTGATACAGGGGTATCAAACTGAGGCGCAACAAATCCGGTGGGGAAAGGTGCTGCATCACTTGAAGCACGTGTATGGGAGCCAGAGGAATGACCACCAGCTGAAGCACCGCTGGACTGACCTCATCACCAGGGAGCAAGATCTGCTGGACCACCTGGGAATAGTGATTGGTGGCACTGTTGGTGAGTACAAATCATGTAAATGTGCACAATTAAAAGCTCTGTAGTGACATCAGATGATTTGTACAATATCTGCCGGCTAAGTTGATGACTGTGTGGAATGCTGCGGAAACATACAGGATCGTTGATGCACTATGTGAAGGACCACAATTGCTAGCTGTCAGGAAGCACGTGCTCTGCAAACTTACAGGATACTTTTGCTTAATGTAATTTGGTGCCGCCTTTGTGTCAGACAGCAACACAAAATAGGACCCAATCATGTCTATATAGGTCACATTTGCCAGTGAAGTATAGATGTACTAAAATATTGGCAAACTTTGTTGACGCAATAGCTAGACTGACTTTAAAAACACTACATGATGCAGAAAATGAGCGCTGGCTTCACGTCAATTGATGATAGCAAAGTGGCCCAGGCATATTTCTCATGTGTGTCTGGTGAGTGTGTAAGGAAAGCGTTTTTAGAAGTTCTATGAATGTTAGGGATTGTTGTGGTCCTCCATCATTTTGGATACATGTCAGATCTGGATTTGAAAACATCGGTGTTGGACCTGGCTTTTTGACAGGGTCATCCCCAAACTTTTTGCCTCCTTCCTCCTATTTTTTCTGACCTGTTTTTGTTGGCTTTTGACCTCTGGGCACTATACCACTGCTAACCAGTGCTAAAGTGCATATGCTCTCTGTGTAAACTGTACTATTGATTGGTTTATCCATGATTGGCTATTTAATTTACTTATACGTCCCTAGTAGAGTGCACTATATGTGCCTAGGGCCTGTAGATTAAATACTACTAGTGGGCCTGCAGCACTGGTTGTGCCACCCACTTCAGTAGCCCCTTAACCTTGTCTCAGGCCTGCCATTGCAAGGCCTGTGTGTGCAGTTTCACTGCCACTTCGACTTGGCATTTAAAAGTACTTGGCAAGCCTAGAACTCCCCTTTTTCTACATATAATTCACCGCTAATGTGTGCCCTAGGTAACCCCTAGAGCAGGGTGCTGTGTGGGTAAAAGGCAGGACATGTACCTGTGTAGTTATATGTCCTGGTAGTGTAAAACTCCTAAATTAGTTTTTACACTACTGTGAGGCCTGCTCCCTTCATAGGATAACATTGGGGCTGCCCTCATACATTGTTGAAGTGGCAGCTGCTGATCAGAAAGGAGCAGGAAGGTCATATTTAGTATGGCCAGAATGGTAATACAAAATCCTGCTGACTGGTGAAGTCGGATTTAATATTACTATTCTAGAAATGCCACTTTTAGAAAGTGAGCATTTCTTTGCACTTAAATCTTTCTGTGCCTTTCAATCCACGTCTGGCTAGGTTTGGTTGACAGCTCCTTGTGCATTCACTCAGACACACCCCAAACACAGGGTACTCAGCCTCACTTGCGTACATCTGCATTTTGAATGGGTCTTCCTGGGCTGGGAGGGTGGAGGGCCTGCCCTCACACAAAGGACTGCCACACCCCCTACTGGGACCCTGGCAGACAGGATTGAACTGAAAGGGGACCTGGTGCATTTCCTAGACACTCTTTGAAGTCACCCCCACTTCAAAGGCACAATTTAGTATAAAACAGGGCCTCTGCCCTACCTCATCAGACACTTGCTGGAGAAAAAACCTGAACCAGAACCTGCATCCTGCCAAGAAGAACTGCCTGGCTGCCTAAAGGACTCACCTGACTGCTTTCTACAAAGGACTGCTGCCTTGCTGTTGCCCTGCTGCCTTGCTGAACTCTTGTCTGGCTGTAAAATTGCTTTCCAAGGGCTTGGATAGAGCTTGCCTCCTGTTCCCTGAAGTCTCAGGACCAAAAAGACTTTCTTTATCATTTGGACTCTTCGTGCGCCGAAAATTTCGACGCACAGCTTGCTCCGCGGTGAGAAAATCATCGCACACCGACGCTGAACGATGCGACGCCTTCGGGGCGACTGGAACTTCGACGCACGCCCTCGCAAGGACAACGTCGCCCGACTTCCAGAGGGGAAATCGACGCAACGCCTGCCATGAGAGCGAAACTTCGACGCTTAGCCCGCGGAATGACGCGCAGCTGGAAAACAAGCAGGAGAATCCACGCACAGGCCCCGGGACATCTGGTAATCCCACGACCCACAGAAAGAGACTGTCCGCGTGCCGGAAAACAACGCACGACTTCCCCGCGTGAAAAATAACGATGCAAGTCCGTGTGTACTGGGGAGAAATCAACGCACACACCATTTTTCCACGTATCTCTTCTTCTGCAACCCTTTGCAGAGATTTTCCACTCCAAACCAGGTACTTTGTGCTTGAAAGAGACTTTGTTTGCTTTTTAAAGACTTAAGACACTTTGGCCCTCATTCTGACCTTGGCGGGCGGCGGAGGCCGCCCGCCAAAGTCCCGCCGTCAGGTTACCGTTCCGCGGTCGAAAGACCGCGGCGGTAATTCTGACTTTCCCGCTGGGCTGGCGGGCGGTCGCCTTCAGACCGCCAGCCAGCCCAGCGGGAAAGAGGCTTCCACGATGAAGCCGGCTCGGAATCGAGCCGGCGGAGTGGAAGCTGTGCGACGGGTGCAGTTGCACCCGTCGCGTATTTCACTGTCTGCGCAGCAGACAGTGAAATACATGTAGGGGCCCTCTTACGGGGGCCCCTGCAATGCCCATGCCAGTGGCATGGGCACTGCAGGGGCCCCAAGGGGCCCCGCGACCCCCCCTACCGCCATCCGGATCTCGGCGGTCCGACCGCCGGGATCTGGATGGCGGTAGGGGGGGTCGGAATCCCCGCGGCGGTGCAGCAAGCTGCGCCGCCGCGGAGGATTCAATGGGGCCGCGGTACACTGGCGGGACCCCGCCAGTGGTGCCGGTCCGACCGCGGCTTTACCGCCGCGGTCGGAATCCCCATTGGAGCACCGCCGGCCTGTCGGCGGTGCTCCCGCGGTCCTCCGCCCTGGCGGTCAAAGACCGCCAGGGTCAGAATGACCACCTTTATATCATTTTTAGTGATATCTTTACAAATTCATATTGCATCATTGATCGTTTTTGACCTGCAAATACCCAGATAAATATTATATATTTTTCTAAACACTGTGTGGTGTATTTTTGTGGTGCTATATTATGGTATTGTATGATTTATTGCACAAATGCTTTACACATTGCCTTCTAAGTTAAGCCTGACTGCTCGTGCCAAGCTACCAGAGGGTGGGCACAGGCTAATTTTGGATTGTGTGTGACTTACCCTGACTAGAGTGGGGGTTCTTGCTTGGAAAGAGGGTAACCTGACTGCCAACCAAAAACCCTATTTCTAACAATCGGGAAAAGGTGTAAGGTGCCCTCAGCTAACATCTTAGACTGGTATTTGGAGTTTGTTGTGCCACATTCCAATTAGTGATGGCAGTCCAAAGGTATGCACATGGGTTCATATCTCTATGTTTGGTGCAAATCACCATTGCTGGGCCACATCAAATGAAGAAACTGTAACAACATGAGGGCTTACAAAAATCCCTGTCCCTCTGTACATTGTACCTCTGTGTCATAAATGTGTCATGGCCACATAGGCTGTTTGACTGGTATTGCAGTCTTCAAGTAACCAGGCTTTGGATGTCTCTCTTGGATGCACATGATGAGACGATTACACACCATTATTATTTCTGCTCACTAATGAAGGAGCATGTTTGCCACCACATGATAGTTAGGGCCACTGCATGTGTGTAGATATGTGTGTAATTGTTACAGGAGACCCATGCTATGTACATGTTGGCCATGATATATCAGATGCAGTATCATCATGTCTGAATGGCTTTCATTACTTATGTCAGCTTACACATTGTTTTTGTCTTTGAAATTGTTGGTCAGTGCACAGATTCTGAGCACATTTCTTCCTTCCATGCCTTACAGGTGGAGCGGCACCCTACACTGTGGGAGAGGTGGCTGCATTTGAGGACCCCGACCACTCCAGTAAGTGTTGATATGTCTGTTATGTGTTGTGTTTGCTGGTGATGTGTGATGGACTCCTTTGTGTTGAACACATAGCAAGGTGTGATGCGCTGGCCAATCATTTGTTTTGTTCCGTGAGTGGGATTTCAGTTTCTCAAAATGTTTGAGTTGGCCAATGCTCATCCTATTGAATTATCTAGGGTTTGTAGGTCATTCCTGTAGGCCCCGCAATGAGAACTGGGGTGAGTCATGTGGATGACACTTGTATCAACAAGAGTCACACTGGAACTCATCTCAGATTTAGTCTGCCTGTCAGACCCACATTCTCCCAGACTAATACTGCAAATCGCTTTCCAAAAGACTTCTGCTTCCCTATTCACCAAAGTACTTATTAAACTGTAGGTTGAACTTCCTAGCAGCATGTACTTCCACATGTAGTGCTACAAGTAGGTGGCACTTGAGTGCAATGGCCTAGGTGTGCATGCAAATCATGGGTCTTCTTGCAACTCTGTGTCTGTTGTAAGTCATGCCTTACTGGAAGTATGTGATGTGGACCAAGGTCTGCATTTCCTGACATGTGTGGTGCTAGGATTGGTCAAGGGTTTGCTGACTCCTAATTGTAGAGACACCTTACCTGTGGTGTGTGTGTAGAGCCAAACATGTGTCGAGCTTTCTTTACACTCCTGGGTGTCCATGTTGTTTGGAATTGTTTGTTGTTTCTCCACCTCCCCCTCAAACACAGGCATGGGTTTGTGAATAGGGTACCTATGACTGATGCTACCAGTATGTTACACATACATGTGAATAAGTGAATGTTTGGTCGGAACCTAGTATACACACTCAGGTATGGCACATGAGTACTATACTAGCAAGTCCAATTACAACTTGCAGACCATGTGGCTTTAGATTTCCATCCCGTACACTGACATCTGTAGCCCAGGCATTGGCCGAGGATGTGCAGCATGATTGTTAGCTGACAACTGTCAGAACTCAGATGCCAAGTTAATGCCAGTTGTTACCCATCTTGTAGGTTTTGGATGTGCTATGCGTGATATGACCTTTGTAGGCTGGCCTGCCATGTACTTCCTCAGGAACATTCAATGATCTGTATGGTGATATGAGCTGTTACAAGTACAGTAGATGTACTGTCTGATTTACTTCTTGTGCCATTTCACACAATGCAGTTCCTAATGTAAATTGTTTGCCTTTGTCTTCACAGCTGCGAACATGACACCCATCCAGGTCTGTGAGTTCCAGAGGCGGGCCATGAGGTACCAACATATCCTGCTGGTAGAGTCGGGGTTCAGAAGGATGACCAGAAGATACCGGAATGAACCGGCCTCCGGAGCATGGAGGGCTTTCCCATAGTGTGGCCCTACTTTGCCCACCACAGCCACCACCAGCACAACCACCAGTTCCACCCAGGTGGCACCACCCACAGCTGGGACAGTTGTCCCAACGTCTGCAGTTGCTCCAGGCCCCAGCAGTGCAACACCTTCAGGGCAGCCCACAGGCATTGGCTCTACATGCCCACAAACATCCTCCGCCGGTACCCGAACTGCCCCAGCTGCTACAGTTGACCCTGCAGCTTTCCAGGCAATGGAACGTAAAATGGACCGTGTTCTACGGAAAATCAGTCACCTGCAGCATGATGTTCGACATATGAACAGGCGTGTGTGGTCCATAAAACGGACCCTCTGGAGGGCCAAGCCCTAGACTTTTGAATATGGACATGATTCCCTCCCCTCACTCCTCCTTCCTTGTTCTCATACTTAGTGGGCTTAGGGGGCTTAGTGTTAGGTTAGTATAGGCTGTTAGTTTAGTTAGTGTTAGTGGGTGGGGGGTCGGGGTCCTGCATCTTTCTATTTTTACTTATTAAGTGTGTGGGTGGGTGGGTTGGCATGCTATGTTGGTGTTATTGTGTGTTTAAAAAAAAATCCCTTTTTTTTTTAAATCAAACAAATACAAAAAAATATATATTTGTTTAGGATAGTATAGTATGTGTTTAGGTCAGTATCTGTTGTCCTCCATGTGTCCCATCTCATATGGGGGGTGAGGGTTGATGTTTAGAACATTTTGTTACATGTGATACGTAAGTTTAGGTTAGGTTAGTTAGGGACAGTTGTGGGTAATGAGTAGTCAGGGTTGATTAGGGTAGGTAAGACTTTCCCCTCAGTTTCCTCTTCTGTGATTACCATTTAATAAATATATAGTGAACCCTTTACAGTATGTGTTAAATGCTCGTTGATCATGGTCTTGGCATTAGTGTACATGAATTTTTTTCTATTACATTTGTGTCCTATGCTACAAACAAATCCCAACTGAGCTGTAAGATTGGCAGCTACCTCAGAGCTACCTTGCAAAGATTCCACCATTCGTTGCAACCACCAATCACAGTTAATATGGATCCCAACGTGTTTTTGTCAATAAGTATGTTTTCTAAGTCACAAACAGTGCTTCCAGATTTGGTATTGGGGGAACAGTTTTAGGTCTGACTGCAGTGTGATGTTCAAGGACACCCTTAGAAGATGAGTTGTCGTGAGTACTCTTGTAGTATCGTCTTCATGGCTCACATAGATCATATGTGACACTGTTCAGCATGATTACCTATTTGGATGTAAACTCAGACACCTTCATTCATGCAGTTTTTGGAGCATTTGCTTAGATTTGTGGGCAATGTTATATGTGTTAGTATTGCATGGTGACAACATTTTGCTGCCACTATTTGATGACTTAGATATCCCTAGAGGAAGCATTATTCTGTCCAACACAGCATGATGGTGTATGGTTTATCACTTCATCAAATATTACCCTCAGGAAGGGCAGAGTATAATGCAGTCCTGGCCACTGTGCAGATTTATCTGACTACATAATTTCAGGACAGTTGTATTGACAAGCTATGTTATTTGACAGGAGGTACATTTCAGTTATCGACTGCACAGTTGATATGTCACATTACCCAGAGACACATTTGTTGTGTAAGTGCTATTTATTGAAAAGTGCTATAGTGGTATATGTACATTGTCCATGATTGTGAGTCCATTATAGTGACATCTTCCATTGTGATCCTACACAAGGGGTAAAGGGAAATGGTTTTGACATGCTGGGGTGATGTGTCAGACAGTGCAGAGGGACAGGATTTGCCAATGAGTAAGAGAGAGACAAGCACTGGACAGGCTGACAAGATATACAGTGGTTAGCAGAACAGTCATTGAGTACAGTTGTAAGACTGGCATGTTACAAAACGCTGGACCTTGTAATAGTTGGCCATGTGGCAGGGACTAGTGCTTCCGGGTACTTTTCCATGTGAAGGTGATCTGTTCCATGTCTTCTTCTTCTGATGTGTGTGTTGCCTCCTCTGTCCTTGGTGGTGGTGGTTGTGAAGGGGCAACACACACCTCAGTGTTAGAAAACGTGGAGTCAGACATCCTGGTCACTGCTACCTGTGAAGGTCTTAAGGGCAGTACTGCTGCAACGAGGATCTGCTGATTCTTAATAATAGCAGCCTCTTGGCCTAAAATTTTACTGGGAAGAACCACATACACTAACAAAACAATCTAAGATTCAACTAAAACAAGTATTTTGGGACTTTACCCTTAACAGCCCTCTCTACAGCAAGGATCTAGGCAGACTTACTTTAAGTTTCCTGGATATCAAACCATTACCGTATGCTGAGGAATGGATAGATACTATCCAACCTAGACGAGCAAAAGTTTTATTTATGAAGCTTCGATATGGGACTCTCCAGGTTAAGGCTTTTACTTCTAAATGGGGTCCCTCCAATGGGAAAAGACAAGAGGTGATTTGTGGGCTGTGTAATATGGAGACTCCTGAAACGGCGGACCATGTCCTTTTAAACTGCAATGCCTATGATAAACCAAGGAGGAAATGGCTTCGACCTATTTGCAGGAACGTTGGAATCAGGAACTATAATGAAGCAGCAAGATTCTTGAGATCTAGTACGATACCATACGTTGTTTTTGGTTTAAGCCGGTTTTTACTAGCAATTTCATTTATTAGAGACAAGGCGGGCCTAAGGCTCTAGGATTCAGTTATTTATTCATTTTATTTTAAATAGTCCTCCCCTACCAAAACAAAATAAGTGCCTGATGGCACTGGAGGCAAAATCTAAGGGCTTTATAAAAATGTAATACTGTAATTGATTCTTATTTATAGCTTTTAAGATTAATATTTGCTTCTATCCAGACAGTCGGTTTTAGTAGCTAAATGAATATTAATTGTTGTTGGAATAATGTGTCTTTTATAATACTTGATTGTCTGCCTTTTTTGGCCTTCAGCCGAATATAGGCATGTATGGGAAAAAGAAATCGTTGGGCGTAGAGATTTTCACTCAGCTCTTAAAAACTAGCAAATCAAGACCACATGTGATGGTGGTAGGCACATTGCCAAGATTCTTAGAGGCACTTTGGTATGCTAGGGACAAATGTCTTACAAAACAAGCACTAAAATTCTATCTTTACAATGGTCATTTTTTGTGCTTACTTATAGTTCTAGAGACCAAGTGAACTTTCTTGCCAGTACACAGCCATTGCTATTAACAGTCAGATATCAATCCCATTTGTTTTGTGCACACAGATTGTATTTATGGTCATTCTATAATATTCTTGGTGTTTTGTAAAGTGATGTGTACTGTGTATTTCTACAGTGTTTTAATCGATCATTTGCTTATTCTTTTCTTTTATCTAACTGTACTGTATGACCTTGGGGGAGTCCTGGATTTTATTTTTTTTAATCTTATGATGGGTCTGGTTTTACTGTTTTAACCAAATCGCTTTTGTTTTCTTTTAGAAATGTATGAATTGTGTCGGTATGCTTTTATGGTATTGTTTTACCGAAATAAAGCTGAAATTGAAAAAATAATAGCAGCCACATCACGATGGTAGGCAGACAGGTCGGCCATGAGGGGGTCATGATTGCATTCGTGCATGCAGTGGAAGGTTTGGGTGCGAGGTGTTGTGGCAACTCCCTTACTGCAGAGGTAAATTCCTTGACAGTTTCTTGTAGTCTTTGCAGGATGGAGGTTAGGGCTTGCATGGCTGCTGCCTGATCTGCATATGACATCATGCACGAACGCACCCCCTCTAGGTTGGCTGCCATAGTTTGCATCCCCACCCGCACCTCATTGGCCAGCTCCCGCTGTACCCCAACTACAGTTCTCTCAAAGCTGGTGCCAGTGTCGTCTGAGTCCTCAGCTGTATTGGAGCTGGCAGGTCTTACAATTGGGGTGGTGGGTGGATCCTCTGCGATGGCTGCTTGTTCTGTGCTCCTCCTTGTGACTGAAGGTGGGGTCTGGAGTGTTCCAAGGACATCTTGGATGGTCTGCTGGGGAATGTTTGTCAGCTCGTCATCCATGTCATCAGGGTATTCTGAGACAGGCATATCCGCAGGAGATCCATTGTCCTCTGAAATGAAATAGGGTACAATTGTTGTGGCTTTTGTGATGTGACATGCCTGCCTTGTGATGATTTCACATTGTGACCTTATTTCCTGTTCATTGCTCCAGTCTTTCAGATGGGCATTCTCCCAGGCCTTTGGCCCACCTGCATGTCACATGTTTAGTATTAAGTTATTGGACTTCTCAGCATCATCTCATCTAGTCTTATTTTAGGCCGAAGAGTGAATTGCCACCTTCTTGTCCTACTCAGGCCTCCATCTACATCCATTCTCATGGTGAGACCTCTCACTGGCTGTGGGTGCTCTGATGGCACTAGCAGCACACTTAACAATCCGGACCTGCCCCAGTCTCTGATCTTTCACATCCACTTATATGTAGTTGACATGTAGCGTATCCTAGGCATAGCATTGTTATGGCACGATGTGGATGTTGGCATTGGTAATGTGTACAGCTGATGTTAGGGAATGTGTGGCAGATTGGATTGCCCTGATAGTCGTAGCAGTGTCCTATTTCATCCTCTGACTGTGCAGGTGTATTTCATAGACCAGTTACATGTGTCCTCCCCCTCAATGCTGTTGTCTGAGCAGTATGCCATTTGGGATGTTACATTGTGACCCAGGCACAGGAAGGACCTTGACATATGCAGCATGGGTGTGACCTTAGTGCTGTGTAGCTCCTAATGTTGATGACATTGGCTGATGTTTGCGACAACTATGGGCATTGACATTTGACAGGACTGGAGCCTTTGTCTTGTTTCAGGGGATTATTGGAGTTGTCATCCTCAACCCTCTAATTTAGATGTGTTTGATCCATGGGGAAGTTACTGCCATTGGCTACTGGAGCTGCACACAGAGCGGAGATGGTAGTGGCAACTGGTGTCACTGTTACATTCCAGTTGTCGGTATGACTAGAGATTGTTAATTGGGCCCTAGTTAATGTAGGGGGTATAGTGGCTGACGTGTGCCGGGATGTCAGTTTGACATTGCGCTCTTCCCTCCTGGTGTGGCTTTACCTTTGCTCCATCATTGTCATGGCAGCATGTCCCTATGGGACTGTTGTTGGTGTAGTGTTATGGTGTGCCCCAGCTTCTCTCTGTACAGGCCATGCCCCCATGCCATACCCCTTTACCCATGCCACTCCATGTATTTGATGACTTTCATGCATTTTGTGGTCCGTATCCCCCCTGCTTACAGTTGACATTAGTGCATCTTAATTCCCCATGCGACTTACCGTGCATGTGTGTTGTCTCCTGGTAGTCTGCGCTGTCCTGTCCTTGAATCCCTGTGACGTTCTCCTCAGGGATGACGGCTGCCACCATCTCCTCCATGTGGTCCAGGACCTCCTAGTGTGCTGGACTCCCACCTCCAGTCTGCAGTGCTGCTTTCTGTTCCTGGACATCTTTTCCTTGGTCCTGCGCTTGCAGTCATGCCAGCGTTTCTTGTACTCGATGACTGTTCTGCGTACTTCTGCCACACTGTTAATCTTGTCAACAATTTGTTGCCATATTGCCTCTCTCCTACTGATTGGCAACTTTGAGGTGACAAACAGTTGGTGCTGGTGTTCCGTCACCTCTTTAACCAGAATTCCCTGCTCCTCTGCGCTGAAGCAACACTTTCTTTTCTTCTTAAAAGTGTCCTGGTTCCTGTGTGGGTGCTCCTGGCTGGTTCCTGGTCTGTTGTCATCTTCCTGGGGTCTGTACAGGCATCTGAGATCCATTTTGGCTCTGCTCCGCTGAAATGGCTGTGTTCGCGGGGAATTTTGATGATATTACGTCTAAAAACACCACATATCCGGTGTGCGGTGTCGTAAATCGACCCAAAGTCATTTCCGCTGCGTTAACGTAATTTTGCTTTACGACTTGACGCTGCGGTGTGCGTAAAAAAAATGACTTACACCTGTGGTTTGCGCCGCTGTGCGTCAAAGTATAAATTTGATGCCCACACGGTGCACCAAAATGGCGTTAGCCGGCGGTAATATTTTTTACGCAAAACTGTGCCAAAAAGTATAAATATGGGCCTATATTTTTTTTTAAAACCTTTAAAATTCTTAGCTCCTGTTCTAATTATTGGATTATTTTCACTTTGGGGTAATTTCTTTCATCAACATTTATTTTCTTTTTATAATTGTATTTGGGGTTTTTATTTTTTGATGTTTAAACATTATTCATATATTATTATAGCATAAATACTTCCTATTTTGCCCTAATGTTAACCTGTCTGCCTTGTTCAATATCTACTGGGTCGTTGGGCACATATTCATTTAGCGACTTTGAAGGTGGACACTAAGTAGTAATTTTTCCACAGTTGGCACAAAAGTTGTACGCTAATTTCTTATGATACCCTTAAAGTTCAACATTACCTATCTGACAAAACAGTCCCTTATGACTTTAATGACTTTGGCACAGATTTATATTTATGTATTTATGTAAACTATTACAGTATCCCAATGTGATGCATGTCTTGTCTGCTGTCTTACTGGTGCATAGAATCTTAATTCACTTGTAGTAAAGTGGATGTGTGATAAATCACATGGTGAGAGAATAACAATACAACAATGAAAAATATTAAACTGAAAAAAACATTGTGAATAAGTATTTCAAAGTATATTTGTCCCATTTAGATGATCAAGGGCCTAATATAGTGTTCGGCGGTTGGGTTACTCCACCACAAACATGACAGATATCTCATCTGCTGTATCGGTCATGTCTGTGAAGAAGTAACATGTCTTCCCAACTCAGTCCCTAAGTATGCTTCCATATACAGATAATAATATGCAACTGTTATTCTCTCACAAATGTGGCAGACTTTGATAAGGTTGAGTGGATATACATGATGCTTGAGATTGAATAGCCTTTAGCAAAACTTTACCTCACTTTATCATTAACATACTTACATTTCGGATGTGAGTGTAGAAGCTGCTAAAATTTAAGAAAGTTTATTACCAACAGGTAAAGTAATTTAGTTCACCACACTTACTCCCTTGTCGCTGCTTCATGGCCTTCAACTCCCTCTCCAAGTCAGGGTAGCCCACTGCTAGAATGCATAGCATTCATTGGGGTCAGAAACTGTTGTACCAGCTTCTTTTGTTGGGAGTACATTCCAAGTTTTTGCAAGGCTCTAATGCAAGTCCACCAGTGAGATTCTTACACCTATTGCTCCCATGGATGTTGTGGTATTTAAAAATGCCCACTGCCTCTTTGCCTGGCAACAGCACACTAGATATTCTTTTTGTAATGAGAGCTGATCTACAGAGACTTTGATTAAAACATTTATTACTATCAATTAATCTTCAAAAGTAGAGATGTGAACAGTTTTCACCTATTTGTTTGTTATTACACTGACAGAAATACAACTCACCTTCCTGTAAGAATATGATGCACAATGGAGTATTTTGTATGACAGATGTGATATCTGCTACCTTTCAAGAATATTGCATGTTCAGCATTATATTTAATAATCAAAAACATACCCATAGTATATTTGTATTGCAAATATAATGTAACTTCATGTGACCATAACTCAAATTATTATGATGAGATTTGTGGCCTAATTAATGTATGTTTTCCTTGTTATTTCAGTGTAAATGCATTACTATGTGATGAAAAGTCACTACAACATAGTACTAGAGCATTCACATTTTTAAATGTTTTGTTTTCTATGTGTTTTCTATGTGTGACCTATATGTCACATTCAATGAAGTAGGAATTAATTCTATAAGTGTCAGTAGCCCATTGCGTTTAAATATCTACACGTCATGGACTACAAAGGACACAAATTAATACTTGTATGCTATTTGTATCAGAGCAGTGTATCACATTTTGGTTGGCACAATAAAAAAATGATGTGAAGTAGTAAGAAGTTATTTACCACAGCCAGGGCATCACTTGGTTTGGTCAGTGCCATGTCATAAAATGCGTATGTCTTTTGATAGGGGTGTGTGAAATATGCGTAATTTGCTGTAGTGTATTTATGTGAAATAATTCTGAAATTACTCAAACAGTCCATTTGGGTAAAAATTCTACTTGAAATTTGTAATTTCTATTTACTGTCTAGTTGCTCACATTAAAACACTGCTGTTAGAGTTTGGATATGTAGTTTTGTGCTCAAACTTTACCTGAAACCTTTGGCATCCATACACATTTCACCAGGCATGCATCCCACACCTGCACAACATACACAACACACAATATACTATCACACACAATACACTCACTCACATCACAGCACCTACACCTCATCACTAAAGTTTAATTCCACCTTTTATTTTACACTACCTCACCATCTTTACCACCACTACCATGTCCCCACAAAAACACCCATGTTTCATTGATGATGAGTTGAGGGTCATGGTGGATGAAATTGTAAGGGTAGAGCCACAACTTTCAGGAGCACAGGTCCAGTAAACATCAATAAGCAGGAAAATGGAGTTGTGGCAGAGAATAGTCTGAATTCTGTGGGCAGCTATCCATGCTCAAGGGAGGACATCAATAAGAGGTGGAATAACCTCAGGGGGAAGGTACGTTCCATGGCATCCAGGCACCAGCTGTCGGTACTCAAGACTGGCGGTGGACCCCCACCTCTTCCCCCTACTTTCACACCTTGGGAAGAAAAGGTCTTGGACATCCTGCATCCTTAGGGCCTGACCGGGATACCTGCTGGAGTCGAGTCTGGTAAGTCCACACAACATTCATGTCACCAAATAGTTTTGTCTTGCTTGCTCCCTCACCACCTTACCCCGCCTCAATTACCAAATCACCCACCACTCCTCTGTGCCAAATGTACAAATACCCCTCTCTGGCATGACAACTCACCTGGCTCCACAGTCCTTGGGAATGGCATGTGAAGTATTGGGAACTAGCAGTGTGTGTATCTCACACAACAACACTAGTACTCAAACTTAAACATCACTTGTTGCCTTACTTAGAGCAACTGTGTGTTCCACTTTTCCCATAGGTAATCTTGCCATTGTCACCATGGAGAGGACACCAGAGATTGCCACAACCCTGGATGAAGGCCCCAGTGAGAACAACACTCCTGGATGCTTGGACACTGATGACGAAGCTGGCCCATCAAGGACACCTGGTCAGTCTGCAACTGTCAGCCTCACTCTGCCTACATTGACTCCTCCCAGCCCTATTACATCTTCATCACAGGCAACCATTTGCCCCAAACCTGTGTCCCAAGGACAGTCTCTTCAATGGTGTAACCCCCACTACAGGTGCCTGAGTCACCTAGTCACTCCTGATAAGGAAGGTCCTGCCACCAGTGGGAGTGGGTACACTGTGCCAGGGGCACAGGCACATGGGGGTACTGTGTGTGAGAGGGATGGTGCGGGCCAGAGGATTGGTGCTCAAAGGGACAATACTGACCAGGACACCATCTCCCAAGGGACATCAACACTACCCTGAGTGGGTCTGGCACCCAACCTCAGGCCTCTTCCACTAGTAATGATTCACCAGGAACTTCAACATCTGCAGCTGCTAGTGGAATGGAGGCCCTGTCAGGGGAAGGACATGCCTCAGACACCCCACCCTCTGTAACTGAAAAAAACCCATGGAAATGTGGACGTCCACCCAGACATCTGGGAGGAGCAGATGCCAAGACCAAACCCACTGCCAGGAATTGAACGTCTCCTGATTGGTTCCCCTTGTGTGCCACATATACACTCTGTTGACTGCTCTGAAACCTAACTCCATTTTCCAATGGTTCAAGGACACTGGCCTCCAAATGGTGTAGCAGCTACCCAGATTATTTCAGCCACCATGACTGACACCGTCACTGTTTTCTTTGTGATATTATGGTTTACAATCACTCATATAGATGAGCATTCTCTAATAAATACCTTTTAAACACAGGTCCTGTGTAAGTTTGATGTTAATATCCATCTGTCATGTATGACAACCCTTGCAGCAATATGTCCCTTTCTAATTTACAACCTTTGTTATGGTCACCACACCTGTACTGTAAAACCAGGATACATCTTACAGTGGGACTGTAACATAGACATGACAATATACAGCTGTATTGTACATCTCCATATATTTATTTGTAGAATTGCAATCAGCAGATAGAGGAGTACTGGTGGTGACTTCAGAATGTCAGCTTAGTTGTCATACACAACTATTCCACAGGATACTGAAGTTAGGGACATATTAGTCTTTCTACAACCCAGGAGGCAAACAGATTGGTTTTATGTATCACCAGGTAAAGCCTTATTACATACCCATACCTTAGCCTCCTAATAGCCATACCTCATGATATAGACAGAGTTCATTACTGATGTCCACAGTCCTGGAACTTTTCACTTACCATGGTCAGGTAGCTGTAGGCTTGCCACTCACCTATGTCAGTCCTCAGAGACAAGTGCATTGGTCTGCAAAGTAGCAACACACTGACAGCCATGTACAAGGTAGGTCATGTACAACAGAAACCATTGTGATGGTAGAGGCTCTGGATTTCACATTACGATATGTGTCAGACACATGTGGACACACACATTGCACCATCTGACCACCTCCAGTACCAAATAGTTTTTCTTAGTGGAAAAGCACACTGGCATCCCATTGCTCTGACAGTCTGGCCAAATAAGTCACTCCACAAACTCATGCAAAACAGTACCTGGTTTCATCCATGCCCACTTCTCATGCCTGCCCCCGAATCCCATCTGCCTGTGACACTGTAAGAGATTTCCAAATGAGGATGAGCCAAACAGAAACTCTGCTAATCTGCGATTGACAAAGTCAAGGGATAGGACAGATTTGTACACATACATCGCTTTTACAAATCATTAATACAAGTGTGACTTTGCTTGTGCATTTACAAATCAGGGCACTGTATAACTAACTGTCCTGCACACAATACGAAGTAACAATCTGCATGCATATCTGAGTCGCTGGCATTGAAGCAAGCTAAGACCTCACAGATGGTGGTAAATAGAAGATGACATGTCAGGCATAAATTATACAATACACCATGGTATCTAAATTCCAAAAACACATCACATACCTTTAGTCAGTTGAAGTACTGATTGATGAGATCTGCCCTGATGTCTCCAGCATCATCTTCATCATGCTCATCTTACTTGAAAAATTTGCCTTTCCACTCACAGGATCTACAGGCTCCCCCTCATATGGAATGAATGGTGTCTGACATCTCAGGGCAAGGTTGTGGATGGGTAGAGGAGCGATCCTTCAGATTTGTTGAAGCTGCAAAATCTTGCCTTCAGGAGTACAAAACTCTGCTCCAATACACGCCTTGTCCTTCCGTGGGCCTGATTGAAGAGGACTTCCCCTGGCATGGTTGGGTACCTCACTGGTATCAACAACCAAGGACGGTTTGGATAGCCAGAGTCACCTGTAAGGAATAGGTATAACAACACAAACATATGTCTTGGACATGCACATTTGTGATAGCAGGAGAAAAACTTTACAGACAGACATGACAAATATTATGACTTACCAACCAGCCAGGCCCTCTCTGTGTACAGTGGTGTCATTAGCAGTGGCATATTGCTGTTCTGCATGAAAAAGGAATCTAGACTGATCCAGAATACTTTGCACATACTTGTGAAATGTACGGGTCAGCCAAACAGACCACCTGGACATTGATGGAGTGATAGTTTTTCCTGTTTCTATATACCTGTTCATTGGCACTGGGGGTAAGCAAGGCTACATGGGTGCCATCTATGGCTCCAACCACATGTGGAATGTGTCCCAAAGCATAATGCTCTACCTTCGCATAGGTCAAGTCCTCAGGATGGGGAAATCTGATGTAGCTGTCCAGGAGTTTCAACAATGCAGACAGTACAGCCTTCAAAACCAGACTGAACATGGGCTGAGAGATCCCTGCAGTTAGGGCCACTGTATTATGAAAGGAACCCAGTGGCCAGGAAGTGTAGCACTGACATGACTTGAATGACGGAAGGAATGCTATTGGGATTGTGAATAGGAGGCATCAGATCTGGCTCCAGCTGACAACAGAGATCCATGTTTGTATGCCTATCCAGGTGAAAGATTTGTATTACGTGTCTCTCCTCCATGATGTGCAGGTCTACTAGTGGGCGGTACACTGAAGGTTGTCTCCCGCGTCTCATGCCAGGGTAACTATGTGGGGCAAAAACAGATTCCAGGTGAATGATCAACTATACATCATGACTATAATCACATATAAGTCACACATATCTCAGTATGTCAGATGAAATATATGAAATTTGATTTATAGCACATAGCTATGCATTCTATGACTTTTCCCTGATTCGGATCCCCCACCCCCCCAGATGTGCATTACATGCATAAATATGTGACTGACAGTAATTGATCTACCTAGTTTACATGTGAGACATATTTTGTGCACCTTTACTCTATTTAGTTAAAAAGTAGTATGTTGACAATAGATTTGCATGTCCATAACCAGCCATACCTCTTTTACAAAGCCTTTACTAATCACGTGCACACTGAGACTAACAAACATGAAGGCAGCACTTAAAACTTGTTTGTAGAGACTAGTTTAAAGTAAATGACACACCTTACAATACTTTTCCATACATATATTTGCCTCAAAATGGCAGCTGCCTGACCTACTGTACTGGAAATGAGGAAGTGACCTAACTCTGCCGGCGGATGTTGTCATGGCAATTGGCGGTTGTAGCCACGCTGGATTTTGCCATTGGACACATTGCTGCCTTTGGCAGACTTGGGCCAATGGCAATGTCCTCCGGCGGTGACAGTCCTGTATGTGGCAGACGTGACCACCATCTTCTGCAGTATTCCTCACTTGACTCCTGACATTGCTGCCAGCAAGACCTCCATGACCTGAGCTGCTGTGTACTGCCTCTGAGAGCTATCATGCCAAGTCCTGCAGGTGAGAGGGCCCCAGCCTTCACTCCAGAAGAGGTGGAGAACCTTGTGGATGAGGTCCTACCCCTGTATGAACAGCGATATGGTTCACCAGAGGAGCAGGTGAGTCCAATGGTATACCAATGTGTGAAAGGTGGAGTGTATGAGGGTGTAGATGAAATGTGCAGAACTGAATGATTGAGTTATCGTGTTGGTGTATGGACATGTATAAAAAGGTTGAAGATTGTAAAGTGTCAAAAAATTCGGACAATGCAGCGAGGGTATGTGACTCAACCCCACGTGAAACAGACCGAGCATACACATTAATGACAATGATTTGAAAATTCTGCTGAAACAAAATTTGCATGCCCATTAGATCAACACAGTCAATATCTAATATCATGTGTTCACATTGCAGTTTCTTATTTAAAAGTATTTACAGGCCTCCTTTGGCACGGTCTAAGCCCTTCACTGGTGGTTGCGCAGGGATACTAAATGAGAGAAACCCATCTATATTGGTTTCACCCTCAGCCCAGGTTTCCTGAAACAAAGAAATGTCCTGATTGTTAATATACATAATCCATTCTGGATTGGCCAATTTCCTGTTGAGGCCGGCTAGGTTCCAAGTCATTAAAGTTAATTCATGATTATCTGGCTCAATTCCAAAGGTCGAACATCCAGGGTCCCTGAAGCCTACTTCCTCATTACAAATCCTAGGAGACACCACCCTATTACTCACATCCGTATGCATAACCCCAGAGCAGATCCCCACCGATACTACCTGACCATTAGCTAGTCATACAGGGTTTGATAGCAAACAGGTAATTTTTGTCATCATTGATGGATCATTTCCCTGGAAAAAAAATGGACTACCCTGAATAGCGGTAGGGCAAACACCAGCTGACTTCATTGTGAATCTAGTCCCCCCTACTCGACTCCCTATACTGGTGGGTACGTAAATCAAAAGCCATAAGTTGGTTCACCATAATCTTATCAGAAAAGTCAACAGAAATTGTATCAAGATTTAATCTCGGGAAACTACATCTTTCTGCTGCAAGAATACCCGAACGAATAACTGAAAGACAGTTCAGTCGGATACGTATCCAGTGTATTACCTTGTTAACCAAGGAATCATGATTCTCAACAGATCCTGGTGTCAATTTTGGGACGTTAACCATATAAATTATATTGTCTCCACTATTCGGGCTCAGATCCTGGGTCCTAGTTGCTAAACCATTGGTGTCCTTACTAGAGGGAATATTGCTGTTGATCAATGGATCCAGTGACTTAATCAGGGGTGGGAGGGAGGCCACCCTCCCTGCCAGCTATTTTAGAGACATCATGCCCCCTTGCTCTTTAGAGACCTCAGGGTAAGTAATATTGCATATCTGATCTCCCGGAAGATCCTTGCAACTAGATGCTCCATTGAGCCCTCCTCTATTACTAATGTGATCACTTGTGGAACTTCACTGGTGATCCTCAACGCCAAAAGTAGGCAATTGATCGCAAACTGGGGGTCTTACTGACCCCCTTAAGTGGGTATCATTTGGTGTATTTGATTTAGTCATAACAAAATTATCGTCCCCCCTTGCCTCCTCACCAATCCACTGACGTTTGCAGCTACATTGGTGGATCGCTTTCTTCTTCATTAAATCTGTTAGTGCTAGAACCAGGCTCCTAACTTCATCCACCCTCTGTAGAATAAGAGCCATATTAGTCCCATTATCTAACGATTCCAATCCTTTGGAATCGGACTGGGGCTTGGTCAGAGTATTATCATAGATGGCTACTCCGGGCACGGATTGAAACGTGCCCAAAAGTGAATCTCCTTCCTCTGAGAGTGGGTTGAATCGATTGGTGCACACTATATTTGGGACTACCCTTACTGCTGGACTTAACGGGAGAGGAGGGGGCATTGCTGCCTCAAGGACGGAGCCCTTCTGGTGGGGAGGAGAGCTAGGGGCACTGCAAGATATTACTGGTAATGGGGACCTAACAATATTTTTTGGAATGAGCACTTCCTCCCGCCCAACATCCTCTAAAATAGTGTCTGGTAGCTGCCTCCTCCTCTTCTTGATAAAAATCCGGGATTTTCCTATCTCAAAACAAATCCTTTTGAACAGGTGTGCTCCCGGTTGAATGAATGTTCAAAATAGCCTCTACTTCCTCAAATAAAAGATCAATTTCATCAAGAGGTTTCGGTCCACAAGCAGATGCCAATTTCGCTTGTTTGCTTTTTAAGTTTTTTTATGCCTTTAACTGGCACTTGTAGATCAACAGTCTTCCTTTTCCCCATGATGAATAAATTATGTGACAACCCGTGTAAGGAGGGAAATGAGACCTCTAACTTGCTTATATGTCCCTTCTTCACCAACCAGAGTGATAGGTCCAGCCTGGCCTCTTTCGGGCGATGACGGGCAAAGACGGGCGAGCTCTGGCCAACAGTTATCAGGTGCCAGGGAGTCTGGGGGATGTAGTCCCACCCCAGGCTAGTGGAGAATGCCGATAGTGCGTCCCACACCGCGTGAGTTCTGCCAACAGTTATCAGGTGCCAGGGAGTCTGGGGGATGTAGTCTCACCCCAGACCAGCGGAGAATGCCGATAGCGTGTCCCCGATCTATCTTCCTTGATCCACAACATATATTGCAGAATGAACATCAATAATGGTGTGAGAAATAATAGTGGAGCCATACCATGTAATGGACCTTCTTGTGGCCTGATCCTATGTTTCTAGTCAATACCTGGTACTGATCATGCATGTTGTATGGCTGTCTCCACTTCACACATGGCCTGGCTGCAAATGGTAATTTGGTAAGGGGTTTGAACTGTGAGGAAGTGTATGTTAGCTTACTTGCTGTGATAGAAGTTTATCACCACTTGTTTTGGGATGGTGCATGTGTACATAACTTTCTCCTCTTGTCTGTGTCATCCATGCAGGTAAAAAAAATTGAATCTGGAGTGCCATCGCCAAGCATGTACAGACCCTGGGGGTCCACAACTGGTGAAGCACCCACAGTAGAAAGCGGTGGGAGGACCTGAGATGCTGGGTCCGGAAGACCGAAAGGCCCAGCTGGGGATGTCCTCCCAGGAAGGGAGGGGTAGGCATCGGACCTTGATCACCCCAATTGCCTGCATTTTTGTGGTGGCCTACCCTGTGTTGGATGAGCATTTGAGGGCAGCACAGCAGCTGCCAGGGGGTTAGTACTGACTAGACACATTTACATCCCTCTGCCAGTTCAGTGTATGATGTGTAAGTATCTAAGCTGTAACAATATGGTACGTGCTAAAGGTACAGGGTCTCCTAGGAACACCTAGCAGTATAGGTCATAACACTGATACACAGGTGTGGACAATCTATTGTGTACAGGGACATATTACTCACCTATGTTAACCCTATTGTATAACAGCATGTGTTGATGCACATGTGACTGTGTCATATGTGTACCAATATACTGCTCTATATATGCCCTGTTGGTTCATCCTTCCCACCTACCAATCCATACTTCAAATATCCTGCTGGTAAGTTGTCCAGGTTTTTGGCCTCTGTCCATTCCAATGCCCCTGGGTCTAACTCTATGTGTAACATAGGGTCTGGCAGGTGAGAAACAGTCCAAATATTCCTGATTTGTAAAATAAATCGCAAGTTCATGTGAGGGTGTGATCTCATTCAGAGATTTCACATAGCATTCTTGCTACACTTACTCAGAGGTGTGAGGAGATATCCCCTTTGTTAAGTGAGGAATGTACATTGGCACCTGTAATGTTTAATGAGGACGGACATCCTACATGTTGTAAAGCATGGTGGTATTACTAGATTCCTAGTGCAAGACATTTCATTGACATGAGAGTTCAGACTATTTGTATCATGTGCACGTTCATGTGAAGGTAAGTGGCTACCCTGCTATTCCCTAAGCCAATGTTTTGTGTGCACGCTACATAGGGCAGGACATCTTCTATATCAGTACAATACACACTGTATTTAGCCAACATCATGTACTCAGTGCTAGTTCCTGCCAGTTTTCAGATTTGTGATTCAACTTTGGTATAGTTACTTTGGTATTGTGATTCTGTTCTGAAGGATTTTAGTATGGCAACCCTCAATATTTGCACTGACCTAATTGTGTTGCAGGTGTTGTAGTTGCCAATCACATGTTGGTGAAATGGTATATGTTGTGAGTAAATTGGCTTGTGTCTAGGTGTATGCCTTCATCATGGTTATCTTAGAAGGGTTTATGTCAGTGTAACTTTACTCTAAAGATGTAACGTCACTAAGGTCACTCATGCCTGAAATGTGGATGATGATGTTGGTACTTAGATAATGTTATTTTGATGTTGCCACTCATCATGATACGTTGAACTGTATGTTGTCTCCATGCACATGACAGGTGTCCATTGTATTTAAGGTGTTGGTATACTCCTTGGGGTTGTCTGTGGGTGAATCCTGTTGCTAAGAAGCCCCTTATTAGTGTACCTGAATCCGTTTTCTAGGAGAGAATGACTAAGATGAGTAGGTCCACAAAGTCTGTATCAACCCTTGTGACAACACAATTGATACATGTGTTCCTGAAATGGGTGTGGAGTCTATTATACTCCAAATTTGGATATGCCAAATAGGATAGATGCATATGAACTGTTTTCCATTGTGAAGGTTATCAACACAGTGACAAATGATGTATGTGATTGTTAAGAACATGCTGTCTTGTTATTAACATTTGATGTGGTAACTTTTATGGAACATGGCATCTGGTAATGCACTGAGCATGAATAGATTTGGAGTATGTATAATTTGCAAATCTATGTTGACACTAATTCCCATTGCGGATTTTTGCTTGACAGTGATATGGGCATATGGACCAATTTCATGTTGTCAATTCATCTTGTGTTGGAATTGTTTGTGTGATAGCTGTACTGTTATGATGGTGATGTTGTCGTCAGATAGGTGGCTTATGATGGTGTGTGACATTGTTGGCATATAGGGCCTCATTATAAGATTGGTGGTAAAGGCTGCCTATCACCACGGTGACAGCCGACAAAGGGCGTCGCTGCAGCTAACATCCGTCCGCCAAATTATGACCACAGCCGGGCTTCGGCCACAAGAAGGGCGGAAATCCGACTGTGGCCACACTGATGGATGGTGTTAAGGTGGTGCTGCTACTACCAGCAGTGCCACGCAGGTAGACCACCGCCAGCTGTATTATGACAAATAATACGGCCTGGCGGTAATCTGTTGGCAGGCATTGCTGGCAGTAACAGCACCCCGGCCGCTGCCGGGAGACCCCCTGGATGCAGGTAAGTCAGGTTTCTAACAGAAGAGCAGGGTGGGGGTGCTGTGTGTGAGTGGGGTTGTGTGCATGAATGTGTGAGTAGTGTTGTTTGCGTGTGTGTATGCATGTGTGAGAATGCATGTATGAATGGTAATATGAATGCATGTCTGCATGTCAGTGTGAATGTGTGTACCGATGTGTGCAAGAATGAATGGATGCATGCGTGTATGAATGCGTGTATGCCTGTGTGAGTGAGTGTGTGTATGCATGGTTCGTGTCTGCGATTGTGCGTGTATGGGGGTTACGAACGCCACAAAAACCATGGCGGTAGGCAGGGTCAAAATGCCGCAGACGGTACATTAGCTAGTGTATCTCTGGGTTGGAGTTTGTTATCTCTCGCCCTGTGGCTGCTACCGCCATGGCAGTCGGAGTGGTAAATTGGTGGGTTGGCTGCAGCCAACCCACCATTGTCATAATGTGGAGGTATGTGCAGCCAGCCTGTTGGCGGCACTACCACCACATCATCGCTGTCCGCCGGGGTCATAATGACCCCCATAGTGTTGTAGAATGTACGTAGTTGTAACATGATGTTGTCTCAAAACGGTTTGTATGTGGGGATCTATTACACATATATGTTATGGTAGTGTGTATAGTGTGACGTAAGAGTATGAAAAGAATGTGATGACCCTATCCCTCTCTCTGTATTTTCAGCATCAGCAGGAGAAGGAGACGAAACACAGTGGGGAAGCCGCTGGCCACCAAGCCCAAGTCATGATTCCAGTGACACCGAGGGACCCAGTGGCCAGGAAGGCAAGGGTAGTGCAACGGGGGAGACAGGATCCACATCTTCATCTTTGGAATCTCCAGTGGACACTCCCTGGAGGTGGCTGACCCATCTGGGACCACCCCAGCCCCATCTCTGTCCGCCATCCTCTTACTACCACCACCCTTCCTGAAGCTCCCCACCCAGTTGGCTGTGCCCGCTCACCCATGAGGGTGGGCATCTCCTTTGCTGCACGCATCACTGCCCCAGCCCCTGTTAGCCCTGGTGTCTTCAGTGAGAAGGATATTAACCTCCATAGGTCAATCTCGGTGGGTCAGTCGACCATTGTGAATGCCATCCAGCGACTGGCAACTCAGATCCAACAGAGTAATGCGTTCCTAGAGGACATTCAGGCTCTGGCCTCCACACTGATGGCAGCCAGTTACTCTTTGTCTTCCGTCCCCCTCCACCTTCTTCTTCCCAATCCCAAATCCCTCTTCCCAGACACAGCCAAAGCACACAAACAGACAAGCATGCATCCGACTCAACATACAAGAATAGCTCAGACAAACATAAGCACCACAAGACACACCACCGTTATGCACAGAAGCAACATTCAGATGCACACACAGCAACAGTCACAACTGCCCTGACGCCACCACCACCCCAGCATCACAGACAGCACACCTGACATACCTGAAGACACCACACCAACATTCACAGATGCAGCCACTACGCTAATCCTACCCACAGACAGCACTAAGGCAGACCCTCAGACATCCACCCCAGTCACCACACCCGCAGACATCACAACCACTGACACACCAACATGCAGCACATCCACCATACCTGCAGTCACCACCCCAACAGACACTTACCCACCCACCACTGCATCCCCCAGCACCTCCATCCCCCTCATCCAAAGACACATAAACACCCTCACTCACCCACCCAACAGACACTCACCACACACAAGCACACCTCTCACAAACATGCACCCAAGACATCCACACCAACACCTCAGAGAACCACTCCCTCTCCCTCCACACCCAAACCCTTTTTGCTATGACTGTACTGTGTGTGTAAGAAGTCTTTCCTTTTGGACTTTCCCCTACTCCCCCTTGTGATGGCCCTAAACATTGTGTTTCCCTTCCCAAGTCTGTCCTTTCTACTTCCAAGGCCTCCCCTTCCCCCCTGCAAGTTCCCATGCTCCTCCCCCTGCCAAGAAGTCTACCCCTCCCAAATAATTCCACCCGCACCTACGCCAAAGCCTAAACCCCACCCTACCTGTGGCTGACATTGGCTGTGTGTCTGTATTTGTGTGTGTGTGGTGCTTGTGCTACATGTGTTGTTTAGAGGTTGTGTGCAGTGCTTTCGTCTCACAGTGCTGGGATGTGTGTTGTGTGATGGCCATGTGTCTGTTCAACACATTTTGTTGTCATGATACAGTGTTGACGTGTTTGTCGGTGTGTTGTATGGCTTTGTGTGCTTTGACTTTGTGCGTGTGCATGTTTTGTGCATGGTATGATACATACAATGTCCTGTGTATATTAATCGATGAGTAGTATGGTTGTGTAACTGTGTGTTCATTCCCTATTGGTTGTTTGTTGTGTTGTATGTGTGATGTGTCCCTGGGTAGTGTCCATTGTGGGTCCCTGCTAATGGATTGAGGTTGGTGCAGTTGTGTTGTAGTTGTGACGTGTTGTGGTGTTGTGTGGTTCTGTGTGAGAGTGGGCCTGTGCAGTGTTTCTGTACATGCTAGTGTGGCCGTAGAATGGGTACCGTATATGTGCATGTGTGTGTGTACAGCTGTATGTGAGTGTGCATGTCAGTGTGCTGTTACATGTGAGTGCCGCCCTCTCACAACCTTCCTGATTGCATGTTGTATGAGTGTAGATAAATTGACAATATACAACAAAAACTGGTGAATGTGTGTACTCATGGTTGCTGTCGGCTGCGGCAGCAAAGATTCCAAAGTCTTTGGGCGAGCAACAGGATGCTGGTTCCATGGCGGCTCCGGACGAGTATGGATTCCTGAAGGTGGGTGTCTCCTTTTATGTAGGTCGATTCCCCCTGGGTTTCTGTGGTGGTGCGACTGCAGCGGAAACCTTGGTGGTAAGCAACATAGTAATCTGTCGGCGGAAACATGGTGTCTGCCAGCCTGCAAGTGGCTACTCTCATCCGCCTCCCGCGGTCCTTGGCCCTGGCGGATTTTACCGCCAGGGTCAGAATGACCCCCTTTATCTCACTATATGTCACTGTACTATACTATACTCCACACCAATCACTGTTCCTACACTCTACTCCACTGTGTGAAACACGCACATACCAATCCATCACTATACAGCCACACACACAAGTCTGCCAGCCCAAAGTTCAGTGATAAACTGGCGGTAGCAAAACCCACACCGTTATGCCAACAGAACTATGCCCACAGCATTATGACCTACGAATCACCGCTGCGAACATTCAATGGAGGTAAACCATTGGCGGTGCATACTGCTGCGCTCAAAATACACACACTCAAACAAAACTACACCACATTGGGCAATTCAAACTACACACACCTGACACTCATACACACACCACACCCACACACCCACACCACTAGAAAACACACACACACACTACCCACAGCCCTTTACGAATAGAAAGAATTGCCACCAGAGAGAGACAGCTAGAGCTCACACACAACCAGAGCCACATAACACGATCACCTATACATCATCCACGCACCTTATATCACACACCCCAACACATCACCCCACACACCCTCACCCACACCACTCACACTACACCCATGGCACCACAAAGACACCCCAGGTTCTCAGAGGAGGAGCTAAGGGTCATGGTGGAGGAAATCATCTGCATAGAGCCACAGCTATTTGGATCACAGGTGCAGCAGACATCTATTGCTAAGAAGATGGAGCTATGGAGGAGAATTGTGGACAGAGTCAACGCCGTGGGACAGCACCCAAGAACAAGGGTTGACATCAGGAAGCGGTGGAACAACCTACGGGGGAAGGTGCGTTCTACAGCAGCAAGACACCAACTAGCTGTACAGAGGACTGGCGGTGGATCCCCACCTCCTACCCCACAACTAACAACATGGGAGGAGCAAGTCTTGGCAATCATGCATCCTGAGGGCCTGGCAGGAGTAGGAGGAGGACTGGACTCTACTACTATCACCCCCTACCTGCATGCCATCACAAACCCATACCCTTCCCCTCACTCCCATCACTTCACCACCTCCCACATACCCTACCATCACAACCCACTCATCCCAATACGAAGCCCTACATGTAACACAAATGCATGGACACCCCTCACAAACATGCATTGTTACCTATCACCAATGCATGCTCACTGGAGAGAATCACCTAGCCCACCAAATAGTAACTCACACAAAGGCAAATCTGCCAGGGCAACAACAACCATAGAGGCCAACACACCCATGCACATGATGTCACACACAGAAACAATAACACTGCATTTACATCCCCACAGGTACCCCAGCCACTGTCATGGGAGAAGAGGTGCCAGCAACATCCACTCCCCCGACAGAAGAGGCCCACAGTGATGATAGCAGCTCTGCTCAAGTGGATCTGAATGACCAACCTGGCCCATCAGGGACCTCTGGACAGTCGGTTACCCAGGCACACTCTCACACCACCACAGAACCTCCCCCCTCAGGAAACAACACCACAGCACCCACCCCAGCAGGCCCATACCTCTGTCCCCAGGACACGTCAATCAGCAGTGTGTCCACCACTACAGTGACCACAGGGCACCCCAAAACACAGGACGATCAGGGACCTGGGGTCAGTGGCCCTTGGTTCAGGGGACAGAGGCACAGAACAACAAGGAAGCTGGGTGGACTGCTGTGCGACAGGGGGAGGACAGGCCCAGGGAACCGACTCTCCAGGAGGCACTCACCGAGATCCTGGGAGCATTCCACCATTCCCAGGAGACGATGGGCCAGATACTGGACAAGTTGCAGGAGAACATGTGGTTGCAGGAGGGACAGTACCTGGGGATCAGGGACGACTTGAAGGACATCAACACCACCCTGGTCTCAATTGCAGGGGTGCTGGCAGAGATGGCCAACACTGTGAGGGAGGCAGTGGCACACCAGCGGGCCTCTGCCACTAGCCAAACCGATGAACAGCCCTCCACCTCTGCTGCCGCTAGTGGACAGGAGGCCCCACCACAGGAACAACAGGCCACCAGCACCCCTCCCCCTGCAGAAGGTGAACCACCCTGTAAATGTTCCCTGCGATCCAGGCAGAAGCCAGAGACTATTGCCAAGACCCCCACCAGGAAATAAGACTCTCCTGATTATCACCTTTGTGACCCACTCTGTCACCCTGTCCACCTTGAACTGCCATTGCTCCCCTTCCTATGCCCCCTTGGACAATGCACCTGTGATACAAATAGACTAGACTCCAACCTGGACTTTCCTACATCATCACCCCAGCCCATTGCACATCCTCTCTACCTCTTAGCACTTAAATAAATACCCTTTGAAAAAATGCAAGTATGGAGTATGTCAAATGATTTAAGTATGTATTCATTAAGCAAGGTTTAAACATTGAAAATCAACTGTACAGAATTATATACATAGGAATTACCTGCAGTTGGCTGCAGTCAACACACCAGGAGTAAATATCTGCAAATAGAGATGCCAAAGGGTACAGTGAGTGGCCATAGAAGTGGGAAAATCAGCCTCCCAGCGACAATGTCAAACCCAAAACTTTCAATTAAATGTGAAGTTACACTGTCTTACCTGTGTAGAATTTGAAGTATTGACAAATTATTGCACTTCTACTCATCTTCACTGTCCACAGGGTCCACTGCTTCCACCTGGCTATCTCCAGCCTCATCCTTCTGCAGAAAAAGCACCTGGCGACATAAGGCAAGGTTGTGCAACATAAAGTATGCCACAATCATCTGGCACACCTTCTTGGGTGAGTAGTACAGGGATCTACCTGTTAGATGGAGGCACCGAAACCTGGCCTTCAGGAGACCAAAGGTCCTCTCTATAATTCTTCTTGTTCGCCCATATGCCTCATTGTAACGTTCCTCTGCCCTTGTCCTGGGAGTACCCACAGGGGTCAGTAGCCATGAGAGATTGGGGTAACCAGAGTCACCTGCAAATACTGAGGGACAACTGCTAGCCACACACCAACCCTTAGGGCCCACACCATACTCATGCAACAACATCCACTGGGTGGGAACAGGGCTCACCTATTAGCCACACCCTGTGCCTCTGGAGTTGAGTCATCACATATGGAAGGCAGCTATTCCTCAGGATAAAGGCATCATTCACAGACCCAGGATATTTTGCATTGACGTGGGAGATGAACTGGTCCTCCAGGCACACTATCTGCACATTCATCGAGGGAAAGCTCTTTCAATTTCTGAACACCTGTTCATTTTGCTGGGTGGTGGAGGGGGACAATGTTATATGTGTACCATCAATTGCTCCAATAACGTTGGGGATATGCCCCATTGCATAGAAATCAGCTTTCATGGTGGCCAAATCCTCCACATGGGGGAAAACAATGCAGTTGTGCATGTGTTTATTAAGGGCAGACAACACTCTGGTCAGCACTATTGAGTACACTGGCTGTGACATTCCTGCTGCCAAGCTCACTGTCACTTGGAAGGAGCCAGTTGCCAGGAAATGAAGCACTGATCGCACTTGCACAAGCGGGGGGATCCCGGTGGGGTGACGGATAGCAGATATTAGAACATGCTCCAATTGAGCACACAGCTCTGTGATTGTGGCCCTGTCCAGTCTATAGGTGAGGATAATGTGCCTGTCCTCCATTGTTGCCAAGTCCACCAGGGGTCTGTACACGTGGGACTGTCTCCATCTCCTATTCAACCGCAGCGGTTGCAATCTATGGAGCAAAATGGTGAGCAGCTGGTCTGTATCTATTATTTCCAACCATTAAACTTAAATGCATGTCGTGATTATAACTGTATTTTGTTGGAGAGATCCAAATGGTGCATATGTGTACTGTGACGCAGTTAGGAGCCATGGCATGCAATCCCCTCTGAAATGGCATCCGCCTATCCTGTTTGGCAGGACAGGTGGAAATGAGGTAATTCCGCTGACGTTGTGCACCATTGCGGGAGGCCATCGAAAACCACCGTTCAACTCCTCATTGGTTAACATTGGACCCTATAGGGTACAGTGGCCAATGGTGATGTACGTCGGCGGTGGCAGTTGCTATCTGACCTTCAACAGCAGAGGACCTACACTGCAGGTGCTGCTGTGACCAGTGGAGAAGTGTGGCTCAATGGTTAGAGCGGCAGACCCGGATGCAGAAATCTGGCCCGGGACCAGGGTTCAATTCCCCCCTCTGCAGGCCTTGGCGGGTCTTGGGCTCAATTTCCTTGGACCTGATAATTCTTGCATTGGTGCCTAATCTAATTCATAGGTCCCATTCTGAAACTCTGGGTAATAGCTTGCTTAATCTCCACAATGGCCCCACCAGCGCTGGGATGCCTGGCTTCACCCTGGAGGTTGCCCAGGAGTGGGCACCTCACAGGGAAAAGCCAGGAGGGGTTCCACAGCGGTATGCGTACAGCGCCTTGAGACCCTAACGGGTGAGTAGTGCGCTATACAAGTACAAAGTTTTTACCTGTGTCTGGAACTGACCATGGCTCGTGTCACTGGGGAAAGGGCCCATGCTTTCACCTCACAGAGTTGGAGCGACTGGTGGATGGGTTCTTACCCCAGTACCGAATGCTCTATGGGCCTCCAAACCAACAGGTGAGTATGATGCATGGAGTGCTGTGTGTGAAGGCCTCATGTGGTGGATGGGCTATGGGCAGCGTGCTGCGTGTATGGTGGACCATGTCTGTGCTAATGGGGATGGGAAGGGGCATGGTGGGCCATGAGTGTAACAGGCAGGACGGTCGGACTAATATCTTTCTCTGTGTCCATTTCCCTGCAGGTCAGCACCCATCAGAAAAAAGGTATATGGCATGCCATCGTCAAGGACGTGTGGACCCTGGGGGTCTACGGCAGGCGGAGCACCCACTGTCGCAAACGGTGGGAGGACCTGAGACGCTGGGCACGGAAGATGGCGGAGGCCCAGCTGGGGATGGCCTCCCAACGAGGACGGGGTGCCCGTTGAACCCTGAACCCCCTGATTGCCTGCATACTGGCGGTGGCCTATCCGGAGCTGGATGGGCACTTGGGGGCATCACAGCAGCCAGAAGGGGGTGAGTACAATGCCCCGGTATACAACTTGCACCTGGTGGGGTGGTATCCGGGTGGGGATGTGAGCCTGTGGGTGCTCCTAGGCCAGGCCTGACATTGCAGAGTAGGTCCCATGTTGGGCAGGGTTCTGATGTGAAATACCTCCAATCAAGCTTGTAGGCATCCACTACTGGGCAGGTGTCTGTGGGTCTCAGGTATGCTGCAAATGGCGTTAGGTGTCCCTATCCATGGGCTGGTGACTAGCATTGTGACTGGTAGTGCATTGCCTAGTGCGTAGGGCTATTCCCTGTGTGTGTGTGGGTGTTGTGTACGCCAACGGTGGTGTTGTTGCCACCGTTGGCCAAGTGTATCCTTTGTCTCTTCCCACCTTTTTGTTTTGTCACCCTATCCTTATGTGCATTAGCATCATTTGGCAGAGGAGCTGAGGTACTGGTGACTGAGGGAGCTGCATCCCACAGGGCCCAAGAGGCTTAATCCACCAACAGTGAGGGCACCAGTGGGATGGAGGGCGAGGGGAGCACCACGGCAGAGACAGGAGGGGACAGTTCGGACACAGATTCCTCCTCCGATGGAAGCTCCCTGGTGGTGGCAGACACCTCTGTGCCCACCCCAGCTACAGATGCATCCATCACCCCCATACCAGCACCGCCCTCCCAGCAGTTCCTCAGTGTGTTTCCCATGCCCACTCACCCAGGAGGGTGGGCATCTCGTTTGCCCCAGGCACCTCAGGCCCTGTCACAGTGAGCCCTGCTGCCCCGAGTGAGGAGGCTATTGACCGCCTGCAATCCATCTCTGTTGGGCAGTCAATTATTGTGAATGCCAACCAGGGGCTGGCAACCCAAATGCAATAGACAAATGCATTCCTGGAGGGCATTCACACTGGCATGGTGGCCCAACATAAATCAATCCAGGCTCTGCCCTCCTCTCTGATGGCAGGCCTGTTTCTAGACTCCCCCTTCCAACTTCCTCTACCCGATCCCATTTCCCTCAACCCCAACCCATCCCAAGCACACAGGCAGACGAGCAGGCACCCAGGACAACACACAAGAGTGGACATGGCAAACACAAGCATCACACTTCATCCAACAGGCACTCACACAAACACCATCCAGATGCAGACACACCAACATCCACTGCCTCCACTGTGGCCCCCTCCTCCTCCTCATCGACCTCCCTCCCAGTTGTGTCTACACTCACACCTGCTTGCGCTACATCCTCATCGACTACACCCATCACCAGCACACCTATCAGCACACGCCCCTCACTGGCAGTCATCACCCCCACTTCCATGCACACGTCCCCTGTGTCCTCTCCACTGTGTCTGCGTCCCCTCCTCCCAAATTACACAAATGCAAGTACTCAGACACCGAACAGCCATCTACTTCACAACAGAATCCAGCCCATTCACCTGTAACCAACCACAGCAGACAGACACCTCCTACAAGCACTCCCTCTACCTCCACTCCCAAACCATTTCCCTCTTACCACCCCAATGTCTCTAAAGCGTTTCCTCTCCACTTTTGACCTCTTCCTTAGCCCTCCCCCCTATCCCTTACGTCAGACCAGGGTGGTCAGAGCCCAGCACTTCAGCCACCCAGTCCAGGGGCACAATAATGTCCACAGCTACACAAGGTGGGAGAGGATCCCGGGCACCAGGCAGCCACACTGATACAGTGCCTTCACCAAGTGCTGCAAGGAAGGGCAAGGAGGCACCCCCAGCTGTTGCAAAGAAGGGCAAGTAGGCACCCCCAGCTGGTAAAAGGAAGGGCAAGGAGCAATCCCCGGCTGCTAAGAGGAAAGGCAAGGAGCAGTTCTCAGCTGTTGGGAAAAGGAGCAAGGAGCCATCCCCAGCTGCTGGCAGGAGAGGCAAAGGGCCTGCACCAGCAGGCAAAAAGGACAAGAGGCCTGGTGCTGGGACTCAGTCGGAGCCCCCACCACCAACCATGATGGTTCAGCCGTCCGAGGCTGCAGGGGATGGGCTGAAGCCTCCCTCCACCACTGCTCGCACCGCCACCAGCACTGCCACCAGCACCACTGCCAGCAGCAGCAGACCCAGTGGGAAGCAGTCCGAAGCTGCAGGGGAAGGGATGGAGCCTCCCCCCACCACTGCCAGCACCACTGCCAGCAGCAGCAGCCCCAGTGGGAACCCGTCCGAGGAGGGCTGGAGCCTCCCCCCCACCACTGCCAGCACTGCCACCAGCACCACTGCCAGGAGCAGCAGCCCCAGGGGGCAGCCATCCGAGGCTGCAGGGGATGGGCTGGAGCCTCCCCCACCACTGCCAGCACCGCCACCAGCACCACTGCCACCAGCAGCAGCCCCAGTGGGCAGCCGTCCGAGGCTACAGGGGACCGGCGGGAGCCTCCCCTCACCACTGCCAGCTCCACCAGCAGCACCACCACTACTACCACTGAGCAGCCATCACCGCCAGTGGACAGTGTGTAGTCCTGCCTCCATGGGCTGTTGTGCGGCCTGGCACCAGCAAATCCTGTGGGTCAGACACCCAGCTGGGAGACCGACCTTGCACTCCCCAAGATCTGCATCACAGGGCACAATGTCCCCTCCAGAACCAGTGGAAGAAGCCATCCACTCACCCCATCCTCCACATGATGAAGCTCCCTGGGCACAATGCCCCCTCCAGAACCAGTGGAGAAGCCATTCACTCACCCCATCCTCCACCGGATGAAGCTCACTGGGCACAATGCCCCCTCCAGAACCAGTGGAGAAGCCATCCACTCACCCCATCCTTCCCAGGATGAAGCACACTGGGTACAATGCCTCGTCCAGAACCAGTGGAAGTAGTCACCCACTAGAGAGACTATGGCCTGGCACTCCCCAGGACAAGTCAGTGGGCAAGTCACCCTCTTCAGAGACTGTGGCCTTGCACTCCCCAGGACCAAGCACAGGGCATGTTGCCCCCTCCAGAGCCAGTGGGCAAGTCACCCACTTGAGAGACTGTGGCCTTGCACTCCCCAGGACCAAGCACAGGGCATGTTGCCCCCTCCAGAGCCAGTTGGCAAGTCACCCACATTTGAGACTGTGGCCTTGCACTCCCCAGGACCAAGCACAGGGCGTGTTGGCCCCTCCAGGGCCAGTGGCATTTTACCATCTCCGGCTGAGGTGCTCCCCCATTCCCTGTCCCCCTGAGGTGCCTGTCTATTTTCGACCTGATGCCCTTGCAGTGTTCTCTTCGTGTTGTTGCAGGAGTGAGGTTGGGCCTTGGACTTTGTGATGTGGCCCTATGGCCCACAGACATTGAGGACTGGGCAGTGTCACTTGCATTGTAAATATGTATATACTTTTTGATTTGGATGCACAAATTTCACCTATATTCATCTTATTACAGCCTTACACTATAATAGTTGTTCTTGCATTATTCCTGAGGGGCGTATATATTATGTTACCGCATCTGGTTGTGTGTGTGGTTTTGGGGGTGGGGGTGTTGCATGTGTGTGTCACTCTCTTTCCCTCCCCCACTGCTGTGTGCTAGGCGGCTGTACTCACCGTGGTCGTTTTCACCGGCGTTGGTGTTCGTAGTGGAGCAGAAGGTAGAAGAGCATGGTGAAGACATGTAACTCGGGCCCCATGGCGGCGTGGTTCTTCCTTGAGTGTCCAGAGGTGGGTCGTTTCCCTTCTGTGCAGTGTTTCTGCCAGGCTTTTGATGTAATTGGTACTGCCACGGAAAAGGTGGCGGATAGGTGTGTCATATTACTGTGGGCGGTACATTGACTTCCGCCCGGCTGTTGGTGGTTACTACCGTGGTGCCAGTTGATTTCACTCTGGCGGTCGGTGTGTTAAAGTGGCTGTCTGTCTGAGCAGTTTCCGCCGTGGTCATAATTTCATATTTATTACCGCTGGCCTGTTGCCGGTATTACTGCCGCTTTATCACTGACCACCAGGGTTGTAATAAGGGCCTTAGTCTTTTTCTTGAAGATTTTTCTCACTGGGACAAAGTCACCAATTCGATCCGACCTCCCTGAAGCTCTCTTCGTATATGCGTCACAGGAGAGCTCAGTGAACAATTTTACCTTCGTACTTAGATGATTTTTCTGGATGGAAATCTCTGTCTGGGTGGAAGGTGAAATTGGGTCTGACATCCCTGGAGCCCTCCACAGATAGCTGCGCTAGAAGTCCTGGTCAACTTTTTACGTTCAGACTTTGTCACTTTTCTGGAGCTCTTTCTCTCCGACGTCTGATGACCCTCCACAGCAAGCCGATTTTGAGTCGACATCATCGGATTGCCTTTCCAGGAGCCCCCAGTGAAATCCTGGAAGTCTGGAGGCTCCAGAGCTTTTCAGCAGGACGAACCTGCAAGTCAGGCTGGGTCATGGTCGACGTAAGCCGGCTTGACTCACGATGTCTGGTCGGTCCTTTTATGGAGCTTTTTTCCAAAAGTTCTCCAATCTTTTCAAAACTTCTGGATCTTCTTCCAGAAGGTCTTTGATGGTCCTTTAGGAGTCCACAGCTCACCCTAAGGTTCCCGAAGCTCTGAGTTTCTTCTTGAGGGTTAGGACTCAAACTTCCAGAATGCACCAAGGCTCAAACACAAAAACGACCACTGGACAGTGGTCAGCTGGTCGGTTTCTTCAGGATTTGATACAGGGGACTCTGGTTAGCTATTTTCTACCTGTAGCAAACAGGGAGTCCCTTCTTGAACCAGTTGAAGCCAGGCAAAGTCATGTTTGTGGTGAAGCCCGGGCGTGCTGCTGGTGCAGTCCTTCAGAGTGCAGTATCCATGTGCAAGTCAGGGGTCCAGCAGGGGAGTCCTTCTTTTTCTTGTCTTGTTCCTGGTAGGGATCTCATGTGTGGGTGCAGCTCTCCCATATTTATCATTGCTCCTGGGGTGGAAAGCACGGGGGCAACTTTTCAATCACAGGCAGGTCACCAACCTCTTTGATGACGATTTCTGGGGAAGTGTCCCAAAAATCTATCACAGGGAGCAACATTCTTTAAAAATCCAAAATGGCAGGAATCCAATTTTGGAGGTTAGGTCCACGCACTGGTATGGCTAAAATTCCTTAACACTCCCCTTTCATGCCCTCTCCTAATCGAATCAAAAGGGCACCTTTATGTCCGAGTTTGCAGGAAATGTGGAAGGTCCTGAGCTGCTACAAATGTCCTTCCCTTCTTTGAAAACCAGATTAGCTTCTCTCCCCCATCCTGTTTCACCATCTGCTGAGGAAAATCTCCTCCCCCTAGCACTTCCTTTGTCCTCAGCCCAGGCCACTTCACACCTCATCAAGGCAGCCTGGCAAGGCTGCGCGAGGCTGGCCAATCAGAGGTTACTACAGAGCTGAAGTTGGCAACTTTCAGGTAAAGTTCTAAAACTCTTTCCCTGAACTAGTTATATCAACAATGGCCAGTTATTAGGTTTATCATAACAATCGGTTTGATACCAAACTTAATATATCTAGCTCCTTTTAAAACTGTATTAATTTAAAACAAAGTCTCCCCATTTTAGCCTAAGGAACCCATTTACTACGATGAGGGAAAAATTAATTTGGCTATTTTACCTCACCAGGGCTTATAAAACATATTTTATATGGTCCTGCTTATAGTTACAGTGTACCCACTTTTGGGGGCACCTAGGGCACACCTTAGGGGTGACAAATGTAAAACTTAGGTAGTTTAACGCTTTTAATTCCAAAGTTGAATTTGAGGGTAACTTTAATTTAAAAGCAGCCAGCAAGGCAAGCCTGCCTTTAAAACAACACTGGGCACCTCAGCAGTACACTAATGGTTGCACTACCTATGCTGGGGTTCCTAAACCTAAATGCCCTACCATATACTAGGGACTTATAGGTAGGTTGATACTGCCAAATATAGTTAGCCTAATTTCCATATCCACTTTGCACAGAACACTGGCCCTGGAACTGGTTAGTAGTAACCGGGGCACAGCCAAGAGCCAGTAACCACCAGTATCTGTCCAAAAGCATTGGGGGTTACCAGGGCAAAAAGGAGTACTTTTCTACACTCCTTAATGGTAAAGTTGGATTAATAATTACAACTTTAAAAATGCCACTTTTACAAAGTTGGTATTTGTCACCTCTTAAGCCCTGTGTGCCTGCTGCCTGCCTCCAATAACCGTCTGGGTTGGGTGACAGCTTAGCTTTGTGAATTCCCTCTAGACAGTCACACACAAAGGGAGCTGAGGTGTGCATGATGGGCCATACACATCCTGATGGGCCATCCTGGGTGGGATGGGAGGGAGGAGCTGACACATGTACCTGAATAGGGCTTTACCTGTTCCCACACAAAGAGCTGCATACCCCACTGTAGTGTGCCTGGAGCCAGGGCAGGAAAGGGAGGACCTGTATGCACTTCAAAGTCCCTCTTTGAAGCTACCCCCACTTCGAACGGCCCACTCGGTATAAGAACTGGACTTACGATGTTACCAAATCAGTACACTTCTGAACCTGAGGACATTTTGCCAGGAAGAAGGATTGCTGTTCTTCTGACGGAACTGTTACTCTGCTGAAACACTGCTGGACTTTGCTGGACCCCTGCTTTGTTGTGCCTGCCCTGCTGCTTCCTACCCTCCTTGCATTGGAATGAGAAGGACTGAACCTGCATCTCTAATCACTAGTACTAAAGGGACTCCAAGTGCATGCTGTCTTGCCTTCTTTTCTGAAGTCTCAGGGACATTAAAGACTTCACTCACCTCTGCTACAGCTTCTGGGCTTTGCCAACTGTCAGTCCTACCCTGTCAAGTGGTGCCAATCTGGGCCCTTGGAAGTGGGCTCTGCAGCTGGGTTCTATGAAAATCCACATATCGCTGTACAGTGATGATTGGAACTGTGCATCTTCCCTTGACGTCGAGGCATTGCTGCTGCCGCTGAGAGCAAGGACTCAGCATTGCAGATTGCTTGGCTCAGGACTGATGCATCACCATCCACCCCAGCGAATCACCTTTGCATCGCCAGCTGTGCAACTCAGTGACGACACATCACCTTCACCATAAAGGGTTTGATGCCGCACCTCAAGGACATTGCATCAACGACTGCTTGGACTCGAAGACGATGCATCCCCACACTGCGCGAATCAGAACCGACGCACCGCCTTTGCCTTGTCTCCTCTGCTCCTCACATCGGATCCTCAACAACAATGCACACCTCCACACAAGAAACTATTTCAGCGGGACACGGTTGGTCTCTGTAGCAAGCCTGCACTCCGTCTCCATCGGCCTGAACTTTGGGCTCACCCAGTCCAGTGCAACCAGATATCCCTGGTTAACGCTACATGCTTCTATGCACTACAGTTGCATTTAATTTTTAAACATTCATTTCTCAACTTCTCCTTATTAGATTTTTGTCACTTTGGTCTTGTTTTACTCCTAAAAATATAATCTATTTTTCTAACTTGGTTGGAGTCTTTTTGTGGTGTTTTCACTGAGTTACTGTTTTAAGTGTTGCAAAAATACATTACACATTGCCTCCCAAGTTAAGCCTGCCTGTTCTGTGCCAAGCTACTAAAGGGTGAGCACAGGTTAATTTATGGTGTGTAACTGACTTACCCTGACTACGAATGTGGTCTTTACTTGAACAACGTGCATTCCTCTGCCACCTAGAGGCACAATTTCTAACAAGTCCTTTTTGAGGCAACAGTTCATGAGTGGAGAGCAAATGTTGGCATAGAAGATGGATAGGATGAATAGTCCAGCTAGTCGCAGAGTCCCCTTAGTTTCCAGCTGGAGATGTTCGAGGAACCAAGCTGGCAGCAGATGTTGCTAGACCATGGTAAATGGAAGCTAAATTGGACACTGCTGCAGAAAAAGATCTAAAACTATCATGGGCCACCCCAAATTCTAAGGTGCAGATATTGATGTGCTGCTCCAGTAAATCATTCAGTGTCCTTAAAAGATCTATAATCTGGCACTGTTGTACCTTCTGCTGTTTGCAGGATCCATCAGGTTAGGCTCAACAGTGCTAACATTTGTAGCAGCAGCCTGAACTTTCCTCCCCTCAGCTGGTCCATCCCTAGCCTTTCCAAAATAGGCCTGTGGTCTTGGCTGAATTGCCAAAGGTGTTGTCTGTCCGAGTGCAGTTGTAACAGCTGTGATTGTCACTAGAGCAAAGATGAGTGGCCACAGTTGATGGTGTTAAGGACACAGGAGTCTTGTGGGGGAACCAGTGTTTCTAATTGGAACAAGACTGCTCCCTATATGAAATCTAGAGCCTTGATGAGTATGGTAGACATAAGGTGCTGACCACACAAACCTATTGGAATCCGCTGCTCAACCAGATATTCTTCATTGGAAGTAGAGCTGCTCATACTAAAAGCAACGAATGGTTGTTGATTATGATCTTGGTAGTTGACTTTTAAAAAAATAAGTACAACAATTGACACAAATTATACTGTATTATTACATTACAAATGTACAAAAATTAATAACATTTTGGTTGATTTGTAGTTACCAAACATATTATCCATCTCCAACAGAACACAGATCCACAAATGATCGTGCTGTGTTTGTTTAAAGCTGTTGTCTTATTCTTATTATTAATAAAAGGTTTAATCTGAAATTTAATCTGAAACACTGATTTCCAGTTAGACAGAGGGTTACTCCTTCACAAGTATAATGGACATCCCATCCACAATTTTACAAGTGATACAGAATTAAATTAGCATTTAATCGTGCAAAAGGCATATCTCACATGACTGGATTCCCAAAGCCACCCTACTTAATAGCATTCAGTGTCTAAATATAACATGAGTGCTAGGGTTTGAAATGTTGTTTGACAGTTTAGGCCTGAGGGATGTGTGTGAATGTTAGTAATCCAGTTGTGTTAAGTCTTTTTTCCCAGCATGTATTGTGCCTTAAAAATGTGTGATATTATAAAATAAATCATGTAATAATAATACATGCCATAATAAAATGAGTGATGTTAGAATATTGATTCTTATTTGTGGTTGGTAACTGTCCCACCTCAATAAATAATAATTCTTCATGGTGAACACTCAAACTTACTAAATTAAACAGACATATAACCCTTGTAGGTGGGGCACAAAGCAGGGAGGCTTAACTTAAGGCAACATGTAAAGTATTTATGGTACTGTTGTTTAAGTACTTTCTGTTTCAGTTCCCCCTGATACTGTGGAGCTCTAGCTTTAACACAGAAAATTATGTTTTCATGTTTTGAGAATAAGCTAAAACGTTTTTCTAAGCCCACTTCGACTACATTGGTGCTTCCATAGACTACTATTTGGCACTTTAGGCTTTTGGCACAATGACCCTCAATACAACATTGGCGGGCGGCAAACGCCGCCTGCCAAGTTGTATCTGCCGGGCGGCCGCCAATGCAGCCACACTCCCGTGGAGGCCATTTGGAGATCCCCGCTGGGCCAGCGGGGATGTCAGCTGCAACACGTGAGCCGGCAGTGTTGCGGCGGTGCGGCGGTGCGGCGGTGCGACGGGTGCAGTGCTATGCAGACAGTGAAAAGCTCTATGGGGCCGTGGCAGGGGGCCCATGCACTGCCCATGCCAGTGGCATGGGAAGTGCAAGGTCCCACAGGGGCCCCAGAACTCCCCTTTCCGCCAGCCTTATCATGGCGGTTAATACCGCCATGAAAAGGCTGGCGGGAGGGCGACTCGTAATCCCCTGGGCAGCGCTGCAAGCAGCGCTGCCCTGGGGGATTACAACCATAGGGACAAAAGTGGCGGGAAACCGCTGGTCCCGGCGGTGCAACCGCAGCACTTCTGCCGCAGTCATAATGCCCGAGTTTGTACCGCCAGCCAGTTGGCGGTACAAACTCCAGAACATCCCTGGCATTTTTTTACTATTTTTTAAAAATAGGTTGGTTTTTAGTGTGTTGTGTCTTTCATTTTTTTTACCATTTTGTTACTTCTTTATGCTTTATACACAAGTTAAGACTGTCTTCTCTGTGGCATAGAAGCCATGGGTTGAGCTCACATTTCAATTATTGAAACCTTTGACTGTACCTAACCGGCTAGTGGCTTCATTAGTTGTAGTGAACTAACATCCACCACCATTAAAAAAACTTTCATACAGTGAATATTAAATTTATGTGTTTCGTAGTAACAGACATCCTGTTTGAAAGTTGTGTAAAACAGTTACCCTTACTGAAGGGAGATGGGTTAGAGAACAGGGGTGTCAGAATGGAGAGGGTGAATTAGTTACGCTTACAGAATTATCATTTGAGCTGTCCAGTCTTCACTCTGCCTGGAATTCCTGCAATGCCTTCAATGTGGAATATAGATAATACTTTCTCCTCTCAGGGCATTCGGCTGAGTGGCCCGAGAGAACCACAACCAGCTGTCAGTGCATCTTGGTGTGCAATGGAAGCGAGGGAACATACTTTCCACCAGCAGATCATTCGAGCACTTGAGGATGTCCTCCTGCATGCACCTGGTGTTCGAGACAGTATTGACCATATCCACTATTCTCTCCCACATTTACCTTCTCTGATTCAGGGTTGTTGTTAGGATCATGGCTCCTAACAGCTCAACCCTCACCATCTCATCCACCATAACTGATAACTCATTTTCTAAAAATCCTGGGGCTCTTACTGAATTGGATGTGCTGCTGCTGGTGCGAGGTGGGAGTATCCAGTAGTTTGTATGCTTAGAGTAGTAGTTTCTGTAGTGTGAGTTGCAAGTGTGATTTATGAGTTGATATAGAGCAGCTGGGTGTGTGTTGATGGACATATCTGCTGTCTGAATTTTTTTTCAACATTACTGTACTCAGTCATGATGTCCCTCCTTCCCAATGTGAATGAGGATAGCTCTAAAGATGGTGGAGGGATGTACACCATACCAACATTGATGAAGCTGTATGTGTCAATGTTGGACTGGGAAACCAATGATGGAGTACTGAGAGTCAATTGACGGACTTCATGACAGACGACGGTCCTTCAGTGCCAACTTTAAACACAGCAGACAGTATTCTGTTAGCCTGATGGACAGATCAGTTCCTCTTTGATGGAGTTGTTGCTTGAATGTGGATTCGCCATAAATATATGAAAAACAATAGAGGTCTTGCAAAGCAGGAACAGTCTCTTTAATTAAACTCAATGTCCGAGAAAGCGCAGTACAGAATCGAGGTCTGATGACTGTCTCTAAAAGTTACAGAGTTTTGAGTGTCTTTTTATATATTGTCTTGAGGTGTAATAATACAATTGAATACATTATTTGAAAAAGGAATCTAAATCTAGTCACAAGGTCATAAATCCAACCATCTGATAAAGTATGCAGGTGGATCTCGACCTTGAGTGGACATTGTGTGGGCTAGTAGGTAACATGTCCAGATGTACGGCATGGTGTGCACGTGACCACTGCGTGTGGTGTGTGTGCTGTGTTCCGATTGTCTGTGTGTCCCTAACCTCAGGTGGCATCTAACTTTATGGTGATTTGGGAACACACGCCCCTCTGGTCAAATGTGCTTCATTGGGGGCCAGTTTCCAAAGACATTTGTTGTGTTGCTGCCTATCTGGGGAATCGATCTGGGTCTTTCCTCCAGTTTTGTACATTTGTCTATGGGCTATGTGTCACCCCACCTGTGATCTGTCAATCAGTTGCTTCAGGCCTGGGCCGCAGGGCCTGCTTGACTGTGTACTTCTGGCTCAGGGTTATCAAGGAGGTCATGTCAGGTGAAATCGCCAAGCAACGCAATTTCGTTGTTATGCTGGCAGATATCATGGTGCATTTACATTGTTTTTTGCATATCAACAGTTTAACAATGGTCCGTCCTCCAAAATCCAAATCAGGCCATTAGTGTTTTAAGCTAGTCCTTTTTAAAAAATAGGGCTCTGAAAAGTAAACAGTTTTTCTTCTAACTAGACAACCAGAGTGCAGATCACATTAGGGGGTGTTCTGTTTCTCTTTTAACAATAATATAGTCAAAACGGATAGCTGGCCACCGCTGTATGCCTAAATTTAAAATTATGAAGCAGGAAAGATCAAGCTGTTACCATTCAAAAGGAGTCTCAAATACTGAATAGCCTGTGGAGGCTTTTATTAGTTACATAAAAACAATTCTCAAGACAGACTCCATCCACCCAAAAATAATTTTAAAAACCTAAGGAAAAAAACATCATGTTAATTATATCACCATGTCCCATTACCTGTATTGGTAACCTGTTCCATTGATTCATCAAGGTAACAGAAGCAGCAGCCCATGGTTGAGGCGGGGTTGGACTGGTACAGGGGAATCAGGCATGCCCAATGGACTGGTCTGAGAAGTCAGTGTAGGAGTGTATGAGCTGTTTATTGCTGTTTGTCAGCCTGTTGCATGGTCTGCTAGGCTAGTTTTTTATTTTTTTTTAAATGTATTTATTGTATTATATCGAAAGTGACAAAAAAGAAAGTTACAGTTATAGACGAGTTTACCAAAGTTCTCAATTATTTCCATGTTTCAACATTGTTCCCTGTTAAATTTACATGTTAACGATACCAATATCGTTTGTTTATTTAGGTAAGAAGTTTGGAAACATTATATACTCAGCGGTCACTATATGGCTTATAACATATAGCAGAAAACAAATAGAGTGAAAAAAAGAACCTACAAATATAGAGAAAAAAGAGAGGAGTTAAGGTCGGGAGAAATCTGAATGAGTGTGCGCGCGGGAGGAGAAGAGGAGGGAGGGAGGAGGAGGAGAGTACAGCACACGTCGTGCGCGAGCAGACCCTCCAGCATCCTCCGGCGTGGAGCGATATGTACTCTTGCAATAATTTCAGGTCTGGGCAGGTGGGGGCGGTTCAGCTATCACAGATGCACAGGGGGCGATGTTCAGCGAGGTGGGTGTGTCTGCGGAGTTAGGCCTCCACACCCAGGCCATCTGCGATAGGTAGAGCATTTATGCCCTTTCGCTCCTATGTTTGATTTATTGCGTTCGTTTCGCGGCGCGTCCTCCAACACGTGTTCCTGCGATTCCTGCTGTTACGGTTATTGCACACTATGGCCCAAATTCCAACCCTGGCGGTCATAGACCGTCAGGGTGGATGTCGACCGAAGCACCACCAACAGGCTGGCGGTGCTTCATTTGGCATTCCGACCGCGGCGGTACAGCCGCGGTCGCCCAGCCGGGTCCGGCGGTTTTCCGCCGGATTTCCCCCGGCTGGGAGAATCCTCCATGGCAGCGCTGCAAGCAGCGCCGCCATGGGGATTCCGACCCCCTTCCTGCCAGCCTGTTTCTGGTGGTTTTTACCGCCAGGAACAGGATGGCGGGAACAGGTGTTGTGGGGCCCCTGGGGGCCCCTGCACTGCCCATGCCAATGGCATGGGCAGTGCTGGGGCCCCCTAACAGAGCCCCAGCATGATTTTCACTGTCTGCATAGCAGACAGTGAAAATCGCGACGGGTGCAACTACACCCGTCGCACCCCTGCAACACCGCCGGCTCCATTCGGAGCCGGCTTCTGTGTTGCAGGGCCTTTTCCGCTGGGCCGGCGGGCGCTCCCTTGGCGGGCGCCCGCCGGCCCAGCGGGAAAGTCTGAATGGCCCCCGCAGTCTTTTGACCGCAGAGCGGCCAAGTGGCGGCGTAAGTTTGGCGGGCGGCAACCGCCGCCCGCCAAACTTGGAATGACCACCTATGTGGTTTGCACCCTGTATTCACTAGTGTATTTAATTGTGCCGTCACACCAGGTGTGTGCTATGATTTATTAGTTATTACCCGTTCGTGTAGTTTATTCAGGGGGGTAATTCATCATCTTTGCTTTCTAAAAGTGTCACAAAGGAGCTCCAGGTCTCTACTCCCTTAGCCTGGATCCCCTTGTCCTGGAGTGAATGCAGTGTTTGTTCTTCTGCTTTTGCCCAGCGCAGTAGCTCCGTTTGCCATTGATGTATGCTAGGCGCGCTGGGTGCTTTCCAATGCATGGCTATCAGTCGTCTGTACCACACTAGTGCTAGTGCAATGCATCTGTGTGTCTCCTTCCGTCTTTTAGATCTTACCCCTATACCCAAGAGACATAGCTCCAGATTAGGAGACATTGGAATATCAGTCCACCCAACCAACAAATTTATAATATCATTCCATGTATTTTGAATTGGTGAGCATTCCCATGTCATATGGAAAAAGGTGGCTTCTGTGGTGCCGCATCTAGGGCACCTCTGTGGCGTTTGGGGGAACATGCGTGCTAGTCGGTGAGGTGATAAATATGCTTGATGTACATAATTGAACTGGGTGTAACGGAATCGGGGGTTGCGTGATACTTCATAAATCATTTTCATAGCCTGGTTCCTTGCTTGTGTTGAGAGCGGCTCTGAGAGGACCTGATCCCACCTATTTTTTGCTTGTTCCTGCCCATGTTCGATATGCATTGTCAGGATTTTATATATTCTGGATACGTTTATTGGAGTTGTTGAGCTATCTAACAAATCATGTAGTATAGGGGCAGTTTTTGGCTCATTTCGCCCACAATTCCAGGTTGAGCGAGCTAAGTGTTGTAATGCACCGAATGCTATGAAGCTTCCTTGTCGCAAATTATGAGCGTTAGACAGTGCCTCATATGTTAGGATACAACCTTCACTATAAAAATCACCCATTGTTAGTATGCCCTTCTCTGGCCATGTGTTTAGGCCTACCTTCCCTGCTATGTTTTCAATTTTCGGGATGGCCAGTAATGGGATCCTAGGGGAGTACTGCGGCTCTTTGTCCCCAGCTAGTGCAAAGCTCCAATGAGCGACATTTAGTAGAATGTTTTGTGTGTGCGTTGATCCATCTCGGTTCATCAGGTATTGTAATATACTAGTGTGTCCTAGATCCGTAAGTATCGTCTGTGTTTCTTCATTTGTGAGATTTCCAAGCCATTGAAACACCCATTGTAGCTGGGCAGAGGCATAGTATAATTCAAATCTTGGTGCCCCCAGCCTTCCCCTCCCACCATTAGTGGTTGATGCATTTTTGTTAGTGCCTCACGCCGGCGGCTCTTGCCCCACATTAAGTCTATTAGTATGCTGTTCAGTGGTTTGAAAAAAGAAGCCGGGAGCACCAATGGGAGCGCCATGAAGAAATATAGCAGACGCGGTAGTATTATCATCTTTGCTATAGCCACTTTTCCCATGGGAGAGAGTGGGAGCGAGCACCAGAAAGACAGTGAGCCCCTGACGGAACGTATCACTTGTCCCAGGTTGCCATCTTTGAGGTCTTGTGGGTCGTCATATACATTTATTGCCAAGTATTTAAATGTGGTGTAGCACCATTTCAGGTCACCCGGGCTGGAGGTCAACCGGTGTGTTTCAGCTGGGCTAGTTTTTGCTGTTGATTTCCATGATATATAAACAAACATTGCCTGCAGAAAACTCAGATCAATGCAGTCTTCCATACTTTGCAAAACACCTATACATCAAATCTTTACTGATGTAAACCTGCCCCAATTTGCAAATATGACAATCTTTTAGTTTTCTAATTCACTAATAGGGGCCGCTATTACTTTGGTGCCCAGGCCTGTTTTTTCTCCCATGGGTTGAAGTTTACCACAGGTTTGATATAGGAACTATAGTGACACCAAATATACAGCTGATTCAACCAATTGATCGTCAAGTGTATAGAAATTTTGACCGGACAATATTTAGGTCTGACCAGTATTCAACAAATACCCCAATATCACCTTGAAAATCTGAGCTACCCATCAAAATTATCAGGAAGAGCCTCGGTTGTTTGTTCCTTTGATTTAGTTACCACCATTTTACCCATTGATTCGCTATGTTAAAAAAGTGTTTTAATCAATGCTTACAATAATTATAGTGACATAACCACCCCACCCGGACCCTGGCCAGCTTGCTGGTATTTAACAGTTACACATTGTACATTATTTAAGACTGTTTCTCCACTTTACCAATGCTTGACTGAACATTGGTTGTTAAGACGATGCTGGATTCAATAGAATTATTCAAGAACACTCTTGCAAGGCTATTTTATACCTTTAAACCTTGGGACTTCAAATATCAGAAACAGGGCCGACTGGGGACTTAAAGCAACCCTGGCAAAAAATATTAATTCATCCGAGTTCTAATGCGCACGAGAAGCAGAGCAATTCTTTGAAGTTGCTGCTGGGATCCCTAACGTCCACCACCACTTCTGAGGGCCAAAGCCAGCCTCCTAGGGTTCCAGCCTTCCGGGTAATTGCACACTTGCCCGGCTAGCCATGCCCAGAAACCCCTGTTGTGGCCATATCCGGAAGCTCATAGTATTGTTGAAGCAAATATGTTAATTAGAGATATTAATAAGTGTTTATGCATTTTGAATAATAATAATGAAATGTAGAAATAAATAATGTAGAGAATTAATGTACACATTTGAAAATGTGCCCTCAGAGAGTGGTCATCAATATTCACAAATGTATTAATAAAATGAATAACATGTAAGAAAGATAGAAAATGTATTAAAATAATGTGGCAGTATGTCATATTGAAATATATAACGTATGTTTTGCATTATATTGTAGAATTAACTTAGCCGAAGTTGTGGCCTAGTTTTGCCAGGCCTCATGCAGAAGCTGAATTACTAACGCAATGTAGAGAAGCTAATGTGCTGAACTGACCCTGAACTGCTTAGTATTTAATACACTCTGCTCAGCAAAAATCCTATGTGTGAACCGACGGACAGGAGATGATGGAATCACAATTGTATCAAGGACTGTGTAAAGCAGACAAGATGTACTTTCCCAGGACTCGAACAATGGAGACACTAAATAGAGATGAAGATGCAACATTTTTGATACCTGACAAGCCGGATGATGAGGACATCGTACAATGAACCAATCAACACCTTGAAAACTGTGTAATACCAGAATTCATAGATTTGAAAAACTAAGATCATTGGATAGAGTCATAACTGGTGACTAAATGACCAATTAGGAATTGGGGGATAGTCTGGGCGACTTTGATATAATGACGTGACAGAAGGGGAGAGTTCAGATGTTAGGTGCAGATGTCCAGAGAGAAACCTTATTCCGAAACTGATGCGATACCGGGGGAGAAGAGACTCGAGATTCTGTCTTTGGGCTCAAGCTCTTGAGAGCCGATCGATTGATGACCTGAAGACGAAGGCTGACTTTGTTGCTCATCCATACCGTGGATAGGTAGCTATGACAATGTGACTGATTGATTTTTTTGTGACTTTTCTTTCTAGGTGCCAACTATGATTTTCCAAATTCATGTTCTAAACTGTTTTTCGCATGAAGTCCCACATGCTAATGCTAATCTGGGTTAGGTAGGGTTCCTATTCTGAGACGTTGACATATACGGTGGCAAATGAATGACAGACTGATTTGCTGAACTCTGCTCTCATGTTAACATATTCATTGTTATTGGCCTATGTTGAGGTATTAGTACACATGTTTTCTCAAGTTCTGATTAGATTATGTTATTGGTGGTCACTAATGAATTAATCTTGAGTGGATTTGAGTAAAGTTTGAATTAATCTCATGATTTAGTATTGTAACTAATAGGGAAATAAAAGTGTTAAAATGTATATTGAGTTGTGGTTTCATGAATGTTGACACTAATAGCTACTGATCAATGTGTTGCTTATTGGTTATTGATTTATGTATTGATTATTGATGAACATTGGTTACACCATAGCTACGATACTCCATGCAAATCAAAAAGTTAATCGACCTACACGCGTCCCCTTGTTCATTTTACTTACTAAGGACCAGGCACGCTAGCAGTTTTTGATAGCAGCTTGATGGTTAGTTTCCTGGGAGAACTAGTTATGTGGTGACTGATGGTTAGGGTGGTAGTTTAAATTATGGTTAGTTATTCATTTTTATGAGATGTTAATTTTGCTTTTCGTAATGGCAATTGTAGCAAGAATGATGTTCCCTTGAGCCCAGAAATGACTTTCCCAGATCCTGGATCCTGCAAATAGAGTTGGGTATGTTCTCTGCGTTTTTTAGTGATAGTGTGAAAGTGGTAAGTTGCGCTTGCAAGGGCTCATGCAAATCGCAGGTGAATTGTGATGTATGTGAGGGAAGTAGGGGGTCTGCGTACTCCAGTTGAGGTGTAGAATTAGTGTGCGTACTCCACAGTATGAGAGTAGGAAAGTCATTGAACTTCATATGTGTGTGGCACTTTGTGCTAAAAAAGAGTAAGAGACATTTTCTATTGAGGTTTGGTGAGTCCTATGTGCACCAGGACAGACCTATTGATCAGTTGAGAGTAAAATTTGCTGGTCGAATTTTGCTTGCAAATGAGGGAGACTGAGAAAGAGGAATAGCTGCATTAGCGAAAAGGGCCATCAGTGAAAATCCGTGAGGTCTCTGAAGCGATTGTGTTCCTTCCTGTAGTAAACCAGCGGATTTGTTTTGGTTATTGGTTTTTGGTTAAGTGCCCGCAATAATTTGAATTCGTTTTGTGTGAATCAGAGAATAGGAGGACGAGCCACAAGACTTTGTCAGCCGCAGTGTGTGAGTGTGATGTCAGAGTGAGCTGCGCTGGGATAGGTTGGTTAGTAAGAAGAGTTGCGAGCGGATTGGCAGTCGTCTGTAAGAGACAATTGGCTGAGAAGGCGGGTGAAGGAAATCCTGGGAGTAAAAGTAATTTCCTTATTGAATCGAACAAAAACATCAGAGAAAAGATCAAGTTTTTCAAAGTGTTTAGGAGTGCCTTGAAGGGTGATACATACAGTAAGGCGACAGTTGGGGAGCCTACCCTACAGGAAAATTCTCCAGCTTATATTGTAGGATTGAGGTGTTGCACTATGCCTTTGGTTAAAGCAGTAGTGCAAGGTGACTGAGAAACACGGTGCTTTGGCATTTCCAGAGCATGGAACGTTTAATTTGAGAATTTTGGATCAATTGTGAATTACACTATATGAGACAAAGCCTCTTCCGAGACCAGCACAGTTTGAGGCATTAGCAGTTAGGGAGCTCATAGCCAGACAGCAAATTGAATTCCAGAGAAGAATAAGGGAGGTAGAGAAGTCTTTAGCAGAGGCAAGATGGGATTGGGAACAGAATAGGTGGAGAACAGAGACGTTGCAGGATGTTAAGTTGTTTCCTGCTATCACAAAGGAAGACGAGTCGGAAGGGAAAGAGGAAACTAGCAAGAATGATAAGAGTTTGTCAGGGAGTAAGAAGAAGAAAAAGACCTATGTAGAAGAGGAAGATTCAGATGTTGAGGATCTTATTACTAAGGTGTTTAGAGACCGACCTCCACCTTATGTGGTGCATGAGGGGGGTCCAAGTACTATTACTGATCCAACTGCCCCAGCTCAGGTGTTGGGGACAGCGGGACCAGTGCAAACAAATAATGGACAGGTACAAGAGGTAGTGCAAGGTACTCTTAATGCAGTAACTGCTTCAGTAGGTCAAGCGCAGATGCACCCACCACCGATACAGAGAATTTATCCAGAGATACCGATACTTGAGACAAAGTCGAACTTAGTGGTACCTACGGAGCAAATGGTTCCGAGGCCAGTGTTAGTTCAGACCGAGCCGACTCCATTGTTGATGCCCCAGGTACAGCCACAGGGTTTGCCGAAGTTTACACCAATGACCGGGACACAGTCAGATGTGACACCCGCATGAATCAGAGCATGGGAGTAGCCCTTCCACAAAATGAGGGTGACAGAGCGGCACCAGATGCGATATCGCTACAGATTACTGTTGGTTCAGCGGTACCATTATTTGCGCAAAAGAAGTTGATGGCAGGAGAACAGGGTGAAATGTCACAAAGCCTCGTGGGTAGGGGTGTGAGAGCATGTGCAGATGGTTTCATCTATGCGACAAACCTTTGATGGATCTAGGTCATTAATGGACCTTAGTCCACTTGTTGCACTTCCAGATGCCGTAAATGGCCTGAGTGTAAATCAGAGCTTGAAGCTTTTGAAACTGCAAACTCCAGGAGCAGTGGTACAATAGGTGCCATTGCTGAATGCAAGTAATATTTCATTACAAGGATTGACAGCGAAGCAGTTAAATGAGTGGTTAGATAGTCTGAATACTCCAAGAAACACATCCAAGGGTGAAGAGCAAATTGATTACGTAAGGCTGGCTACAGAAATGGCTGAACTAGTGGAGGGATCAATGAGAGTGAATAGGTTAGAATCCTATACTGAAGAAGAGCTGAGATATTTGTGTCCGAGAATTACGAAAGAAGTGGGCAAGATACATCAGAAATTGGCAGACTTAGCAGAGAAGCATGACAAAGAAATTGAGAAAATGAAGCATTTGAAACGCAGTTACAGATTAGATTTTGAGGCAAAGGATTTTGAACACATGAGGTCAGCTGGGAAGAAAGTGCATCTTAAAGAATGATTGCAGAGTGCCCAGATTTGGGGGGCATTAGAGAGGTGGGAAGGGAGATGGGCAAAGAAGAAGGATAAATGGAAATGAGATTCACAGGAAGGGTCTGAAAGTGTTCAGAAAGAAAAGGATCCCGTAAAAATGTTCCCAATGAGGGAAATTCCAGGAGGGCAATTGTTTCGGATTCCGTGGCACAGGAGTGATATTTTGTCATTCACAAATTATTATCCAAAACTGAGGGAGAAACCGGTTGAATGGTACCAGCAGACAGATAGATTTGTGAAATGTCTGTGGGAAGACCTGAATACTCTGTTGGAGATAGTAGTGCCAGCTGATTTGTGGGCTGAATGTAATAGAGCAGTGGATTGGCCAATGAATGAACAGGAAAGAGATAGAGTTACAGGTGCACCATCACCCAAAGTGATGAAACATTATTATAAAGTGATTGAATTCTTGAAGACGAGAATTTTGCCAAAAAATATTGATTGGCAGAGAATTGACAGGACAGTACAGGAGGTAAAAGGGTCGATACATGCGTACTATGAGAGGTTGTTGAAAGCGTTAAAGGAGTACAGTGGCAAGGAATCGATTGAGCTGAAAGACATTCTACACTTTGTGTTCAGGTTTGTGGAAAGATTGAGACCTGAAGTAGGTCAGATGAGGCATTTGATTTGTTGGCAAGCAAAGCTGATTGATGAGGTGTTAAGTATGCAAAATACTGTAGTGCCGAGATTGAGTTGAAGCAGAAAAAGCTGAAGGAGAAAGCGATGGTGATGCAGATTAAGGCAGCTCAAACAGGAGTGCAGGGAGCTTTTGTTCAGCAGATACCGCAGCAGCAGGGAACTGTTATGTTTGAACACCAGATGAGAGGTAGAGGTCGTGGAGCTAATATGAATTGTGGTCCAGATTTGAATACAGTCGTGGTTGAAAAGGACGTGCAATGAATGAAAAAGATGTTGCCGTGTCATCTTTGTGGAAACGTGGGACACTGGAAACGGGAGTGCCCGATGAAGGTGTTGTTTAGCAAAGTGGTAATGTCAAAACATTTCAAACTGTAAAAGTCCCTAGAATGAGAGAACTTAATCTGAACTTTCAGAATAACATGAATCAAGTGCAGAATTTTCCACCCACGCAGCGGATGCAAATGCCATGGGCACAAATGACACAGTTGCAACCAATGCAGCAGCAGGTTCCTATGGTACCTAGACAGCAAATGCAGATACCTGAAGCCCTGATGGAGCACCAACAGATGATGCTTACTCACCAGGTCACAGGCCAGAGGCAAGACAGAGGTAGTGACACAGTGCACCAATTCCCATTACATAGTGAGAATGAAATAAACGATGAATGGATGTGTGAGAGTTCGGATGATGAGCCATGCATGCTTGAAGCATTCCTAAAGGTAGATCAGAGAGGGCCCTTTGCGAGAGGAAAGGTGATGGGTCATAGGGTCTCATTTGGGTGGACACAGGAGCTACACGCTCTACAGTGAGAAGTGCAGAAGTTCCGAACTTGCCTCTTTCAGGCAGAACAGTTCTGGTAGTAGGGGTAGCAAAGAGACAGTTGATAAATCCAATCACAGATCTATTACAGGTTGAGACTGGTAACTTTTAGGGACTGCATAAGTTTGAAGTATGTGATTCAAGTCCAGTATCCCTACTGGAAGGGACTTGTTGTACAAGACCAGATGCTCGATTAATTGTTCAACTGCTGGAATAGAAGTTCAAACAAATAGTGATGACGAGGATGAACAAGCTCCTGAAATTGAAAATGAAACCACCAATGAAGAGTATCCATTGATTGAATTTTTCCCGACTGGTAAAGAAGTGGGTTTGATTAAGGGAGTGGAGCCGATTAAGATCACTTTGAAGCAGAATGTAGTGTTTCCGCAGCTTCCACAGTATAACGTGGCACAAGATGTTCTGATGAAAGTGGCACAGATAATTGGAGATTTTTTTTAAACAAGGGGTTCTGAAGGAAGTGTTGAACAGTCCATGTAATTCACCCATAATGGGCTTAAAGAAACCCTATGGGAAAGTAAGAATTGTGCAAGATTTGCGAAAAGTGAATGACATGGTGGTCAATTGTTGTCCCGTAGGGCCAAATCCAGCGGTAATAATGTTTCAGATTGTATGCGATGCAGAATGGTTCACAGTGGTTGATTTGTCACAAGCTTTCTTTTCTGTGCCTCTTCATGAGGATAGTCAGTTTCTTTTTAGCTTCAAATTCCTAGACTGAGTCTACAGCTGGTGCAGGCTTCCTCAAGTGTACACGGAGTCACTGTCCTTGTTCAATCCAATTTTGAATCTGGAGTCATTGGAACTGCCATACCAATTGACTCTGGTGCAGTACATTGACGATTTACTGATTGCATCCGAAACAAGGGACGAGTGTAAGTACGACTCGATTGCCCTATTAAATAATTTGGGAAAATTTGGACATAAAGTGTCACCTTTGAAGTTGCAGTATTGTCAGAAGTCAGTGAAATGCTTGGGACACCAAATTGAGAAAGGGTCAAGGAGGATTTCTAGAGAAAGGATCACAATGATATTGCAGAGAAGACCCCCGACTTCACAGAGAGATGTCAGAATGTTTCTGGGAATGGTAGGTTATTGTCGTCAATAGATTTCAAATTTTGCTGAGAATGCCAAACATTTGCAGCAGCTGACACATAAGGATGATACAGATCCCATTACCTTAGATCAGGATCAGATAAAGGCGTTAACTGAGTAGAGAGAGAGTTTGTGCAGGGCTCCAGCATTGGGAATGCCTGATTACACGAAGCCATTCATATTGTTTTGTCATGAACGTGATGCTTGTTCTTTGTCTGTCTTGACACAGGTCCATGCAGGTGCTTTTCGCCCAGTAGCCTATTTTTCAGCTACATTGGACCCAGTTGCTTACTAGGTTGTTTGCTTGCAGTTGCCGAAGTTAGTCAAAGCCTTTCACAGTGTGAGGGAGTAGTGATGTGATACCCTCTGATGGTAATGGTACCTCACTCTATTGAGATCTTACTGACAAGGACGAAAACACAGTATTTGACTAGTGCCAGAATGACAAGGTATAAGACGAGCATTCTAGGTGCTCCAAATGTAACATTGAAAAGATGTACAGTGCTGAACCCGGCAACATTACTCCCAAGTGGTGCTATTGAAATTGAAAAGGAAGAAGACATTGTGTATGATTGTCTTGAGGTAAGTGAGTTGTGCGCAAAACCCAGACTTGCTATCAGAGATACACGATTGAAAGAAAATGATCAAATTGTCTTTGTTGATGGCTCATGTCTCAGAGATAGTACAGGAACACTGAGAGCAGGATATGCTGTGTGCACAATTACAGATACTTTCGAAGCTTCTTGGCTTTGAGGTGTATATTCTGCACATGTAGCAGAACTGGTAGCTCTTACTAGAGCATGCCACGTATCTGCAAGACTGAGAGTTATCATCTACACAGATAGCCAATGTGGATTTGGAATTGTCCATGATTTCGGTCAGTTGTGGCCTCAAAGAGGTTCCATAGCCTCTACTGGTACACCAGTAAGAAATGGCGACAGAATAAAGGAGTTTCTGTATGCAATACAGTTACCTGAAGAAATTGCCGTGGTGAAATGCACTGCACATCTAAAGTCACACGACTACATTTCACTAGGAAATGAATATGCGGATCAAGTCACAAGGTTTTGCACAAGGGGGAACTGATGTCCGAAGAAGATAGTAATACATGTACAAGATTTGCATTGAAAGTGATCGATACTTTGGAAGAATTGAAAACACTGAAAAATAATGTTGACAAAGAGGAGAAATGACTTTGGTCTAAACTAAAATGTGTTCAAAGGCCTGATGAATATGGGTTTTTGAGGAAGGTCAGATGGTCCTGCCAAATAGTTTATTGTCGCAAATGGCCAGGTATTATCATGGGCAGGCACACATTGGGAGGGATGCAATGGTTCGGTTGTTCAAGATTGACTGGTTAATCCTAAATTTATGCAGTCAGCACAAGCAGTATGTCACCGCTGTATAATCTGTCAGTAACTAAATGTGGGAAAAGGGACAGTGGTGAATTTGAACCCCATTGGAAGAGTAGGAGGTCCATTCAGCAGAATGAAATTGGATTTCATTGAGATGCCTGCGTGTGGAGGTTTGAAGTATATGTTGATGATTGTGTGCATTTTTAGTCACTGGAGTAAAGCATATTCCACAAAAAGGAATGACAGTCTCACAGTAGCAAAGTTGTTGCTCAGGGAGTTGAAACCACGTTTCGGGTTTCCGATCTCTTGAGAATCAGATAGGGGAACTCACTTCAATAATGAGGTGATTAAACTCTTGTGTGCAGCACTAAACATTGAGCAGAAGTTGCATTGTAGCTACTGCCCTGAAGCATCAGGACTAGTGGAACAGATGAATGGTACTTTGAAATCAAGGATCGTTAAGATGTGCGCAGCTACGAATCTGAAATGGCCAGATGCATTGCCTTTGGTGTTGATGTCAATGAGAAATACACCTGACAGGAAGGCAGGGCTGACTCCCCAAGAGATCCTCATGACTAGAGCAATGACATTACCAGCAGTTCCAGCAAATGCACTTGTAAACATTACAGATGATATGGTGTTGGACTACTGCAAGGGTCTGGCTGATGTGGTTTGCTTTTTTTCTCAGCTGGTGCAGGCCACTACCCTGCCACCCATCCACGATCCAGGGCACAATCTGTGAGCCAGTGACTGGGTCGTTGTTCGAAACATGTTCTCAAGACGTGTTTAGAGCCATGCTGGAGAGGGCCTTACCAGGTGGTCTTATCAACTACGACAGCTATGAAGTGTGCAGGACTTCCAAACTGGATTCACGCGAGTCATACGAAGATGGTGGCATGTCCACTGGATCATGAAGAAGCATTGTTGAGAGCACCAACAACAGTGAAACGAACCAGGTTGTCGCACCTGAGCCAGAAAAAGAACCAAGGGAACCTGAAATTGAACAAGAGCTTGTGGAAGATGGTACTATGACCCCTGTAAGAGACGAAAGTGAAGAATTACAGGAAGATGCAGAAGAATCATCTCCACAGATACAGTGGGAGAGCCTAGCTCAGCAGCGGTTCTCCTAGAAGCAGACGGTGCTGAAAAGCAGACAAAGCAAGTGTCAGACCAAGAAGGAGAGGTAGTTGAGACGGATCAAGTCAATTGATCCGACTCCTCCTGACCCTGTTGCAGGTCCATCAAGAGAGAACACCATAGAGAAAGAAAAGAAGAAAAGTCCAATCTTGAGAAGAATATTAACAGAAGGATTGAGAAAAGCAGATAGTTGGCCTGAACCGCAAGGAGCAAAAAAGAAAGGAAGTGATCATAAATGAAACAATAGAGAAAAAAGTAGATGCTACGAGAAAAGAAGAATTAAGTGAAGGAGAAATAAGTGGTGATCAAAAGTTGAAAAGAATGAGAATAGCAAGTCAGCGTTACACAGGCCCTGAATGGGCGTATGCAACTACTAATGAATGGCAGCACAAGTTTATGTCCTTTTGCTTTGATAGAGAAGTTCTGAGTCAGTGTTTTGATGTAACCTGAGGGTGAACAAGGAGCTGAATTGTTGAACCAATCTGAAATACCTTAAAGAAACTGCTGATAATAAACTGGAAGCGACATTGAAAACCTGATTGATATAAAACCCCGATGTGATAAGCTGCTAATCGATTCTGACAAAGGAAAAGGGTTCCTGGATGTGAAACTGAATTGTGAGAGAAGAATTTTTCCTCATTTTTGATTTTTACTGCACTTATATAAGAGTTTCTTCTGCTTTCTGCTTCTTTACAGATCATGGCTGAGTTATATAATCAAGTTAAGAAGGCTAGGCCTTGTAAATATTTGAGCATTAGATTGGGAATTATGTGTGGGATTTTGTTTATTGTATTGTTTGTGGGTATGTCTGTTCTTGATGAAAAAGGATCTAATCGTACTTCTGTGCCTGAAACTACTACACTAACATCTTTAGAGAGGTTTAAGTTAGATGAAAAATATTTGCATGACTATACTAATGCTCAAGGAGAGCTTTCTTCTAATGTCTTCTATCGCTTGTGGAGTGAATATGTTGAGACGATGGATGCAAGGGATTGTCCTTTGTGTACGTAAATTCTTTCGTCAGTAGAGGAAGGAGTTACGTACCACAGCCTTCCATTAACCTACGGAATAAGCTGTAGTCTGCTACTAACAAGGTTCTACAATCAAGAGTATATACAATATTTTTATTCTAACCCTGATGTGGTGTTTTCGTTTGTTCCTATTATTAGGTATCTGAGTAGAGTAGCTAAGGATCATGATATAGTATTAGTTAGAGGATTCCTTGAGCCTACACTAACATTTGGAACTGCTTACGCGCATAAAAATAATCTCACGTGCTTGCTTACACCTTTTGAAAAGAGCTTTCTACAGCATACTGATGACAGGAGAAAAGCACTAAAGGAGAAATTAGAAAAACATTTAGAGAAAAGGGCTCACAAGAATGATTATGCTTACACTGCAATTAAAATGCAAGCAAAATTAGCTTTAGATGCATTACATGTAGGGAAGCTTTGTATATGTAGTCCAAAATCATACACTGACACTTTATTTGTGGGAACAAGTGAATGTAGGCATGTGTTTTAGTTTCAGAGTAAATGGAATTTTATGTTGCATGGTCAGGATCCTGCGATTCCTGGTATCTATTATATTTGTGGACTTAATGCTCATTACCGTCTTCCAAGAGGATGGTATGGGACATGTTATTTGTGGATAGTTTTCCCAAAGTTTTATCAGATAGATGACTTAAAGAAGTTTCCGAAATTGACTGAATTACAACATAAGCGACAGAGGAGGGAATCCTCTTCTGCTATTGTGGGAGATATATTTGGTGCGGTGATTCCTTCATTAGGAGTCATCCTGACCTCAATCAAGATATGAAAGTTGTCTACTATTGTGGATAACATACTGACAAATGTTACAGAGGCAATACTCCTGGTAGATACAGAATTAGCTGCGGAAAGGAGCTATGGCGCTTCAAAATCACCTTGCTTTAGACATCCTTCTAGCGAAGGACGGAGGGGTCTGTAAAATGGTTAACTCTAGGCATTGCTGCTCGTACATTTCTAACAATAGTAAAGAGATAAGAGACTTAGGCCCATATTTATACTTTTTTAGTACCACATTTGCGTCATTTTTTGATGCAGAAACGGCGCAAACTTGCAAAATACAATTGTATTTTGTACGTTTGCGCCGTTTTTGTGTCAAAAAGCATGCGAATGTGTCGCTAAAAAAGTATAAATATGGGCCTTACTTACTAACCTGACTAACTCAAGTAAGGATTTGAAAGAATTGAAAGAATCAGGTGTTTGGGAAAAGGTTGGAAAGGGATTTGCTTCAGTGGCAAATTGGCTCAGTAACATTTGGAATGGGGTATTAATAAAAATTATACAGGAAATGTTAATTGTGATTGCTTGCATATTAGGATTATGGGGTTCATGTAAATTGTGTCAAAAGATTAAATTGAAAAGGTCTACAAATATTCAGAGAAGGGAAGAACGAAACGGAAAGAATTTATAGGGAAGATTTGAGAAGGAGAGAAAATACTGAAGAAATTGAGCTATGAAATTGTTAATGGAAAAAGTAGTAGGATGACATATTTAGTCATCAGAGAAGGGACTGTTGAAGCAAATATGTTAATTAGAGATATTAACAAGTGTTTATGCATTTTGAATAATAATAATAAAATGTAGAAATAAATAATGTAGAGAATTAATGTACACGTTTGAAAATGTGCCCTCACAAATGTATTAATAAAATGAATACCATTTATGAAATATAGAAAATGTATTAAAAATAATGTAGTAGTATGTCATATTGAGATACATAACATATGTTTTGCATTATATTGTAAAATTAACTTAGCTGAAGTTGTGGCCTAGTTTTGCCAGGCCTCATGCAGAAGCTGAATTACTAACACAATGTAGAGAAGCTAATTAGCTGAACTGACCCTGAACTGCTTAATGTTTAGTAAAATCTGCTCAGCAAAAATCCTATGCGTGAACCGACAGACAGGAGATGATGGAATCATAAATGTATCAAGGACTGTGTAAAGCAGACAAGATGTACTTTCCCAGGACTCAAACAATGGAGGCACTGACTAGAAAAGAAGATGCAACATTTTTGATACCTGATGATCCGGTTGATGAGGACATTGTACAATGAACCAATCGACATCTTGAGAACTATGTAATACTAGAATTCATAGATTTGAAAAACTAAGATCATTGGATAGAGTCATAACTGGTGACTAATTGACCAATTAGGGATTGGGGGATAGTCTGGGCGACTTGATATAATGACATGACAGAAGGGGAGAGTTCAGATGTTAGGTGCAGATGTCTAGAGAGAGACCTTATTCTGAAATTGATGCAATATTGGGGAGAAGAGATTCGAGATTCTGTCATTGGGCTCAAGCTCTTGAGAGACTGTTTGATGCTGATCGATTGATGACTTGGAGACGAAAACTGACTTTGTTGCTGATCCATACCGTGGATAGGTAGCTATGAGAATGTGACAGATTGATTTTTTTGTGCCTTTTCTTTCTAAGTACCAACTGCGCTGTCTAAATAGGTTTTCCTAAGCTAGATGCTTTTCTAAATTCATGTTCTTAACTGTTTTTCGCATGAAGTCCCACATGCTAATGCTAATCTGGGATACGAAGGGTTCCTATTCTGAGACGTTGACATATACGGTGACAAATGATTGATGGACTGATTTGCTGAACTCTTCTACTCATGTTAACATATTCATTGTTATTGGATTATGTTGAGGCAATAGACCACATGTTTTCTCAAGTTCTGATTAGATTATGTTATTGGTGGTCACTAATGAATTAATCTTGAGTGGATTTGAATAAAGTTTGAATTGATCTCATGACTTAGGCGGTCATTCCAACCCTGGCGGTCGGTGTTACAGCGGCGGCAAAACCGCCAACAGGCTGGCGGTAAAAAAAATGGAATTCCGACTGAGGCGGTAACCGCCAACAGAGACCGCCACTTTAACACACCGACCACCACGGCGGTACAAACAAACACCGCCAACAGACAGGCGGGAGTCAGTGTACCGCCCACAGTATCACAACCTACCAATCCGCCACCTTTTCCGGGGCGGTAGCCCCGCCGATAAAAACACGGCGGAAACAGCCATTTCGAAGGGAAAACGCTCACCTCCATACACCCCAAGAGGAATCAGGACAGCATGGAACCCGAACTCCACATACTCCCAGCAATAGTCTTCCTGCTCCTCTACCAGGAGCACGAACGCCGGCGCAGAAGACAACGGTGAGTACTGCACCTACGACACAGGGGAGGGGGGAGGCAAAAAATTACGGGGACACACATACACGAAACACCCACCCCCACCCTCACCCACTACAACACACACATCAATGCATAGCAATACATGACAGTTACACCCCCCAAGTCCCCCAGAAGAATGCAAAGTCAAAATTAAATGATTTTAAACATTGAAATAGATTGCAAAACTGCCAAAAAATATATATACACATCAAAAACTCTTATATAGAGAAATGTACAAGTCCGAGCATTGTAGCAGGCATTGTCCGTGGACCACTGGGCCCAAATCACATGGGCAAAGCCCACACAGGATACCTGACTCTAACGGAGAGAACACTGCAGGGGCATCAGATAGCAAAACTACAGGCACCTCAGGGGGAAGGGAAGGGGGGGCACCTCAGCCAGATGAGTGCACGACGCCAGATCCATGAGGGGCCTCCATGCCCACTGTTCAATCCTGGGGAGTGCAAAGCCACAATCTCACAAGTGGATAACAGTCTCCACTGGTTCTGGAGGGCGTCTGGTGCCCAGAGTGCTTCTACCTGTGCAGGACAGAGGTAGTGGATGCATGTCCCCACTGGTTCTGGAGGGGGCATGGTGCCCAGAGTGCCTCGTGCAGCCCTGCCCTACACAGATGCGGCCCAGCCCCTGCCGCTCATGGGCCAGCGGTGCCTGCGATGGAGTGGCCAGTTCAGCGGTGCTGGAGACGGCGGTGCCCAGTTCAGCGGTGCTTGAGATGAAGGGGCCAGTTCAGCAGTGCTTGAGATGAAGAGCCCAGTGCAGCGGTGCTTGAGACGGCGGTGCCCAGTTCAGCGGTGCTTGAGATTAAGGGCCCAGTGCAGCGGTGCTTGAGACGGCGGTGCCCAGTTCAGCGGTGCTTGAGACGGCGGTGCCCAGTTCAGCGGGGCTTGAGGTGAAGGGCCCAGTGCAGCGGTGCTTGAGACGGCGGTGCCCAGTTCAGCGGTGCTTGAGACGGAGTGCCCAGTTCAGCGGTGCTTGAGATGAAGGGGCAAGTGCAGCGGTGCTTGAGATGAAGGGGCCAGTGCAGCGGTACTTGAGATGAAGGGCCCAGTGCAGTGGTGCTTGAGACGGCGGTGCCCAGTTTAGCGGGGCTTGAGATGAAGGGGCCAGTTCAGCGCTGCTTGAGATGAAGGGCCCAGTGCAGCGGTGCTTGAGACGGCGGTGCCCAGTTCAGCGGTGCTTGAGATGGAGTGCCCAGTTCAGCGGTGCTTGAGATGAAGGGCCCAGTTCAGCGGTGCTTGAGATGAAGGGCCCAGTGCAGCGGTGCTTGAGACGGCAGTGCCCAGTTCAGCGGTGCTTGAGATGAAGGGGCCAGTGCAGCGGTGCTTGAGATGAAGGGGCCAGTTCAGCGGTGCTTGAGATGAAGGGCCCAGTGCAGCGGTGCTTGAGACGGCGGTGCCCAGTTCAGCTGTCCCGGCCATGGCGGGGTGCTAATTTGCCACCTGTCCTGTGGCTGGCGGGGCCCACCTGCCCATCTGTCCTGTGGCTGGCGGGGCCCTCCTGGGCAGCTGTGCCGGGGCTGTTGGTGGCCTCCTGCCCACCTGGGATGGGGCTAGCGGGGCCCTCCTGGCCAGCTGGGCTGATGGCGGTGTTGTCGGGCTTGCTGCCCTTCCCAGCCTTCCCTGATCGCCTGTGGCCCTTCCCCACCTTGGGCGGTGTGCCAGCTGTCTCCACACTCCCTGCCGGAGCCCTGGTAGGGCTTTTAGTCCCTGGTGTTTTCACCCTCTCCCGCCGGCCACTGCCTATCTTGGGATGTTTCTCTGGGGGTGGGCTGCCCGTGCCTGGGCTTCGCACCAAACTGGCTGCCCTGGTGGGTGGGGCACTCCACTGTCCATGGCAGACTTTGATGACAGGGGCCGAATTTGTCGTGGCTGAGGTGCTGAATCTAGTCCTATGAAATGGATGGGGTGGGGGAGTTGGTGGAAAGAGGTTGAGTTTTGACAGGAAAAACTTTTTGGGAGCAGTGGGACGGGTAGGTGTAGTGGGTATGGGAGTGGAGGAAGAGGTTGTGGTTGTAGGAGTTGTAAGTCTGGTGGCTTTGGGTGCAGGTGCTTGGGGTGGAGGCTGTCATGAGGTGGAGGGCTGTTGGGTGGGTGGCTGCCTGCGTTTGTGTATCTTGGAAGGGGGGGGCACAGACACACTGGGAGAGGACACAGGGGAGGTGTAAATGGCAGTGGGGGTGGTGACTACACGTGTGCAGGTTGTTCTGGTGTGTGTGCTGCTGAGGGACGTAGTGGCTGAAGATGTTGTGCATGCAGGTGTGAACGGAGAGGTGACAGGGAGGGAGGAGGGAGACGTGGAGGAGGGGGACACAGTGGAGGCAGTGGGTGTTGGTATGTCTGTATGTGGATGTTGCTTGTGTGACTGCCTGTGGGATGTGTGGTGCTTATGTCTGGCTGAGCTTCCCTTGGGTGTTGAGGTGTGTGCAGGCTGGTCTGATGGTGTGTCTGGGGTAGGCAGAGGTGCAGGTGATAGGGTATGGGTGGAGGAAGTTGGAGGGGGGAGGCTAGAGACAGGGACAATGGCTGCCATCAGTGCTGAGGCCAGAGTCTGGAGCGATCGCTGAAGGGCCGCCTGACCAGAATTAATGCCCTCCAGGTATGCATTACTCTGCTGCACCTCCCTTTCTACACCCTGGACGGCATTCAAAATGGTAGACTGCCCAACAGTGAGCGTCCTCAGGAGGTCAATGACCTCCTCACTGAGGGCAGCAGGGGTGACTGGGGCAGGGCCTGAGGTGCCTGGGGCGAAGGAGATGCCCACCTTCCTGGGTGAGCGGGCACGGGCCAAACGCTGAGGGGCTGCTGGGAGGGCGGTGCTGGTGTGGTGGGTGGCGGCTGTACCTGTTGTTGCGGGGGGCACAGATGTTGCCGCCACCACAAGGGAGCTCCCTTCAGAGGACGAGTCGGTGTCATTGATGTCTGCCCGAGTCCCCGCTGTGGAGCTCCCCTAGCCCTCCGTCCCACTGGTGAATTCGGAGTCCATTGTGTGGCCCTCCATGGCCATGTGGGATGCAGCTCCCTCGTGCTCCGATGCCACTTCTCCTCCGCCTGATGATGCTAATGCACACATGAACAGGAAGACCACAAAAAAGGGGGGGGGAAACAGAATATAGACAAGTTGAGTGCATGCATTGGCGACACCGTTGGTGGACAGGACAGACACAGAAACCCCCTGCACTACACCGCGCACTTGGGGTCGACTACTCAATCCCTGGGACATGGCCTACAAGCCTATGGACGACATCTGCACACATAGATGACACAGGGCCATGAATAGCTGTATTTGGCACCCTACAGAGGTGGGGGTGCAGGGGCACAGGGCCATGCCTTACGGAGGGGCCTAGCCTACAGAAATCGCCCTGGCCTAGGGATACACACAGCCCTCCTCCCCCACCCAGAAACCTCCACTGCGCGCAAAGTCAGAAGAATGAGAGTGTACTCACCCCCTTGTGTCTGCTGTGATGCCCTCTCGCACCCATCCAAATCGGGGTAAGCCACCGCCAGGATCCGGGACATCAGGGGGTTCAAAGTCCGACTGGCACCCCTCCCACGTTGGGAGGCCATCCCCAGCTGAGCCTCTGCCGTCTTCCTGCTCCAGCGGCAGATGTCCTCCCATCTCTTCTGGCAGTGGGTCCGGACGTCCTTGGCGATGGCACGCCAAATATCGATCTTCTGGTGGGCGCTGACCTATATGAAATGTACAGGGGGAGAAGAATAGTCATTACCTTCTGCACCCTCAATGTGAGTGGCCCCCCAACCCTACCCTTGCCATGTGGCACATGCTCTCACCGTCGTTTGATGCATGCCTCAATCACTCCCCTCCCCCCCATCTTTCATCCACTCCACTCAACACAGGCATAGCCCATACAGCATGCTCCCATTGTATTTACCTGTTTGTCTGGAGGACCGTAGAGTAGCGCGTACTGGGGGAGGACCCAATCCACAAGTTTCTCCAACTCCTCCACAGTGGAGGCAGGGGCCCTTTCCCCAGTCGCATGAGCCATTGTCTCTTCCAGACCGAGGTCACAGCAGCACTTGTAGTGTAGGTCCTCTCCTGTCAAAGATCAGGTATCTATTGATTAAGCAGATAGAAAATGGCGGTCACGTCCGCGGCGGTGCGTACCGCGACCGCCGGCGCACATCGTCATTGGCTCCTGAGACCCATAGGGTTCAATGTTAACCAATGCTGCATTGCGCTGAGGTCTTCGACCGCCTACCGCCACGGTGTACAACGCCAGCGCAGTTACCTCACATTCCATTGTCGCACTTTACAGGTCAGGCAGACGCCATTTCATGGGCCCACATGGCTTACTTTTGACTGCGTCACACATACCTAGGCCTTGCATCAACACTCATACAAGCCATTCTATGGATTAAGAATCGTGTTTTCTGCAAGCTGTGGTTACGTACCTGTGGGTTGATTGACTCTGTGCTCGCTGTTGTCCTTCATAGGCACTGTCCGCTGGGACATGGGAGGAGATGGAGGCATCCTCCGGTGTACAGACCGCTTGTGGGCCTGTCGACAATGGAGGAGAGACATGTCATACTGACAGACAGGCTTGACCGTGCCACTATTCAGGAACTGTGTGCCCAGCTGGAGCCAGACCTGATGTCAGCTGTCCGCCAACCCACAGGAATCCCCCCTCAAGTGCAGGTGCTGTCAGTGCTCCATTTCCTAGCAAGTGGGTCATTTCAAACAACAGTGGCCATATCATCAGGGATGTCCCAGCCTATGTTTTTCAAGGTGTTGTCCAGAGTGTTGTCTGCCGTGCTGAAACACATGCGGAGCTACATCGTTTTCCCTGAGGTGGGGGATTTGCCTACAGTGAAGGGTGATTTCTATGCCCTTGGACATATCCCCAACATCATAGGTGCCATTGATGGGACCCATGTGGCTTTGGTCCCCCCACACAGGAGTGAACAGGTGTACAGAAACCGGAAGAGTTATCATTCCATGAATGTCCAGATAGTATGTTTGGCAGACCAGTAAATCTCCCATGTTCATGCCAAGTTCCCTGGCTCAGTGCATGACGTGTACATCTTGCGGAATAGCAGCATCCCTTACGTGATGGGGCAACTCCAGAGGCACCGTGTGTGGCTAATTGGTGACTCTGGTTACCCCAACCTGTCATGGCTACTGACCCCAGTGAGGAATCTCAGAACAAGGGCAGAGGAACGCTACAATGAGGCCCATGGGCGAACTAGGAGGGTGATCGAGCGGACCTTAGGCCTTCTGAAGGCCAGGTTCAGGTGCCTCCATATGACAGTTGGATCCCTATTCTACTCACCAAAGAAGGTGTGCCAGATGATCGTGGCCTGCTTTATGCTTCACAACCTGGCTTTGCGACAACAGGTGCCTTTTCTGCAGGAGGATGGTCCAGATGGTGGTGTTGTACCAGCTGTGGAGCCTGTGGAGAGTGAAGACGAGGAAACCGAAGAAGACGACATAGACAACAGGAACACAGTAATACAGCAATATTTCCAATGACAGGTAAGAATACACACCGGCATACTACATGTACTTAAACACTACTACCTCTCTACTGTCTGTCGTTTTCACCCAGTGTATGGTAACTGAGTTGTGACTTTCCCTTCCGATTTCAGAGATGTGGGCCCCACTGTGTGACATCTGCTTTGTTTCCCCATGGACTACAGCTGTGTGACATTGGTATGTTGGCATCACAATGTAAATAAGCATTTTGGCACGGTAATGTCTAATACATTTGTTCAAAATCACAGCCAGACTCCTGATTGTTTTGTGCAATAACTGTGTTTATTTAAGTGCTCTATATTGGAGGGTGGTTGCAAATTGGTGAGGGGTGATGGTGGAGGAATGTCCATGGCAGAGTTCAGACTATTAGTATCACAGGTGCATTGTCCAAATGCCTATGGAAGGTGGAGCAGGGGCAGTTTAAGGATGGACAGGGTGACAATGTGGGACAGTGGGATGACAATCAGGGTGGTATCCTTTCCTGGCGGGGGTCTTGGCATCTTACTCTGTCTTCTTCCTGGATCTCAGGGACCGCTTGCGGGGTGGTTCTCCTTCTGCAGGGGGTGGGGTGCTGGTGGCCTGTTGGTCCTGTGGCGGGGCCTCCTGTCCACTATCGCCAGCGGAGGTGGTAGGCAGTTCTTGGTCCATGCTAGTGTCAGGGGCCCTTTGTGGTGCCACAGTGTCCCGCAATGTGGTGACTACCAGATTTAGCACCCCTACGATGGTGCCCAGGGCGGAACTGATGGTTCGTAGTTCCTCCCTGAACCCCAAATACTGGTCCTCCTGCAGGCGCTGGGTCTCCTGAAACCTGGCCAGTACCATCGCCATCGTCTTCTGGGAATGATGGTACGCTCCCATGATGTTGGAGAGGGCCTCATGGAGAGAGGGTTCCCTGGGCCTGTCCCCCCCCTGTCGCACAGCAGCCCTCCCAGTTCCCCTGTTTCCCTGGGCCTCTGTCCCCTGGACCGTGTGCCCACTGCCCCCAGGTCCCTGTTGTTGTTGGGGTGGTGGGTTAACCTGGGTGCCCTGTAGTGGTGGACACACCGCTGATTGACGTGTCCTGGGGACAGACGTATGGGCCCGCTGGGTGGGTGCTGTGCTGGTGTTCCCAGAGGGGGAAGGTCTGCTGTGGTCTGTGGCTGTCTGAGGGGAACCGACTGTCCCGAGGTCCCCGATGGGCCGGGCTGGTCATCTAGATCCAGGTCGACAGAGCTGCTGTCATCACTGTGGGCCTCTTCTGGGGGTGGAGTGGACATTTGGGGACCCTCCTGCGCAGTGACGTTGCGTTGGGGTATTGCAGGGGTATAAAACCATGATTATTGCATCTGTGTGTGCCATGGTGTGCAATGGGTGGGTGCTCGTGTACCCCAGTGCTTGCATTCCTGTGTGGGGGCTTTTGTGACGGTGGTTTGTGGGGGGATGGGTATGTGAAGTGGGCATGCTTTGTTGATGGGTGTCCATGCTTTGTGGTCGCATGCAGGGCTTGGTGTTGGGATGGGTGGGTTGTGATGGTGAGACATTTGCAAGGAGTAGGAGTGATGGGGGTGAGGGTGAGGGTGGGGGTATGAGCTGGCATGCTGGTGGGGTGGGGGGGATGAAGTAGTGAAGATGAGACTTACCAGAGTCCATTCCTCCAGATACTCCGCCAAGGCCCTCAGGATGCAGGATCGCCAAGACCTGCTCCTCCCATGTTGTTAATTCTGGGGGAGGAGGTGGGGGTCCGCCGCCAGTCTTCTGCACTGCAATGCGGTGTCTGGATACCATGGAACGCACCTTCCCCCGTAGGTTGTTCCACCGCTTCCAGATGTCATCCCGATTTCTTGGGTGCTGTCCCACAGCGTTGACCCTGTCGACTATTCTGCTCCATAGCTCCATCTTCCTGGTAATGGACGTCTGCTGCACCTGTGATCCGAATAGCTGTGGCTCTACCCGGATGATTTCCTCCACCATGACCCTGAGTTCCTCCTCCGAAAACCTGGGGTGTCTTTGCGGTGCCATGGGGTGATGTAGGTGATGTGTGGGGTGGATTGTGTGGTGCTAAGTGTGGTGATGTGTATTGGTGTGTTGTGTGAAGTGCGTGGTAATAGTGCTGGGTGATGGTAATATGCGCGTCTGGGTGCTCGGTTCTCTATTTCTCTGTGCGTGGTCCCGATTTTTTAGGAGTGGGGGTCTGTGGGTGATGTGGGTGTGTGTTTTATATTTAATTGGGTGTGTGGGAGTGGTGTGCGTATGTGTATCAGGTGTGTGTATTTGGAATTGTCCAATGTGGCTGTGTTTTGTAAGTGTGTGTGTATTTTGAGCGCGGCGGTGTGTACCGCCAATGGAATACCGCGTTTGAAAGACCGCCGCGTGGATTCGTGTGTTGTGATAGTGTGGGCGTATTTCTGTTGGCGTGACAGTGTCGGTTTGTTTATCGCCAGTTTCTCGCTGGCCTTTGGTGTGGCAGACTTCTGTGGGTGTCTGTATTTTGGCGGTTTCCGTGTTGTGGGTCATAATGACCGTGGCGGTTTACCGCGGCCGCGGCGGTATGTTGGCGGTCTTCTGACAGAGGTATGCACCTTTTACCGCCAATGTTGGACTGACCACCTTAGTATTGTAACTAATAGGGAAATAAAAGTGTTAAAATGTATATTGAGTTGTGGTTATTCATGAATGTTGATAGCTACTAGCTACTGATCAATGTGTTGCTTATTGGTTATTGAGTTATGTTTTGATTATTGTTAAACATTGGTTACACCATAGCTAGGATACTAAAAGGTTCATCAACCTATGCGCGTCCCCTTGTACGTTTACTTACTAAGGACCAGGCGCGCTAGCCGTATAAAACGGAGGAACATCCGAGTTTACAGGCTTTTCATTCAGAACCTTGTCCAGTGCAAGAAAGGCTCTCTTGTTCCCTAGACCTCCAGATGCAGCAAACACCACACCCAGGAAGTAGACAGGATGAACACATCCTGCCTACCCCATGACTGAGTTAATTCCCTGTCCAAGGCTCTTCAGAAAAGGAGTAGTAACTATCGGGTAAAGGCACATTCACGCTCCTCACTGTTGACTTTTTTTTAAGCAGGATTCAGGTCATTTTTTCCTCAATGAACAAGATTAATTAAACCACTTAACTTCATAAACTTTATTTTCCATGTGCAAAGACGATATGTGAGATAAAAAATGTTACACAGCAAAATTAATGCAAGAAGAAACAATATTCAGACCTAAACTCTTTCCTTGTGAAGATTCAAGTCAGCCGCGGTTTCGACACCTGAAAAAGAAAAGCTTCAATAAAAGAGATAAAGTGAAATTTCATTGTGCAAGAAATCCCTACAGCAAACTGCCACTTTTAAACTTAAAGGACCAAGGCCCATCTTCATGGGTTTCGTTGTGAAGGACAGTGCAGCAAGTCACCTTGCTGCGCTGCCCTGCGCAGGGGCATTGCTTTTGGGGGGTTGTTTGGGGTGTTACATCCCACTAATCAATATATTTTGCAATAAATAGTTGGGAGCTAGTGCTTTCAGTTTGGAATGGTGAGTTGTCTGTCAGATTTCACCAGGAATTTTTACACACAGAGACAAAAAACACACACACACACTCTTCCTGTGTGGGTTTAGAAAGACTTAATTTTTTTTGGCCATTTCACAAAATATGTGCTTTTCTCACTGAGTAACACCAACCAACACGCATTCAGCTCCTTTTTAGTTGCCCCTTAAGCCCTCCTATAATGTATTTTACCATTATGTGCCATTGTGATTGTTGAGAAATCTGAAGCTCACACTCGCCCAGTCTTACTGACCAAGCTATTCTCCTGGCTCTGTGTCACAGGGAAAGGGCAGGAATGTGCAGTATTTATCCAATACAGCACATTCCTGTCTTTTCCCTCTGCCCTGGCGCCCTTTTAGCTTGGATGGTGCTAGGGTGCCTGCGCTGCGTGCAGGATTGTTTTTGTGCAGAAAGGGACACCTTCATGCACAAAAAGAGTCCTGAGAGGCTTTTTCCTCTTTTTAAGTGTGCTACAGAATGCAACACACATATAAAAAGATAAAACAGGATAAATAAATATATTTCTCCTTGCTATGCCTCTCCTGGGGAGGCATATATTTTTGGCTTGGTAAATCTGGAAATGCATCAAGACCTCGGTGTTGCATGGGAACACCCATGCAATGCCCTTGGAATGCCTCCCCTGCTCAGACTAAAGCAACGCAACGATTTGCACTGCCTTGACTTACTCCATATTTTTGAAGGCATCCAAAGTGGCTTTGCATGGTTTCAAAAATATGACTTAGTGGTTTGTGCCATGCATGTGGCACGTTGTGTGGGGCAAGCATGGTGCAAACGGCTCATAAATATGCCTTAGGTTTCCAGGTGAACACTTAAACATACCTGAGAGTTTGAACTGTGCTACTTGGTAAATTATGTGAAAGGTTTAAAATCACATTTTTTGCTTTTCCAGCACTTGAGTAAGTGCAGGAAGTGGCATTTGTATTGACAAAAGCTCAGAAAAGAAGATAATTCTACATAATGTTTCATGTAATTAAATGACTGGTATTTTAGAGAACTGAACTCAGAATAATCAGAATACTTTTGTCATTTCAGGTTTCCTACCCAGAAATTCCTTTCAAAAGCCCTACTCCACATCGGCCCCTCCAAAGCCCTGTTCCTTTTTGAAAACTAAGGGGTTTGTTGTTGTCTGGGAGTGAAACCCCCTTGAGCATTGTGTTGCTCCTGAGGAATTGCAGCAGACATGGCAGATATACACCCTTTCCATAACATGTATTAATAGTAAATTACAAACTGGCACCAATTGTTTATAAACATCAGTTTTTTATGAAAGTGTGTCTGACTACGTAAAATGGTCCTTACTTGATATTCTAACCTTACAGGTTGGTTCCTTAGCCTTCCACTGTCTCATATTGCCTCAAAAATATCATGGATAGTAAAACATAATCTGACATTAAGATTATCATAAACAAATTTAGTGCAGAAGCACTCATATATCAAAACAAAATCCTTAATAATAGTACTCAGTTTTGCCTTATAGCCAGTGTTTAATAATAATAATGTGTTATCAAATGTCCGCTATCTGGGTTTTAATGTATCCAGTTAGCCCTCCTACATTTAATGCTAGAGGGCTGTGATAGGTGATGATTTTAGGATAATTGATAATTATGCACCAATACATGATTTAATAATTTAGACTCAACATCATAATGGTAGGTAAATGCCTCTTTTTGCATGATCACTACAAGTCTGTGGACTGATGATGCTGCTTTTTTACACTGTGATTTGTGACTCTGCTAACCAGCACTAGTGCCTGTGCTCTGTACAGTACAGTACAAAGTGTACCCAGGGCCTGCAACTTAAATGTCATTAGTAGAGTTCAGTCCTCATTGTGCCACCCACTACAGTGATAATGCAATCCTGACCGCAGGCCTTTCATTGCAGCCTGGCTGCATAGATTTAAAGCTGAAAATCTGACCTGTCAAAATAACCCATTTGAAGGCCTAAACCTTCCTTTTATATATTAGTAAGGCACCCAGGAGTACGCCCTACCGGCAATAAGGCAAGGTGCATGGTATTTAAAAGAAGAACATGTAAAAAGTCAATGTTAAACATGTTCCCACAGTGAAAAAGGCCCCACAACTACTTCACTGTAGCAGTTTTAGCTGTTCTATGTACAAAGCATTGACAAGCATTATTGAATGCAATAATGTTATCACTGGCTAGGAAGCAGCTACAACATTATTTTTTTGACTTTTTAAAATATATAATAATAGAAGGCCAATTCACTGGTAAAGTCATATTTGTAATAAATAGTTTGCAAAAAGTTATTTTAGAAAGTGCCTAAAGTCTTGTGAGGCCAATTTACATAAGCTTCAACTGTGGCTCAACAGTTAAATAGACCCCTTGATGAGGTGTGAACTTTCTCCCAGAGTTGAGACAGAGGTCTTGGGTGTAGGGTGGTGTTCTGTTTCTCTAGCAGGATGACCATCTGGACATTGCCCCAGAAGATGATTAATTTCATAGAGGCCTACCCTGTGGGATAGTTTGCAGTAGCACACAGGAACTGCTGCAAAAGTGGGAAGGATTACACTTTGTACATGTTTCCTACTTATTAGGGAGTAGCCAGGAGTCACCCCCACCCACAGGTTAGTGCCAGGCATAAATGAGGCACCTCTGGTCACCATCGTCAGAACACTCCTGGGCATGTGGGAGATGAAGAAAGACTGCACCTGCTGTTGACACCTGTGAGCAGGCCTGAAAGGCTGGACCTGCTTCCACTTATACTTAGGACAAATAAATGGACTTCAAAAGTAAATTGGCTGAACTCCTGTTAAGCCACAGGGACACCGCAAGCTGCTAGAAGCCCTTTCCCTGAAGAGCCCTGCTGACCAGTTCCAACTGGACCTCCCATGTATCCTACTAGTGGCTTCTGCTGGAGTGATTAATGACCCTCAAGTGCTGTTTCTGAGGTACTGGGGCCTTGCCTGTGTGAAAGCTTATTAGTCAATTAAAACCATCAACTATTACATGGTATACATAAACATCGCTATTAGATCAATTTATAAACATTCCTTTGCCAATTTAAAACATGACAATCAGTAATCCATATTACCTCCATTGTTGTGAAGCAAGGCTTCCAGGCACCTATCACGATTGGAGGGCTAGTATATCTCCTGATGCTGTGATAACTGGCGGGCGCCCTAGAATGGCAATTAGTCAAAACCATCGACTTTGCCTAACATACCTCAACACATTGCTAATAAAATCAAATTATAAGCACACAAAGCTAATATACCTAAACGCAATGTAATAAAATCAATTTACAAGAAATTTGACCAAAGACATTGGATAAATAACCCGAATGGCTGCATGTAACCCTTGGGGGATGTCATATTTAATAGGCTGATCAAGTTAACACATATGGTGCTGGAGTACTAGTACAGTGGGTCATGTGCAAATAATACCTATCTACCCAGGATTAAAATAATTCTTAGCGCCCCAACAGCCATGATACGAGGTGGGAGCTGGGTAGTCCTAATAACCCCAAGCAACCTGTCAAGTCCCTTGCTAACCCTGAAACAGAGAAGATGAACAAGTACTAAATTGGATTTTCCGCTCCCTAGCGACCCAAGTAGTCGAGTTGATGCACAGTGCTAACACACCTAGACATGCTACAAATAACATCAATTTAAATACACACTGACTTAAGACTTTTCATACTTGATCATAAGTGCTGCGTGCAAAACTTAAAAACTATCATAGGTTACCTAGCAGGTCAGATAGGCCCATAGAGTGATGGAGTGCTAGTGAAATAAATAAAGTGCATGTGGTGCCTCTCAACTTAAAATTTTACTAATGGCCCCAAGAACAGCGAGACAGAAGAGGGGCTAGATGATACTCATAGCTTCTAGCAACACATCCTGTCTATTGACCCTTCGTTGGTGAGTCTTATCTTGCTGAGCCTGACACAGAGAGGTAGGGTGAGGGGTAAAAGGGGCCTGCCGCTCCCTAGTGACCCAACCCTTCCATAAGCCCTTCAAGTGCTCACACTTAGCCAGTGGTCTCATACTTGGGTTGAGTAGCAGGATTCTCTTTAACAATATCCTTAAAAATATCAAGCAATCACACCAATCGAATGCTAAGTGTTAAACTCTGGGGATTAAACGGTTCTATCACTGCTGATCTGAACAAACTAATCCCCAGTGACTTGAACTGTTTCGATAACAGGGTCCTCCGCAGGTGGTCTACTCAGGGACAAATGCATAAAATGTGCAACGATTCATTTGACTGGCGGCACACACGGCATACCATTTCCCACTGGTGATCTTTTTCTTGCCATTTTGGTAAAAAGCCTAATGTAGGGATCACTCCCAGCCCTAATGACAGAAATTTCTGTTTGACTTTCAGAAAGAAGGGAGCTTCAAGGAGACAAGAAGCCTTTTGATTGTTGTAAGAGTTCAGCACCAGCAATCCATGTGAGCGTTTGGCAACTGCTTTTTTGACCTCTACACAACTTTGCAGATTTACAGTTTTATTTACCACCCTTTTAAATTATTGGAGAGCTGTATCCAGAGCCCACAGTTCACACAGCCCTAGCTTCTTTTTACTTTCATCAGAGTATTTTTATGAGCATCCCCTCCTTTTCGAAGGTTGATTTCACCATTGCCCAAAGTCCACATCCTGGACCGTCCTGTAGAGTAACCTTTACCTGACCCCCACCAGACTCTCAGTCTTGCCACCTGTGAGGTCTCTATCCAGAGTGGCTACACAGTGTCTTATCTGTTCATCTTCTTTTTCTGCCCCCCTTGATGACTGGCCAGTCCCCCGTGTACTCCCTGAATCAAGGCCCACATTGTTCTCACCCACAAACATGGAGACTGCTCTCCCATAGCTGAACTCATTTTCCTCTGTCGTTGCTGATGCCAAAAAGAAGTCAGCAATTGTATTCTGCCAGGGTGCCTGACTGGGAAGCGACTCTCTCTCCTTAACATCCATCAGCAGGCTGGCTCCTGATGCTGCCTACTCCTTTCTCTGTTGTTTTGCATCAGGCTTCCTCATTCCGATACTTCCACGATCCCCATTAGTGAGTGCAAGGGTGTTGATGGTTTGCAGGATCCCATTCAAAAGTGTATGAACTGGTTGGCTGTAAATAACCTGGTTGACTATGGTGTGGATGGGGGGCCACAACACTGGTGCCTCCTGGTCACCTGTAAGCACAGCTGTAGGTATCCCTTCAGATCTGCAGAACATAGTGAGTCCAATCACTCATGTTCATGTGCAGGTTATAGAACCTGCCTGTTTTCTAGTGCCGGAGGGGAACATTACCAGGGGCTCCCCAGAGCATGGCAACAAGTTTTTCTCACTCATTGATGACTCGCAATCCTACGTCTCAGGAACTAGTGATGCGGTCGAGGATATTCTATCAGGGTCCCTAAATTTGACAGAAACAAGTTCAGATAATGAAGAGGAGGAACAATGTACTGTCAAACGTAGGAAGTATCATGGGAAGAAATCAAACCAATGTGAAATGGAACGTCTAGCTAATGTGTGGAATAGTCCTGAACTGGCCAAAACTCTGAAATGGGATTACTCTGCCACGAGTCTGATGTATCCCGAGGATGCCCGATCACGCAGTGATCCTTCTTCTCAGGATTCCGTCCAGCAGTCTCCACTGGAAAAGGGAGAACCCACGCTTAGCCTTATATATAAGTCCATAAAGCAGAAGAAAGAAGAGGCCCGCAGCGAGAGCTGTAGAGCTCAGCTAGATAATAAGAAGGTTCAGGGGGCCTTAATGAAAGTTAATAAGGCTTGTTCTGAGACTGTGCCCGGATCTCCTGCCTGGAAGAATGAGCAGTGGTATTGGAACAAGACGTTGGGGGACTGCAAGGTGAAATTAAGCAACAGCAAACCCATATCACTGATCTTATGTGGAAAATGGAGGACTTTGAAAACCGCAACACCGGAATAATGATGGAATAACTTAAGGTTTTTGAGTCTAGCTGAAGGGATTGAAGGAAGTGACAGTAGTGTTTTATGGTTAAGGTCTTTGAAAGGCACCTTCCCAGAATTGTCTATCTGGAACTGGGACTTAGAAATACAACAGGCGCATCGCTTTCCTCTCACCCGAAGACAGTCTCGTGAAGGGCAGGCGGATAGACTAAGGGCTATGCAGGTCTTTTTCGGTAATTTCTTACTGCACCAGGCTATTTTCGAAAAGACACGTCCTGATGCTAAAAGGAATCATGATGCTCAGTCTTTTTTTGTACGGCCAGTCTTCTGCCACATCACGGTGGAGAGACAGTGGAGACATCAACCAAACCTTTTCAGGATATAGTGGTGGAGGCCTATCTTTTGAACCTAGCCCGGCTGAACGTTAACTTTAAGGGCAAAAGCTGTACCTTTTTCTCAAAGATCAAAGCCTATGAATATCTTAAAGAGTTAACTATACCTGCCGAGAGGGCCGAGCAGGGCTCTCGTGTATGGAGGGGGAGGATTCTGACGGTTCTGATGGTGCCTCAGGGCTTTGTAGTTGGGGGTTGGACAGTCCAGGTTCTGAGGGAGTACTAGTTGTTTTCGTTTAGAGGTTCACTCCCTGATACTGGGGACAGGGAGATATAAATAAATTCAAGGTTTGTAGGTTTTAAAGCAAGGGCAGGATCGGGAGGTTTAGTATGGTATTCATTAAGGCTCTGAGTGAGGGGTTTCTAAATTTTTGGCCCCTTTTGGGTCTAGTTTCTTTCTTTATGGCAGAGTTGGGGGCATTCGCTAGCGGTTTTCAGTGGTCATCACTCAGTCCTCGCGGGGGCTGATTGCCTATAAATGGTGGTGGGAGGAGATGGTTGGGTGTGGGTTTTGGTAAGCGGTAAGGGAAGGGTTAGGTGGGGGTTGGGGAGGTGGAGGCAGCGATAGTGGTTGCGAGGAGGGGAGAAAGAGAGGGGGGTGGGAAGGGGTGCAGCACGTTGGGCAAATGGTTATATATGTATCGGTCAGGATGGTCAAGAAGGGCAGCAGTGGAAGTTTGCAGAATTAGTAGAGGTCACCGGGTCAGGCTTTTAAGAAAGGTGGGATGGTTAATATTTGATGGGTAAAGTTTGTATTGCTTCAGTCAATATCTGTGGGCTAAATGACAGTAATAAAAGGAGGAAGATGGCACATGAGCTTAAGGCACTTCAGGCCAAGAAACCCACATTAAGGCTTTGCCAAAGTATATACTTGAGACCCTGGGCTTCATATTAGTGGGGAATACAACACAGGGTATAAGGACTAGGGGGGTGGCCATTTTAGCCCAGGGTTGTGATTATCATTTTAGGCATACAAGAGTGGATCCTCTTGGCAGATTTGTCATTACGGAATGTCATGGTGGGGGCAGATGTTTTACTTTTGCCACGGTGTTTTGGCCGGTGACAGATGATCCAGGTATGTTTGATTGGATAAATAACAGGCTGGCACTCTGGCCAACCCCGCTAGTAGGAGATTTCAACTTTAACGGTCTTGGGGGCTGGAAGGGAAAGGAGGCAAGGGCATATGTTGGGCAGAAACCAAATGTTTTTCGGTCTCTTCAGCATTTGGTTGAGAGTGATGGACTGATTGATGCGTGGCACAGGCTAAGGGCCCCTGAACCTGGGTTTACCTATTTTTCTGCTCCGCATAGGACACATGCCCGGTTGGATCAATGTTGACTTTGTGCACATTGCTAACTGTGGCTCAGATAGATACATTTCCTAAGGACGCTCGCCCCAGTTTGGACTTTTGATCAAGCTTTATCATACAATAAGGATTATCTCCAGCATATGAGGGACTTGATTCTGTGGTTCGTGGCGGTCAATAGGGAGAGTGCCTCAGTGGGGTCTGTTTGGGAGGCATTTAAGGTCGGTGTACGTGGTGAAACATTCTACTTTGGGCTTAGGTTGCAAAAGAAAGAGAAACAACATCAGGCGGAGTTATATAAGGCTTAGGCGGATGCAGAATCTCAGCTTGTGGTAGCATCTGCCACCAGGGAAGATGTTGAAGACGCCTTAAGATGGGTTCAGGTGGCAAAGACAGCAGTTATGGATATTTCTAGCAAGCTTGTCGCAGCCACATTTTTGGTTTGGAGAACAGCAAGCTATGAGTATAGCGAACGTGTGGGGCATCAATTGGCTGTTCGTGCCAGGCAAAGGGCCTCGCATGTAGAGATTCCTGAATTGTGAAATCCAAGCGGGTTACTGATGATGAAGGCATTAGAGAGGTGTTTAGGGGCTACTATGAGCGGTTGTATAAGGCAGATGATGCGGGCGAAATTCCCGGGGACAGATTTAAGTGACTTTTTAGAATTTATTCCTTTTGAGATCCTGGGGGAAGCGGCCTGGCAATCAAAGGAAGTGGCCATATCCTTGGAGGAGCTACAGGTGGCTATTAGGGAACTTCCTTCAGGAAAGGCTGTGGGGGCAGATAAAATTCCACTAGAATTCTATAAAATCTTTCTCTCTGATTTACAATCAGAGTTATTGCTTACTTTCTATCAGATACCGAATGGGTGTGCCCCACCGGACTCTTGGGCCTTTGCTAATACCATCATTTTTCCCAAGAAGGGTAAGCCACCAGATAATCTTGGGTCATATCGTCCTATCACACTCATCAATAGCTAAACCAAACAGTACACAAAACTATTTTTGTCATGCGGCTGAATTCTATCATTAGTAAGTTAGTGACGCTGTGGCAGCACAGCTTTATCTTGCAGAGGGATACCACAGATCATATCCGCTGTGTGATAACCCTTTCTGATGTAGCAACAGTGTCAAGATCCACCATGGCCTTAATATTGCTTAACGCTGAAAAGGCCTTTGATAGAGTCACTTGGGCCTACTTATGGTATATCATGGGGCATTATGGTATCGGTGCTGGATATATCAGGGCCTTGCATGCCTTATACCAAAACCCAAGTGCCAGGATGCTTGTGTAAGGGGGTTGTCCATGATGATACAGATTCAAAGAGGTGATAGGCAAGTCTGTCTCTGTTCCCCGCTGCCATTCGCATTATATATTGATCTGTTTATTCAGAAACTCATAGCGGCTCTAAAGATAGCCTCAGTGCAATTCCATGGTTGGGATGCCAAAGTTCTGGCTTATGCTGATGACGTTGCCATTGTTACCCCTAGACCAACAGAAGCATTAGTTCAGATAGAAGAAGTGGCACAGGCATTTGGACAGTTTTCGGGCTACTTGTTGAGTCAGAGTAAGACCCAAGTGGTATGTAATTTCTAGCGCGCCCTGTCCTTAGTAAGTAAACTTAAAATGGGAAGCGTATAGGTCGATGAATCTTTTGAATTTCATGGAGTATCCTAGTTTATGCAATGACCACTGAATCAATAGTCAACATCAATGAGACAAAATATACCACCTTAATAAACCACAAGAAAAACCACCCTAATCAGAAATAACTATCACTCATGAAAAAGGTTAACAATTTTTATTCCCTATTGATTACAATTCTAATCAAATGTTAATTATGTTTTTATTAATCAATCTTTTTTAGTTCATCAAGGAAAACATTTTTCTCCAAAGGAAACATAAGCAACAATGCAAATCATAAGTCAGTGAATATCGGCATTAACTAAGCAATTCAGCAAACCAATTTGTCAGTCATTTGTCACCATCAACGGCTCCTGTCAGCCTACCTAACCAAGATAAGCATCAGCATGTGGGTCTTCATGCAAAAAATGTTGAGATAAAAACATTAATTTGGAAAAATCTATTTAAAGAGAGAAAATCTAATCAGAAACAGCGCAGTTGGCACCTAGAAGAAAAGGCACAAATTGTCAGTCTCATTTCCATAGCTACCTATCCAGGATGGATCAGCAACAAGTCAGTCTTCATCCCCAGGCCATCAATGGTCAGCTACGTATCCGGCTTACAGAGTATAAGCTCAATTATCAGCACATTGGACAGCGTCTCCTGACGTCATCAACTTTCTCCTCGCAGTTCTGATTTTGCTCCCCTTGTCATGAATTTTTATTAGGGTTTCCCAGTCCATCCCGTTAATTGCTAATTGGTCTGTCTTGTCGGAAGTTATGACTCTAACCTATAGTTTCTGTTTACCAAATTTTTAATTTTGTATAGGTCTTGTGTCCCATAAAACTGATTGGTCCTTCTTGCGATAAGAACATCATCCGGTTCTTCAGGTAACAAAATTCTTGCATACGAGTCTTTAGTCAGTGCCTCTATTGTTCGAGTCCTGGGAAAATGCTTTTAGCCTACACTACACATAATTGTATCAAATTGTCTTCATCATCTCCTGTCCATTGGTACATTTGCAGAATGTTCTAGCTGAGCGGCTTGAACTCTGAGCGGTTCAAGGTTGCCATCCCCGGTTACCAGTCCTGTGCAAGACACTCGTATTCTTAATGTTCAGATCAAGCAAGGCCCAGTGAAACCAGGCCTTTAGACCGGCTAATTTAAGAATATGAATTAACATAATAGGTTATACATACATTCATGATATATTAGTGTGTTTTCTTAAACATTTTTCTATTATTTAGCATCTGTTAATACACATGGTGACCACTCTCCGAGGGCACATTTTCAACTACACACATTATTTTCTAATATTAATTTCTCTATGCATTTTTTCTCATTAATAAACACACATGACTAAATATGTTATCACACCTTTCTTGTCAATACTTTACAAATTTGTCTCAGATGTATTTTGCCTTCTTCTTGAATTTTCCCTAAAAATTTGTCTCCTAGTTGTTTTTTCCCTCCTCTGATCATTTTTGGTTTCCCTTAATTTTACCCTTTGCCATAATTTGCGTGTACCCCATAATCCTAATATGGAAACCATCACAGTTAATATTCCCTGGACAATTTTCCGTAATACCCCATTCCAAATTTGACTAAACCAATTTCCCTCAGAGGCAAATCCATTTCCAACCTTCTCCCAAACCCCTGTTTCCTTCAATTCTTTTAAATCCTTGCTTGAATTAGTTAAATTAGATAAGTTTCTTATCTCTTTATCATTCTCAAGTATGAATGAACAACAAAGCCTAGCATTAATCATTTTACAGACTCCACGGTCTTTCACCAAAATTATGTCTAAAGCAAGCCTATTTTAAGTGTCATAGCTCTATCCAAAGCCAATTCAGTATTTAACAGTAGTATTGCCCCTGTAAAGTTGGTCAGCATATTATCCACAATAGCAGACAATTTTCATATCTTGTTTGCATTCAAAATAACTCCTACAGAAGGAATTATTGCCCAAAAAATATCTGCCACAATTGCAGAAGAGATTTCCCTACACTGTCGCACATGATGTAATTCAGTCACTTTCGGTATTTTCTTTAGATCGTCTACCTGATAAATCTTAGGGAAAACTATCCCTAAATAGCATGTCCCATACCATCCTCTAGGAAGACAGTAATAAGCATTAGGTCCACACATATAATAACTTCCAAAAATTGCAGGGTCCTGACCATTCAGCATAAAAGTTAATTTACTCTGAAACAAAAACACATGCCTACATTTACTCATTCCCACAAATAAAGTGTCAGTGTATGATTTTGGCCTATATATGCAAAGTTTCTCCACGTGTAATGCATCTAAAGTTAATCTCCCTTGGGTTTTAATAGCAGTGTAAGCAAAGTCATTTTTATAAGTCCTTTTCTCCAGCCCTTTTTCCAATTTCTCCTTGAATGCCTTCCTTCTATCATCTGTATGCCCTATAAAGCTCTTTTCTCATGGAGTTAATAAGCAGGTAAAATTATTACATGAGAATAAGCAGTTCCAAATGTTAGTGTTGGCTCAAAGAATCCTCTAACTAATACTATATCATGCTCCTTAGCTATTTTACTCAACTATCTAATAATAGGAACAAAGGAAAATACAACGTCATGATTTGAATAGAAATATTGAATATGCTCTTGGTTATAGAATCTGGTTATTAGCAGATTACAAGTTATGCCATAAGTTGAAGGCAAGCTATGGTACGTAACCCCTTATTCCACAGAGAAAGGAATTTCTGTACACACAAGACAATTCTTTACATCCAACGTCTCCACATACTCATTCAACAACCGATAGAAAACATTAGAAGAAAGCTCCCCACGTGCATTAGCATAGTCAAGCAAATATTTTTAATCTAGCTTGAACCTCTCTAAAGCTGTTAGTGTAGTAGTCTCATGAACAGGAGTAACAGCAGCTTCTTTCATCTCATGAATAGACATACCCACAATCATTATCATAAACATTATTCCACACACAATTGCCACTCCAACACTCAAATATCTACAATATCTAATATTTTTAACTCTACTATTTAATTCAGCCATGATCTGTAAAGAATCAGAACGCAGAAACAACTCTTAGATAAGGTGCAACAGGAAAAATCAAAAATCGAAAAATAAAAAATATGCTTCTTTCTCACAGTTAAATTTCATACACAGGAACCCTTTTTCTCCTTTGGCCAAAATCATGAACAATTCCAAATCCATATTGACTATCAGTATAGATTGTGACTCTTAACCTTGCAGAGACGTAGCAAGCCCTAGTAAGAGCTACTAGTTCTGCCACTTGTCCAGAATATACACCTGGAAGCCATAAAGCTTCTAATGTGCCTGCAATTGTGCACACAGAACATCCTGCTCTCAATGTGCCTGTTCCATCTCTGAGACATGAACCATCAACAAGAACAATTTGGTCATTTTCCTCTAAACGCGTGTCTCTAATATCAGGCCTCGGTTTCGTACATAGCTCAGTTACCTCAAGACAATCATGTTCAATATCTTCCTCCTTTTCAATTTCAACAGTGTCACTTGGAAGTAATGTTGCTGGATTCAACACTGTGCATCTTTTCAATTTTACATTTGGAGCACCCAATATGCTTGTCTCATACCTTGTCAGTCTTGCTCCCATCAAATATTGTGTTTTTGTCCTTGTTAATAAAATCTCACAAGAATGTGGTACCATTGCTGTCAAAGGGTATCCCATGACTACCCCCTCACATTGGGAAAGACTTTGACCTACTGTGGCTACAGCGTGCCCGCAACCTGGTGAAGCTGCTGCAACCGGGTCCAGGGTAGCTGAAAAATAAGCTACTGGGTAATAAGCACCTCCATGGACCTGTGTCAAGACAGACAAAGAACAAGCATCACGTTCATGACAAAACAATGTGAAAGGCTTTGTGTAATCAGGCATTGCCAACGCTGGAGCTCTGCACAAACTTTCTCTCAATTTGGTGAATGCTTTCATCTAATCCTCATCTAGGGTAATAGGATCTGTAACTCCCTTATGTGTCAACTGCTGTAAGGGTTTGGCTATTTCAGCAAAATTTGGAATCCACTGTCTACATACCCCACCATTCCCAGAAACATTCTGACGTCTCTCTGTGAAGTTGGGGGAGTTCTCTGCAGAATTATACTAATCCTCTCCCTCGAAATTCTTCTCAATCCTTTCTCAATCTGATGCCCCAAATATTTCACTGACCTTTGGCAATACTGTAATTTCACAGGTGAGCCTTTATGTCCAAACTCTCCCAAATGATTAAACAGGGCAATCGAGTCATGCTCACACTCAACCCTTGTTCTGGATGTGATTAGCAAATCATCAATGTACTGTACAAAAATCAATTGGCATGACAATTCCAATGACCCCAGATTCTTTTCAGGATCTGATTAAACAGGGATGGTGACTCCGTATACCCTTGTGGAAGCATGCACCAGCTGTAGACTCTATCTTGGAATTTGAAACTAAAAAGAACCTGACTATCCTCATGAAGAGGCACAGAAAAGAAAGCTTGTGACAGATCTACCACTGTGAACCACTCTGCATCGGAAGGAATCTGAAACAGTATCACTGCTGGATTGGGCACTATCGGACAACATTTAACCACCATGACATTCACTTTCCGCAAGTCCTGTACAACTCGTACTTTCCCACATGGTTTTTTCAAACCCATTATCAGTGAATTACATGGGCTGCTCAGCACTTCTTTCAAAACTCCTTGTTTTAAAAAGTCTCAGATGATTTATGCCACCTTCATCAAAACATCCTTGGCATGTTATACTGTGGAAACAGCGGGAATACTGCTTTCAGCTTCAAAGTGATTTTAATCGGCTCCACTCCCTTAATTAGACCTACTTCGTTTCCTGTCAGATCCCAGACTTATTCCTTCACAGTTTCCTGTAAATCTGCATGCAATTCTTTCAAAGTGAACATTGGGAAAAATTCAGTCAATGGGTATTATTCATAGGCATTGCTAACTATCATTGCAGTTGTCTGCTCTTCTTCATCATCAATATTTGGCTGGACTTCTGTCCCTGTATCTGAACAGTTGATAGAACATTTGGTCTTGCACAGCAAGTCTCTACACTGTAAGGATACAGGACTTGAGTCACACACAACAAATCTATGCATTCCCAGATAATTTCCAATTTCAACCTGCACTGGCTCCATGATTGGATTTGTCAACTGTCTGTTCTCCACTCCCACAACTTGAACTGTCCTGCCTGAAAGTGGTAAATGTGGGACTTCTATGCTTCTTACTGTAGAGTGCGTAGCTTCTGTGTCAACCAAAAATGAGACCTTGTAAACCATCACTTTTCCCTTCACAAAAGGCCCTCTCTGATCTACTTCTAGGGATGCAGCAAGCATACAGGCTCATTCGTCCATTCTTCGTTTAATTCTTCCTCACTGTAAAATGGAAACTAGTGCACTATGTTATTACTATTGTCTTGTCTTTGACCTGTGACCTGCTGAGTAAGCATCACCTGTTGCTGCTCCAACGGGGCTTGAGGTATTTGCATTTGCTGTCTAGGTACCATGGGGACCTGCTGCTGTACTGGCGGTAATGGAGTAAATTGTGCACGTGGCACCTGCATTTGCTGCATTGGTAGGAAATTCTGTCCTCGATTCTGAGCATTAGGAATAAATCCTTTCATTTTAGGGACTTTCACAGTTTGAAATGTACTGACGTCACCTTGCTGAAACACATCATCCTGCACCATCAAGGGACACTCCCGCTTCAAGTGTCCCACGTTTCCGCATAAATGACACAGTAACATCTTTTTCATGTCTTGCATGTCATTCTGAACAACCACAGTTCCTAAGTCCGGACCACTCATCATGTCCGTTCCACACCCTCTACCCCTCACTTGAGGTTGGAACATAACATCTCTCTATTGTGGCAGAATAGGCGGTACTAAAGCTCCCTGCGCTCCTGTTTGAGCTGCCTTGATTTGCATCACTATCGTCTTTTCTTTCAATTTCTTCAGTTTCAAATCAATTTCATCACCACAGTATTTTGCATATTGCAACTCCTCATCAATCTGTTTTGCTTTCCAGCAAATTAAAGGATTCTTAATCATCTGTCCTACCTCCGGTCTTAGACCTTCGACAAACCTGAACACGAAATGCAACATCTTTCGGCTCAATTGCTTCCTTACCACTGTACTCCTTGAATGCTTTCAACAATGTTTCATAGTGGGTATGTATTGACTCTTTAGACTATTGGGCCGTTCTATCAATCTGCTGCCAATCAATGTTGTTGGGAGAAATCCTTTGCTTCAGGAACACAATCACCTTACAATAATTTTTCATTACCTCAGGTGAAGGCGCACCTGTTACTTTATGCCTTTTCGGTTCACTTGTTGGCCAGTCTACTGCCCTCTTACACTCAACCCATAAGTCTGCCGGCACCACTATTTCCAATAGCGTGTTCAAGTCTTCTCACAAACATTTGGAAAGCTTCACAAACCTCTCTGTCTGTTGACACCACTCAACCAGCTTCTCTCTCAATTTTGAATAATCATTTGTAAATGACAAAATGTCACTCCTGTGCCACAGAACATGAACAAACTGCCCTCCTGGGATTTCTCAGATTGGAAGCATCTTGACTGATTCCCCCTTGTCGACACCTTCCGCCCCTTCTTGGGAATCCTGTTTTCGTTTATCTTTTTTCTTTGTCCACCTACCTTCCCACTTCTCTAATGCTCCCCAAATCTGTGCACTCTGCAGCAGTTCTCTCAAGTGTGCCTTCATTCCTGCCGATCTCATGGGTTCAAAATCCTTTGCTTCAAAATCTAATCTGTAGCTCTGTTTCAAATGCTTCGTCTTCCCAATGTCAGTGTCATTTTTTTCTGCTAGACCTGCCAGCTTCTGATGCATTTTACTCACTTCTCTTGTAATCTTTGGGCAAAAATACCTCAGCTCTTCCTCTGTGTAAGATTCTAATCTGTTCACACCCATTGTTCCCTCAACTAATTCAGTGGCCTCTATATTCAACCTCACACAATTTATCTGATCCGCCCCCTTAGATGCATTCTGAGGAGTGTTTAGACAGTCTAACCATTCACTTAATTGCTGAGCTGATAATCCCTGTAATGAAATGTTATTTGCATTTGGCACTGGTAGCTGTTGTACCACTGCACCTAAAGTTTGCTGTGTCAGAAGTCTCAAACTCTGACTTGCATTCGGGACATTTACTGCATCTGGAAGTACTACAAGTGGACTAAGGTCCATTAAAGGTCTAGATCCATTGAAAGTTTGTCCTGCAGACGACATTAGTTGCGCAGCCTCCTTACGAGGCTCTGTGACACCTAATTTTGCTCCCATGCATCTGACTTCTTCTGTGCAAATAAGGGTACAGCTGGACCAACAGTAATTGGTAGCGATATTGCATCTGGAGCTGCCCTAGCACCTGCACCTTGCGGAAATGTTACCCCCATTGGCTGATTCATAACTGGTGTGATATCTGACTGCGTTCCTGTCAGTGGTGTAAACTTCAGTAGACCAGTGCTTGAGCTGACGGCAACAACATTGGTGTCGGATCTGTCTGAAACAGCATTGGCTTCGGAAGCACCTGCTCCCTCAGCACCATGATGTTTGAGACTGTTTCAAGAACTGGCACATCTGGATACATTCTCTGCACCGAAGGTGGATGTATCTGCGCTTGAACTACAGTAGTAGTTCCTGCATGAGGTGTACTCTGTACTACCCCTGGTATCTGCCTGTACAGCTAGATCAGCTCCCTGGGCTTGTGCCGGAGCAGCTGTAGGGGCAGTAGCATTAGTGCCTGGAACCCCCGCACCGGTTGTTGAAGGTGGAGGTCTATCTCTGAACAACTGCGTAGTGAGATTCTCAACATCAGAATCATCATCATCTGCATAGGACTTTCTCTTTTTCTTTTTTCCTCCACTCTCGTCGTCGTTGGCACTATCTTCCTTCTCTGCCTCATCTTTCTCCGCAATTGCAGGGAACAATTTAACCTCCTGTAGTGTCGCCATTTATCATCTCTTTTGCTCCCAGTCCCATCTAACTTCTGCGAAAGACTTTTCTACTTGCTTCATCCTCCTCTTAAACTTAATCTCTTGTTGCTGTCTTGCCACTAGCTCCCAAATTGCTAAAGCTTCAAACTGTGCTGGTCTTGGCAATGGCTTCATGTCGTACAATGAAATTCACAATTGATCCAAAATTCTCAAATTAAACATTCCATGCTCCGGAAACGCTAAAGACCCTTGATTTTTAGTTACATTGCACCATTGCTTCAACCATAGACACGGTGCTACACCTCGCTCCGCCATCACAATATAAGCCGGAAAATTCGCTGGTGGGGTCGGCTCAGCCACTGATGCCTTAATGTAAGTATTACCCTTCATCGCACTCTTAAATGCCTTGAAAAACTTAATTTTGTTTGCTTTTAATTCAATAATGAAATGTCTTTTAACCCAAAGATTCCCTTCACCTGCTTACTCAACTAATTACCTCTTACGGATGGCTGCCAATCCGGTTGCAGCTCTTCTCACTAACCAGCCTATCCCAGCATGGCACACTCTGACGTCACATTCACACACAGCGGCAGACAAAGTCTTGCGGCTCATCCTCCTTAACTCGATTCACACAACTGATGCAAATTATTTGGAGCACTTACCAAAAACCCAATAACAAACAAACCTGCTAGTTTACTACAGGAAGGGACACAATCGCTTCAGAGACCTTACGGATTTTCACTAATGGCTCTCTTGGCTCTTATAGCTATTCCTCTTTCTCATTCTCCCACATTCACAAGCAAAATTTGACCCGCAAATTTTACTCTCAACTGATCAATGGGTCTGTTGTGGTGCACATAGAACTCGCCAAATCTCAGTCAAAATTTTCTTCCACCCAATTATCACACTCACTGACTTGTTGACTACGCCCGATCAACCTACTAAACCAGACAGATTACAACATACAACCAAGTGTCTCCTACACTTGTGAATATACTCCGGAGTCTTAGACCACGTAGGGTCCGTACATCATTAACCATGTAGATAACTTTTTATCACAAAGCGCCACACACATGTGAAGTACGACGGCTTCCCTACTCTCATACCACGGAGTACGCAAATTCCTACTGACCTCAGTTGGAGCACAGAGACTCCCTACTATATCTCACATACGTCACAATTCACCTGCGAATTGCTTAAGCCTGTGCAAGCGCAACCTACTACTTTTGTACTATCTCAAAAACACACAGAGAACATACCCTACTTTACTAGCAGGATCTGGGAAAGTCATTTCTGGGCTTAAGGGGACATCATCTTTGCTATCATTGCCCTTTCAGAAAAATAAAATTAAAATCTCATAAAATACGAACAACTAACCCTAACTTAAACTACTACCATAACCAATAATCACCACATAACTAGTTCTCCAAGGAAACTAACCATCCTCCGCTACCAAAAACTGCCAGCGCGCCCGGTCCGTAGTAAGTAAACTTACAAGGGGACGTGTATAGGTCGATGAATCTTTTGAATCGCATGGAGTATCCTAGTTCATGCAATGACCACTGAATCAATATTCAATATCAATGAGACAAAATATACCACCTTGATAAACCACAAGAAAAACCAACCTAATCAGAAATAACCATCACTCATGAAAAAAGGTTAACAATTTGTATTCACTATTGATTTAAATTCTAATCAAATGTTAATTATGCCTTTATTAATCAATCTCTATTAGTTCATCAAGGAAAGCATTTTTCTCCAAAGGAAACATAAGCAACAATGCAAATCATAAGTCAGTGAATATCGGCATTAATGAAGCAATTCAGCAAACCAATTTGTCAGTCATTTGTCACCATCAACGTCTCCCCTGTCAGCCTACCTAACCAAGATTAGCATCAGCTTGTGGGTCTTCATGCGAAAACAATTTAGATAAAAACATTAATTTGGAAAAATCTACTTAAAGAGAGAAAATCTAATCAGAAGCAGCGCAGTTGTCACCTAGAAGAAAAGGCACACATTGTCAGTCTCATTTCCATAGATACCTATTCAGGATGGATCAGCAATGAGTCAGTCTTCATCCCCAGGCCATCAATGGTCAGCTACGTATCCGGCTTACAGAGTATAAGCCCAATTATCAGCACATCGGACGTCTCCTGATGTCATCAACTTTCTCCTTGCAGTTCTGATTTCACTCCCCTTGTCATGACTTTTTATCAGGGTTTCCCAGTCCATCCCAATAATTGCAAATTGGTCAGTGTTGTCTGAACTTATGACTCTAACCTATAGTTTTTGTTTACCAAATCTTTAATTTTGCCTCATGTTCCATAAAACTGATTGGTCCTTCTTGCGACGGGAACATCATGCGGCTCTTCAGGTAACAAAATTGTTGCATACTAGTCTTTAGTCAGTGCCTCTATTGTTCGAGTCCTGGGAAAGTGTATTTAGCCTACACTACACATAATTGTATCAAATTGTCTTCATCATCTCCTGTCCGTTCGTTCATTTGCATAATGTTCTAGCTGAGCGGCTTGAACTCTGAGCGGTTCAAGGTTGCCATCCCCGGTTACCAGTCCTGCGCAAGACACTCGTATTCTTAATGTTCAGACCAAGCAAGGCCCAGTGAAACCAGGCCTTTAGTCCGGCTAATTTAAGAATATGAATTAACATAAAAATAAAGGTATACATACATTTATTTATGATATATTAGTGCGTTTTCTTATATATTTTTCTATTATTTAGCATCTGTTAATACACATGGTGACCACTTTCCAAGGGCACATTTTCAACTACACACATTATTTTCTAATATTAATTTCTCTGTTCATTTTTTCTCATTAATAAATACACATTAATCATTAGCAATTTATTTAATTGACATGTCTGCTCCATCAAAATCATTCAGTTAGATTGAACGATGGGAGGGTAGTTAAGGAAGCAACCTATCTCGGCATCACTATTACAGAAGACCTGGATAAATTGGTGGAAACAAGTCTTGCTCCGTTATCTAAACAGGCAGGCAGTGACTTAAAGAGGTTGAACAATCTGCACCTTTCCATTATGGGGCAGTGTAATATCATCAAGATGATCTTGTTGCCCAAAGTACTTTACTTCTTTTGAGCAATCCCACTCAAGATTAAAAACTGCTCGTTCCAGGCTATGAATAGAGTGGCGACTCAGTTTATCTGGGCCTATGCTAAGCCTAGAAGAGTGCTGAGGTATTGAACTCTACCCAGGGAGCAAGGTTGCTGGGCTGTTCCAGATTTCAAGCTATACTATTTGCCGCAGCACTTCAATATATGGGGCCTCTTTTTAAGGAGTCGGGGTGGCCACGGTATATTCCCTCTATATGCGAGCTTCTACTGGGGAATGTAGCCAGAGGGAATCCGTTGAGACAGTTGGAACCCAGTTACTACAAGAAAGTCCAGTTTAAGACATTACACGGGGCCTATAAGGTTTGGGCTCAGATCTGTAGGAAGCTGGGGTCGGATGCTATCATTTTTATATACTAATCTGGAACAACTCATTTTTACCAGACATTTGTAGGGGATACCCAATGACAGACTGGGCGGCTGCTGGCATTGGGGAGACTGAGGGACAATTTTTCTCTCCCGAAGGAATTGTCTCTTTTGAAAGATTACAGGACAATTTTGGGATTCCTCAAAAGGATTTTCTAAAATACGTACAGGTTTGGGACTTCTCAAGTTGAAAGGTGGTGGGATCGGTGGTTTTCAGAAGTGTGGATTGCTAGATTATCTAGTTAGTGGGGGTCTTGCTCTATGAGCCAGTTTTATGGATATCTGAGTACATACATGGCAGTCAATATATTGCGAAGTGGCATGATGTGTTAGGGGCATCGTAACAGTCTTTCTCTGACTTATTGGATTTTGGGGGCTCGGTCTTAATGTCCTCCAATTTACAGTTATAGCTTTATAAGGCTATTTTAAATCTGTACCATACTCCCCGGAAAATTACCATTTGGGGTAGGACAGACAGTGTTTATTGTCCCAGGTGTCAATATTTAAAGGCCGATGCCTCCCACATGTTTAGTTGATGCCAGGACCTTAAACCTTTTTTGGCGGAACATTGCAAAGTTCTTGCATATGAGACTCAAACTTGATCTAGATTTGACTCCACATCTTGTTCTGTTGGGAATTGGTAATTACAGGGTACCTGCAGAAGCAAATATATTTATATTTATTGCCATGGATGTGGCACGCCTGTGTATAGCGTTTTGTTGGCTCAATAAGGATCCTCTCATCTCCCAGCAATGGTTTTCACGACTCCCAGCTAATTTGAATCTCAAAAGAGCTATTTATGAGAAGAGAGGCCGTAGGGCGTTTAAGAAGGGTAAGGAGATTTAGATGCCGTTCTGGGATTGGCACATGACTTTGGCGCCCTGAATGAATATGATTATGTATTAATTTGGCCTAGTGCAAAAGTGTAGTTGGGAAGGTCTTCAGCGGTGATTAGGAAGTGACATTTCTGCCATCTGATGAATTCTTTTTGATGATGTCAATGTGTTGCTCATATTTTTTCAAAAAAAGAAAAAAAAGAAAATAAGGTTGATTTCAGACCAGACCAGGCTGGCTAGCATGCCCTCGTGAGCGGTTCTCATCTCATGGCAAAATTTCACAAATACTCCTGGACTGGCTAGGTCCTGTCTGATCAGTGAAAACTCCAACCTGACTTTGGCGGGTGATGCTTATCTCTGCAGTAGAAATACAGTTTTATAAGTTTTTATTATGATTTTATCTAATAGCATCTGAGGCCACCATCATTTTTCTACCATAAGAAAGGGGTGGCATCAATCTTGCCTTCATGACTGCCACAAGCGGTTGTATATTATGAATACGAGTTTTTACCAAAATAGAAAAAACAAAGTGTAATGCTAAGGCTTTTCCCCTGAGCGCTTCCCTTTGAGGGGTGAACAAGTTCCTATAGTCTATTTTTATGTCTAGGTATGTGTATGTTGATGACTCATCTATCATGTCACCGTTGAGATGCCGTTTAAGTTTGTTTAAAATATGGCAGTTTTACATTATTTGCAAGGCCATTATCAATAGCATTGTGAGAAACTGGGGCTGATTGCAGAGGCCCCCTAACTTTTTGCCCCCATTTTCCACTTTATGCTGGTGTTTTCCTGACTCTGATGGTGCCCTGGGTACTGCTAACCAGTCCCAGGGCCTGTGCTCTGTGTAAAATGGATATGCAAATTAGGCTAATTATAATTGGCTAAGTTAACCTACCTATAAGTCCCTAGTATATGGTAGGGCATGTAGGTTTAGGGACCACAGCATAGGTGGTGCACACCTAGGTGCATTGCTGAGGTGCCCAGTGTCATTTTAAAAGCAAGCCTGCCTTGCTGGCTGCTTTTAAATTAAAGTTATATGCAAATTCGACTTTGGAATTAAAGGTACTTCCAAAGTCTTAAATTACCTTATTTTTACATATAAGTCACCCCTAAGGTGTGCCCTATGTGCCCCTAGGGCTGGGTGCCATGTAACTATAAGCAGGGACTTTATAAAAATAGATTTATAAGCCCTGGTGAGGTAAAAACAGCCAAATTCGTTTTTCCCTCATTGAAGTAAATGGCCTTCATAGGCTAGAATGGGCAGACTTTATTTTAAATTTTAAAGTCTCCTTAAATGTTACATACCAAGAATTTGGTATCAAATTGATTGTTATAATAAATCCCACAACTTCCAGTTGTTGGATTTAATATAACTAGTGCAGGTAAAAAGTTTAGACTTTACCTAAAAAGTTGCCAATTTCAGCTCTGCATTGTTTTTGCTGCTGTGCTCAGATTGGCCAGCCTGCAGCAGCTTCTGCCAGGCTACTTTAATGAGGTGTGAAGTGGCCTGACTTCACACAAAGGAATGTGCTTGGGGGAGAGAATCTCCCCTCAGCAGATGGTGAGGCAGGAAGGGGGAGGGCTGCCAAACTGGTCTTCAAAGGCAGAGAAGGACATCTGGAGCACCCAGCAACACCCCCACATCCTGCAACCCCAGACAGCTAGGTGCCCCCTTGATTAGATTAGGAGAGGGCAGGAGAGGGGTGTGTTTATGATTTTTAGCCACACCAGTGGGTGGGCTCAGCCAGATCTCTCCTCCAAAAATCAGATTCATCCATTTTGGATTTTTAGAGACTGTTGCCTTCTGGGATGGATTTTTGCCACACTTCCCAGGAAGTGGTCATCACAGGGGGACGACCCTGTCCCTGATTGGAGAACCAGGGCCCCCCTGCTTTTCACCCAGGAGCAAGGATAAAACTGGCAGACCTGCACCCACGCCTCAGATCCCCACCAAATTTCAAGAAGAAAGAACTACAAGGAGAAGAAGGACTGCCCTGCTGGACCCCTGGCCTGCACCTGGACCCTGCACTCAGAAAGACTGCACCAGCTGCACACTTGGGCTTCACCACAAGAAGGACTTTGCCTGGCTTCCACTGGTTCAAGGAGGGACTCCCTGTTTGCTACAGGTGAAAAATTGCTAACCAGAGTCCCCTGCACCAACTCCTGAAAAAGTGACCAGCTGACCACTGTCCAGTGGCCAAAAAGGAGTTTGCGCCAGGTGCATTCTGGGAGTTGAAGTCCGCACTTCCCAAGGACCATCACAGAACTTCTGGACCCTTGGGGTGAGCTGTGGACCCCAAAAGAACCTTAAAAGAACATCTGGGTGAAGCCCCAGAAGTTTGGAGAAGATTGGAGAATTTTTAGAAAAAAGCTCCATAAAGTGACCGACCCGACGCGGAAATTCTAGCCGGCTTGCCTCAACCGCGACCCGGCCTGACTTCGTGGTTCGTCCCGGTAAAGAAAAACATCCGAAAAAGAGACTAAGTCCGAACGTAAAAAGTTGACCGGGACCTTCCAGCCATCGTATCCGAGAAGGGCTCCACGGACGTCGGATCAAGATCCAGGTTTACCCCGGTCGAAGGATTTTCATCTCGAAAAAACGACTAAGTCCGAAGGTAAAAATCACCACCGAGGAAACCGACTTCGCGTATCCGGACAAGGGCTCCAGGAGGTCGGATCCAACTGGCAGGTTCGTCCCGGGGAAGAAAAACATCAAAAAAGAGACTAAGTCAGAAGGTAACTTTTTAACCGAGGCCTCCCGCGACTTGTAGCCGAGCAGGGCTCCATCGCGGTCGGCCTGAAAGTTTGACTTTGCCCCGGTCCTGGTGCAACCAGATGACCCGATTGGCGCTTTTCGTTTCTAAGCGCTAGAAAATAATAATACTTTAAAAATTCATATCTCCGGTTCCCCTGAACCGATTTTAATCGTTTTTGTGTCATTTTAAAGATAAAAATATAAGCTATTTTTATAAATTGGTTTTGGATTTTTAAACTGTTTTCTGTGTTTTATTTAATTACTGTTTTGTGATATTTGAATGCTTTACACTTTGTCTCCTAAGTTAAGCCTTGACGCTCGATGCCAAGCTACCAAGGGTAGAGCTGGGATTAATTTACTGAGACCTAACTGTACTTTTGTGGAGGTTTGTGGCTTGTTGCTAGGTGTAGGTACCTACCTGCCCTACCAATAACCCATTTTCCAACAAGCATGTTGCCAGACAGTTGATCAATCTCTGCAAACATACCCTGGTGCTGCTGAGTAAAAGCAAGTCATCCGCATACAAGCAAGTCACCCCCATACAAGTCATTTGCATACAAGGCAAGTCATTTCCATACAATGAAAGTCATGCAGATAAAAAGCAAAAATAGAAGATGGGACTTACAAACTTCATGCCTACAAAGACCTCTATGGAAGCAAACCTGTCAAGTCAATCCAAAGAAGGTGCATTGTCGCTAGGCCAAATATTCAAGTTGCTTCCACTCAAAGTTTTTCCCAAAAAGTGGCTACATCCAAACATAGACATCTGCACTGGATGAAGGCGTCAAAAGTATCTGGGTGGCAAGTGACCTTCCTAGTGCATTAATTTGGAACTTTACCTGCTCTGAGCTTTTCCACTAAAAGTTAAGAGCTTCTGGGACCTCATAGGGTGGCTATACGGCCTCGCGGAGCCTTTCTTGGCCGCAGCCTGCTGCCTTGTACTGTTGAGGATTTTTTACTTCCATTCCAGAGACTAAGTGCCTCGATACTGGCTGCCTCCTCCCGGTTGTAATATAATATTCCCAGCAGGTTGACTGGAGGGAACATCGTATTACAATGTTTTCACTGCTCAGACTGGTGGGAACAGTGCTACGATATTGGTCTCGGCTCTTTTAAGGGAGCTGAGACCAATACAATAGCACACCAGCACCCTGCAAAGCAGACAGTGTACATTCTGAGGGTGCTGGGCAGGGTGGCCCCTGCACTGTGTTTTGGCCACCCTTTCCATGGCACGGAAAAGCTGTCAAAAACAGGAGTCGTGATCAGTAGAGCAGCACTGAGTTCAGCGCCGCCGTGGCTGACCTCGAGTTCACCCGCCGTCACCCCGTCGGGAATCTTGTTTCCGGTGTTGAAAACAATTCCCATGGCAGTCTGACAACCAGGGTCATAATTTATTGTTCGGACCCCCTGGAGTGTGGTTGTCCAACCGTCACTACAGGGCTGGCGGCCTCAAGTCCTCCAGTCTAGTAATGAGGGCATAAGTCCACAGTTAAAACTTGCAATTGAGTCGAACCTTGTTTCTGAACCCAACCTGTGCTCCCAGCATTCAGCCTAAAATCACAGCTAGGCACTAGTCAAGCACCAGTAGATGACTGCAGTTGGCACTGAATGCATTTGGAGCTATTTTTAACTTTACAGATTCATATCTCTAGTTCCTCTTATTAGATTTTTGTTGTTTCTGTGCCATTGTGTTCACCAAAATATTCTCAATTTACATGAATTGGAGTGGCATTTTTTGAGTTATGTTTTTGACTTTTTGTCTGTTTTGTAACTCCTAATTGCTTTAGATATTTTCTTACCTTAAACCTATCTGTTCTGTGCCGTAGCTATCAGGGATTTAGCTCTGGTTTAAATTACTGAAACCTTTCCATGCCTCTACATGCCTCTTTGCTCCTTGTTGTTGTTGCTTGTTGTCTGACCATGTGGCTGGTGGTCATTTTGTGCACTCAACCAGTTTGACTTTGCCATAAGCTTGCATACAAGCATCAGAAATGATTGATCATTGGTTTATTTAAAGTATAGATTTTTAATTTGTCTTTTTTTTATTTTCTATTTGTTTTCTATTTATTTTTTATTTTAGTTTTGTATTTTATTTTTTAATTGTTTTTATATTTATTTTAATGTTTTACATTTCTACTTTATTTTAATTGTAATGTTCGTTTTTTTTCCTCAATTTTGTTTATTTTTTTTAATTTTGATTTCATTTTATTGAATTCTGCACCTTGCCTTGATTCATCAATCCAACCATCCACATCCATTCCTCCATCCATCCATCCTTCCATCCATCCATCCACCATATGTGCAAAGCCAGGCTACAGCATTTGGTTTCTTTAGGTATTCCATTTCCTCCTGGAAATCCTGGCTGTGGAGCACTGCAGGCAAATCAGCAGTGTAAATGATTTTTTCAATGATTATCCTATTTCCTCAGGACCTGGCTGTGACACACTCCAGACAAATAAGCAGTATAATTCTTTTTTTCAATGATTATTCTATTTCCCCAGGACCACCCTGCCTCCATAGGTTTATTCAGGATTATTCCATTTACCCATGCACTTCTCTCTGAGTACCACAGGTGTCTACTTTAAAACAGATGGATATAAAGCAAAGAGCTATACTTGCATGTTGTGCTGCCTGATTTGAAATGACATTTTATGGATGGTGGTGTGGTTTGCCTTTACAATGTTTGATTAAATTGGTATTTAATACACAGGTCACCAATCACACTAATATTGCATTTGTCTGTACTATTTTAACCTGCAACAATGCCACATTTCACTAAATACATGTTTTTCTTCCTTGGTTGCTTTTAGGTGCGCAAGAGAAGAGACGTCACATCATCTGCAGTACTGCCAAAGAGATGTCCTGTACAGTTAGTCCTCCAATCTCTTACACTTGTGCAGCTTAGTGGCACTGCTAACTGAGAGGTTTAAGATGGCCCCTAGGAAAGTTGCTCCCAAGAAAGTAGTCAGTGAGAAGAAGCAGCTATCCATCGGTGGGGTGCTGACTACATCCTTTTCAGGCAGACGTGTGCCTGCCACACCGGCCTCCGGGAAAGAACCTGGGAGCAGCACTCCTACATCTATAGAACCACCTCAACCTAAGACCAATGCCATGTCTGTCAGTGAGGCAGCCACTGCAATCATAGCAATGCTGATGAGCAGTGATGTAGTATTGGATTTGTCCCTTTCTCAAAGTAGTACCCAGTCGTTTCAGGAGGGCCCTATGATCGCAACCTCCCAGTGGCAAGTTTGTACAATAGGAAGCTGACAATAATGTTAGCGCTGGACTTCATCCCTTTTTCTTTTGTGGAAGAAGTGGGATTGTTAGAGTTAGTGGCAGCCATCTGCTCACAATAGGAGGTTCCAGTGGGACCTTTTTTGCCAGAGTTGCTTTTCCAGCACTGCATCACAATGTGCTGCAATTGGGAGGGCAAGCTCCGCAGCAAAGTGTTGTCCACCCTATCAACCTGATGACAGACATGTGGATCAGTTGTCAGGCTACTGACTATAGGAGCATCACTGCATACCAGATAGCAAAAGCTACCTACAGGTCTTGGTCCTGAAAACATTTTTAAGAGCGTTCAGCAACATGCAACAGTAGCCATGTTTGCCGTGGAGAAATCACAGACAGCTACAAACTGTAGGAAAGTACCATCTTGCCTGGCATGTTACCCCCATATTTCACTGTATACATGTTGTTTTAGTTGTATGTGTCACTGGGACCCTGCCAGCCAGGGCCCCAGTGCTCATAAGTGTGCCCTGTATGTGTTACCTGTGTTATGACTAACTGTCTCACTGAGGCTCTGCTAATCAGAACCTCAGTGGTTATGCTCTCTCATTTCTTTCAAATTGTCACTAACAGGCTAGTGACCAATTTTACCATTTTACATTGGCATACTGGAACACCCTTATAATTCCCTAGTATATGGTACTGAGGTACCCAGGGTATTGGGGTCCCAGGAGATCCCTATGGGCTGCAGCATTTCTTTTGCCACCCATAGGGAGCTCTGACAATTCTTACACAGGCCTGCCACTGCAGCCTGAGTGAAATAACGTCCACGTTATTTCACAGCCATTTTACACTGCACTTAAGTAACTTATAAGTCACCTATATGTCTAACCTTTACCTGGTAAAGGTTGGGTGCTAAGTTACTTAGTGTGTGGGCACCCTGGCACTAGCCAAGGTGCCACCACATTGTTCAGGGCCAATTCCCCGGACTTTGTAAGTGCGGGGACACCATTACACGCGTGCACTACATATAGGTCACTACCTATGTGTAGCTTCACAATGGTAACTCCGAATATGGCCATGTAACATGTCTATGATCATGGAATTGCCCCCTCTATGCCATCCTGGCATTGTTGGCACAATCCCATGATCCCACGGGTCTGTAGCACAGACCCGGGTACTGCCAAACTGCCTTTCCTGGGGTTTCACTGCAGCTGCTGATGCTGCCAACCCCTCAGACAGGTTTCTGCCCTCCTAGGGTCCAGCCAGGCTTGGCCCAGGAAGGCAGAACAAAGGACTTCCTCAGAGAGAGGGTGTTACACCCTCTCCCTTTGGAAAATGGTGTGAAGGCAGGGGAGGAGTAGCCTCCCCCAGCCTCTGGAAATGCTTTCATGGGCACACATGGTGCCCATTTCTGCATAAGCCAGTCTGCACCGGTTCAGGGACCCCTTAGCCCTGCTCTGGCGCGAAACTGGACAAAGGAAAGGGGAGTGACCACTCCCCTGACCTGCACCTCCCCTGGGAGGTGCCCAGAGCTCCTCCAGTGTGCTCCAGACCTCTGCCATCTTGGAAACAGAGGTACTGCTGGCACACTGGACTGCTCTGAGTGGCGAGGGCAAGCAGGTGACGTCAGAGACTCCTTCTGATAGGCTCCTTCAGGTGTTGCTAGCCTATCTTCTCTCCTAAGTAGCCAAACCCTCTTTTCTGGCTATTTAGGGTCTCTGCTTTGGGGATTTCCTTAGATAACAAATGCAAGAGCTTATCAGAGTTCCTCTGCATCTCTCTCTTCACCTTCTGCCAAGGAATCGACTGCTGACCGCGCTGGAAGCCTGCAAAACTGCAACAAAGTAGCGAAGACGACTACTGCAACTCTGTAACGCTGATCCTGCCGCCTTCTCGACTGCTTTCCTGGTGGTGCATGCTGTGGGGGTAGTCTGCCTCCTCTCTGCACTAGAAGCTCCGAAGAAATCTCCTGTGGGTCGACGGAATCTTCCCCCTGCTACCGCAGGCACCAAAGAACTGCATCAGCGGTCCCCTGGGTCTCCTCTCAGCACGACAAGCGAGGTCCCTTGAATCCAGCAACTCTGTCCAAGTGACTCCCACAGTCCAGTGACTCTTCAGTCCAAGTTTGGTGGAGGTAAGTCCTTGCCTCCCCACGCCAGACTGCATTGCTGGGAACCGCGTCTTTTGCAGCTACTCCAGCCTCTGTGCACTTCTGGCGGAAATCCTTTGTGCACAGCCAAGCCTGGGTCCACGGCACTCTAACCTGCATTGCACGACCTCCTGAGTTGTCCTCTGGCGGCGTGGGACTCCTTTGTGCAACTTCGGGTGAGCACCGTTTTACTCCTCTTTGTAGTGCCTGTTCTGGCACTTCTGTGGGTACTGCCTGCTTTTGAGAGGGCTCTTTGTCCTGCTGGCCGCCTCCTCTGTCCCCTAACGCAATTGGCGACATCCTGGTCCCTCCTGGGCCACAGCAGCATCCATAAACCCTAACCGCACAACTTGCAGCTAGCAAGGCTTGTTTGCAGTCTTTCTTCAGGAAAACACTTCTGAACAACTCTCCACGGCGTGGGACATCCATCCTCCAAAGGGGAAGTTTCTAGCCCTTGTCGTTCCTGCAGAATCCTCAGCTTCTACTGTCCAGTAGCAGCTTCGTTGCACCCACAGCTGGCATTTCCTGGGCATCTGCCCACTCTCGACTTGGTCGTGACTTTTGGACTTGGTCCCCTTGTTCCACAGGTACCCTCGTCTGGAAATCCATTGTTGTTGCATTGCTGGTTTTGGTCTTTCCTGCAGAATTCCCCTATCACGACTTCTGTGCTCTTTGGGGAACTTTAGTGCACTTTGCACTCACCTTTCAGGGTCTTGGGGTGGGCTATTTTTCTAACCCTCACTGTTTTCTTACAGTCCCAGTGACCCTCTACAAGGTCACATAGGTTTGGGGTCCATTCGTGGTTCGCATTCCACTTTTGGAGTATATGGTTTGTGTTGCCCCTATCCCTATGTGTCCCCATTGCATCCTATTGTAACTATACATTGTTTGCACTGTTTTCTAATACTATACTGCATATTTTTGGTATTGTGTACATATATCTTGTGTATATTTGCTATCCTCATACTGAGGGTACTCACTGAGATACTTTGGCATATTGTCATTAAAATAAAGTACCTTTATTTTTAGTATATCTGTGTGTTGTGTTTTCTTATGATATTGTGCAAATGACACTAGTGGTACTGTAGGAGCTTCACTCGTCTCCTAGTTCAGCCTAAGCTGCTCTGCTAAGCTACCATTATGTATCAGCCTAAGCTGCTAGACACCCTATACACTAATAAGGGATACCTGGGCCTGGTGCAAGGTGTAAGTACCCCTTGGTACTCATTACAAGCCAGTCCAGCCTCCTACACAAAAATCTTGGACTAATTTAATAGCAAGGTGTCTGAATGGCTGTGACACAGAGGTCTCCGAACTGGATTTGTTACCTCGGACAATGGCAGTAACATAGTCAACGTCATGGCAGATGGTGTCTATTTCAGCATCCGTTGTTCGGCGCACTCTATCAACCTGGTTGTGCAAGACTTTCTCAGAAAATAAGACATAGTCAACAACATAATGACCACCTGCAATTTAATCTGCACTCATTTCAGCCATTCTTTTAAAGCCTGGGACAGTGTGGTAACAGAGTACCAGTTAAAGCCCTTACATAGAAGGTGCCAACACGTTGGAACTCAACCTATTATATGTTGCACAGTCTGTTTGAGTAGTACAGACAGATCAAGAGGAGGGGATGCAGTTGGGAACGCTATGACCAAGGATGTGGACAAATGGGGCCTAGTCAAATGCCTGACACAGATGCTGCTCCCTTTTGAGGTTTTTCTCATGGGAAGTAAGCAAGGCAGACAGTACAATGGGCTAAGCTATCTTGTTGTTGCATCTGCTACAGCAGCAACTAAAGAAGGTGTATGAAAGGTTTGAATTCGGAGATGTGAATGAAAACTCAGAAGTGCATGCCTTGGTTGAAAGTCTAAGCTATCACTTGACTTGTAATGCAAGGCTGCAAAATTACATTATGAAGTCCATAGCGTACATATCTGCCACCCTACAAACAAATTATTCACACTTTCATTCCTTATTCTGAAGGGGATGTTTTCAAAATATAAGAGGTTGATTGTGGAGCAAGCCGTAGAACTTGAAGAACGGCTGGAACTCCGCAGTTCGGGATGCCGCCCTCAACTTCCAGAGAGGGAAGTCTTGTCTCACATGAGCTAAAATCAGCAACCAGAACACTGGCAACAACAGCATCAGAAGAATTGACCCAACCTCTGCATTGGCTAGGTTTCAAGTGGCAGGTCTTAAGACTAGTGCAGAGGCAAAGTCAAAAGTGGTTGAGCAAGGGGCAGCACCAATGACACTTCAGAGGATGTTCCAGGAGGATCTGGATGACCCAAAAGAGGTATATGTGGACCAAAACCCATTGGTGTATTGGTATGGGAAGATGTTCCAATGGCCAGAGCTCAGCAGGCCAGCAGTAAATTATCTGGCTTGTCCTGTAACCAGTGTGTCTGCTGAACGTGGGTTAAGTGCAGCTGTAACATTGAGAAGGTCCAGTGTCTCACCTCAAAATGTGGAGAGATCAACCGTGATCAAAATGAACAAGAATTTTATACCACATGATTACACTGTTCCTGAAACACCACAGGAGGAGGAAGAGGTTGACTGGTCAGAATTAAGTGTGTTTGCTGACCAACATCTGGGTGAACCACCTGAGTTTGAGGATGAACTGAGTTTGAGGATGACCTCTACTTCCTGGACTGAGTATGCCAGTGCCATCACAGATCTTTGTAATTATTTCTCATTGAACTTCTTTCTTTGAAAATAAAACTAATGGAACATTATGTTTATGTCAGATTTATGCTTCCCCACTATTTCTAATTATATTATATATATAATAATCACATCTATAGTCAGTTTGGCGGTGGAACTGAGTTGGAGCTGTGTGCATTGAAGAAGCCCCCACATCCCCTTCAGGACATTTAAGACAATGCCTGCCTCCCTCACATGTCATTGCCTATACTTTTTTTATTTTTACATATTCTAGCCGGGCTGCCCCAGAAGATCATTGATTAAAAGACAGCCAGTGTCAATGCCAAATTCCAATGTGTTGTGACCATCAAAGAGGAGATAATATTTTGTATCAATCACCATGCTTGGATTTGAAGAGGTAACTACAAAGTATTGCACAATTGAGTGATAATATATTGAGTGACTCTGATTGATGTTTGATGATGTATGTGGTGGCTGACAGTGAGGGAGGGAGTTCAACAAATCTGTAAACATGATTTTGATCTTTTGCAATGTTTGGGGGCTGATTGGACCAGCCACTTTAGTTAACCAAAAACACAAATCTACACAAAAAACACAAATTATGTTTCTCTGTTTGTTCTTCAAAAGCACTGAACTACACAGGTCTACCTCACTCAGTTTGGGGCTGGGACAGAATTACTCAGAATCAGGAGAAGGAGGAGAAGGATGGGAAGACTCAGGGTGGGACTACCTCAACAGCTATAAGGAAAATGTTATTGACTTCAAAGAGAAACCATGGTGATGTTGAAGACTGTGAGGCCTAGTACTCACTCAGCAGTTTGGACTGGAGAGATGTGCATTGATTTGGAAATGCTGCTGATTGTGTGTTTGCTGCATTGCTGACTCAAACATGAAAATCCTCTTTATGTTCTTGCTCTGCTTCTGAGTCTTCTTGGTACACTCCTGACTCCTCATGAAGCTTACCTTGCTTCCTTCTGTCCATCTCCTTTGCTCCAGAACAAGGTTTATATTTTTCAATATGCAAGCCTTCTCCTAGCCCTCTCCTGCACAAACAAAACTTGGTTGAAGCTCAAACCTCCACCTTACCTACCGGACAAGTTCAGCCTGGCACCCAAGAGTGATTTACATTCCAAGAAGAATGGAGTGCACCACCCAATTTAGCAATACAGTATCATTTTCCTTTTAACAATCATCATTTTTAGAACTGGATGGGTTAACTTCAGTCCCCTATAATTTGTTTTTTTCAAACCTAGAAGACATTATATTTCAAGATACACTATCTTGGGTCTCTCTGGGGCAGAAGGACTGTTTGCAATGCATTTAACTGAATTGTGTCATACTTATCCCTTTATCATTTCCTTCCACAACAGATTGGTGATGGTGTGCTGTTTAGTGCCTGATTAATATTTTTGTTGTGGTTTCTTTTGTGTTGTGTTCTTCTTTGTCACACCTTTCCAAAAATCCCCTTCCCCATCTATTCATTGAGCCCCTAACCCTCTTCCTCCGGGATGTGTGATTTATTGAGGTGTGACTTAATTTTATACCATAAATGGCTCACACACTTGCTGGGGTAGATATTGTGAAAGCTACACCAACTCACTGCTGGACCTTCTATTCCACACCAGCCCCATCAACATCATCATGAAGGCCTTGTGTTGTGCGTTGCATAAACGCTTAACCTTGTCCAACCACTCCTGACTATGAGCCCACTTTTTCTGACTTGAGAAATTCATTTCCTAAGTTTCATTTACAAATACTAGCTCCCCATTGTTCAGAAGAAGTTGATATTGCTAGTTTTTATTATCATACCAGGTCTTCTTTGTTGTGTGTCAAATACTGTCATTGTATTAGTCTGGTCTCAGTCTTTCTAAAGTTATAATATATAACAACTAATTTTAAGGTAAGGTTTTCTTTTTGGTTTTTATGGTTTATTAGTTGTTTAGAATATACATATATATATATGAGCTGTTCAGGCAATTGTTATTCAGGCACATTTGTTGTTTAGACAGTAGTTGTTCAGAACTTAGTTGTAGAGACTTTTTAGTTGTTTAGCAGTAGTGGTTTAGGCTATAGTTGTTTAGGACCAATTTGTTCTGTCACATATTCGGAAAGGGAAACATGTTGAAAAACTAGAATTGCTTGACATGGCCATAGATATGTAGCGCATGCCAAGAATGGATTTTTCAATTTTTTTGGTAGGCTGGGATGGAAGAACTTAGGAAAGAATAAAGGAGTGAAGTAGTATGAGGTGTTGGATTGGGCGAAGGGAAACCCATCTTGTGTGTTCGGTTTGCAATGCATTTAAAACTTTGTAAATGGCTCATTAACTTCAGCAGACACACACTGAACAGCCAACACTGAAGTCACAAATTGATCCATACTGCATTTTGGTCATGGGTGGCAAAATGACATGGGCAGGGATGGAGTTGATAAATGATGATGGGTGGGATACATATCTGCCTTGCTTAACAAATACGGTGAGTCAAGGGATTAGAACAACAATTTAAATATCCTCCACTTTGAACCATAGCTTTGATAACCATTAAACAAAGTAAGCAAAGAAAATGAGCAGCATGCTTCTCTTCAGAAGAGATCCCTTATTTATTCATCCATGTAATCATTCAACTATTCTTTCATTCTTCCTACTATATTGACCCATAGCCACTATGATTTAAGCCTTACTTTCGGTCATCCAGACTTTCATCAAACATTCCAATCCATTATCTATCCATTCAGTGTCCACCCTTTCTTTCAAACATAGTGAACATCAATTCAATGATATCACTAATTCGCTATGGTGACAGGACAGAGGAGTCTGCATTGCAATGGCTTCTTAAATAATAAGTCAAAGTGAGCGCCAACGATTATGATGAGGTAGTGCCCAGCACCTGCCTAGCTCAAAATGGATCACATAATAATATTTTAACATAAACTAAACATAACTTATCTCTGAGTGTGAGCAGCATGCTATTTGGAAAAACAGTTTGCATTGTAGAACACAAACACAACAAATAATATAGTTAATACTCACCAAGCCCTGGAATCTCAATACTTAGCAAGTCGAGCAGGTCCTATTCGAGTTGCTAGGATGTCCTCGGCTCCTGCTGGGTGGAGGATATCTGCCCAGTTGTGCGTCAGCTGCTATGTGGTGCGCTGGACCTGGCTGGTGTGCCACACATACCTGTGCACTCCCCACCCAATGCAGCAGATGCTCCTGCAGGGGTATTCACTCCCAGGCCTGCTGCCTGCTACCAGCATAAAGGGGAGGTGGCGCTGTATGTTAAAATCTAGTGCTGCCACCTCAACCTCACAAAAAAATGGATTAGGGCTGCACATCGTTTGAGTTTGAGGATGACCTCTACTTCCTGGACTGAGTATGCCAGTGCCATCATAGATCTTTGTAATTATTTCTCATTGAACTTCTTTCTTTGAAAATAAAACTAATGGAACATTATGTTTATGTCAGATTTATGCTTCCCCACTATTTCTAATTATATTATATATGTAATAATCACATCTATTGTCAGATTGGAGGTGGAACTGAGTTGGAGCTGTGTGCATTGAAGAAGCCCCCACATCCCCTTCAGGACATTTAAGACAATGCCTGCCTCCCTCACATGTCATTGCCTATACTTTTTTTATTTTTACATATTCTAGCCGGGCTGCCCCAGAAGATCATTGATTAAAAGACAGCCAGTGTCAATGCCAAATTCCAATGTGTTGTGACCATCAAAGAGGAGATAATATTTTGTATCAATCACCATGCTTGGATTTGAAGAGGTAACTACAAAGTATTGCACAATTGAGTGATAATATATTGAGTGACTCTGATTGATGATTGATGATGTATGTGGTGGCTGACAGTGAGGGAGGGAGTTCAACAAATCTGTAAACATGATTTTGATCTTTTGCAATGTTTGGGGGCTGATTGGACCAGCCACTTTAGTTAACCAAAAACACAAATCTACACAAAAAACACAAATTATGTTTCTCTGTTTGTTCTTCAAAAGCACTGAACTACACAGGTCTACCTCACTCAGTTTGGGGCTGGGACAGAATTACTCAGAATCAGGAGAAGGAGGAGAAGGATGGGAAGACTCAGGGTGGGACTACCTCAACAGCTATAAGGAAAATGTTATTGACTTCAAAGAGAAACCATGGTGATGTTGAAGACTGTGAGGCTTAGTACTCACTCAGCAGTTTGGACTGGAGAGATGTGCATTGATTTGGAAATGCTGCTGATTGTGTGGTTGCTGCATTGCTGACTCAAACATGAACATCCTCTTTATGTTCTTGCTCTGCTTCTGAGTCTTCTTGGTACACTCCTGACTCCTCATGAAGCTTACCTTGCTTCCTTCTGTCCATCTCCTTTGCTCCAGAACAAGGTTTATATTTTTCAATATACAAGCCTTCTCCTAGCCCTCTCCTGCTCAAACAAAACTTGGTTGAAGCTCAAACCTCCACCTTACCTGCCGGACAAGTTCAGCCTGGCACCCAAGAGTGATTTACATTCCAAGAAGAATGGAGTGCACCACCCAATTTAGCAATACAGTATCATTTTCCTTTTAACAATCATCATTTTTAGAACTGGATGGGTTAACTTCAGTCCCCCATAATTTGTTTTTTTCAAACCCAGAAGACATTATATTTCAAGATACACTATCTTGGGTCTCTCTGGGGCAGAAGGACTGTTTGCAATGCATTTAACTGAATTGTGTCATACTTATCCCTTTATCATTTCCTTCCACAACAGATTGGTGATGGTGTGCTGTTTAGTGCCTGATTAATATTTTTGTTGTGGTTTCTTTTGTGTTGTGTTCTTCTTTGTCACACCTTTCCAAAGATCCCCTTCCCCATCTATTCATTGAGCCCCTAACCCTCTTCCTCCGGGATGTGTGATTTATTGAGGTGTGACTTAATTTTATACCATAAATGGCTCACACACTTGCTGGGGTAGATATTGTGAAAGCTACACCAACTCACTGCTGGACCTTCTATTCCACACCAGCCCCATCAACATCATCATGAAGGCCTTGTGTTGTGCGTTGCATAAACGCTTAACCTTGTCCAACCACTCCTGACTATGAGCCCACTTTTTCTGACTTGAGAAATTCATTTCCTAAGTTTCATTTACAAATACTAGCTCCCCATTGTTCAGAAGAAGTTGATATTGCTAGTTTTTATTATCATACCAGGTCTTCTTTGTTGTGTGTCAAATACTGTCATTGTATTAGTCTGGTCTCAGTCTTTCTAAAGTTATAATATATAACAACTAATTTTAAGGTAAGGTTTTCTTTTTGGTTTTTATGGTTTATTAGTTGTTTAGAATATACATATATATATATGAGCTGTTCAGGCAATTGTTATTCAGGCACATTTGTTGTTTAGACAGTAGTTGTTCAGAATTTAGTTGTAGAGACTTTTTAGTTGTTTAGTAGTAGTGGTTTAGGCTATAGTTGTTTAGGACCAATTTGTTCTGTCACATATTCGGAAAGGGAAACATGTTGAAAAACTAGAATTGCTTGACATGGCCATAGATATGTAGCGCATGCCAAGAATGGATTTTTCAATTTTTTTGGTAGGCTGGGATGGAAGAACTTAGGAAAGAATAAAGGAGTGAAGTAGTAAGAGGTGTTGGATTGGGCGAAGGGAAACCCATCTTGTGTGTTCGGTTTGCAATGCATTTAAAACTTTGTAAATGGCTCATTAACTTCAGCAGACACACACTGAACAGCCAACACTGAAGTCACAAATTGATCCATACTGCATTTTGGTCATGGGTGGCAAAATGACATGGGCAGGGATGGAGTTGATAAATGATGATGGGTGGGATACATATCTGCCTTGCTTAACAAATACAGTGAGTCAAGGGATTAGAACAACAATTTAAATATCCTCCACTTTGAACCATAGCTTTGATAAGCATAAAACAAAGTAAGCAAAGAAGATGAGCAGCATGCTTCTCTTCAGAAGTGATCCCTTATTTATTCATCCATGTAATCATTCAACTATTCTTTCATTCTTCCTACTATATTGACCCATAGCCACTATGATTTAAGCCTTACTTTCTGTCATCCAGACTTTCATCAAACATTCCAATCCATTATCTATCCATTCAGTGTCCACCCTTTCTTTCAAACATCCCTCCACCCATTTAACCATTTACGCATTACTCACCCACGCATTCTTTCACCCACCCACGCATCCTTTTCTTTCACTCATTTCACCCATCCTTTCTTTTAACCTTCTGGTATTTCTCGTTTCCATCAAGCCATAATTGTGAAGTACATTATGGGAGCTTTTACTGAGTTGCGGACAGCCGGGCCATAACTAAACCACCACTGTAGCTGGTAAAGCGGGGGGTTCACGATCATGAGTCATAACAACACCCTTGTAGCTAGTGAGTATAATAGTAATTGTCAATAAGCAATCAATGTGACTTACCACCGCCCATCGTTGCCGCTGTTTCGCCTTCTCCAACTGGCACTTGCTGCAGCACTTAAGCCAGAGCACTGGTGGTTGGTGTGGCTAGAAAAAAACATTATACATTGTTTAGATGTCAGATATGTCACCCTAAATTTTTAAATAAAGAAAATACAATTGTAATACATCACTACAGTTCAATTAGCACTGCAGTATCTTCTATCAAAAATATCACTCTGGGCATTTTGTTGGTTCACAATGTTAGGAAAGCAAAATATTCAAGCCAACCAAAAACTATTTGTATTGGAGGGGCAGAGCTATAGCCTATGATGATGATGATTCTGAATCACTGAAGCACAATGAAGGAGTGGAATAATAATGGCCAATGAAAGACATATGGTGTTGGTGTGCAAATGCAATGGAATCTCATACTTTCCAGTCATGCTACACTTTCATGGGAACTGCTGGTATCCTGTATAAATGAATTACTTTCGCAACAAACGTACATGGTGATTTTAATTTATAATGCTAGCTTACTTGGGCCTGCAATCTTCACAGTAAACAGTAGAGTGCCACAAATATGTTCTTAGTCTTGGGGGTTATATAGGGAAGAGGGAAATACTACCAACAAAGCAGAAGAGATCTACAGACTAGTATAGACCGGAAAAAGTCAGCTACCAAAAAAACAATAAAATAAAGGGAAAAAAAGATAATGCAGGGATAACAGGAATTAAACAATATTTGGAGAGGGGATTTGGAAAAAAAAGGGAACAGTTTAAGAAAAAAAACAAGGCAAAATTGAAAGCAGTATAATAGTGGGGAGAGGTAAAAGTTAGAAAAATAATAATATTAAATAATAGGACTTACTGGGAAGAGCAGAGCCCTCAGTAGTGCCGTTGGTGGTCGGTTTCTCCTCCCCAGCTCTTGCCGGACCCACCTCTGAGCTGCCTCACTTCTTGCCCTTCGGTGCTGATATAAGAAATAAAGAAGATAAAAAATGGGTTAGTGGTACAGTTCATTATTATAACAAGCAAATGCAGTAACATTGCACTTATCTAAATCAGATCACCTATGGTACTAGTATCAGCTTACTGTTGCTTTGGCTATACTCCTAAAATCCCTGTTCCAAATTTCCTCAACAAAAGCTACATTTGCAACTAATGCACTGAAATGAATTATCTTTCATTCTATTGCCATTTCTGAACCCTCCTTGATGGATCAACTCAGTCTCCCTTTTTTGCAATGAATAGATGCATGTTAATACTACACAGTGTGAAATTGCTTGGGACTACGAGCTACATAAAGAAAGTCATAGTGAACATCAATTCAATGATATCACTAATTCGCTATGGTGACAGGACAGAGGAGTCTGCATTGCAATGGCTTCTTAAATAATAAGTCAAAGTGAGCGCCAACGATTATGATGAGGTAGTGCCCAGCACCTGCCTAGCTCAAAATGGATCACATAATAATATCTTAACATAAACTAAACATAACTTATCTCTGAGTGTGAGCAGCATGCTATTTGGAAAAACAGTTTGCATTGTAGAACACAAACACAACAAATAATATAGTTAATACTCACCAAGCCCTGGAATCTCAATACTTAGCAAGTCGAGCAGGTCCTATTCGACTTGCTAGGATGTCCTCGGCTCCTGCTGGGTGGAGGATATCTGCCCAGTTGTGCGTCAGCTGCTATGTGGTGCGCTGGACCTGGCTGGTGTGCCACACATACCTGTGCACTCCCCACCCAATGCAGCAGATGCTCCTGCAGGGGTATTCACTCCCAGGCCTGCTGCCTGCTACCAGCATAAAGGGGAGGTGGCGCTGTATGTTAAAATCTAGTGCTGCCACCTCAACCTCACAAAAAAATGGATTAGGGCTGCACATCGTGGTGGCGGCGCCTCAGGGTAGGTGACTGCTGCTGGCTCTTCGGAGAGGTTCTGGCACCACTCCTCTCCTCTTTGCCACCTTTTCTTTGCTATGGTGCTGGGTGGGGTGAAGAAAAGACACAGGAGAAGGAAGGAATGAAGGAATAAGGAAGTCAAGAGAAAATAAACAAACATACAAAAACTCACTAAAAACATGAAAAGAATGGAATAATGTAAAAATACGCAGACACAAAAACACACACTAATACATGAAAATGAGGGGTAAATTCATTAGGAGGTCGGAAGATTGAAAAGATAACAAATGGATTCAAAAAATTTAAAATAAAAAGAACAGGGCCAGCACCATGAACAGACTAAGAAAGCAAGATGGCGGTGCCCATGCAAACCTTGTGGTGCCATTCGCATGTGATTTTGAACACAAGGACGTACTCCGTGTTGCGTTTGACATAAACTCAACATGAACAGGCGCAATGGGGAAACTCTGTCCGCCCGCAGAATTCCATGTAGCGCGGCAGAGTTTTTTAACTACTCCACGGAGATCCACATAGTGGGACTCTCCCCATGCCTATTTAAAACATGGTGACCTTGACTTATCCACAATTGGCATATATAATTTACTTATAAGTCTATAGTAAAGTGCACGGCCCTGTAAATTAAATGCTACTAGAGGGCTACTGATTGTGCCACCCACCCCTTCAAACATGGCTCAGGCATGCCATTGCAGAGCCTGTGTGTGCAGTTTCAAACTGTCATATCGACCTGGCAAGTTAAACCTTTTGCCAGGCAAAATATTGTCCTTTTTAATACATATATCACCCCTAAGGTACACCCTGGACAGCCCAAAGGGCAGGGTGCAGTGTATTTACAAAGTTGGACATGTACCTTCATGTTTTACATGTCTAGGTAGTGAAAACCTCTTAAATTCTTTTTTCACTACTGCAAGGCCTGTCTCTTCCATAGGTTAACATTGGAATTGCCTTTTTACATTTTATAAGTGTAGCTTCCAATTGGGAAGCAATGGGACCCCCAAGTTTGGTGGCTCTGGAATCACAATTTGAAATAAAAACTTCTGGTGAAGTTGAATTGTAATTTGTAATTCTGAAAATGCCACTTTTAGAAAGTTGGCATTTTCTTATTTGGAATCATCTATTGCCTTCTGCCTGTCTCTGAATACACGTCTGGGTGGGTGACAGCTGGGCTGTTGTGCATTCCATCCAGACAGCACACACAAAGGAAGCTTTGGTGTGACAGAATGGCCATCTGCATGTTGATGGGCTATTCTGAGCAGGATGGGAGGGAGGAGCTGACACACCTGAATGGGCTGGGTCTTAAGCCTCACAAAGGGCTGCATAACCCACTGTAGTGAGTCTGGAGCCAGAGCAGAAAGAGCAGGGACTTTTTCCACATAAAAAGCCTCTCTTTGAAGTCCCCCCCACTAGTCATCAAGAGGTATAACAACTGGTCTTCTGACCCTATCAAATCAGTACACTTCTAGACCTGAGGGCATTCTGCCAAGAAGAAGGACTGCTGTGCTGCTGAAGGGGCTTTCATTCTGCTGGAACTCAGCTGGATTTTGCTGGACTCCTGCTTTGCTGTGCCTGCCCTGCTGCCGTCCTTGCCTGGGAGTGTGAAGAGTTGGACCTTCACCTCTACATCCCCAGAAACAAAATGACTCCAAGGGCTTGTGTGCTTGACTCCTGTTCTGAAGTCTCAGGGACATCAGAGACTTCACTCACCTCTGCTACAGCTGCTGGACTCTGCCAACTGTGAGTTCTGTCTTGCCAAGTGGGGTCCTGGGCCCTCGAAAGTGGGTTTCCATGTGCTACTCCAGCAGAATCCATGCATTGTTGGCACTCCGCTGATCAGAACTGCCACATCTTGCCTTGGCACTGATGCATCACGGCTGAGGATAAGGATATCATATCACTGATTGCATGGCTCCGGATTGACGCATGGCCATCAGCCGACATGCATTGCCTTTGCATCGCCGGCTGCTCAGCCTGACAACGATGCATCATCTTCATCACAAAGGGTTTGCTGCCGCACCACTGCTCAAGGATTGACAACTGTGTGGGTCAATTATGCATCTCTGAGTGTGTGGATTAGAACCGATGCATCACTTTCGCATTGCCTCCCCTGCTCTTCACACTGGATCTTCAACGTCAATGCAACCCTCCATACAAGGTACTCTTTTAGCAGGATGAGGTTGGTCCCTGTAGCTGGCATCTGAACTTTGGATTTACCCCAGTCTAGAGTGCCCAGCTACCAGAAACCCAATTTCTAACAGTATCGTCCAAAAAACTTCTTGATGAATAAGTCCTCCTCTTTTCTGGGGTACAGGGTAAACTTACAGGTCCTGTGCAGTTGTAATGGCAAATCTGAAATAAAGTGCCTCCAGTGTTTCATGTCTGCAGTCCCTTACTAGAGGGATTTATAGAGTCTCTGCTCCGTGTGTAGATTTAAGTGGAGATCTTGACTTGTCTCATTGATAGACATGCTGTTTCCACTGTTTATATTTCTCCACAGCTTCAAATGTCTCCAGACTTCTTCAAGGTGCTCTCTTTATGATGCAATTCAACAACTGTTGGTTTTTGAATTGTTAACGAGGAGCACATACAGTCTAAATGTGATTGACAAATGTCTATGGCTGATGGGGCTGGGGCTTCCAAAAATCTCTCTAATTGTTCTTAGTCGGTGAACCACATTGTGTGACTGTACCTTTTTATCAGCACATTAGATGATTTATTATGGCAATAGAGGATTTCCATTTTCTTAAGGTTTGTCTGCAGGGCTTAAAAGTGTTTCATTTTCTGCAAAGGTTGTTTGAAAAGTCTTTAAAGACAAAGATTCTGCGATCTGCAAATGTGAAGATGCCCTTGCGCTTTGCTTCTTGTGATTTCTGTCACCCCTTCTTGTATCTAAGAAAACAAGCCTGGATGTTCCATTGATCCTGCTTCAAGTCAATTTCCATCATGAATGTTTTTTCTACCATCGCCAGATTCTCCTCAGTTGCCGTCAGATGAGTGTTGAATGCTGCTACTTCTATTCTGAGGGATAATACTTCTGAGGATGTTTTCCCTTTATTCTCTTGAATGGTTTACACTGACATTTTGAATGCTATGAGCTCTTTCAAAATCACATCCAGGCCCAATTCTTGTGGCATGTTGTCTGATGTTTTCACTGTTTGTGATTGCTGACATCTGCTTCTATAAATAACAATTGTCTCACAGACTTGGATGGATGTAAGTCTTTAGTGAGAATAATGAGTCTCATGTAGTTCCTCAAGGACCTTCTCAGATGTGGATCCCTTTTGCTTTTCTTTGTACAGATGTCCATTTAGTTCTATTATATATGAATAGGAGGCTACAAGCTTGCAATGTAGCTTGCCTATTCAAAAATGTTAATCTAAGCTTGCAATATTGTTTTTCTAGGGTTTACTTTAACCCCTTCGCTGCAGGCCTTTTCCCCCTCAGGTGGCAGGCCTTTTTTTGGCTATTTGTGGCAGTTGGCGCTTAGGCCCTCATAACTTTTTGTCCACATAAGCTAACCACACCAAATTTGTGTCCCTTTTTTGCAACATCGTAGGGATTCTAGAGGTATCCATAGTTTGTGCGTTCCCCTGAAGGAGATTAAGAAATTAGCCAAAAAACAGTGAACATTTCTTTTTTTTTTTTTTTTTTAAATGGGGAAAAAAGGCTGCAGAAGAAGGTTTGTGTTTTTTTCCCTGAAAAGGGCATCAACAAAGGGTTTGTGGTGCTAAAATCACCATCTTCCCAATTTCAAGAACTGGCAGACTTGAATCAGAAAAACACATTTTTCAGCCCAATTTTTGCATTTTAGTGGGATATAACCCATCTTTACTATGTTTTGTGCTTTTAGCCTCCTTCAAGTTGGTGACAGAAACGGGTGTGAAACCAATGCTGAATCCTGGAAAGCTAAACATTTCTGAAAAGCATACAAAATTCTGAATTCACAAAGGGGTCATTTCGGTAGATCCTACAAGGTTTTCCTACAGAAAATAACATCTAAAGTAAAACATATTGAAATTGAGGTGAAGAAAACAGCCATTTCTCTCCATGTTTTACTATCTAACTTTTTCCTGCTTTGTCAGTTTTTCAAAGCAATATACCATTACATCTGCTGTACTCTTCTGGTTGTCAGGATAACTAGGGCTTGTGGGGGTCATCAAGAACCATAGGTACCCAGAGACAATAAATGAGATGCACCTTGCAATTGTTTTTCATTCTATACCAGGTATACAGCAATTTTTTGCTGAAATGTAAAGAGTGAAAAATAGGTATCAAGGAAACCCTTGTATTTCCAAAATGGGCAGAATATAAGGTATTGAGAAGCAGTGGTTATTCACACATCTCTGAATTTCGGGCTCCCCATACTAGCATTTGAATTACAGTGCATTTCTCAAATAGACTTCTTTCTTACACACTGTCTTACATTTGCAAGGCAAAAATGTAGAGAAAGAAAAGGGGCAATAGCACTTGTTCATCTTTTTTGTGTTTCCCCAAGACTCCCAATAAAAATGGTACCTCACTTGCATGGGTAGGCCTAATGCCCGCAACAGGAAACGCAACATGGACACATCACATGTTTACATTGAAATCTAACGTGTTTTTTGCAAAGTGCCTAGCTGTGGATTTTGGCCTCTAGCTCAGCCGGGACATAGGGAAACCTACCAAACCTGTGCTTTTTTAAAAACTAGATACCTAGGGAAATCTAGGATGGAGTGACTTATGGGGCTCTCACCAAGTTCTATTACCCAAAATGCTTTGCAAACTTCAAAACTAGGCAAAAAAACACTTTTTACTCACATTTTGGTGTCAGAAAGTTCTGGAATCTGAGAGGAGCCAAAAATTTCCTTCCACCCAGCATTTCCCCAAGTCTCCCAATAAAAATGGTACCACACTTGTGTGGGTAGGTCTAGTGCCCACGACAGGAAATGCCCAAAAACACAATGTGGACACATCACATTTTCCCAAAGAAAATAGAGCTGTTTTTTGCAAAGTGCCTACCTTTGGATTTTGGCCTCTAGCTCAGCCGGCACCTATGCAAACCTACCAAACCTGTGCATTTTTTCAAACTAGACACCTAGGGGAATCCAAGATGGTGTGACTTGTGGGGCTCTCACCAGGTTCTGTTATCCAGAGTCCTTTGCAAACCTCAAAATCTGGAAAAACAAACACTTTTTCCTCACATTTCGGTGACAGAAAGTTCTGGAATAAGAGAGGAGCCACAAATTCCCTTCCACCCAACGTTCCCCCTAGTCTCCGGATAAAAATGGTACCTCACTTGTGTGGGTAGGCCAAGTGCCCGCAAAAGGAAATGCCCCAAAACACTATGTGGACACATCAAAATCATCAAATACTAAACTACCTGTTTTTGCGGGGGGGTCACCTGCGTTTTTGGTCCTGGGCTCAGCAGCCATATAGGGAAACCTACCAAACCCAAATATTTCTGAAAACTAGACACCCACGGAAGTCCAGAGAGGTGTGACTTGCGTGGATCCCCCAGTGTTTTCTTACCCAGAATCTTTAGCAAACCTCATATAAAGCTAAGAAATCACTTTTTTCCCACATCGCTGCGTGTGATCACCACACTGGGCCAAATTTCCTACCACCCAACATTCCCCTTAGTCTCCCAGTAAAAATGAAACTTCACTTGTGTAGGTGGGCCAAGTGCCTGTGACAGGGAAGAGCCAAAAACATGTCAAAATTTAGGGGGAACCAAAGTGGGTCCAAAAGGGCAGTTTGAAAAAAACATTTTTAGGCTGACAAGTGTGGCACAATTTTTATTGGTATAGATGAGACAATGCTGGGTGGTAGGAATTTTGTGGATTCCTGCAGATTCCAGAAGGTTCCATCACAGAAATGTGGGGAAAATGTGTGATTTCCAGCAAAGCTGGAGGTTTGCAGGGCATTGTGTGTAAGAAAATGGTGCCGGGTGCATGTGAAGCACACCACCCTAGACTCACCCAGATGTTTAGTTTTTAAATGTGTCTACGTCTTGTGGATTTTTCTACATGCCAGTGTCCCAAAGTCCAGAAACTGCAGTCCTCACCATTCCAAGTGGGATGATTTTGAGAGTTAGACAATCTCTCATGGCCCAAATGTAAAAACAAAACCCAAACCCAAAATAATCAAATTTCCTCTTGCTTGCCGTGGGATAAGATGTTTTAGTGTGCGGGAGAGAGCTGAAAGACTGTTACCTTCTTCAGTTGGGGTGGGGGCATAACCATGCCCATATTGGTTAGTAGCCACCACCCCACTATTTAAAAAAAAAATCCTGGCATCTAGTAGGTTTCTGCACCCTTTGGGAGTTAATCAGGGTAATTGCCCCATCTGCACACCGGTGGGCAGAACAACTTTGGCCCCATTTATCTGGGGTGGTTGTATGGCCATTCACCCACCCTCTGATTTTTGGGCACAAAATATTCCCTGGTCTCTGATGGGCTTTCTACCTCCCTTGGCGGCAGATGGACCTTCCAAAAATAGGCCAATCTGCCCCCAAGGGGGGTCAGATATGACCAACAGTAATGTGCCTCCATGGGGTGTGACCGTTGCCCAAGGGGCTGCACCCCCAAGAAAAACACACACACACCAATCCATGGTGCCTAAGTTGTTTCTGCCCCCTCTGGGGGCAGATGGGCCTAATAGAAATAGGCCAACCTGCCCCCAAGGGGTGTAGAAATGGCCTCATATAAATTCCTCCCCAGGGGAGCGACCCTTGCCTAAGGGGCCGATCCCCTTGCATAAAATTGGCACAAAAAACAAATCCGTGGTGCCTAGTGGTTTCTGCCCCCCTTGGGGGCAGATTGGCCTAATAAACATAGGCCGATATGCTGCCCAAGGGGGGCAGAGATGGCCTAAAATAAATTCCCCCCCCCCAGGGGAACGACCCTTGCCTTAAGGGTCACTTCCCTCACGTGACACTGACCTAAATAAAAAAAAACTGGTGTCTAGTGGTTTCTGCCCCCCTTAGGGGCAGATTGGCCTAATAAAAATAAGCCGATCTGCCTTCAAGGGGAGCAGAAATGGCCTAAAGTTAATTTGGCCCTCAGAGGAGTGACCCTTGTCTAAGGGGTCGGTCCCCACATATAAAAAAGTAAAACAAACAACAAAAAAGTATCACTGGTGCCTAGAGGTTTCTGCCTCCCGGGGCAGTTCGACCTAAATAAAATCGGCCAATCTGGCCCCAAAGGGGGCAGAAATGGCCTGAAACAAATTTGCTCCCTCGGGGAGTGACACTTGTCTGAGAAGTCGCTGCCCTCATGTGAAACTGACCTAAAAAAAAATCCCGGGTGTCTAGTGGTTTCTGCCCCCCTTAGTCGATCTGCCCCCAAGGGGGGGCAGAAATGGTCTAAAATTGTCTAGTGGCATTTCTGCTTGGATTGCGATCGGGCAGCAGAAATGCTGAGAAAGATATCAAAGGAAAGGAAAGGACTTTCCATTCCTTTGATGCCTCTCTCGCCCCCTCCACATGATCGGAGAAAAAATGCTTTTGCATTTCTCCTCTGATGGGCAGCCTCTGATGAGGTCAGCGTGCGATTGAGCACTGACATCATCAGACACCACTGGGGGGGTCGGGGAGGGCGGGGTGGAAGGGGCAGCGATTCCCGTTCCATCCCTGACCAGGGGAGTGGGTTGCTTGGCCACTGGGGGAGCGCTAGCGCTCTCCCCGAGGGCCCTTAATAGGACGTAATGGTTACCTCCTCAGCACTCGAGCAGTGCTGACGAGGACATAACCGTTACGTCCTGGGCACCCGAGGGGTTAAAGGCACAGTCCAATGTCTGTGCTTATCTTTCAGCTCTCTGAAGGACATAAAGTACGGGAAATATGTCTTAAGCTCTGCTCATTTTCTGTTACATGAGAGGGACTGTTTAGGCGTTTTCACTTTTTTAAGATCTGGGGGATTTCATTGCCTGTAAAATGTACAAGTGCAGGGCTCTCTGGGCCAGATGTACAAAAATGCAATATTGCATTTCTTGAATTGCGACTTCATTGAAATCGCTATTTAAAAAAATGCTAAATGCTATGTACAGAGATACCGATTTCCTAATAGCGATTCCTATAAAGTAGGAATGGCTATTAGGAAATTGGTATTAAGAAATCCCATTGCATTTGAGTCAATGGGCCAGTTTTGCATTTCCTTAATAGCAATTTCTTATGAAGAGTCGCTATTTAGGAAATGCAAAACCAGGGATGGCAAAGGGCAAAAGGCCCCCCCTTGGTGCACCCCAAAAATAAGGGTGCACCTGTAGAGCACACACAAATGCCTAAGCGGCATGTGTGTGCCCTATTACAATGAAAAAAAAGCACCTTGGGGTGTTTTTTTTTTTAATTGCGCCTGGTTACCACTGACCTCATGTCGGTGGTAATTGCATCTCCCAAATACCCATGTCGCATTTAGGAAATGCCTTGTACATCAGAACAGGAATCACTAATAGGAAATCCCTATTTGCGATTTCCTATTCTGGGAATCACAAATTGCTAATTCTATGGGGTAGAAACCTCAATTTGCGATTTCTTAATGGCCTTTGTACATAAGAAAAGGCCGTTTTGCATTTCTTAATGGCCTGAAATACCGATTCAAACTGTTAAGAAATGCAAAAGGGCTTTGTGCATATGGCCCACAGTTCCCAAACTACTGGTGCTGCTTTCAGGTGAAATCCTGTAAGTGCCCATTGGTTGAAGTAAGTATCTGCAGGGCACTGTTTTATTTTCACATTTCACACACTGAGGAAGGGAGTTTTTCCAATGTCACAGCCATTATGTGCGGTTCTCTTTCTATTGAGCCTATACAAGTGCTTCAATCTCGGAGCTTCAGTATTTAGCCCTGAGGTGCCAATATCAACTCATGCCTAAGCGTTGAGTCTTTGGGCCCACCTGCAAACCCTAGATAGTGTGTGCCAGTGATGGAGACCTTACCTCCTTCAACTGTTGCCGTCTCACAGTTAGGTTGTCCTGCCAGAACTCCCCTGCTGTTCGCGTCGTCAGGCCAAGGAGCCCATTTCATCTCAGAGGGCCGTTAGGGTGTTGAAAATGGGGCTGACGGGGCACACCCTAGATCACATTCCCCTATCACAGCAGGGCTGAGTCGAAGCAGCGCTCAGAGGGGTTCCGCCACCCTCACTTGGCTCCTAGCTCCTCCCTCTCAACAATTACATCTTAATTATACTGACTGGAACGAACGGGAATGAACCGTAGTCCACTCATCATCAATTACATCATATTCCTGGGTTTCACTCTGGACAAAAACTAAGAGCCTCCACACCAACATTAACATCTTTTCTAAATGTGCACAAGTTTAGCTCATGCTGCTGCGAGGAATGAAAGTCCAAGAAGAGGATTGCAAAACTATGAATTAATCTCTGGGTGTATTGCGAGTAGGCAATAGCAACTTGCTATTTTAAACTATTGCTACAATCAGCCTAGCCTAGATGAAAGGTGCTTTCAACACATCGGCCAGATTGATCTCAGGTACTTAGCAATATATATACTCCTCCCCCAATACTAAATGATTCCTGATCAAAGCCTCATGAATTTCCAAACCAGCCTGAATTTCTCATAAATCTGTTTCCTCTGAATTCTCCAACTTGCTCGAAAACCGTCCATTTCAGCAAAATTAATTACCCCCTAGAGCTCTGATTCCCACATTTAAGCAATGCCTTTCATCTAAAAGTACTCTATTACAATCGCTCTCTCGGAGTACTCTCAGAGATTTAGGGGCATATTTATACTCCGTTTGCGCCGGAATTGCGTCGTTTTTTTTTACGCAATTCCGACGCAAAACTAACTCCATATTTATACTTTGGCGTTAGACGCGTCTAGCGCCAAAGTCCATGGAGTTAGCGTCATTTTTTAGCGTGGACACCTACTTTGCGTTAATTATATGCAAGGTAGGCGTTCCCGTCTAAAAAATCGACTCCGAGGCATGTGCGTCGGATTTATACTCCAGGGCAAAATTCACGCCCGGGAGTGGGCGGGTCAAAATAAATCACGTACGGCCGCTTTTGCGCCGTTTTTTAGCACCTGCAAAAGGCAGGCGTTAAGGGACCTGTGGGCTCTGAAGGATCCCAGAGGTGCCCTCCAATGCCCCCAGGGACCCCCCTGTCACCCTTGCCCACCCCAGGAGGACACCCAAGGCTGGAGGGACCCATCCCAGGGACATTAAGGTAAGTTCAGGTAAGTTTAAAAAAAAAAACTTTTTGTGCCATAGGGGGGCCTGATTTGTGCCCCCCTACATGCCACTATGCCCAATGACCATGCCCAGTGGACAGAAGTCCCCTGGGCATGGCCATTGGGCAAGGGGGCATGACTCCTGTCTTTGCTAAGACAGGAGTCATTTCTATGGGGGTTGGGAGTGAAAAAAAAATGGCGCAAATCGGGTTGAGGCGAAAAAATTGCCTCAACCTGACTTGCCCCATTTCTTGACGCCCAAGCCCCATATCCCCCTACGCCGGCGCTGCCTGGTGTACGTCGTTTTTTTTAACGCACACCAGACGGCGCCGGCGGCTAACGCCGGCTAACGTCATTCAATAAATACGGCGCCCGCATGGCGCTTCAGAATGGCGTAAGCCGGAGCTAATTTTTTTAATGCAAAACTGCGTTAGCGCAGTTTTGCGTCAAAAAGTATAAATATGGGCCTTAAACTCCACCCCACCTCCTACAGCTATCAGGTCCATTCTCACATTCTAAATGTTGTTTAGGTACAGATGCACTCTCACTGGTGGCCCTACCACTGTACCTATATCTTTCAAATACCCCCTTAGGTTTATTTTCTATTTTGGTCTTACTTATGTTTCATTATGCATTATGAACTACTCTCTGTCCATAAGTCTAGCAATGAAATATGTTAACCTTCTCAGTGTTCATGTACATATCTATAGATTATAGAATCCAATTGTTATTTCCTTTATGAATATTAATACTATCGCTTTTAATCCCTCACATACTGTAATGAGGCCCTGCCATATTTAGTCTTTGCTCATTGTACAGAAAACTGTAAATACATAAAATAAATAAATGAAATATACAGGAAAGCCGGAACAATTTGGATTCACGACTTGAAGTCAGAGCAAATAGTTTTTAGAAATATACGAAATGAGTCATCTTGCAATGTTTTTTTCAGATGATGATAGACATGTATGTGCACGGTCATAGTTGGCAAAGGTTTTTTAATCATTCTTATGTAGTTGTTAAGGATATTAGCGCGTAGTCAAGCGTGTACTTTATATCCAGTAAGTGAAGTGATCTATCAACTAGAAAAGATTACATTTGATAGATAATATGTAGGGGCATCAAATGGTTTACATGGAAATGAGACACTACCTTCAAGAGAACAAAGGATGTATTCCTAGCATCATTTCAGTTTTAGGGAGCACTGCACGTTTCCAGAGAAAATAATGCTTAGGTTTAGTGCATTCACAGGTGACAGCCTCTATGAAACTTTTCACGAGAAGCCACAGAGAAAAGGGAAGATGTATTTATGTGCTGAAATAGCAGAGCCCCATCATTTTGAAAGGATAATATTGAGCTCCAAAGGAGGGAAAACGTTTTTCAAGCCTTTCATGAAAGTTTGATCACTGGGAGAAAGAAGAAGCATTCCTGGGAAGATGAAGACACATCCTTTGCTACAATGACTGCAGGTGTTCCTTAATGGATGCAAAGCATCCGTGTGTTGGTCATATGGAGCAGGTAGGGCAGTACAGCATCTTCTTACCAGGCTATCTGATTATTGTCAGGTTGTCTCACTGATTATGTACACGCTCTAGAGGGGCATAACTCTTCATTTTAAAAGTGCATAAGGACCTGATGGATTTTTGTTTTGCTTCTCACAAAATGTTAATGCAGTCCTTTTACATACTCACCTGACTATGTAAAAGGACTGCGTTAACATTTTGAAAGAAAGTTTTGTGTAAAAAATGTTAGTGCTGGCTAGCCCCATTTTTTAACGCCACCTGTGTGTCAAATTTATACTTTGACGCTGGGTGGGGCTAAGAATAGGTTAGAGTCATTTTTCCTGATGCTATCCATTGCGCCTTGTTGTAAGGCAGAATTACGTTAATGCAGGAAAAATTACTCTAATCCGGTTTACGACATGGAAAAACGTTGCAAATCGGATATGCGCCATTTTCCCCGCAATAGCATCAAAAAGCGACGCAAATGGAGCAAACAGTGCAAAGGAGTTCCAAAATGGATCCCAGAAGCCAGGAGAGACCCCAGAGAGATCCCTGACAACCAGGAACCAGTCAGGAGAATACAGACAAGACCCAGGGGAGAGACAGGAAAAAGAGGATGTGTCGCTTCAGCACAGAGGAGCATGAACCAGGAAATTCTGGTGAGAGAGGTGACGGAGCACCAGCATCAACTCTTCATCACCTCTAAATTGCCAATTGGAAGGAGATAGGCAATTTGGCAACAATTTGGGGCAAGATTAACAGTGTGGCAGAGGTCAGGAGAACTGTCACCGAGTGCAAGAAATGCTGGCATGACTGCAAGCACAGGACAAAGGAAAAAATGGCAAGGAATAGGAAGGCAGCACTGCTGACCGGAGGTGGGAGTCCAGCACCGCAAGAGGACTTGGACGAGATGGATGAGATGGGTGCAGCTGTCCTCCCAGAGGAAATCTTCACTGATATCGCAGGACAGCGCAGACTACCAGGAAACAACACATATGCAGGGTAAGTTGCATGGGGGACCAAAATGCCTAAATGTCAAGTGCAAGAAGGGGGAGTCACATACCTACTACACAATGCATGTCAGCCCTGCAAATCAGGCAGTGGAAAGGGCAAAGGGGCACGGCGCGGGACACCCTGCACTGCCCATGCCAGGTGAATGGGCTTTTGCAGGTGCATCCCGGGGCACAGCACAACACCACACCAACAACCTTTGCATGAGGGTACACTGCCATGCCAAGGCTGCTGGAAATGCTGAAGCAGACCAGGAGGGTAGGGTAGAATGTAAAACTAGTCTGGTGTCACAGGACAGCTGGTACTGTCAGAATGTAAACTAGAGGCAATGCGCAGTCTCAGGCCATTGGCTCAAGCGACAGTCACCACTGACAACAGTTGCCACTCAATTAGGAAAATGGCAGATAGGTGCCCACGGCACAAACACACTCGAAATGAGGGTTTCGTATGACTACGTAATCAATTCCCATCAATCCTTATCCAAGTGCCACTCCTATCAACTGCTCATGTCCATAGACTCAATAACCATCAGGCACTGTCACATACATAATGATGTGCACGCAGTAATCTCATACCCATGCTGGCCATTCCTGGGTTTACCCATGTGCCTGTGTCACAATAGCTGCAATGCAACTATGTAACATCCCAGTTGTCATAGTGCTAAGACAACTGCATTGAGGGGGGGACCTATGTGTGTAGGAAGGCAAACACACCCGTACAGTCACAAGAGGAAATGAAACTTTGCTAGGTCCATCAGTGCAATGCAATATAGCACACATACGCAAACATCAACATGAGAAACTACCAATGGTAACACCTGTATTGTCTCATGGAAATGCCATACGTGGTGTGGTGCTAGGTCTCAGTACCGCATAGGTGTATGTGAAAAATGATAGACTGGGACTTGGCCATATTGTTATGTGTGGTGCATGTGGCATCAGCACACTAACAATCATTGCAAGGCCTCACCATGCAAATGGAAGCAGAGGGAGAGTTAATGAGGACTGGAAGATGGCAAGCCACAATTTAGACAGAACCCACACCTAGAATATGTGACACAGACACTTGCCCAAACTGCCCACACTACATGTGACATGCAGGTGGGGCACAGGGCTCAGAGACTACAAACATTAATGACAGGAACAATGCATGGGAACCAACATGACAATGTACCATCAAGAGGAAGTCAGTGACGTCACATGACAACTGGCACAACACAGACACAATAATTGTATAATATCTCATTGCAAAGGACGATGGCTCTACTGTGGATCTGTCTGTCCTGGACTACCCTGGTGACCTGGATGACGAGTTGACAACCATAAGCCAGGAAACCCTCCAAGATGTCCTGGGACCCATCCAGACACCACCTCCGGTCGCAAGGAGGAGCATTCATGTAGCTGCCATCCCAGAGGACCCACCCACCACCCCAATAGTACGACCTGCCAACTCCAACACAGCTGAGGACTCTGATGACACAGGGACCACCTTTGAGAGTACAGTAGTGGGAGTACAGTGGGTGCTGGCCAAGGAGGTGCGGGTGGGGATGCAAACCATGGCAGCCATCCTTGAGGAGATGCACATGAGCATGATGACGTCTGCAGAACAGAAAGCAGCCAAACAAGGCACACGATCCCTACTGCATGGAGTAGGACAGTGTGTGAGGGAGCTAACCACTGCTGTGAGGGAGTTGCCACAACACATGCCCTCCCAATCTTGCTGCTGCATTCATGAAAACAAGCTGGACTCCATGCACCTGGAACCGGCCTCCTTAAGGGCATACATGGCTGCCTATCACAGGGATGTTTCTGCCATAGTCAATAACCAGCAGCTCCATTTTCTGCAGTTATGCCATATATAGTTCCACAGATGGCAGCTGCTGGGAATTTGGTGTCCACTTCTCCAACCACTGAAGTGTGTGTTGTCCCTTCAAACCCACTAGCACCACCATCAAGGGCGGAGAAAACGATACACACATCAGAGGATGCATCCGGTAGCACCAGCCCATGCCACATGGGCACTGATTTTCCTTTATCCTGTGCTTGACAACATGCCAGTGTTGCTACAGTTGGTGACATGGACTCTTCACCGACACACTGTTAACCTTTCCACTATGGACTGCAATTGTCTCTCACTACCCAAATGGCAATTCATGTTCCTCTGCACTGAGCAACACTTCATCTCATCATGTCCAATTACATGTCCCTCAACCTTGCACTTGTGTTGTGTCACAATAGAATGCTTTACACTAATGGGGTCACAGATCTGGACTATGTAAATATTGCACTACAGCACTTTAAAATAAACAGCACCTACACACCCACTTTGTGTAATGTTCACATCTACTTTGCTGGAGATTTGTGATGCATGTGACATGCCTATGGTCAAAAAGTGTCAATACCAGAAAGCAGAAATAATGTGGACAGATATCTATGCACAAGGGCCCTGATTTATACTTTTTTGCACTGCATTTGCATAATTTTTTACACAAACGTGGCACAAACTTACAAATGACGCAAATGGAGCACAAAAAAAGTATAAATCAGGGCCGAAGTACCTACAAGATAAAAGCCAATGCGGGCCACATCCCCTACAAGCAAGTCATTGTGTATGTGACATCTGCTTTAAAACATACATGCCTTGCCCACAATATACAGCAGGAATGGCTGTGTAAGAGTGTTTGGCCAATAATGTCAGCAAAGAGTACAAGTAAAACACATTGGCGTGAAATTTGTATACTTAACCTCATCTGAAATTGGCACTACTCAATTTAGCAGTGTTGACATAAACTTCAGGCTGCAGGCAGATATGTCACAGTGCCCAACATCATGACACAGGATCAAAACAATTACAGCTTAAAAAGCACACCTACCTGTCCAAAACATGGGAATCATAGTCACGTTGAGTGGTGGGTACAATGGATGGCACATGCATTGAGATTTAGATTTGTTGTAGCTGCCAATGTGACAGCTCAGTTGGAAGTGGGAATTAACATGTCAAGAGAGGGATGTGGATGCAGGATGGAATTCACAGGCCAACAGACAATTGGCACTGTACACTCATGCAAAGACCCTGAGCCCCAAGCATGTGACACATGCAGTAAGGGAGTACCTAAATCTTTAATAACTATTTACGAAACAGAACCTAAAGCTATGTAACACACCTATACTAACCTAATCTATCCTAACTATACATTACCCACAACTGGCCCTAACTACGCTATGCTAAGCTTACTTACCACATTTGACAACACACTCTACACATTTGCCACCCACCCCCTCACATGACGAGGAACATGTAGGACTTATATACTAACTGGTTGCGTTCAAAATCTCCACGAAGAACCAAAGAGGAGGAAATGCATGGAAAACAGGGAGGTGTGTGTCAATTTCTCGAGCTGCACATGGCGATGCCTCATTTAGTTTTCATGCAGCGAAGGCTTTGCGTCAATTTCCAGCACTCGGTTTTGGATCTGCTTCGGGTTGCGGGGTTTTTGGACGCCCAGGGACGATGCGTGGATTTCCCATGCTAACAGGACGAAGTCACAGGTGCTGCGTCAATCTGGGGGGCATTGCGTGGAAATTTCTACCACCCAGCAGGCGCTGCATCGATTGCTCTGTGGAAGTCGGGCAGCTTCGTTCTGGCTTGGCTGTGCGTCGATCCAGTGGGCAGTGCATCGAATTTTTGGTCGCTACACTGGTGCTGCGTCGATCTTCTTGTTGCAAAGTCGGGCTGTGTTGTTCCGGTTCAGCGTGCGGTGAATTTTTCACTGCACTGCAGGCTGTGCGTCGTTTCTGGCAGGCTGTGCGTTGATTTTTGCCGCACAAGGAGTCCTTCTTGTAGAGATGAAGTCTTTTTGGTCCTGAGACTTTAGGGAACAGCAGGCAAGCTCTAGCCAAGCCCTTGGAGAGCACTTCTCACCACAGCCAGAGAGCAGCAAGGCAGTGGGGCAACAGCAAGGCAGCAGTCCTTCACAGAAACCAGTCAGGTGAGTCGTTTGGGCAGCCAGGCAGTTCTTCCTGGCAGGTTCTGGTTCAGGTTCTCTTCTCCAGGAAGTGTCTGAGTTGGTAGGGGCAGAGGCCCTGTTCAGATACCCAAATGTGCCCTTTGAAGTGGGGGAGTCTTAAAGGGTTGTTTAGAAGTACACAATGTCCTCTTTCAGTTTAATCCTGTCTGCCAGGGTCCCAGTAGGGGGTGTGGCAGTCCTTTGTGTGAGGGCAGGCTACTGTCTTATGACATGTAAATGTCAAGCCCTCCACCATCCCAGCCCAAGAAGACCCATTAAAAATGCAGATGTAAGCAAGTGAGGCTGAATATCCTGTGTTTGGGGTATATCTGAGTGAATGCACAAGGGAGCTGCCAACTAAACCTAGCCAGACTTGGATTGGAAGGCACAGAAGGATTTAAGTGTAGAGAAATGCTCACTTTCTAAAAGTATCATTTCTAAAATATTAATATAAAATCCAACTTCACCATTAAGCAGGATTTTGTATCAGCATTCTGGCCATACTAAATATGACCTGGCTACTCCTTTCAGATCAGGATCTACCACTCAAACAATATATGAGGGCAGCCCCAATGCTATCCTATGAAAGGAGCAGGCCTCACAGTAGTGTAAAAACAAATGTAGGAGTTTTACATTACTAGGACATATAGAACACACACGTTCATGTCATGCCTTTCACCTACATAGCACTCTGCCCCATGGGCTAAATAGGGCCTACCTCAGGGGTGACTTATACTTAGAAAAAGAGGAGCTTGGGGCTTGGCAAGTACTTTTAAATGCCAAGTTGAAGTGGCAGTGAAAATGCACACACAGGCACTGCAGAGGCAGGCCTGAGACATGGTTAAGGGGCTACTTATGTGGGTGGCACAACCAGTGCTGCAGCCCACTAGTAGCATTTAATTTACAGGCCCTGGGCACATGTAGTGCACTTGATTAGGGACTTACAAGTAAATTAAATATGCCCATTGGGTATGAGCCAATGTTACCATGTTTTAAGGAGAGAGCATATACACGTTAGCACTGATTAGCAGTGGTAAAGTGCGCAGAGTCCTTAAGCCAGCAAAAATGAGGTCAGAAAAGGAGAAGGGGGAAGGCAAAAACTTTGGGGGTGACCCTGCAGAAAGGCCATTTCCAACAATCCCTTTTTTCGTTTTCCCACTTAGATTTTGACCTTATTCCTCATGACATGCCCAGTAAATCACAATTGAGCACAGCTACTGTATATGTGTCTTTATTAATACCTCATCAATTGTGATGCTTGCCAACTGTGGTGAGGTCATGCCCCCATGCATCGATCACCCAGTCTAACTGTCATCAGACGGAACCTCTCACAGCAGGAGACATAATACAACAGAGATATCACAGAACAGGTGTCAGAGAGGTTGCAATCCAGGCCAACACCAGAGCATGACAGAGAGTACTATCAGGATGGAAGGCATGGTGGGCACACAATGTACAAATATAGGTAGCGGAATTCAAGGCCATGGTAACCCACCTACAAAGCAGGGGCACCCAGAATGGACCTATATATGACCAGGTACAGACTCTTCACATACACATAACACAGCTACATGATCACATATCCCATGGACAACACATATGACATCACAGAGGACCCAGTACATTAACCATATACAAACATAGGGCCTATACCTAGAGTAATGTTCTTACTGATTTGTCACTTTACAGTTATCTGCACCTTGTACAGCAACGTCAGAATACAAACACAGCTAGGTCCTATGGTCATCACAAACTACTCCACCCACTGTATAGTCAGACCCCATGATCCATTCTTCACACAAGTGCCACATACCTCAACTGACATGGAAAAACCACTTCTCATCCCCCAAGCCCCACTGGTATAGGAAAGGATGAAGTTGTCACAGTTCCACATGTAAGTATAGAGTAGAAACAAGTTTACATGCCACTGTAACTATATCCAATTTACATGCTATCTGTCATTGACAATTCTCATGTCTGTCATCTACTAACATTGGCTACTAACTATGAATACCCCAAGCCATAGGAAAATGCAATTTAAGTGAGTGGAATGAAAAGAGGACAGGAGAATCCAAGAAAGATAGCTCAAAACTGGATAGTCTATTCCATAAGTGACTATTAGGATCAGATGTAACAATACATATTTGGGATGACCCTCTGTTACTGTTCACCTTCCAATCTATCAGTAAACTTCCCCAACTCACACATAGGCATTGGAGCTCATTACACCACCACTGATTAATCTAGTCAGGAGGTGTTCAAAATGTGCACATGCAACACTTGTAAAGGTCCACTTCACACACCTGAATGTTAGTGCAAGTACTGATTGATCAGCTCTGTCCTATAGTCATCTGCTCCTTCTTCCTCTGGCTATTAATCACTTGCCATGTCAGCATTACCAGCCACTGGTCCTGCTGCCTCACCCTCATCAATGGTATCTGACGTCTCAGGGCTAGATTGTGGAGCATGCAGCAGGCAACAATTATATGGCATACTTTTTGAGGCAAGTAGAAGATGACACCTCCAGATTGATCCAGGCACCTGAATCTTGCCTTCAAAAGGTCGAGTGTTTGCTCAGTTACATGCCTTGTCCTCTTGTGGGCCTCACTGAAACAGATTTCCCCTGGCATGACTTAGTACCTCACTGGTGTCAACAGCCAAGGAAGGCTTGGATAGCCAGCGTCACCTTTAAGCACAATGGTAGAACAAAACATAAATAGCTGCAGCGACTGCCTATGATGTGATGACAGATGACGTAACACAGAAATTCACAATAGAGTGCATAGTTACCAAGCAGCCAGGCCCTCTCTGTTTGTAGTCGTGCCATCAGATGGCGGACATTGCTGTTCCGTACAATGTAGGAATCATGCACTGATCCGAGATATTTGGCTGTGACTTGTGAGATGTACTGGCCTTCCAGACACACCACCTGTATGTTGATTGAGTGGTATATCTTCCTGGTCCTATACACCTGTTCATTGTCACTAGGAGGGACCAGGGCTACATTGGTGTTATCAATGGCTCCTACCACATGAGGAATGTGTCCCATATCATAAAAGTCTGCCTTCACAAACACCAAATCGACTCTTTGGGGGAACCTGATGGAGTTGTTCAGGTGCTTCAGTAAGGCACATAGTACATCCTTCAACACCAGACTGAGCATGGGCTGAGAAACCCCTGACGTTAAGATAACAGTATTCTGAAAGGACCCTGTGGAAATGAAGTGTAGAACTGAGAAGACTCGAACTATGGCAGGTATGCAATAGGGATTGGGAATGACTGGCATCAGATCTGGCTCCAACTGTGTCCATAGATCCATGATGGTATGACGATTCAGACAATATGTTCGGATGACATGTCTGTCCTCCGTGGTTGCCAGGTCAACCAGTGGACGGTACACTGATGGGTGACTCACTCTCCTCATGGCAGGATAACTAGGTTGAGAGGAGAAAATGTACAATGAGTTATGCAGTATGCACACATCCCCAACACATTGTATCTTACCTGACAACTAACATCTGTAGAGGTGGTGTATAAGACTGCTGACATATATAATACCGAACACAGAAATGCACCAAATCCACCCTCATTGCTGCGCATTGGCTTACATGTAAATTGGAATGTGCATATTAAACATATGTCATTGTACATGTGCGGGTGACTTTGCTGTCATGGACACATATGTTTTGGTATCTACCTATACCTAGCCATGCCCTATGTACCACAGAGTCGCTTCACATAGTTCTCAACAGATAGACAGTCTGAACACATCATTGTGTAAAGATTGTCACAATATGTTGTACAACCATGATGGCCAAACATACGGTTACACTGAAAATAGGGGGAGTAAGTGACTGATGCAGATTATTTTGCACACTCCTCGATTATATATGCCCAAAATGGCAGGCACCTAACCTACTATAGTGGACAGTTAGAAGGGATCCAAGTCCGCTGGCAGAAGTCGTCATGGCGGTAGGCAGTCTCAACTGCCGTGCAACTTGTCATTGGTTAACATTGCTGCCTTTGGTGGACTGGGGCCAATGGGCAAGACCGCTGGTGGTGTCGGCCTGTACGTGGTGGCTGTGACCACCATTTTCAGCAGTTTTGCTCACTTGACTCTTGCCACTTTTGCCAGCAAGACCTCCATGACACAAGCTGATCTGTACTGCCTCTGGAAGCCATCATGCCACGTCCTGTAGGTGACAGGGCCCCTGCCTTCACCCCGAAGAGCTTAATAAGCTCGTGGAGGAGGTCCTACTCCTGTATGAGCAGCTATATGGGTCACCAGAGGAGCGTGAGGGTTTAATGGCCCAGCCATGTGTGATAGGTGTTGTGTGTGACGTTTATTTGGGCATGTGAATTAGTGATGTAGATGCATGAGATGCCATGTTGTGAGTATGCTGACATAGCTTTACAGGTGATTTCTCGGAATGCTCCAGTTGTGCTACCTCAATTGGATTATTACGAGGGTGAGAGGGAAGATGTAAAGGCGGGATAGGAGTAACATGTTGGGACATGATGTAGGTTATGTGGGTTACTGGATGACATAGCCTAGCCTGGAGATGTATGACTACAGTTGTCCTTGTTCTAATGTGTGTATGTGAAGAATGTGATGACCCTCTCTCTCCTTCTCTAGCTCTCCCTCACTCTCTCTCTATTTGTGTGCATCAGCATCAGTAGGCGAAGAGAACGAGGCACAGGATAGGGGGATGATGCTGGCCACGGGAACCGGAGTGCTGATACCTCCAAAATCAAGGGACCTAGTGACCCGGCTTCGTCATCCTCACAATCCTCCTCCAGTGGACACTCCCTGGCGGTGGTGGAGCCCTCTGGGACCACCCCAGCACCATCTTTGTCTGCCACCCCCCTTACTACCACTGCCCTCCCTGTAGCACCCCACAAACTTTGTCTGTGCCCACTCACCCAGGAGGGTAGACAACTCCTTTGCTGCAGGCACCTCTGTCCCTACCCCTGTCAGCCCTGCTGCCCTTAGTGAGGTGGCTATTGACCTCCTGAGGTCGATCTCTGTGGGTCAGTCGACCGTCATGAATGCCATTCAGGGACTGGCAACTTAAGTCCAGCAAAGTAATACGTCCGAGTCCCAGCCAAAGCACACAAATAGAAAAGCATGCATCCATCTCAACATCCAAGAGTACCACTGACCGACACAAGCACCACAAGACTGGGCATGCACACAGACAACACCTACCTGCAGACACACCAACACTCACTACCTGCACTGACTCCCCCACCACCCCCACCTTCACAGACTCTTCACCGGACACACCTGCAGAAGCCACACCGACACTCACCAATACATCCACACCTCCTATCCTGCCATCCTACCCACAGTCACCACAATAGCAGACCCGCAGACATCTACCCCAGTCACCACATCCTCAGACACCACAGGCACGCCTACATGCAGCACATCCACCATACCTGCAGTCACCACATTCACCCATCCACCATGGCATCTCCCAGCACCCATACCCCCCTCCTCTTAAAACACATAAACGCCCACACTCACCCACCAAACAGACATCCATCACACACAAGCATATCTTGCACACACATGCACCCAAAACATCCACCAAAACACCTCTCACAACCACTCCCTCTCCGTCCACTCTCAAACCCTTTTGCCATGACCGTCCCAGTGTGTCTAAGAACTCTTTCCTCTCAGAGTTGAACTTTTTCCCTACTCCTCTTCAACCCCGTGTGACCCCCAGAAGATCTGTGTCCCTCCCCAAGCCCAGCTCTTCCACCTTCAAGTCCTCCCCTGTCCGCACTGGAGGTACCCATGGCCCTTCCCCTGCCAAGAAGTAGACCCCTCCCAAGAGTTTCCATCCTTCCCCTAAGCCTCAACCTAAGCCTCTGCCTCCCATGCCCAAGGATCCACCTCCCAAACTGAAACCCAAACCCCACTGCCCCCATGCCATGAGGTGCCTGCCTGCTGCCCCCTTGATGCCCCTACCTGTGGAGGTTGTATGGCAACCAGGAGTCAATTAGGGGCACTGGAATGTGCCTCTTCTTGACTGTATGGACTGGCCTATGGCCTCATATCATGTACGTAGTTCTGTATTCATTCATATTTATATCTTGCCATATATCTGGGACAACAGTTGTTGGTTCCAAGGTCAAATTAGTTTGTCCTGCCTGTCTTTCCTTATGCTGTTTTGGTCTTGACTGCTTTTGTTTCGTTGTGATTATGTTTTGTGTATGTGGTGGTTGTGCTACTAGTTGTGTCTGGCCAGCATGTGTGGGTGTGTGCATTGCACTTGTCCCGCTGTGATGGCTGTGTATTGTGTGATGGGCATGTATGAGTTAGGGACATGGATTAAAGTTGATATTGTGTGTAGGGATTGTGTTGACATATGTTATTTCTGTCCCCCTATGTGGTTGTACTGTGTGTGTGTATGTGTTGACTGTTATGTCAGCTCTATTGTGATGTGTGTTGCAGGACATGACGTTTGGCTTGTTGTATGGATGTGTGATTGTGTGTGTTGGTTCTATGGTGTTGTTAGGTTGTGGTGTATGTATGAGTTGTCAAGTGGAGGTGTGTATTGTGGATGAACGACGGTGATTTTGATGTGTTGCTGTTGTGGTGTTGTTGTGTCATTTGGGTGTGTTGAGTGTTGTAGTGTTTGACTGTGCCGGTGCTCTGGGTGTTGGTGTGTATTTTGAAAGTGTGTGTGTGTGTTGGCCATTGTGTGTGTACTATGTATGTGTGTGTGTGTATGTGGCTGTGTGTGGGAGAGAGTGTCAGTCTGAGGGTACTTGTGTGTCGCCATTACCACCCTTTCAGGATGTGTATTTTGTATGCGGGTAGACACATTGGCATTGTGTAATGGTGACCGGTAAGTGTGAGTACTCACAGTTGCTATGGTCACTGGTCCCATAGTTGTTGGGTGAGCAGGAGCAGCGGGAAGACATGTAGCTCAGGTTCCATGATGGCTCAAGACGGGTATGTGTGCCTGAAGGTGAGTGTCTCCTTTTACAGAGTTGATTTCCCCCAGGGTTTCCGTGGTGGTGCGACCGCAGCAGAAACCTTGGCAATGTGCAGCCTCATAATCTGTCCTGCAGGAACATGCTCTTGGCTAGCCTGAAAGTGGCTGCCATCATCTGTGGCAGTCTGATGGCACTGGCAGGGCAGGCAGTGGATTGGCTGTATTCTGTTGGGAAGACCACCATGGTAATAATATTCTGTCTTCTCCACCAGCCTGTTGGCGGTATGACCACTACCACCAACATGGCGGTCATGAGCCTGCCAAACTCCTCATGACCCCCCAAGTCTTCAGTACACCTGTGGAAGACTCTGCCAGGAAGAAGGACTGCTGTGCTGCTGGTAAGACTGGCCCTCTGCTGTACTGCTGCCTGCTGTGCTGGCCTGCTGCCTTCTTGTCTGGGTGAGAACTGGACCTATAACCTGAACCCGGGGCCACTAGAGTGGCTCCCATGGCTAGTCTCTTGTAACTAGCAACTGGGCTCTGCCACTGCGAGCCCTACGCTGCTAATGTGTGCCAGCCCAGTCCTCGACCCTTGTAAGTGGGCCTGAAGCTGTTCTGCCAGCCCAACTGTGGATTCAGAAGCACCAAGGCATCTCCTCTGCTGTGCGGTCCAACCCCGAGCACCCTTTGCTGCAAGGATTCTCCCAGCGCAAGGACTCTACACTGACCTTGAAGTCTACATTGGAAACACTGCTGCATGACACATCCCTAACTTAGGCCTTCATATCATTAATCTCTCACCAATGATGACGCAGGTTCTTGCATCGAAGCTCCTCGGAACTAAAGCATCAGCTCGGCTGCACAATGCATCATCGATGTCTGACTTCACATTGCAAGCCCTCATCAACAGGATCCTTGGTGACAATCCAGGACCTCGCATCACAGGTTTGCAGGCCCTCAGAGCCGACACATAACTTCAGCTGTGCGACTCATCCTTGAAGTGGAACCTAGCAAAGCTCTGCAACCGGGATTTAGGGTACTCTTGTTCAGCGAGTCCAACTGGGTCCCTGTAGCCGGCCCGCACTCCATCGTGGTCAGCATGAAGTTTGTCCAAGTATGGCATGATCAAATGTTCACAGTTGACACTCTGGGCCTTATTATGAGTTTGGCGGTCCCACCACAGGACCGCCAGACTCGCGGGAAGGAAGCCACTGGCGAGCGTGTTACAATGTTTCCGCTGGGCTGACCGGTGGGAACATTGTAGTACCGGGTTCCTGTCCGGCTGCCCAGCAGGAAAAGTGCTACGGAATTGGCCTTGGCTCCATTACAGGAGCCGAAGCCAATGCCGTAGCACACAGCACCCTCGGAATGCGCTCTGTTTGCAAAGCAGACAGTGCTCATTTCAACGGTGCTGGGTAAAGGGGTCCCTGCACTGCCCGTGCTATGGGCATGGGCAGTGCAGGGGCCCCCTGTAGCTCCCCAACCTGCCTTTTCTCCAGCTTTCTCATGGAAGGGACCCCCCATGAGAAGGCTAGCAGAAAGCTGACATGTAATCAGCTAGGTGGCACTGAACTCTGTGTACAACACAGATTGCCGTCCAACTACCAGGAACCATGTTCTGGGTGGGGATGGCAATCCCCTGACAGGTCCGCCCGCAGGGTTGTAATGTGGTTGTCAGACCGCCACAGTATTGGGGGTCCGACCGTCACTGCGAAGTTGTTGTTCCTTGGACTGCCAGTCTCGTAATGAGGCCCTTTCTGATTTTTGGTGCTATTTTCACTGAAATCTTTAAACCTTCTCCAGTTCTACTGAGGGCATGTTTGTTGTGTTAGTCTTGTTCTATTTATTATTAAAACAATATTCTATTGTTTTCATCTGGTGTGGGATCTTTTTGCGATGTGTTTTCACTGTGTTCCTAATCAAAGTGTTGCACAAATACTTTACACATTGCCTCTGAGTTAAGCTTGAATGCACTGTGCCAAGCTACTGGGGGGCTGAGCACATGCTAATTTAGGGTTTGCTTGTGACTTCACCCTGAAAAGGATAGTGTTTACTGCTTGAGTAAGGACTTACCCCCGTCAACCTGTAAATCAATTTCTTACAATAATGGCAACCCTTATTCACATCTGACGTCTTCTGCTGCAATAGGATGTGTCTAGCCTAAACGGCCTGACAGTATCCAGTAACCTGGATACTGTCTGAATCTAAAATGGCCCCATAATTTCATTAAATATGAAGTGCTCTGGTAATGCACTGTTACATGTTTACAGAAAGAGGTGGGGTCCGAACCAGAGTGCTTCAAAAGTATACCTGTCTCCCCCTGAAGGGGACACTATAGTGATTGTTTGAGAGCTATCTGGACTGTGTAACCCATAATGCACTGTTCCACTTTTCAAAAAGGAACTGGGTCCAACCCACAGTATTTCAAAAGTATACTTTCCTCCCACTGTGCAGAATGCTCTGGTGACTGCTACCAACTGGGAAAGGCAGACTTCCTCAGCTTGGATGGCCCTGTACTGTAACACAGAGTCAGAAAACTAACTCCTAGAGTCACCTTTTTTGTCTGGGGCTTGGGTATAATCTTTCCTTGAGCTGAACACCACACGCTCAGCCCCTTCTTTGCTAGCCCAAGATGCAGAAGGTGCAGTCCATTCTTTGGTGCAGCCTCTCTTTGCTGGGTCCAGGGAACAGCAAGGCAGTCCTTCTTTGGTGCACTCCCAGTACAGATGTGATCTGAGGTCTGGGTGTCATGGGTTCCACTTTTGGGCCCATTTATTGTCCTTGGGGATGTGGTGACTACTAGCCAATCTGACTATCGGGTCTCTCTCATCTGATGAGAATGTTGTATGAAGTATGGAATCTAGCTATCCCAGGGGGCACCATTCTGCATGGCAAAACTCTTCTCTTGGTGTGTGGAGCTCCCTAGCCCATCCTAGAGTTGTGGCTATTTGGGGGATTAACTACCCTTGAAAAAATAGATTGGAAGTGGATTTTCCCTGTATTCAAGATGCCAGCCTGTCAGCTAAAAAAATAGAGCATCCCTCAGATCAACTCCAGTGCATTCTACTCAACGCACGATTGCTGGACCAAACACACCACCAAGATCTGGGACATGATCTCTTCCCTCATGCCTGACATCATCTCACTTACAGAGACCTGACTGAACCCCACCTCCATGACAGACACTGCTGTAGCCATACCCAAAAGATACAAGATAACACACCAGAACCGAATCAACAAACAGAGATGGAATTGCCATCATCAGCAAAGGCAACGTACGCTGCACAAGCTTCTCAGATGACTTAACCCTGATAGTGGAGCATCTCAAATTCTAACTTCACACAGAATTAAAAAACACTGTCAGAGGTGCCCTCGCATACAGACCACCGGGACCTCACTGCAGCTTCTGCAATGCCATTCCTGAATTCATACCCATGATCTCAATACGCTCTGAATGCTACATCTGCCTATGGGATCTCAACTTCCACCTCGATGACCCCATTGACACCAATACAACCTACCTCCTGGAAAGCATGAGCAACATCGGCCTCAAACAACTTGCCACCGATCCCACCTGCAATGCAGGACACACAAGCAACCCCATCTTTACATCCCGCAACAGAATCAAGTACAACCACATCTCCCAGCTCACCTGAACTGACCACTACAGCATACATTTCACAGTCTCAGGTCCTACCAAGGCTGGCACCAAGCCCCCCCCCCAGCTCCATGCACAGAAACTAGAAAATGATATTAGTGGAACAACGTTCTCAACTCCTACCTCCCAGGCACAACATCTGACCCAGATCAGACCACGAGAAACTTCTCCCAGTGGATTACAGAATGCGGCACTGCAATCACCCCTGCCAAGCCTGCCAAAACCAAAGTACCTGCCAGAAGAGCCAGCTGGTTCATTGAGGAAATTAATTCCACCATAATCAACTGCAGGCGACTAGAAAGAAAGTGGTACGTGAGCAAAAAGACAAAAAATACCACCTTCAAAACAGCTCTCAACCAGTACCACTGCCTCCTAAAAGAAACTAAGAAAAGCACCCTGGCAGACCACACAGAAGCCAGCAGAAACAACAACAAGGAGCTCTTTGCCATTGTGAAGCAATTCTCCAACCTGGCACTCACCGGGAATGACATCACCCCCTTCCAAGAAATGTGTGACACCTTGGAGGAATTCCACCATGACAAGATCTAAACCATTTATGAGAACTTCAAACCCCAACTACACTCCTGCTACCGATAGCATCAGCCTACCCACACCAAAGCACACAAATCCAGAATACCTGATCATCTATTGGGACCCTCTCACAACTGAAGCCACTATCTCCATTGTGAGCTCGATACACTAAGGAGCACCCAAGGACCCATGTCCCCACATCTACCACACTGGGAGCAAGACAATTTACGAGCAGCTCAAGAAAGTCCTGAATGTCTCCACCACTGTGGCCTCCTTCCCGAGGACTGGAAACACACTGAAGTAACGCCCGTCCTGAAGAAACCATCCACTGACCCAGTAGAACCCAAGAACTACCGATCCATGTCCCTGTTCCCCTTTCTTATAAGGTTTTCATAAGGCGATCAACCAGAAACTCACCGAACGCCTGGAACACTGCAACCTCCTGGACCATCTCAATCCGGATTCTGAGCCAACCACAGCACAGAAAGAGCCCTGGTTGCAGCCACAGACAACATCAAAGTCCTCCTGGATTGTGGCAAAACAGCAGCCTCATCCACCTGGACCTGTCAGCCACTTTCAATACTGTCTGCCAGCAAACTTTGATCAACAGACTTCACCAAATCAGAATCCAAGGAGAAGCCCTCAAATGGATTGCCTCAGACCTCACTGGAACAACTCAGAGAATCCGTCTCCCACCATTCACCTCGGATCCCAAGAAAATCATCTGAGGCATCCCACAAAGATCATCTCTCAGCCCCACCCTATTCCACATGTACATGACCCCCCTGGCCAACACTGTCAATTTGCATGGACTCAAAAGCATCTCTTATGCTGACAACACCCAGCTCATTCTTTTGCTGTCAGAAGACCTCTCAACAACCAGAGCCAACCTCCACAGATGCATCATAAATGTCACCAATTAGATGAAGGACAACTGTCTCAAGCTCAACACAGACAACGTCCTCATCTTCGGGAACAACACCTCACCATGGAATGACACCTGGTGGCCTGCGGAACTGGGCCCTACCCCCTCCTCGACAGACTATGCCTGCAACCTCAGCATCATCCTAAACAGCTTTTTACCCATGCAGTCTCATCTGCCTGCTTCCACACCCTACACATGCTCGTAAGATCTTCAGATGGCTCCCTATTAACACAAGAAGGACCATCACTCAGGCCCTCATCACCAGCAGGCTGGAGTATGGAAACTCGTTCTATGTAGGAATCGTCCTACACTTCCTGATTAGACTACAGACAGTACAAAAATCTGTGGCAAGGCTCATCCTCGACCTCAGATCACCAGACACCTCAAGATACTACACTGACTCCTGATTCAAAAGAGATGCCAGTTCAAGATGCTGTCCCTTGTATACAAAGCCCTGTACAATGACGGACTAGCATACATCAACAAACGAATGCCTGCCCACCAACCGACCAGACACCTGAAATCCACCTTTCTCTTCATTGCAGACACCCCCCAGATCTATAGAGCCAACAGCGGCGGATGCTCCTTCTCTCACCTGGCAGTCAAGGCCGTAAATGACCTTCCCCTCCACCTCAGGACCACCTCATTGCTCCTCGGAGTCAGGAAAGGTCTCAAGACCTGGCTGTTCAAGTAAACAGAACATCGCAAAGCAGCCAGCTTTTCCAGTGTCTTGCGACCCTCACAGGTGCTTTGCTGCACTTTATAAATCCTGATCAATTGAATCCTGTTTGTTGAAGGGAGCGATATATGAGGGAAGAATTTAGAAAGAGTTGTTCCGGAGATCATTGAAGTACAGGTTTGGCGTGAGCCAAGGAGGGCTAGAGGATGGAACTGTCAAGAAAGGGTGATTTTGGAGGTCACAGTAGTAGAAGGAGGTTTGAGACAAGGATCAGTCAGAGAGTGGAAGTAGAGGATATATTGAGAGAGGTATAGGATGAGACAGAGTCGTGCATTGGAGAGAGTCTAAGGTTTTTTCTACAGTAGGAGTGATTGGCTAGTTGACTTGTGAGTTCAGACACTGACCATTCCAATGACAACTCACTTTGGAACAACAATTTTACTGAAACAAAGGTGCATCCTTTGCACACTTTCAAAAGTTACCATTTAAGGTCAGAGGTCAAAAACTGTGTCCTTCAAGAGACTATGCATGAAATCATGTGTCACCTATAAACAAAATATACATCACTACTATGCATAAAAGCCAGAAAAATAACAAGATTGAAATGATTATATGAGAGACATCACCAGACAAAATAGCATGTCAGCCATTTTGTAGTATGTAAAGTTGTGTCAAAAGAAGCAAAAATGTGTATTTTCACATTGATCCTATGATAACAAGATAAAAACAAAAACATTATTTAAAAATGGGTATTTAGATGTCAAAGGTCACGTTTTTCTGGGGCGGAGTCACCGCGGATAAAAACACAGCAGAAACAGCCATTTCAAAGGGAAAACGCTCACCTCTACACACTCCACGAGGAACGACGACACCATGGAGCCGGAACTCCATATTCTGCCAGCGATAGTCTTCCTGCTCCTATACAAGGATCATCAACGCCTGCGGCGAAGACTACGGTGAGTACTGCACCTACGACATAGGGGAGGGGGGAGGCAAAAACACAGGGACACACACAACCAACATCCCAACCCCCACCCGACCCTCACCCACTACAACACACACACCAATGCATATCTATACTGTACATTACAGTAACACTCCCAAACCCCCCGGAAGAATGCAAAGACAAAAGGAAATGAGTTGAACCATTGTAATATATCAAAATGCAGTAAGCAAATATATACATAAATATATATACACATTAAACAAAATATACACCACGATTAGTAGTGCAGGTAATGCACCATTCATTGTCCGTGGACCACTGGGCCCAAAATGCATGGGCGAGGCCCGCACAAGATACTGGATCAAAACGGAGAGAACACTGCAGGGGCATCAGATAGAAATACAACAGGCACCTCAGGGGGAAGGGGGCACCTCAGCCGGATAAATGCACCACGCTAGATCCATGAGGGAGCACCATGCCCATTAATGTATACTGGGGAGTGCAAAGCCACAGTCTCTCAAGTCTCTCCAGTGGGTGGTTTGCCCACTGTTCAATCCTGGGGAGTGCAAAGCCACAGTCTCTCAAGTCTCTGCAGTGGGTGGGTTGCCCACTATACCATCCTGGGGAGTGCAAAGCCACAGTCTGTCAAGTCTCTGCAGTGGGTAGGTTGCCCACTGTACCATCCTGGGGAGTGCAAAGCCACAGTCTCTCAAGTCTCTACAGTGGGTGGTTTGCCCACTGTTCAATCCTGGGGAGTGCAAAGCCACAGTCTCTCAAGTCTCTGCAGTGGGTGGGTTGCCCACTGTACCATCCTGGGGAGTGCAAAGCCACAGTCTCTCAAGTGGATAACAGTCTCCACTGGTTCTGGAGGGGGACTGGTGCCCAGAGTGCAGCACACACCCCGTGACGGTCCCAGTTGCATCACTGCCCCTGGCGCAAATGGGCTAGCGGTGCATTCCATGGCGGTCTTTGCCCTGTTCAGCGGTCCCTGGCCTGTTCAGCGGTGCTTGCGTTGCCAGTGTCAGACCTGTTCAGCGGTGCATTCCATGGCGGTCTTTGCCCTGTTCAGCGGTCCCTGGTCTGTTCAGCGGTGCTTGCGATGCCAGTGTCAGACCTGTTCAGCGGTGCATTCCCTGGCGGTCTTTGCCTTGTTCAGCGGTCCCTGGCCTGTTCAGCGGTGCTTGCGTTGCCAGTCTCAGACCTGTTCAGCGGTGCATTCCATAGCGGTCTTTGCCCTGTTCAGCGGTCCCTGGCCTGTTCAGCGGTGCTTGAGTTGCCAGTGTCAAACCTGTTCAGCGGTGCATTCCATGGCGGTCTTTGCCCTGTTCAGCGGTCCCTGGCCTGTTCAGCGGTGCTTGCCAAGGTGGTCCTTCATTGCCCAGCAGGGCTGTGGCTGGCGGTCCTTCATGGGTCAGCTGGGCTGTGGCTTGCAGGGCCCTCCTGGCCAGCTGGGCTGAGGCTGGCGGTGGCCTCCTGGCCAGTGATGATGGGGCTGGCGGTGGCCTCCTGGCCAGTCACTCTGGAGCTGGCGGTGGCCTCCTGGGCAGTGAGTCTGGGGCTGGCGGTTGCCTCCTGGCCAGTGACGATGGGACTGGCCTCCTGGGCAGTGACTCTGGGAGTGGCCTCCTGGCCAGTGACGATGGGGCTGGCCTCCTGGGCAGCGACTCTGGCGGTGGCCTCTTGGCCAGTGACGATGGGGCTGGCGGTGGCCTCCTGGGCAGCGGGGATGATGGCGGTCCTCTCCGCCGTGCTGCTCCTCCCAAACTTTGGAGATTTTTTCTGCCCCTTCCCCACCTTGGGAGGAGTCACAGCTGAGTCGACACTCCCCCCGTGACCCTTGTGAGCGGCTTTGCTGGCTGGAGTCTTCCCCCTCTCCCGCCGGGCACTGTCCAACTTCTGGTGCTTCACAGGGGGGGACTGGCTGTGCTGTGGCTCCGTGCCACACTGGCTGTCCTGGTGGCCGGTGCACTCCACATACCTGTAACAACAGGCACCACTGGTCCCGGAGATTTTTTGGCTGAGGTGCTAGTACGGGACCTATGAGTTGGACGGGGGTGGTGGGAAATAGGTTAAGGGGGGCCAGGAAAAGTTTTTGGGAGACACTGGGATGGGTAGATGGAGGGGGTTTGGGAGTGGAGGAAGAGGTGATGGTTGTAGGAGGTGTAAGTTTTGTGGATTTGGGTGCAGGTGCATGGGCTGGAGGGTGTTGTGAGGTGGATGGCTGTTGGGTGGGTGTGTGCCTGCGTTTGTGCATCTTCGGAGGGGGCGTCACAGACACACTGGGAGAGGACACAGGGGACGTGTAAATGGGAGTGGGGTGGTGAGTGCACGTAAGCGGGGTGTGGTGGTGGGTGTGCTAGTGCGGGACGTAGTGGCTGTAGTGGTAGTTCATGTAGGTGTGAGTGTAGACGAGACTGGGAGGGAGGATGGAGACGACGAGGAGGGGGACACAGTGGAGGCAGTGGATATTGGTGTGTCTGTATGTGTGTGATGCTTGCGTGAGTGCCTGTGGGATGTGTGGTGCTTATGTTTGCCTGAGCTTCCCTTGTGTGTTGACGTGTGTGCATGCTGGTCTGTAGGTGTGATTGGGATAGGCTGAGGTACAGGGTCTTGGGTCGGGGTGGAGGAAGTTGGAGGGGGGAGGCTAGACACAGGGACAATGGCTGCCATCAGTGCTGAGGCCAGAGTTTGCAGGGTTCGATGAAGGGCAGTCTGGCCAGAATGAATGCCCTCCAGGAATGCATTTGTGTGTTGCAATTCCCTTTCTACACCCTGGATGGCATTCAAAATGGTAGACTGCCCAACAGTGAGCGACCTAAGGAGGTCAATGGCCTCCTCACTGAGGGCAGCAGAGGTGAAAGGGGCAGGGGCTGAGGTGCCTGGGGCGAAGGTGATGCCCACCCACCTGGGTGAGCGGGCACGGGGCGAAGGCTGAGGGGCTGCTGGGAGGGTGGTGCTGGTAGGGGGGGTGGCGGCTGTACCTGTAGAAGTGGGGGGCACAGATTTTGCCACCACCACAAGGGAGCTCCCATCGGAGGACGAGTCCATGTCGCTGGTTGCAGATCCTGTGACCGCCGTGGTGCTCCCCTCACCCTCTGTCCCACTGGTGTATTCTGAGTCCGTGGTGTGGGCCCCCATGGCCATGTGGGATGCAGCTCCCTCGTGCTCCGGTGCCACTGTACCACCCGCCTGATGATGCTGATGCACAAAAGAACAGGGAGACCACAAAAAGGGGGGGGGCGACAGAAGAAAGACAGGTTGAGTGCATGGCTTACCGCTACCATTGGTGGACAATGCAGACACAGCAGCCCCCTGCACTACGTTGCGCTGTTGGGCTCTACAGATGCAATTCCCGGGATATGGCCTACATGGCTATGGTCGACATCTGCACACATAGATGACACAGGGGCATGAATACCTGTACTTGGCACTCTACAGAGGTGGGGTGGGGTGCCACATGGCCTGCATTACGGAGGGGCCTAGCCTACGGAACTCGCCCTGGCCTAGGGAAACCCACAGCCCTCCTCCCCCACCCAGACACCTTCACTGCACGCAAAGTCCGCTGAATGATGTTGTACTCACCCCCTTGTGTCTGCTGTGATGCCCTCAAGTGCCCATCCAACTCAGGGTAGGCCACCGCCAGGATCCGGAACATCAGGGGGGTCATGGTTCGACGGGCACCCCTCCCACGTTGGGAGGCCATCTTCAGCTGAGCCTCTGCCCTCTTCTTGCTCCAGCGGCGAATGTCCTCCCATCTTTTCCGGCAGTGGGTGCTACGTCTGTGGTGGACCCCCAGGGTCCGGACGTCCTTGGTGATGACACGCCAAATATCCTTCTTCTGGTGGGCGCTGACCTACATGACATGTACAGGGGAAGAAGAGAAGTCATTAACAACTGCACCGTCTAAGTGAGTGGCCCACATCCCTACCCTTGCCATGTGGCACATGCATTCACAGTCCTTCATGCACGCAGAACTGTGCCCCCTTCATTCTTACAACCAGCCCTCTCCACACAGGCATAGCCCATACAACATGCTCCCTGTGTACTTACCTGTTGGTCTGGAGGACCGTAGAGTAGCGTGTACTGGGGGAGGAGCCCATCCACGAGCTTCTCCAACTCCTCTGCAGTGAAGACAGGGGCCCTTTCCCCAGACGCACAAGCGATTGTCTCTTCCAGACCGAGGTCACAGCAGCACTTGCAGTGTAGGTCCTCTCCTGTCGAAGATCAGGTATCGAGTGATTGAACAGATAGAAAATGGCGGTCACGTCCGCGGAGGTCATGTCCGCGGCAGTGCGTACCATCACCGCCGGCGTACATCGTCATTGGCTCCTGGGACCCATAGGGTCCAATGTTAACCAATGCAGCATTGCGCCGCGGTCTTCGACCACCTACCACAACGGTGTACAACACCAGCGCAGTTACCTTACATCCCATTGCCCCACTTTAGAGGTTAGGCAGCCGCCATTTCAGGGGCCCACATGCCCTAATTACCAACTGCGTCACACAGACCTAGGCCTTGTCGCACTACACAAGTACAGGCCACATTTTGTGTTTGAATGGTGTTCTGTGTAGACTCTGGGTACATACCTCTGAGTTGTTTGACTCTGTGGTCGCTGTTGTCATTCCTAGGCACCGTCTGCTGGGACATGTGAGGAGATGGAGGAATCCTCCGGTGTACCGACCGCTGGTGGACCTGTCGACAATGGAGGAAAGACATTTGATCATCACCTACAGGTTTGACCGTGCCACAATCCAGGAACTGTGTGCCCAGTTGGAGCATGACCTGATGTCAGCAATCCGCCATCCCACAGGGATCCCCCCTCAAGTGCAGGTGCTATCAGTGCTCCATTTCCTTGCAAGTGGGTCATTTCAAACAACAGTGGCCATGGCATTAGGGATGTCCCAGCCTATGTTTTCCACCGTGTTGTCCAGAGTGTTGTCTGCCCTGCTGAAGCACATGCGGAGCTACATCGTTTTCCCTCAGGTGGAGGATTTGCCTACAGTTAAAGGTGACTTCTATGCCCTTGGACATATCCCCAACATGATATGTGCCATTGATGGGACCCATGTAGCTCTGGTCCCCCCCCACAGGAGTGAACAGGTGTACAGGAACCGGAAGAGTTATCATTCGATGAATGTACAGATGGTATGTTTGGCAGACCAGTACATCTCCCAGGTAAATGCTATGTTCCCTGGCTCTATGCATGACACCTACATCCTGCGGAATAGCAGCATCCCTTATGTGATGGGTCAACTCCAGAGGCACCGGGTGTGGCTATTAGGGGACTCTGGTTACCCCAACCTGTCATGGCTACTGACCCCAGTGAGGAATCCCAGGACCAGGGCAGAGGAACGCTACAATGAGGCCCATGGGCGGACTAGGAGGGTGATCGAACGCACCTTCGGCCTCCTGAAGGCCAGGTTCAGGTGCCTGCATATGACAGGTGGATCCCTATTCTACTCACCAAAGAAGGTATGCCAGATCATCATGGCCTGCTGTATGCTTCACAACTTGGCTTTGCGACGACAGGTGCCTTTTCTGCAGGAGGATGGTCCAGATGATGGTGTTGTGGCAGCTGTGGAGCCTGTGGACAGTGATGAGGAGGAAGCAGAGGAAGAAGACATTGACAACAGGGACTAAGTTATCCAGCAATATTTGCAGTGACACACAGGTGAGAACACATTCCTGCCTACTACAAGTACTTTCACACTTCTACCTCTATCCTGTCTGTCGATTTCAACCAGTATATGGTAACTGAGTTGTACATTTCCCTTACGGTTTCACAGGTGTGGTTTCCAACGTGTGTCACCTGCTTAGATTCCTCATGGACTTGAGATGTGTGACATAGGTATGTTGACATTACATTTGAAAACGCATTTTGTCACTGTCATTGCTAATACACATTTTCGAAATCACAGATTGTTTTGTGCTTCAAGGGTGTTTATTGAAGTGCTAAATATTGGAGGGGGGGTTGTAACATGGTGAGGGGTGATGGTGGAGGAATGTCCATGGCAGAGTCCAGTCTATTAGTCTCACAGGTGCATTGCCCATATGGGCATAGGAAGTGGAGCTGGGGCAGTTTAAATATGGACAGGGTGACAAAGTGGGACAGTGGGATGACAATCAGGGTGGTCTCATTTCTTGGCGGAGGTCTTGGCATCGTGCTCTGTCTTGTTCCTGGATCTCAGGGACCGCTTGCGGGGTGGTTCTCCCTCTGCAGAGGCTGGGGTGCTGGTGTGGTGGTCCTGTGGTAGTGCCTCCTGTCCACTAGCGCAGGCGGAGGTGGTGGGCAGTTCATCATCCAGGCTAGTGTCAGGGACCCCTTGTAGTGCCACAGTGTCCCTCCTGGTGTTGAGTATTTCCTTCAGCACCCCTACGATGGTGCCCAGGGCGGAGCTGATGGTTCTGAGTTCCTCCCTGAACCCCAAATACAGTTCCTCCTGCATGCGCTGGGTCTCCTGAAACTTGGCCAGTACCATTGCCATCGTCTCCTGGGAGTGGTGGTATGCTCCCATGATCGAGGAGAGGGCCTTGTGGAGAGTGGGTTCCCTAGGCCTGTCTACCCCCTGTCGCACAGCAGCCCTCCCAGTTCCCCTGTGTTCCTGGGCCTCCATCCCCTGGACTGTGTGCCCACTACCACTGCCCCCAGGTCCCTGTTGTTGTTGGGGTGGTGGGTTATCCTGGGTTCCTTGTAGTGGTGGACACACAGCTGATTGACGTGTCCTGGGGACGGAGGTATGGGCCCGCTGGGTGGGTGCTGTGCTGGTGTTACCAGAGGGTGGAAGCTCTGTGGTGGCCTGTTACTGGGTGTGGGGAACCGACTGTCCCGAGGCCCACGATGGTCCGGGCTGGTCATCTGGATCCAGTTGGACAGAGCTGCTGTCATCACTGTGGGCCTCTTCTGTGGGTGGGGTGGAGATGTCTGGACCCTCCTGTCTGGTGACATTGGGTAGTGGTCCTGCAGGGGTGTAAAAGCATGATTATTGCATCTGTGTGTGTCATGGTGTGCAATGGGTGGGTGACCGTGTACCCCAGTGCTAGCATTCCTGTGTGGGGGCTTGTGTGATGATGGTTGAGGGGGGTGTTATGGGTATGTGCAGTGGGCATGCTTTAGTGATGGGTGTCCATGCTTTGTTGTGTCATGCAGGACTTGGTGTTGGAATGTGTGGTTTGTGTTATTAGTACATTTGTGAGGAGTTGGAGTGATAGGGGAGGGGGCAAGGGTGGGAGTCTGTGATAGCATGCAGGTAGGGCGGGGGATATGATAGTTAAGATTTGACTTACCAGAGTCCATTCCTCCACCGACTCCTGCGAGGCCCTCAGGATGCAGAATCTCCAAGACCTGCTCCTCCCATGGTGTTAGTTGTGGGTGAGGAGGTGGGGGTCCGCCGCCAGTCCGCTGTACCGCGATGTGGTATCTTGAGACCACGGAACGCACCTTCCCCTGTAGGTCGTTCCACCTCTTCCTGATGTCGTCCCGATTTCTTGGGTGCTGTCCCACTGCGTTGACCCTATCAACTATTCTTTGCCATAGCTCCATCTTCCTTGCAATTGAGGTGTGCTGCACCTGTGCTCCAAATAGCTGTGGCTCTACCCGGATTATTTCCTCCACCATGACCCTGAGCTCCTCCTCCGAGAACCTGGGGTGTCTTTGCCGTGCCATGGGGTGGTGTAGGTGATGTGTGGGGTGGTGTATGTGGTGATAAGTGTGGTGATATGTAGTGGTGTGTGGTGTTTTGTGCGTGGAAGTAGTGTGGGTGATGGTCTGGTGTGCCTGTGGATGCTTGGTAGTAGTTTGTAGTGTCTCTCTCTGGCCTTCTTTCTGTGTTTTTGTCATAGGGGTTTGTGGGTGATGTGGGTGTGTGTTTTATATTGTAATGGGTGTGTGGGAGTGGTGTGTGTATGTGTATCAGGTGTGTGTATTTCAAATTGTCCAATGTAGTTGTGTTTTGTGAATGTGTGTGTATTTTGAGTGCAGCGGTGAGTACCGCCAATGAAATCCCGCGGTTGAAAAACCGCTGTGTGGATTCGTGGGTCGTGATAGTGTGGGCGTATTTCTGTTGGCGTCACGGTGGAGGTTTTTTTTTGCCAGTTTATCACTGACCTTAGGTGTGGCGGACGTGTGTGGGTGTCTGGATTTTGTCGGATTTCGAAATGTGGGTCATAATAGCTGTGGCGGAATTCCGCAGCCGCAGCGGTGTGTTGGCGGTCTTCTGCACGGCGGTAAGCGGCTTTTACCGCCAATGTTGTAATGACCCCCAATATGTATATTGACTTTATTCTGTTATATACTGTTTTTAAAATGTAGTGCCTTTATAATAATCATAATGGGTTCTTCTAACATTATGAGTTCTTGAGTTTTACTTGGTCAAATTGGTGGCGGGGTTCATTCAATCTAAACTTTGACATGAAATACAACTTCTCCAAGTGCTTAAGGGCCATATTTAAAACTCGGAAGACGGGTTACTCCACCAAAACGGTGCCAGTCCACCGAAATCTATATCCCATTGGATATAATGTTATTTAAATTTCAATTGACGAGATATCCGTCACAGTTGTGAAAGAGTAACCCATCCGCCAAGTTCTAAATCCGGCCATAAGTCTAAAAAATGTCAGGGAAGGAACATGACACAATGATTTTAGGTGTGCATATGGGAAAGTTGTACTATGAAAATCATATAGACTCTTTTCAATTATACCCTATAACTTGACAATAAGAGTAAAGATTGAGAAAAGGGAAGTTCTGTCAAAGGGGCCCTTCAGTGAAGAGATATTCAGTATGGTATGAGGTATTTGGGGTGTTTGTAGTAGGATTATATTTAGACACAATCTTTTTCACACAAGCTCTGCTATTTGAATGCAAGTATAAAGCAGCAGCCTATGGTTAGTCTATGGCCAGTTAAAAAACAAGGAAGGAACAAGACAGCATGAAATAAGGTATGCTACGAGAGAATGGCAATGTCACATATTTTCATAGCCCTTTTCAATCATGTTTAACTGCTTGTCAGTAAGAGAAAAACTGGATACAATGGAGAGACTAGAGCTGATGAACTGTCAGGAAATGGAAATGAGGCCATGATCTGAGTTACAGTAGAAATTTGCATTACTATCAAATTAAGTCACCAGTGTTAGCAACCATACACCACTGGTTCTCACAAAGGATTAGGCTGGAGACAATGGAAGGTATGTAACCAAAGAACTATAAAGATATGCAGCATGTATAGGATTACATATACAGATTACAATAGCAAACAACTATTGCCAAAAAATAAGCACATGTATCAAGTCTTAAATTTAGTTTTGTCATGTTTCAGGTTAGCTGTGTTTTATTTATCCTCTCTGAAAACAGTTTCCACATATTAAAAGTATTATTGGGTTTTCAAATATATATGTACATGACTAAATACCAGTTTCGCTGAAACAGACATTAGCACAAGAAGAATAAATCATGCTGCTAATAAGAAATTAGTTTTAGGCTGGCTTTTTCAGTTAGTGAAAATTACCTAAAAGCATATGTGACTGCAACGATTTTCCTAATTTAACTCAGACAGTCATTACAAAATAGCTGCTTCTCTCTACTGAATGGTGTACTAGGTTTGCTTGTCCTTCTTCTCTGTCAGTGTACTCCTGCTATGGGAAGCCAAAAAGATACATCATTCCTTTCTCTGACAGGACTTTCTCTAACACAATTTGTGTATGTTGGAAAGAGGTTGGGTTTTTTTGGAGCTTGTGAGCAAATTATTTATCTATAGATTGTTTGTGAAGGAGGGTTCACTTTTTTTATGTGTTCTTTTTTTTGCATTAATCCTAGTCCTCACCACTTTTTTTGGTTGTAGGGTGTGTTGGTTAATAATTTTTACCTCACAGAAGTTATAAAACTGAGGCTGGTGAGGGAGGGTGCTAAATATTTCACCTGCGCCTGTTTTTTAAATTAAAAACATGACCACCCATTGATTCAAAACAGAGGAATCTTTAAGTTTCTAGATGAAGCTCCAGATAGTAATTCAGAGGGTGACATTGAGGTGGACTCTGAGGAGATGCAGGAATCTAGCAATGGGGAAGGGAGTTTAGGCGATGATAACTTTAGTGAGAGTGAAGAAGAAGAATTATCTCAAGGGGATGTCTGCAAGACTCTCTGGGATAAAACTGCACCAAGCACTGAAAACAACAATAATGGGGTTGAGTTTACTGCAAGAAATCCAGGAGTTCCGAAAGTTTTTAACCACAGAGCTCTTTGTACACATAGTTTGTGAAACAAACAAACATGCAAGAGACTTGCAGGGTAAAATGGTAAAATGGATCAGTGAGCATCCCCATTCATAGCTACGCCCATGGATGTATGGGGGCTTGACTGTAGACCTCTTTAAAAAATGTATTGGTTTATCTACCAACATGGGCCTCATAAAGAAACATAATGTGAAACATCACTGGGATTTGTCACACCCTTCTCAGGCCACACCTTTTTTTGTGCAGGTCATGTCATTGTGGCCATACCTTATTGTCACAAGAGTGATTCACATACATGATAATGCCACTGCAAAGGTCAGAGGAGATGAAGGTTATGACCCATGCATACGATCAAGCCAGTACTTGATTCACTAAACCATGCTCTCAAGTGATATCATATGCCACAACAGGTGATTTGTATTGACAAATCAATGATTTGTATGAAAAATAGGGTTGCTTATATTCAATACATGCCGAATAAAAGACATGCCAAGTTTAGCACTAAGAAATGTGAGGTATGTGACAGCAGTAATGTTTATGTCCTTCATGTAGATTTATATTCTGGGAAGGATAAAACTACAGGAACATAGGTGTTTGTTTTCATTAAGTTGATGAGTCTTCTCTGCTCATGTGATCTGCTAGGTAATGGGTATCACTTTATGACCGATAACTATTACACTATTGTCAGTCTAGCGGAGGAGCTCCTTGTGAACAAAACTCTATTAACAGGCACAGTGCAGGCAGACTCTAAGGGACTGCCTCTAGTGTTTGCAAGGGCCAGGTTGGAGGCAGAAATGTCTAAGTATATGAGAAAAAAAGGAGTATTAGGATGTGCCTTTAGGAAAAAGAAAAGCCAATATAAGCCTGTCCTACTGCTGTCCACCTCTAGCCTACCAGATGATGTAACTGTACAGACCAGATCTGGAAAGTCAATCATCAAATCTCAAATCATTCTAGACTACAATAAAGGAATGGGTGGGGTAGATGTAAGCAACCATAAAATATATGAATTTGTAGGTGAGAGATCAACACACAGATATCGGTCCAAGGTTTGGAGTAATCTGATTTGTTTGTCTATCATGAATGCTTACGAATTGCATAAACTGAATACTGATCCAGGCAATGTCCAGAGCCACCACAGTTTTATAATTGTGTTGTAGAGGTACTTTGTCTTGGGAAGAAAGGGGTCTCTCAAGAACAAATACCTACAACACCACTACCTTCTCCTTGCACTGAATAGCACAACTTTGCATTATTGCCTGGGAGAAAGGAGAGAGTCTGTGCTGTGTGCACTGACAGGAGTCAGCCTGATGGGAGAAAAAGGTCCTACCACTGGTGTCCAGCATGTAAACTTGAGGCTCGTGAGCAATGTTATCCCGAGCAAAGTTACTGTCATCCCTCTTCTAATGATCAGGAGGATGAAAACTAGTTTTCTGCTACCCTACATTTTTCTTAATAAGTTTCATAATATTTTACATTATCATAATTATATTATTAGCTTAAATATTTATGTGAATACAGTTAATTTCATTTAGTTAAAGGTAGAGTAAGTAGCAGTTTGTAATAAATGTTCTTTAAAAAATAAACAAAATAAAAAAACAAAAACATCTAAAAAATAAAAAAGTACAAAAAAAGTTTATACTTTTTTTGTTCACTATTTATAGTACAAACGTGTAGGGCAGTATATGTAAATAGTTTTTGAGTAGCTTTTATGTGAGCGTGTATCACATTGCAAATGCAGTCAACCTCCACTAAGTGAGATAAATTTTCAGCAGCAAGAAGCAAAGCACATGGGTGAATATTCTGTTCTGATGCATGATATCTGAGATTGCAATACTGAATTGAGGTCCTCCATGAAAAACAGATTTTATAACAGGGAGAAAAATGCATACATTGATGCATAGAGTCTTAAACCTGCTCCAGTCCCACCTACACATTTTGGTGGTCATTACAACCCTGGCAGTCGGTGTTAAAGCGGCGGTAAGACCGCCAACAGGCCGGCGGTAAAAAATTTGCAATTAAGACCGTGGCGGAAACCGCCAACAAAGACAGCCACTTTAACACTGCGACCGCCACGGCGGTACAAACAAACAGGGTGGCAGTCACCGCCAACAGACAGGAGGGAGACAATGTACAACCCACACTATTATGACAGGCCAATCCGCCACCTTTTCCGGGGCGGATTCACCTCGGATAAAAACAGGGCGGAAACAGGAATCCCGAAGGAAAAACGCTCACCTCTGCACACCCCACGAGGAATGAGGACGCCATGGACCCGGATCTCCAAATTCGACCTGCAATAGTCTTCCTTCTCCTCTACCAGGAGCACGAACGCCGGCGGCGAAGACCACAGTGAGTACTGCACCTACGACACAGGGGAGGGGGGAGGCAAAAAACAGGGACACACACACGCAACACCCCCACCCTCACCCACTACAACACACACACTAATGCATATCAATACATCACAGTTACACCCCCCAAACCCCCTAGAAGAATGCAAAGACAATAGAAAATGAGTGTAACCATTGTAATATATTAAAAGCAAGTAGGCCGAAATATATATATACACCATGTACATAATATATACCAAGCATAGTAGTCCAGGTAGTGCTCTAAGAAAGTCCGTGGAACACTGGGACCACACGGTATGGGCGAGGCCCACACAAGATCCCCGACCATGAAGTAGAGAACACTGCAGGGGCATCAGAGAGCAACTAAACAGGCACCTCAGGGGGAGGGAAAGGGGGGGCACCTCAGCTGCTTGAGTGCACAACACCAAATCCACGAGGGGCCCACATGCCCACTGTTCCATCCTGGGGAGTGCAAAGCCACAGTCTCTCAAGTCTCTACAGTGGGTGGTTTGCCCACTGTTCAATCCTGGGGAGTGCAAAGCCACAGTCTCTCAAGTCTCTACAGTGGGTGGTTTGCCCACTGTTCAATCCTGGGGAGTGCAAAGCCACAGTCTCTCAAGTCTTTACAGTGGGTGGGCTGCCCACTGCCATGTCCTGGGGAGTGCAAAGCCACAGTCTCACAAGTCTTTACAATAGGTGGGTTGCCCACTGTTCAATCCTGGGGAGTACAAAGCCACAGTCTCTCAAGTCTCTACAGTGGGTGGGTTGCCCACTGTTCAATCCTGGGGAGTGCACAGCCACAGTCTCACAAGTGGATAACAGTCTCCACTGGTTCTGGAGGGGGCATGGTGCCCAGAGTGCTTCATCCTGCTAAGGACAGAGGTAGTAGATGACAGTCTCCACTGGTTCTGGAGGGGGCATGGTGCCCAGAGTGCTTCATCCTGCTAAGGACAGATGTAGTGGATGACAGTCTCCACTGGTTCTGGAAGGGGCATGGTGCCCAGAGTGCTTCATCCTGCTAAGGACAGAGGTAGTGGATGACAGTCTCCACTGGTTCTGGAGGGGGCATGGTGCCCAGAGTGCTTCATCCTGCTAAGGACAGAGGTTGTGGATGACAGTCTCCACTGGTTCTGGAGGGGGCATGGTGCCCAGAGTGCATCATTCACCCCGTGACGGACTCAGTTGCGTCAGTGCCCTTGCCGCTCATGGGCCAGCGGTGCTTGAGATGGCAGTGCCCTGTTCAGCAGTGCTTGAGTAGGCGGTGCCCTGTGCAGTGGTGCTTGAGTTGGCGGTGCCCTGTGCAGCGGTGCTTGAGACGGCGGTGCCCTGTTCAGCGGTGCTTGAGATTGCGGTGCCCTGTTCAGTGGTGCCTGAGATGGTGGTGCCCTGTTCAGCGGTGCTTGACACGGCGGTGCCCTGTTCAGCGGTGCTTGAGTTGGCAGTGCTCTGTGCAGTGGTGCTTGAGACAGCGGTGCCCTGTTCAGCGGTGCTTGAGATGGCGGTGCCCTGTTCAGCGGTGCTTGACAATGGCGGTGCCCTGTTCAGCGGTGCTTGAGTTGGCAGTGCCCTGTGCAACGGTGCTTGAGTTGGCAGTGCCCTGTGCAGCAGTGCTTGAGACGGCGGTGCCCTGTTCAGCGGTGCTTGAGATGGCGGTGCCCTGTTCAGCGGTGCTTGACACGGCGGTGCCCTGTTCAGCGGTTCTTGAGTTGGCGGTGCCCAGTGCAGCGGTGCTTGAGTTGGCGGTGCCCTGTGCAGCGGTGCTTGAGAAGGCGGTGCCCTGTTCAGCGGTGCTTGAGACAGCGGTGCCCTGTGCAGGGGTGCTTGAGATTGCAGTGCCCTGTTCAGCGGTGCTTGAGTTGGCGGTGCCCTGTTCAGCTGTGCTTGAGATGGTGGTCTCCATTGCAGGGTCTCAGCTGCTGGCGGTCCTTCATGGCCCAGCGGGGCTTTTGCTGGCGGTCCTTCATGGCCCAGCGGGACTTGTGCTGGCGGTCCTTCATGGCCCAGCGGGGCTAGTGCTGGCGGTCCTTCATGGCCCAGCGGGGCTTGTGCTGACGGTACTTCATGGCCCAGCAGGGCTTTTGCTGGTGGTCCTTCATGGCCCAGCAGGGCTTGTGCTGGCAGTCCTTCATGGCCCAGCGGGGCTTGTGCTGGCGGTCCTTCATGGCCCAGCGGGGCTTTTGGTGGCGGTCCTTCATGGCCCACCGGGGCTACTGCTGCCGGTGGCCTCCTGGGCAGGTTGGTTGGTGCTGGCGGTGGCCTCCTGGGCAGGTGGGCTGGTTCTGGGGGTGGCCTCCTGGGCAGGCGGCTGGTGCTGGCCTCCTGGGCAGGTGAGCTAGTGCTGGCGGTCCTGTCCTGGGCAGCTGGGCTTGTGCTTGAGGTGTGCTCCGGGGCATCGCGGATGATGGGGGTCTTCTCCGTCCTGCTGCTCTTCCCCGATTTGCCGGGTTTCGTGTGGCCGTTCTCCACCTTGGAGGGTGTCACAGCTGACTCCACACTCCCACCGGGACCCCTGGGAGCGGCTTTGGTGGCTGGAGTCTTCCACCTCTCCCGCCAGGCACTGGCCAACTTCTGATGCTTCACAGGTGGGGGACTGTCTGTGCTGTGGCTCCGTGCCACACTGGCTGCCCTGGTGGCCGGTGCACTCCAGATTCCGGTGACTACAGGCACCACGGGTCCAGGAGATGTTGTGGCTGAGGTGCTAGTTCGGGACCTAGGAGATGGACGGGGTGGGGGAGTTGGGGGAAAGAGGTCAAGGGTGGACAGGAAAAGTTTTTTTGACACACTGGGACGGGTAGCTGGAGGGGGTTTGGGAGTGGAGGAAGAGGTGGTGGTTGTAGGAGGTGTACGTTTGGTGACTTTGGATGAAGGTGCATGCGCTGGAGGTTGTCGTGAGGTGGATGGCTGTTGGGTGGGTGTGTGCCTGCGTTTGTGTATCTTGGGAGGGGGCGTCACAGACACACTGGGAGAGGACACAGGGGACGTATGAATGGTAGTGGGGGTGGTGACTGCACATGAGTGGGGTGTGGTGGTGGGTGTGCTGGAGAGGGACGTAGTGGCTGTAGAGGTAGTGCATGCAGGTGTGAGTGTAGACGAGACTGGGAGGGAGGAGGGAGACGAGGAGGAGGGGGACACAGTGGAGGCAGTGGATGTTGGTGTGTCTGCATGTGTGTGATGCTTGCGTGAGTGCCTGTGGGATGTGTGGTGCTTATGTTTGCCAGAGCTTCTTTTGTGTGTTCACGTGTGTGCATGCTGGTCTGTAGGTGTGCTTGGGATAGGCTGATGTACAGGGGATTGGGTCTGGGTGGAGGAAGATGGAGGGAGAGGCTAGAGACGGGGACAATGGCTGACATCAGTACTGAGGCCAGAGTCTAAATAGCTCGCTGAATGGCCGCCGGACCAGAATGAATGCCCTGCAGGAATGCATTTGTTTGTTGCAACTGCCTATCTACACCCTTGATGGCATTCAAAATGGTAGGCTGCCCAACAGTGAGGGACCTGAGGAGGTCAATGGCCTCCTCACTGGGGCAGGGCCTGATGTGCCTGGGGCGAAGGTGATGCCCACCCTTCTGGGTAAGCAGGCACGGGGCAAAGGCTGAGGGGCTGCTGGGAGGGCGGTGCTGGTGGGGGGGGGTGGCGTCTGTACCTGTTGATGCGGGGGGCACAGAGGGGCCCGCCACCGCAATGGAGCTCCCATCAGAGGAGGAGTCGCTGTCACTGCTGTCTGCTACTGTCCCCACAGTGGAGCTCCCCTCGCCCTCCGTCCCACTGGTGGCTTCAGACTCCGTTGTTTCGCCCTCCAGGGCCAAGTGGGATGCAGCTCACTCCTGCTCCGGTGCCACTGCTCCTCTGCCTGATGATGCAATTGCACACAAGAACAGGGAGACCACAAAAAGGGGGGGGAGACAGAAGAAAGACATGTTCAGTGCATGCAACACCACTATCGTTGGCAAGGCATAAGCCCGATTGCTGCACACCTGGAAGTCACAGGAGCCTGACTATGTGTAGATGGCACTAGCCACTAGTGGGGTTGGGGTGCCACATAGCCTGACTCACAAGGGACCTTGCCTACAAAGCTCGCCCTGGCCTAGGGGAGCCCACTGCCAACCTCCCCCGCCCAGACACATTGTAATGCGCGCAAAGTCAGCAGAATGATAGTGTACTCACCCCCTTGTGGCTGCTGTGATGCCCTCAAGTGCCCATCCAACTCCGGATACACCACTGCCAGGATCCAGAACATCAGGGGGGTCATGGTGCGATGGGCACCCCTCCCACGTTGGAAGGCCATCCCCAGCTGGGCCTCCGCTGTCTTCTTGCTCCAGCAGCGAGGGTCCTCCTATCTTTTCCGGCAGTGGGTGCTCTGTCTGTGGTGGACCCTCAGGGTCCGGATGTCCTTGGCGATGGCACGCCAAATATCCTTCTTCTGGTGGGCGCTGACCTAGAGGAATAGTACAGGGGAAAAGGAAAATCTTTACACGTCCGGACCGTCATCCTCTTTGGCCCACGTTCCCACCCTTGCCCTGACCACATACACTCACTGTCCGCACATGCAGGCCTCAGCCTCCCCCCTCATTTTGTCTTCCATCCACACCACTCCAAACAGGCATTGCCCATGCAGCATTCTCACAGTGTACTCACCTGTTTGTCTGGAGGACAATACAGTTGTGTGTACTGGTGCAGACACAGGTAAGAAGACATCACAGCCTGCTACATCTGATATAATTGTTCTACCTCTCATCTGTCTATCACTTTCACCCAGTGTGTGGACCCTGAGTTGTCACTTTCCCTTTCAATTTCACAGATGTGGTTCCCACTGTGTGACATCTGCTTTGTTTCCTCATGGACGAGAGCTGTGTGACATAGGTATGTTGACGATCCATTGGATATAGCATTTTTACACAGTTATTGCAAATACACACTGACTCCAGAGTGTTTTGTGCTTTAAGGGTGTTTATTTAAGTGCTCAATATTGGGGGGTGTTGTAAAATGGTCAGGGGTGATGGTGGAGGAATGTCCAGTCTAATTGTCTCACAGGTGCATTGTCCAAAGGGGCATAGGAAGTGGAGCTACGGCAGTTTAAGGATGGACAGGGTGACAAAGTGGGACAGAAGGATGACAATAGGGTGGTCTCATTTCTTGGCGGGGTCTTGGCATTGTTCTCTGTCTTTGTCCTGGATCTCAGGGACCTCTTGTGGGTTGGTTCTCCATCTGCAGGGGGTGGGGTGCCGGTGTTGTGGTCCTGTGGCGGTGCCTCCTGTCCACTGGCAGAGGTGGTGGGCAGTTCATCATCGAGGCTAGTGTCAGGGGCCCCTTGTTGTGCCACAGTGTCCCTCCTGGTGTTGACGAGTTCCTTCAGCACCCCTACAATGGTGCCCAGGGTGGTGTTGATGGATTTGAGTTCCTCCCTGAACCCCAAATACTGTTCTTCTTGCAGCCGCTGGGTCTCCTGAAACTTGGCCATTACCATTGCCATCGTCTCCTGGGAATGATGGTATGCTCCCATGATGTTGGAGAGGGCCTCGTGGAGAGTGGGTTTCCCTGGGCCTGACCTCCCCCTGTCGCACAGCAGCCCTCCCAGGTCCCCTGTGTTCCTGGGCCTCTGTCCCCTGAACCATGTGCCCACAACCACTGCCCCCAGGTCCCTGGTGTTGTTGGGGTGGTGGGTTAGCCTGGGTTCCCTGTAGTGGTGGACACACTGCTGCTTGACGTGTCCTGAGGACAGAGGTATGGGTTCGCTGGGTGGGTGCTGTGCTGGTGTTTCCAGAGGGGGGAGGTTCTGTTGTGGCTTGTGCCAGTGTGAGGGGAACCAACTGTCCCGAAGTCCCAGATGGGCTGGGCTGGTCATCTAGATCCAGTTGGACAGTGCTGCTTTCATCACTGTGGGCCTCTTCTGTGGGTAGAGTGGAAATGTCTGGACCCTCCTGTCCGGTGATGTTGGGTAGGGGTGTAAAGGCATGATTATTGCATCTGTGTGTGGCATGGTGTGCAATGGGTGGGTGACCCTGTACCCCAGTGCTTGCATTCTTGTGTGGGGCCTTGTGTGATAATTGTTTAGGGGTGTGTGTGGGTATTTGCAGTGGTCATGCATTGGTGATGGGTGTCCATGCTTTGGTGTTGCATGCAGGGCTTGGTGTTGGGATGTGTGGGTTGTGATAGTGGGACATATGTGAGGAGTTGGAGTGATGGGGGTGAGGGCGAGGGTGGGGTATGTGATAGCATGCAGGTAGGGTGGGGGATGAAGTAGTTAAAGATTTAACTTACCAGAGTCCATTCCTCCAGCTACTCCTGCGAGGCCCTTAGGATGCAGTATAGCCGAGACCTGCTCCTCCCATATTGTTAGTTGTGAAGGAGGAGGTGGGGGTCCGCCGCCAGTCCTCTGAACTGCAATATGGTGTCTTCAGACCACGGAACGCACCTTCTCCCGTAGGTCGTTCCACCTCTTCCTGATGTTATCCAGTGTTCTTGGGTGCTGTCCCACTGCATTGACCCTGTCCACGATTCTGCACCATAGCTCCATCTTCCTAGCTATTGTGGTGTGCTGCATCTGTGATCTGAATAGCTGTGGCTCTACCCGGATGATTTCCTCCACCATGACCCTGAGCTCCTCCTCAGAGAACCTGGGGTGTCTTTGCGGTGCCATGGGTTGGTGTGGGTGATGTGTGGGGTGGTGTGTGTTGTAATGTGTGGGGTGATGTTTAGGGGTGTGTGGTATTTTGTGCGTGGATGTTGTGTGAGTGATGGTGTTTAGTACCTGCGGATGCTGGTTTGTAGATGGTGGTGTCTCTCTCTGGCCTTCAGTCGCAATTGTGGTTGTAAGGGTTTGTGGGTGATGTGGGTGTGTGTTTTATATTGTATTGGATGTGTGGGAGTGTATTTCGATTTGTCCAATGTGGTAGTGTTTTGTAAATGTGTGTGTATTTTGAGCGCGGCGGTGTGTACCACCAATGGAATACCGTGGTTGAAAGACCGCCCGGTGGATTCGTGGGTCGTGATAGTGTGGGCGTATTCCTGTTGGTGTGACGGTGGAGGTTGTGTTATCGCCAGTTTATCACTGACTTTTGGTGTGGCGGACTTGTGTGGGTGTCTAAATTTTGGCGGATTCCGAGCTATGGGTCATAATAGCTGTGGCAGAATTCCGCGGCCACAGCGGTGTGTTGGTGGTCTTCTGCACAGCGGTAAGTGGCATTTACCACCAATGTTGTAATGACCCCCTTAATTGTTAAAGCACATTCTGGACATCTGGGTACCACCATTACCAAGAGGTAGTTAAGAACTGATTTTTAGTGGCCTAGAATGGACAGAGAAATTGAGGAATTTGTGAGGAGTTGGTCTAGGTGTTGCATGAGTGACAAAGTACTAGTTACTCAGGGAGTGATGGATTCATTTGTGCTGTTGCCAGCTAGAGCTTGGCAGAAAATTGGTCTAGATTTTCTAGGTCCCTATCACGTGTTACCACCTGACATGAGGTATTTCATTGTGATGGTAGATCATCTTTCAAGTTGGGTTGAGGTACTACCTGTAAGGTTTCCCACTACACAAAGTGCCATTAAATGCTTGAAGGAAGTTTTCAATCATGAGGGTTTTCCAGAACGGATCTTGACTGATAATGGGATTCGATTTGTATCCATGGAAATGTGTAAATTTTTGAGCAAATGTGGTATCAAACACATAAGAACTCCATTGTATCATCCACAGAGCAATGGTGTTGTGGAACGTTTTAATCGTATGCTTGTGGATTGTGTCCAAGCTGCTCTTAGAAGCAATATGTCTGTAGGACAACCTATTAAAGAACTTGTCTGGTCCCATCGCACTACACCTCATGTTGCCACTGGTAAAACTCCTTTTGAATTAATGAGGGGCAGAATTGCAGCGACAGAACTATGCCCTTTTTGGATGATTAAGTTGTTTCATGAAGGAAGTGACTTAAAAGAAGCTTGGAGGGTGGCAAGAGACAATTCAAATGTTGTGGGAAGGAAAAGGTTGAGTGGGTTAAAAGGAAAAAATGAGAGTCTGCAGGTTGGTGAATGGGTGAAAGTAAAGGATACCATAGTGGTTAGAAAAGGTATGTCAAAGTTTAAAGAATCTCAACAAATTCAAGATTTACACAGAAATGCTGCGAGACTGACGGATGGCAGTTGACGGTGTACCACACAGTTAGCATTAGATCCCAGTGTTCAGAGGAGGGGTGAGGAGAGTGAGGAGTGTGGTCACAAGTCGCCTAAACAAGCGGGTGGTAATGATTTTGTTGGTCGCAAGTCATCTAAACAAGTGGTTGATGATGATTTTGTTGATAAAATAAAGGTTGACAGAAAAAAGAGTATGAGAGAGTGCCATAGGTCCACAAAGTTTCAGGACTATGTTATGTCCTGAGATAATTACTTATTTAGAAAGTCATTATGTTAAGTATAAACACTGTACTCTATGTTAGTTTTAGTTTCTCTGGTCATATGAGTATGCTCACTTTTATGAGTTTGTCTTATTGTATTCTAATTGTTCTCTTATTTGTAAAGAGGGAGAGAAGTGTAATGACGTGGTCTAGAACACTTGTCTGTCATATGGAATCCTTTGACTTAGTAAGTTCTTGATGTCATTGGATCCCATGTGAAGCCAACAGACAGTTGCTTACGGCAGGACTCTGTGCCCTCTTTTAATAAAAGAAACGTACTTCATTGCTAACGTCGACAATTTAATAAACCTACCACAATTGAACAAATCAACGGGTGACCGTTCGTCATTTCAGAATGCTTTTTCGGAAGAAATGAATAACCTGATTTGCTGGTTACCTCACAAAATGACTTCTTAGTTATCTGTCACTTGTCTCTACACATAGTCTATGAACAGTTATCTCTGCCAAGCCACCAAAGATACTGGGGCATCTTGAGAAATGGGATTTATCACAGTAGATTACTAGAAGCTGCAGGTGACATTGTAGAACACTGTTGCTGAACCTACAAGTAATGTGTGTAGACAATTGTTTTCCTGTGACATTAAAGTACTTCTTTTTTTCAAAGACAAGTACTGGACTGCACAGTGAGTTGCTTGAATATGATTTTTGAGTCTCAGCTCTCCAGACTTCTTCACGGAGATACGTTTGACTGCTCACCCTCAGTGCCTTGAAAGTCTAATGTGGAAGGGGCATACATGGCCCATTTCCTGAGCCATGGTAGGACAGAACATGTTAAAGAAATTTGGATCCACACATTACCCCGCTATGCATGAGACTTCCTAACATATATTTTTCACTTTTGTGGAGTCAAGCAGGGGAGTTGAAATCAAGATAGATGAACCACTCAGATTGTAACAGAGAAACAAAGGAATTTGCCTGAAGCTGCGTTCCTCACTTTGAGTGCCAACTACTAACGGACTAAAACGACCACTGAAAATGATTTGAGTGCTGTTATTAACCAATCACAGCAAAATGTGGAAACCAGACAGACAAATCATCTTCAAAGAAGAGAACTACAACAAAATCCTCAGCAGCTATCCTCACTATTAGAAAATACATTGCTTTCTTCAATGAGCCCTCTCAGGGCACTGAAGAAAGATTGGATCAGGTTACAAAATAGATCTTTGCCTCGATTGACTAGAAGCAAGACCACTGACTGGTGTATGCTAAAAAAAGATTGTGGAGCTCAAAATAATGATATCACAGAGACAACCTATGCTTGTGCCCCAGACTCAGAAACTTAATGACATGTTAGCCTTCCTTACCCATTTCATACAAAGTATCAAAACCTTTATGTTTGAGCCTCCTCTAGAGTTTCAACAGACTCACAGGGTCTGATCCAGACACATGACAAGCAAGGTAGGACCAAATTCAGAAATTATATTTGTTCCTCTGACACCAACTTGACATATGATCATCATAGAGGTAAAGAAATGGGCCTATAAAGAATACATAATATTCATCTTCAAAACTTTATTTGCAGACACAAATGATTCCTGAAGCTATGGTCCTGTCCCAGAAGATGGAGCTCCAATATGGCATGCAAGCCTCTAAGTCAATGTTAAACAGTCATGTGAAAAGACAATAAAATATGACTTCCCGGGCAAGCTGGAAAGTTTCCTGGCCTCGCTGTTTGGACAAAGGCAGGGATGCTTCTACTGAATAAGAAAACCTCAACCAGCCCCCAACCCAACATGACAGATCATGCTCTGATCAGTCAGTAGATGAACTGAGCCAGCTGGAAGAAGTAACAAGGCAATGGTCCGCTGGGAACAAATCAAAGCACCAGCAAATGCCTCTTCCATCCAGAGACAATTTATGATCACAGTTGATACCCTTACAAAATGATGAAGGGAGTGCTGCACCTTGATGATTATGATTAATCAAACACCCACTTTGGAAGGTCGATAATCAATGAGACCTATACCCTTGACAGTACCTTACCAGTCTTCCTGACCACCCTGCACAGGAGCTCTCTGCATTACAGAAGGGGTGGAGAGGTGGGAAGACTTTTGGCCATGTGATTGCGACAGCAGGTGGCCTGCCATTCCATTTCTGCAAATTAAAAAAATGAGAATGTCTGCCTGCAAACCCTACTGAAATTGTATACATGTTTTGTGACTTTTATAAAGCTCATTCTACTCCTCGGAGTGACAGAACATACAATTAGAAGCAGACTCATTTATGTTTCAAGCCTAGAGCTGATGCATGATCAGATGCAAACTCTGGATGACAAAATCACAGAAGATGAAATAGGGAGAGTGACAGAGGTCCTCCTCCGTAGTAAGGTCACAGGAATACCCTGCAGAGAATTACAAAGTAAACAAAGATCTGCTAGTTCATTTACTCTTTAAACCCTTCAAAGAGTCACAGTGAAATCTCACCCTGCTGAAAGAAATAAACTAGAGAAGAAGCTGACGATCTCACTTGTCATGGAGAAAACCACTGCCCGTGTTGAGTGGGAATAGCTGTTCCAGATTATAGAAAAATTAAGAATAGTAATGCAAATTATGGCAAGGAGTAAATGGTTATGCAAACACCATCTATTAAGTGTATGTGCAAAGTCTATATATCCCCAGCATTCAACATCAAGTGGGGACTCAGACAAGGATGCCCTTTTTCTACCTTACTATTTACACTTAAGCTAGAATCCTTGGCGATAGCTAGCCGAGATGTTAAAGGCATACAGATGATTCCAATGCTGGGGGAGGAGGGGGTGTACAAGGCACTATTATATGCAAATGATATGCTAGTGACCATAACAAAACATGCCTCTTCTAATAGAGGCGTCACTTCTTAACATTTTCAGTATACAGGGTTAACTAGGACAAAGGCAAAGCATCCCACTCATGAGATCGACCACAGCAGTAGCATTAGGGGAAAACCCCTTCTAATGGTCCACATACAATTTACATTATATGAGGATTGAAGTGATGCCAGGACTATAAGAAATGGTAGAACACAATATAAACCTCTCATTCATTGGCATAGCACTATGGTCCCAACTCAATTTTTCGATGCTGGGCAAGACAAAACTAGATGAATTAATTTGATGTCTCATTATAATTACTTACATTATCTGATCTGATTTGATTTGATTATTTGTAGAGCTTGACAAATACCCATGGGAGTCTTGCCGCTGCCAACAGAAGGAGAATTGGAGTACCTAGTTGGAGCTACATAGAGTGGATGAAAAGCCAAGTGTTCAGCTGTTTCCTAAAGATCAATAAACTTGACTGGTTTCTCTGATGCCATGGAATTTATTTCCAGCGAAGTCAGGTGCTATAAGAAAAGCTTCTGCCGAGAAGCTTTAGAATTTTTTGGGACGGTCAGCCTCTTGGCAGTGGCTGGGTGAAGTCTTTTATGTGCAGTGCACCATGTGATTTTGTTTTTAAGAAGAGCCGCCCCGGGGCAGGAAAGGGTTTGATGTACGATGCAGAGTGCTTTGAAGGCTACTCTCTTTTTAATATGGAGCCAGTCTATTTTTTCACTCACTTTTTAGACCGTTTCAAAATTCTTGACGTTCATGAGGAGCCAGATGAAGTCTCTGGATTTTTTTTTAGAATGCTTACCTGCTCCCCGGTGTATAAGGCATTACAATAGTCCAGCTTTGAGTGGACCAGGGAGATGACAACTGTTTTCTTTAGGTCAAAGGATAATAAAGGAAGGATTTTATTTACAGTTTTTTTACTGTTTTGAAGACGGAAAAATGGGACAAGGCAATTACTTCCTCTGTTTGGCAAAAAAGAAGTGGTATTCAAAAATTATACCCAGATTCCTCACCTTGGAGTAGGGAGGGGTCCAGAGACTGAAGCCACCAGGAAGCATTCCAAAAGGAAGTGTCCCGTCCAAATAGGAGCACCTCTGTTTTCTCAAAGCTTAGCTTCAGGCGGTGGGAGCTCATCCATAGGACTATTGCAGACATGCAGTTATTAAAACAAAATGCCACCTGTTCTGTATTTTTGGTGATAGGTACCACAATTTGGGTATCGTCGGCATAGGAGACCGTGGTGAATCCTGAAGTCCTTATTAAGTTCAGAAGGGGCGTTACGTAAATATTGAAAAGAGTTGGGTCTGCTGCCACCACTAATCCCTACTCAACTAATGACACTGTCTAAAAATCACTCAAAACATTCTTATATGGAGAATGTAAACCACAATTTAAAATGTACATGTTACACGAGGCAACCAATAGCAATGGCTTGCAGCTGCCTCATACTAATTTCCTTGCTGGTGCTCCAATTGGCACAAATACTATACATACTCCATAGTTGCTCTGGGAATGTACCATGTTGAATAACTTTTGAAAAGAGATGTGGAGATAAAGAATACAGTGGACATAGGGGCCACCTGACAGCACAGACAGTTCTTGTATATCACTTTGACCTGTACCCCGAGATCACATATTAAGGAACACGATGACCTGCAACAGTAAAGTCACAGCAGTGGTCTGCATACTTAGACTTTGAAAGATAAAACTTAGCCCCACCCATTGCGTAAATTAAATAATGTTGTCTCTTATGAACACGTGCTTTTTAACCTGAATGACCAGATAGATAATATTCAAGATAGAAAGGTTATATTTGTGGGGGATCTCCGAGGTCCCACTTTTTCTAGTTGTACTATGAATATGGTGTACTTTACCGTCTATTGGACTTTAAGTGCCACCTGCCAACTCAGTGGGTGGATGGTGCTCAAAGGTCAGTAAATCCGCCTACTATGAAATTTGGCCACCCTACACTTAGACCTGATTAAATGCAATTCATGTACCTACAAACTGCCCCTAGGCTAAACATGTGTAGTTGATGATTGTCAAAGTTCCTGGTCCACCTAGAAGTGGAAGACAGAGAGTGTGCCGAAAGCGGAAGACAGAGAGTGTGCCGAAAGCTTGTCCCTGAACTAAACATTCTTGAAACAGACAGCTGAAATAAAATGAGAGCGAGGTTGCCTTGAACCAACTGTACAAAGTGGTACTGTGGGGCTTCAGCCAGCAAAAGAACTGCGATGAGGGCATTAGCACAAGGCAAACTGCAAAGAATAAACCTACAAACTGCTCCTAGGATTAAAATGTGTAGTTGCTGGTTTTTGAAGTTCCTGGTCCACCTAGAGGGGGAAAAAGAGAGAGAGAGTGTGCCTACAATCTGTCCTGGAACTCAATATCCTTGGTACAGACAGCGGAAACAAAATGAGAGCGAGGTTGCTGTGAACCAACTGTACAAAGTGGTGCTGGGGTTCTCCTGCACCTCAGTGAGGGCATTGGAGGAAGGCAAACTGCAAACCATGAACCTACAAACTGTCCCTAGGTGAAACGTGTAGGCGATGATTGTTGAAGTTCCTGGTCCACCTAGTAGGGGAAAAAGAGAGAGAGTGTACCTACAACCTGTCCCTGAATTAAATATTCTTGGTACAGACAGGAGAAACCAAATGAGAGTGAGGTTGCCTTGATACAACTGTAAGAAGTGGTGTTGTGGATCTCATGCCAGCAAAAGGACCTCAGCCTCAGTAAGGGCACTGGAGGAAGGCAAACTGCAAACCATGAACTTATAAAATGTCCCTGGGCTAAACATATGTAGTTTACTGTTGTTGAAGTTCCTGGTCCACCTAGAAGGAGACAAAGAGAGAGAGGGTGTCCCTACAACCTGTCCCTGAACTAAATATTCTTGGTACAGACAGCAAAAACAAAATGAGAGCAAGGATGTCTTGATCCAACTGTACGAAGTGGTGCTGTGGGTCTCATACCAGCAAAAGCACCTCAACCTCAGTGAGGGCAACAAAGGAAGGCAAACTGCAAACTATGAACCTACAAACTGTCCCTAGGCTAAACATGTTTTATTGATGTTTGTCGAAGTCCATGGTCCATCTAGAAGGGGAAAAGGAGAGAGAGTGTGCTTACAACCTGTCACTGAACTACACATCCTTGGTACAGACAGCAGAAACAAAATGAGATCCAGGTTGCCTTGAGCAAACTATACAGAGTGGTGCTGTGGGTTTCCTGCCAGCAAAAGAACCTCAGTGAGGGCACTGGAGGAAGGCAAACTGCAAAGAATTAATCAATAAACTGACTCTAAACTAACTCCATGTATATGTTGCAAGGCTTACTGGTCTGCCTGCATAGAAAAAGTATTCCAATAACCTGACCCTATGCTGCTCATGTTGAAAGAGTAGGGAATAGATACAGATTCACAGAAAGTATACCATGTTGCTTTTTGTGGGTTTCCCAGGAGGTCCACGGATTTGGCATACCTTCCAGTCACCGACTTACCTTACTGACACCTCTTTGACAATGGCCAACAGTCTTGCCTGCAGGGCCGCATGTTTGTTCATGTTCTCTTTCGGTTTGCCTGCCATACACTCCTTGTCAAAGTGTTCTCACATGTGCAGTTTCCACCATGCAATAATAAAAACATATTTTAATGTTAAGCGCAGATAGTCGACAGCTATACAGCAGGTCTTCACAATAGCTGTGTAAATAAAGCTATATCTGAATATGTTGTTGAGGTGGCAAACTTTTACATCTTTTTGACTCCTCAATCAGGGGAAGATTAAAGGTCATCCCTGGCATGAACTGCTACCCCTCAGCCTTCCCATTCACCAAATGTAAAAGCCCAGGAAAAACAAATCAGCAGACTTTTGCTAATAATGCCCTAATTTAAATATCTAAGGCTAACCCTGTCTCCAGCCTCCATCACTGCTATGTATGGGTCTCCACACTCCAGCCACAGAAATTCTGGCAATTTACAAACACTTTCTAAAGATGATGTGTCCATCCTTACCATTGATGTGGTTGTGACTTTTGTTTAAAGAATTAAACTCACTATTGTCGACATTGGTTTGGAAGGGTAGTAGATTCAATGTAGCATTGTATAAGCTAAGAACTCAATGGCTCAAAGGGGGCTGGGGCCCCTTCCTACTGTTACTACATAGCTGCACATCTTCAATTTGTTTCTAAGTGGGGTTCTCACCCTGCAGCACCAGAAGCCTAATATCTGCCAGTCTGGCTAGTGCTAAACAGGTTAAGTGGAAAATGAGCAGTGCCAGGGCCTAGAATGGATGGGTCTCTAAATTAGTGATCATAATGGCACATTTATGGGCCAGATATATACGCAGCTGAAGGGAGATAAGAAATCCCCCTCCAATGTTTGAGACATTTAACTGAAACCCAGCTGGTGTTCACTGTTGAGATGAGAGAGGATGTCTTTTTCTAGTAAGTGGGTCATGTGTATTCAGGTGGCACACTTCAGAAGGGAAGAAAGGAGAGGTATAAAAGTGGCTTTGTAGATCTGGTTCTGGTTTTAACTAAAAGTGGAATAGCAATGAGCTGAAAATTACCACGTGCCCCCTCAAACTCACTGCGAAGATCTGATGTGGTCTAGTGAGCAATGGTGTAGATAGAAACACAGTGTGCTACAGGCTATAGGTTCCAGACTTTTAGAACATGACCCACTTTTCAGAACAAACTTTCGCCACCCACCTACCTTTAATGGACAAGAGGAAAGGCAGTTTTTGAATGAAACTAAAGCATTGTGTGGTAGCGCATTGTCATTTATCAACAACACCTTTTCCTTTGAAATGGCCACTAACTTTACACAGACATATGGTTTCACAGCTAAAACTATATAGCACATAAATGAAAATGTGTGTGTTACCTGGCATACTTGGTGTGGTTTCCCCTAACTTTTTGCCATCTGACCTCCTGTTTTTCTGACTTCAGACTTCATTTTTGCTGGCTGTTAGGATTCTGGGCACTTTATTACTGCTGATTATGCTAAAGTGCAGGTCCTCTGTACTTTAAACATGGTAACATTGGCTTATCCACAATTGGCATATTTAATTTACTTGTAAGTCTCTATTAAAGTGCACTATATGTGCCAGAGCCTGTAAATTAAATGCCACTAGTGGTCCTGCTGCACTGATTGTGCCACCCACTACAGTAACCTTTCAAACATTTCTCAGAGTCTGTGTGTGCAGTTTTAAACTGCCACTTTGACCTGTCAAGTGCACCCACTTGCCAGGCCCAACCCTTCATTTTCATTACATATACGTTTGGCCCCAAAGACAGGATGCAGTGCATTTCCAAAATGGACATGTACTTTTAAGTTTAACATGTCCAAGTAGTGATGCTGTTACGTTCGTTTTTCACTACTGCAGGTCTGTCTCTCCTATAGGTTAACATTGGGTTACATGAAGCATCCTTTAAGTGTAACTATCAATTGGGAAGTGATAAAATTTGGAGTTTGGTGTCTCTTGATTCACAATTTAAAATCACAGCTTATGTAAAGTCAGATTTTACATTGTAAGTCTGAAAATGCCACTTAAGTTGGCATTTTCCTACTTTAACTTTTCTGAGTCTCCAAATGCACATTTGGTGTAGATGACTGCTAGGCTTTGTGCCTTCCGTCTAGACAGTCACACACAAAGAGAGATTGGTTGTGACATTTGCATCCTGATGGCCCATCACCAGGCTGATGGGTCTCCCTCGGCTGAATGGGTATGATGAGCTGACACTTACACCTGAGTAGTGCTGTGCTTCTCCTCACACAAAGGCCTGAAAGGTGAAGAGTGTCTGGCGCCAGAGAAGGAAGCCCAAGAACCTTGTGATCTTCAAAGGTGCCTTTGGAGTTTTCCCCAACCAAAGGCACATTTGGGTATGAGTAAAGGACCCCAAACCCCACCAAATCAGAACTCTACTGGAACCAAGGACATTCTGCAAGGATGAAGGACTGCTGTGCAGCCAAGAGGGACTGCCACTCCGCAACTGCATTGCTGTGTTGGCCTACTACCTGTTGTGTGCTGTAGGAGAGACTGCCATTTTGCTACTTGCTTTACAGTGTTGGACGACTACCTGCTGATCCTTGCCTGGAGTGAAAAGACTGAGCATATCTTCACATCCGGGAACCAAGATTCTCCAATGGCTTGTTGGCTTGCCCCATGTTCCCCAAAGTCTTAGGGCCATGAAAGACTTCTTTTGCAACAATCAAGCTATAGTGCCTGAGTTTTCCATGAGATCAGCGTGTGTACAGCTGCTTTGGGCTCATCAAGCACATCTGCCTTCATGGTGCACTGCATGGGCAGTCATGACAGCCTTCACTGTGTGATCATCATGTGCACAAATTCTTTGGTTTCATCAAGCGCATCTGCCTTGAGGTGCACTGATCGGGCAGTCATGACAGCCTTCGCTGTGTGATCATCATGGCACAGCTGCTTTGATTTCCTCAAGCACATCTGCCTTTTTGGTGCCTTGATCGGGCAGGTGTGTCTGTCCTTGCTGTGTGATCATTGCGTGCAGCAGTGCCCTTCCATCTGACACAATCGTCTTGACGGCGCACTACTAGAGTGTGTCGAGTCACCTGCAAGGCACCGCACAACTAAACTCAGCCCGTGACACGAACAGGAAGAGAACCAACCCTATGCGGCTCCCAGTGAGTAAAGACCGGACAACTAAACTCAGCCCGTGACACCAACAGGAAGAGAACCAACCCTATGCGGCTCCCGGTGAGTAAAGACCATCGCACCCACTCTGCTCTTCTACCTGGGAGGTATTGTGCATGCTTATGCCTGCAAGGCTGCAGGAACTGCTCTGCATAACCTACTGCAGCTTTGGGCTCACTGGCCTAGCTTGCCAGGGCTGACCACCACAGACTGGGAAAGTGTTTCTGAATTGTTGATTCCCTACTGAGCCCTAGTGTGGCAATAGACCTCAGCATAGAAGCACAAGGGCTACCAAAACAGTATGATTTCAAGCCTACATCACTTTAATAGACAGATGTGATTCTCCCTGTTACGATCTTGCCTGCTTCATGATAAAATGTGCTAACTTAAAACCTGCAACTCTTTAGATATATTTATTCGATTTTTGTCGTTTTGGTCTTGTTTTACTGATAAATATTCTATACTTTTCTAAACTGGTGTGGAAGCTTGTTGTGGTGTCATTCATTGTTACTGTAATCCAGTGTTGCACAAATACTTTAGACATTGGCTCCTAAGTTAAGCCTGACTGCTGTGTGCCAACCTACCAGAGGGTGAGCATACTTCTAGGATTCTGGTCCGTACTTGAACAGGGTGCATACCTCATCCAACTAGAGAACCTAATTTCTAACAGTGTGGAACTAGTGTTTTTTTGAATATTTACCACTTGTGAATCACTGAGTGTCTTGATTTGTTTTGATCATAGTAAAACCTGTTTCAAGTACACTTCAGAATTACAAAAAACGTGCTTCATTTTTGCTTTTTCACATAATTCACTTTAAAAGCTCCTCTCACCTTGCAGCCAGAGAAAGAAAAGTAAACATCAATCCTGCAGCAATTTGTCTGAAGACATAGCCAGACATTGGACCCCAGTCTTTGAAGCACCTGCAAATGTGACAAGTTAAGCACAGAACTTAAAGGCATTTTTATTTATTACTAGGACTTTTCCAACACACCAAAAATGACATTAAATATGATTGACGATGACACCTTTTCATTGCGCCATCCACCTATACCTACAATCAAACAACAATGTACACAGACACCAGTAGATTCCACTGCTTTAAACATACCTACAAGTTGATTATTGTTGGTAAATGATTCGCTAGATTTATCCCTACAGAGAACTCTTTTTTTGCATTACTGTTAAATACCCAGGTTTTAGATGGGTTATTCAGGCCTTCCCCTTATTTGGCTAGTATCAACTAATATAGCAATCAGGTACGCAACTCCCTCCAGGTGTCAAAAGGCACCCCCACCAAACAACATGTAAAAGTTCCCACCAAAACTGTTTACAGACAGATTAAACATCACCCTGGACATGCTTGGTACAGTAGTTTTCTTCTGGTACATAACACTTCACAGGTGGCCTTATTGCCGGAGACAGCCTTCTGAAACTGAGACAGGAATAGCCTTGCTCTGTGAAGGAAGGGTGTTGCAGTTTGTTCAACACAATCCCTTTCAAAGTCATTTCAATGCCACCCGTCCCCATGGCACGTGAAGCTGAGTTGACTGCTTCAGTGATACTGGAATGACAGTACCATAATCAACCTCCCTTCGGTCTCCTCAGACACACTGAAGCAAACAGACACCCACAAAACACACTTCAGGCACATTCCAAAGTTCAGATACTCTCAAAACACCATTCTAATATCTTCAAAACCATCAGACACCCTTCCAATGTCAACAAAACACTAGAAAAAAACACAATCCCCTCACAATATACACAGAAACACATGGAGCTACGGCAGACACCTTCAACGGTCCATGAATACCCTTATTATTGCCTCGCAAAGTCTCCAAAGCCAAAAGACAAGAACATTTCTTTCAAATATGCATTAAACTCCAGATAGACCCACAAACTGCCAAGCACCAACTGGCACATGTCTTTCAAAAACACTAACAATGCCCTCATACACATTCATATCGACCTAATCATGCTGAAAACATCCCTCACATGTTCTCAAAAGCATACTCTGGCCTGGTAAAAATACACCTTATACAATTTCACATACCAAACGCCCTTACAACACAAAGCAGACAGCAGCACAAATAAATCGCCCTTCAGATATCCTCAACACCCATAAACACCCTCACCATATCACTAAATGCAAAGGACCATCTCAAACCACCATACCATCAGAAAACCTTGCAACCCCAACAGGCACTTCTCAGAAAGCAACCATAAAGACCAAAAAATGAACATTGGATATACTTAGATCACCCATTAGACGAAATCCTGACCCAGACTCCCTGCCACGACTCGCCAGACACTTTCACACTGGCCTTGAAACTGCCCACTTCACTGCATCCAGACATGAACAGATCTCCAGTGAATTATTGAATTCTGTAGCAGGGTCAAAAGGGACAGTGGTGAAACAAATTTGTCACAGGCCTAATGAAAGAAAAGAAAATGGAACCCCATATCCTGTTAAAGGGAAACAGGATGCATTTCAATAATAAAAATAAAAAGTTTTCTTTTCATTTTTTCAGAGCAGGCAGTGGTCTGTGGGATCACTGCCTGCTCTGATAAAAATATTTTCGCTACCATTCACAAAGGGAAATGGGTCCCATGTGGATCCCTTCCAGTTTGCAAATGGGTTAACAACAATTTTAAATTGGTGTTAACTGTGATTGTTTTGCAACCGCATTTGCGGTCACAAAACAATCATACATACTAGTGCTACTCGCAATTAGGAAGAGACACCCTTGGGATGCCCTTTCCTAATTGCGAGCCACAGTCTCTATTTTGCGAATCGGTATCTGCATACTGACTCGCAAAATAGGGATGGTACTTTGTACCAGGCCATTTTGCAGTCGTAAATGGTGATTTTCGCCTTTTGCGACCGCAAATTAGTGTTGTATATCGGGCCCTAGGTCCCTAAGTCTTCAAGAACAATATTTTATATACGTGGAATTATGAAATGAAAACTACAACCAATGAAAGGTCTGCACAATACATTATACTACGTGTATTCCAATACAAATAAGGAGCACGAGTCATTTGTCTCTCAACATATATTATTGTGGATTAGCAACATAATTATTCTCAGAAATCCCCTTTAAAAAAATCACAGTGCGACAGTTACAGCTTATTTTCTTATTTTTTCAGAATTCCACTGCATCCGAGACAGACATGACTTTTCGAGTTCTGTTTCTTAGACGTGAGATATGTGTATGCCTTTAGGGACATCTATCCTTCTATTTACATTGGACGGTGCCAGTGATACTACTAACTTCACATCCAAGAACAAAGCCCCTGGACTGATGGTGTACCAGCAGATTTTTTTGAGTCAGATATTACATTTTGGGGCTCTATTTACTTTGATTCTCAATGCTGTCGTGAGTCAAGGTATCATAAATTCATGGTCACAGTCAATAATTGTGCCCTTGTTTAAAAATGGAGGCAGAAAATTACTCTCACTGCTACAGACCTATTTCTTTAATTGATACAGTGATTAAGCTGATAGGGCAGGCCTTTATAAATAGGTTAACTATATGGTCAAGGGAAAATGATTTACTCTCAGATTTTCAGTATGGATTCAGATCTGGTTTAGGGCCGCTTGATCAATGTCTACCTATTTACTTGATTATGAACAAATAAATATACTTGGGTGTAGATACCAATAATGTTTTTTTCTGCATGAGCTTTACATGAATTTATTGGCTTCAATTAGCTACAGGGAGGAAACTGAGTGTACGCAGTCTTTTAGGTTAAAGCAGTGGGCATCTCAAGGTTGTATCTTGGCCACCTTTTTAGTTACATTGTATGTTAATTATTTAGAAAAGACATTAATATTAGAAAGCCAAGATCTGCCCTTCGTATGACAACAATGGGCTTGCAAAAATTATTATATTCAATTGTGACATTTATGGATACTTTGAACATAACTACGAGCTTTAATAAATCCCATACAATGTTTACTGGCCCAGGAGCTACCAAATCACAAGTGTTTCAAGTTAAGGAGAGCTCCGTAAGGCTCCTATATAGGCTAACGAGAGCTCCTATATAGGGTTAATGTTTGATTGTCTAATAATAAGTTTCCACTAGCTTCAGTTTTCGTCTTTGCATCCAGACTCGTAATTAAATCACTAGAGGAAATGCTAAGGAGTTACAAAGCCAAATGAGTATCGTGGCCTCCTATGAGAGTGTTATATGGGGCCATGTTGATAATCCATTATTTCAATTTATAGAAAATCAGTTCATGCAACAACTTCTGTCATTTCCTCCGAGTATTGCCTCATTCACAGTCCATGAGAAGCTGTTCCAAGTGTCTATTTTGATATATTACACGTGTGCCCTTTGCTGCTCTGGTTGTCGAACTGGTTAAAGGAGGAAAAATAATGTATTTGTGCTATAATCAAGGACTTTTTACCTTTGGACCAGGCAAGTAGCATACCAAGATTTAAATATATCAAGATCTTGGTCAATAAATATGGGTGTCCAGAATTGTTTGAAATTCCTGAGATTATAGTGAAAAGTGATTTCGCCTGGACAAAACACTCCTGCTTGTCCAAAAAGCAAGCCAATAGAGAAAGTATCGGGATTAATAAACTCTCTCTAAGATCTCATATAATGTGGAAAACTATGAAATACATTGCACTGCACATCATGTTTGTCACAATTAAGAATAAGCATTTTTACTTACGGAATTAAGAATGGATTTGATTCACTGTCTACTCGTAGTTCCGAGAGGATGGTCAAGAATGTCCTCTTAGGCATGTGTGGCTGTGAGGACGTCTCCATACAAGATACTATGCATTCTATTATTTTTTGTTCATTTTACAAAGAACTGAGGAACGACTTTATCATCTCTTGCACAAAGATAAAACGGTTGAGCATGCAAGACACACTCGCTTTTATATGATGGAAGTATTTTTTCATGCTGCATGTGTTTTTAAAATGAGCTGTATAAAAAAGATTGCTCCTTGATGCTTAACTGTTTGATTTTTGTAATCATTGTATTGTATTTAATATGTTGCTTTTTTGTGGTTTTCATTATAAAAATCAAATAAAGATTATTTTGATGGTATGATGTGTGAGAACGTGCCTGGGAGGAGCACAATGGAAAAAAGAAGGGGGTGAAATGTAACTGTGTGGGTAGGTGCTATTGTACATGTGCAATCCCATTATATAACCTCGGTGTTTTGCCTAAGGTTTTTGGGACCCTTTTACCAAAAATGTGCTGAAAATGTGTGATTTGCCAACATTTTCTCATCATTTCCTAGATCTGACAAACCAGTAACAGGTTGGAGTTGGAGGGTGCAGCCTGCTTGGCACTCCAGGAAAGTAACTGAATATTGCATTAGTGGTCTTTCAGAACCATTGGCTATTTATCAAATGTATGTGATCTTTTTACTGGGGAGAACCCCACCCACAGCTCTGAGAATGACAAGCATTCACTAAGCAATTCAAAGCAGTCGTTATGTCCCACCACATTCAAAGATCATCAGCCACCACTTATTCTTCAAAATACCTCAATAATATTTATACATATTTCGAAATTATCACACAAAATCTTATTTCTAATGATACATGTGTCGTTTAGCAATTTTTCTCGACATCAAAGAATTAATTATGGTTAAAATACGCATGTGCAAAATACAGCAAAGTGGTCTGCCAAGACTGTATTATCAGTGTTGACGTGCTACAGAGACAACAAGCGATGTGAAGCCAGCTTTAGGTAAAAAGAACATAGCAATCTATTAAGAAAAAATACTATTAATACTTACGCATTTTAACCAATGATTTATCCCATAAAATCTACAAATGCACGAACACAAATACTGTCTAATGCAGTGTTATTAGCTTACACCCTTCATATTACTGAGCACAATGTGAATTCTTTCACTTGAGGGAAGTCTGGAAAGAAAAACACATGTAAATGGTTATTCTACTTAGCAAAAGTGAGCAAAAAACAGTAAACCGTCTTGACTCAATTGGTCACATTTCCACACCAAATGATAAAGCATTTTTTTTCAGTCAACACATGGGCCATAAAAAAACAATGGATTTTGGGATAATCGATAAACTGATTCACTACTACAATACTAAAAATACGCTCAATGGAATATCAAGAGTGTGCTCAATAACAACATATAACTTTCTGTCTCTCCCGGTTATTTTAAACGCCATATCCCCGATGTTGTTTCACGTTAACCAAATTCAAACATTGTTACTTTCACAGCCTCAACCACTCCCCGTTTATTTGTCAGAAACAAGGTGAAACGTGTCTGTGATTGTTCAGCATATTTGAAAAAAAAAATTTTCATGGATGTCATTCTGTGGATCGAAAATGGACATGGCCAAAAGATTATGATAAGACTTATGGTATCTCCTAGAAATGGTCATTAAACTCATTTATTTATTGATACATTTATGTGTAGTCATTTTTTTTTGTGAGGACAGATTAAGCCAGATCAGGTCTTTGTGCAGAGGTACCTACTAATGAGATCTGAATCAGCATGACTCAGCAGGTCAACGCAGTCTCCTCTTCCTGCTACAACACCCTCCGTATACTCCGCAAGATTTTCAAGTGGATTCCCGTTGAAACCAGAAAAACAGTCACCCACGCCCTAGTCAGCAGCCGACTGGACTTCGGCAACGTACTCTATGCAGGAACCTCAGCCAAACTACAAAAGAAAATGCAACGCATCCAAAACGCCTCCGCCCGACTTATCCTTGACGTCCCACGCCGCAACCACATCTCAGCCCATCTCAGAGAACTACACTGGCTACCCGTATCGAAGAGGATCACCTTCAAACTACTCACCCACGCACACAAAGCCCTCCACAACACAGGTCCGGCCTATCTCAATGACAGACTCACCTTGCACACCCCGGCCTGCCAGCTCCGCCAGCCTCGCCCTTGCCTCCGTCCCCCGTATTCACCACTCCACCACCGGAGATAGATCCTTCTCTTAACTCGCTGCCAAGACCTGGAACTCCCTACTGCTCCAACTACGCCAGACCCAAGACCTCCTAGCCTTCAGAAAACACCTCAAGACATGGCTTTTCGACAACTAACCCCACCCCCAGCGCCCTGAGACCCTAACGGGTGAGTAGCACGCTTTATAAATTGTTTGATTGATTGATTGATTGATTGATTGAAGTAAGGGTCTGCTGCATTAAAAATGTTAATAAGCTTTTGTGGTGCTGAGCAAAGCAGAGTGCCTGTTTTATGGGCCGTCAGGGAATAAAATGAAATCATTTACCTTGACCCTTTCCGGAATTACTGCTTTATTTTAAGACAGCGCATCTTAGAAAGAGAGAAGCCTTGCTCATTGTGTCCGCTTCTACTATCTGAAAATAAAGCACTATCACCGGTGCTGGAAAGTAGAGGGATCACATTGGATCCCTATTCCAGCAGCTAATATTGGGCCAGATCTAGGATCTGGCTGAATTTGTCCTGGTGTCATTTTCTGACACACAGACACAGTTCAGTAACGCCGGTATGTTGTCTGCTTCCAGTTTGGAAAAGCAGTCTGCAGGCAGCAAGGGGTCTTTCTCATTTCAGATTACAGCTGGGTGCAAATCAAATGCCTGATTTAAACGGCCATCAACCCTGCCTTTGTTCAAGTATTATCCTGGCTGTGGATATCTGGAGACTAACACCTAGATTCCAAGAAAAGTGGCACCCAGCTTGCAATCACTTCACAATAATCTAACAGATACTATGTTTTAGAAGCAGGTTTTTTACTTTGTTCAGCCCTCGTTGTAAGATATGTGCTTGCACTGTAAGGATGCAAGATTAATCTGTCTGTATGAGTAATTGCACAAATATTTATACAAAAATACTAATTTCATGTATTCAAATATTTTAAAGCAATACTCATCCCAGTGTAGGGTGCCTGAGTGCCTTACATCACACACAGAATCACAATAAATGATACAAGTGTGTAAGTCAATGTACAGGTACTGTTTCAGAAGACAGTGAGGGCTATAAGGTGTAGGAATCACATATCAAACAAACATTCTTGTAGACATTTTATGTTGAGAGGTGAATGGCCAGGAGAAACACAAAGTCAGCATATCAAACATAACACAGTGAGGGTGGTTGTCTGTACTGACAAGACTTTATTACTTCCCAAATTAATCCTTCTTTGCAGTCGTAGCCTAACAACAAATTGAGAAAAAAACAGTAAATATCTAAACCCATCACTTATAGTTTGCAACTTTGCATGCAGATCTTTCATTTTGGCAAATAGACCACTGTGCTATATATGAGAGGGCATGAAAATTATGAACTGAAAGTACCAAAATGATCTCAGTGTCAAACGCAGTAGTCCACTTACTGATCTAATTAAAGTGCAATTCTATGACCTGCCTCTTACACAATGTAAGTTTCAGCAGGGACAATAACACGCTATGCTACTTTATGAGTCAAGACTATGACTGGACAAAACACAGAACTCTCCCAGAGCTGTGTTAACCACTAAAGTTATGTTACCGCTATTGTAATCCCCCCAAAACTGCTGGGCACACGATCTCTGCTGGGGGTGTCATAACCCTTTAATATATTTTCAAATGTAGCCTCTATGAGACCAAATAGGTAATCTGGAACAGATTTATTATCACATATGGCCTTATTGCCAATTTATTTGCTGAAGATTTCTTATAAAATAAATGTATGAGTTGACTGTAAGACGCTGCTTATCAAGCTCTTGCTCTCGTGAATTCACCCCCAATTCATGGGTTCCCCTAATACATTTTTCCCAATTCCAGCGCTGACTATTACAAAGACATACCTGGTTACATGAATTCACATTAATGCCTGCATGTGCATAAACAAGGTGGTCAGCTCTGCCCTGTGCCACAGAAGCTCATAATGATATGGCCCCACAGGATCACTTCTGATCTGGTGTAACTTTCTGGACCTGTAGCCTATGGAATAATTGTTTATCCATTTGTGCCAAAGGTCATATGGACCTTTTATTGATGACTGAAAGTATATGAAAGGCGGTAGCATCAACACCACTTATTAAAGACAGTGACACCAATGTGGCTTCGCAAGAAAGAAAGAGAGTGACTCCAAGTGTATGAAAGGAGCTAGCATCAACACCACATATCAAAGATAGAAAAAAACAATGTGGCTCTGCAAGAAAGACAGAGAGGATGGTGTCCAAACCAGGAATGTTTATTACCAACTTTAGTAAAAATATGTGAGAAAACAGGGCTGATTGCAGAGGCCCCATAACTTTTTGCCCCCATTTTCCTCTTTTTGCTGGTGTTTTCCTGACTTTGATGGTGCCCTGGGTACTGCTAACCAGTCCCAGGGCCTGTGCTCTGAGTAAAATGGATATGCAAATTAGGCTAATTATAATTGGCTAAGTTAACCTACCTATAAGTCCCTAGTATATGGTAGGGCATGTAGGTTTAGGGACCACAGCATAGGTGGTGCACACCTAGGTGCACTGCTGAGGTGCCCAGTGTCATTTTAAAGGCAGGCCTGCTTTGCTGGCTGCTTTTAAATTAAAGTTATATGCAAATTTGACTTTGGAATTAAAGGTACTTCCAAAGTCTTAAACTACCTTGTTTTTACATATAAGTCACCCCTAAGGTGTGCCCTATGTGCCCCTAGGGCTGGGTGCCATGTAACTATAAGCAGGGACTTTATAAAAATAGATGTATAAGCCCTGGTGAGGTAAAAACAGCCAAATTCGTTTTTCCCTCATTGAAGTAAATGGCCTTCATAGGCTAGAATGGGCAGACTTTATTTTAAATTTTAAAGTCTCCTTAAATGTTACATACCAAGAATTTGGTATCAAATTAATTGTTGTAATAAATCCCACAACTTCCAGTTGTTGGATTTAATATAACTTGTTCAGGTAAAAAGTTTAGACTTTACCTAAAAAGTTGCCAATTTCAGCTCTGCATTGTTTTTGCTGCTGTGCTCTGATTGGCCAGCCTGCAGCAGCTTCTGCCAGGCTACTTTGATGAGGTGTGAAGTGGCCTGGCTTCACACAAAGGAATGTGCTTGGGGGAGAGAATCTCCCCTCAGCAGATGGTGAGGCAGGAAGGGGGAGGGCTGCCAAACTGGTCTTCAAAGGCAGAGAAGGACATTTGCAGCACCCAGCAACACCACCACATCCTGCAACCCCAGACAGCTAGGGGCCGCTTGATTAGATTAGGAGAGGGCAGGAGAGAGGTGTGTTTATGATTTTTAGCCACACCAGTGGGTGGGCTCAGCCAGATGTAACCTCCAAAAATCAGATTCATCCATGTTGGATTTTTAGAGACTGTTGCCTTCTGGGATGGATTTTTGCCACACTTCCCAGGAAGTGGTCATCACAGGGGGACGACCCCGTCCCTGATTGGAGAACCAGGGCCCCCCTGCTTTTCACCCAGGAGCAAGGATAAAACTGGCAAACCTGCACCCACACCTCAGATCCCCTCCAGAAATCAACAAGAAAGGAACTAAAGAAGAAGAAGGACTGCCCTGCTGGACCCCTGGCCTGCACCTGGACCCTGCACTCAGAAGGACTGCACCAGCTGCACACTTGGGCTTCACCACAAGAAGGACTTTGCCTGGCTTCAACTGGTTCAAGGAGGGACTCCCTGTTTGCTACAGGTGAAAAATTGCTAAACCAGAGTCCCCTGCACCAACTCCTGAAGAAAGCGACCAGCTGACCACTGTCCAGTGGCCAAAAAGGAGTTTGCGCCAGGTGCATTCTGGGAGTTGAAGTCTGCACCCCCCAAGGACCATCACAGAACTTCTGGACCCTTGGGGTGAGCTGTGGACCCCAAAAGAACCTTAAAAGAACATCTGGGTGAAGCCCCAGAAGTTTGGAAAAGATTTGAGAATTTTTGGAAAAAAGCTCCAGACTAGGGACCGACCCGCCGCGGAAATTCTAGCCGGCTTGCCTCAACCGCGACCCGGCCTGACTTCGTGGTTCATCCCGGTAAAGAAAAACATCCAAAAAAGAGACTAAGTCCGAACGTAAAAAGTTGACCGGGACCTCCCAGCCATCGTATCCGAGAAGGGCTCCATGGACGTCGGATCAAGATCCAGGTTTACCCCGGTCGAAGGATTTTCATCTCGAAAAAACGACTAAGTCCGAAGGTAAAAGTCTCCACCGAGGAAACCCACATCGCGTATCCGGACAAGGGCTCCAGGAGGTCGGATTCAACTGGAAGGTTCGTCCCGGTGAAGAAAAACTTCAAAATAAAGACTAAGTCAGAAGGTAACTTTTTAACCGAGGCCTCCCGCGACCTGTAGCCGAGCAGGGCTCCATCGCGGTCGGCCTGAAAGTTTGACTTTGCCCCGGTCGAGGTGCAACCAGATGACCCGATTGGCGCTTTTTGTTTCTAAGCGCTAGAAAAGTAATAATTCTTTAAAAATTCATATCTCCGGTTCCCCTGAACCGATTTTAATCGTTTTTGTGTCATTTTAAAGATAAAAATATAAACTATTTTTATAAATTGGTTTTGGATTTTTAAACTGTTTCCTGTGTTTTATTTAATTACTGTTTTGTGATATTTGAATGCTTTACACTTTGTCTCCTAAGTTAAGCCTTGACGCTCGTTGCCAAGCTACCAAGGGTTGAGCTGGGATTAATTTACTGAGACCTAACTGTACCTATGTGGAGGTTAGTGGCTTGTTGCTAGGTGTAGGTACCTACCTGCCCTACCAATAACCCATTTTCCAACATAATTGGAAGCAGCGACGGGATCCTGTACTTGTGTTCAATATCACGTTACAGTTTTAGGTAAAACAAATTAAAAATCCTTTAAATTGTCCTAGTGCAAAAATTGTTTGTAATTTTTAATTTGGATTAATTTCAATTATTGAATTTTTGTAATTTTTCTAAATTCTTGTTTCCAATTTTTGCAAAAAGTTTTTGTTGACACAAAACTAGGGAACCATGGAGCTTGATCTGGCTAGCCTACCCACACTGACAGTAGTCCAGCTTAGGGGGTTGTGTATTGAAAGAGGGTTGCCTGCAACCACTGATCTCAGGAAGCAAATCCTGATCACATCCCTGACAGCATGGGCTGAGGCCCAAGAGGTAGAGTCAGAAGAAGCTCCAGAGGAGGGAGAAAGAAGGGAGGATGCTAGCTCTAACCACTCAGGGGAGGGAAGGCATCTGAGCCCAAGTGAGGATGAGGAAGAACTGTCCTCAGTAAATACAATCACTAGGGGCAGATCCAAAGCTAGTGGTGGGAAGGGGGTCCTTTCAGGAGGAGAGAACCCATCCATCAGAGAAAGAGAGATGGAGGCCCAGCTAGCATACATAGCTTTGGAAGCAGAGAAGCTGGCCCTAGAAAAGAAAAAGTGGGCATACAAAGAGAAAAGAGATGGAAGCAGCGATAAAGAAGCTGAGGTGTCCATGGGTGGGGGAGTTTGCCCCAGATTACCCAAGGGGGTGGTTCCTGCTTATGTAGAGGGGGATGACATAGATAAGTGGCTGGGGGCCTTTGAGAGGGCACTCCAAATGAGAAGGGTTAGGCCTCAATACTGGGGTTCCCTTTTGTGGGAGTTGGTCCCCAACTCAGGGAGGGATAGGTTTCTGACCTTAAGGGGGGAGGAGGCAGATTCATACCCTAGTATGAAGAGGTGCTTAGCCAAGAAGTTTGGTCTGACCCCAGAGCAATATAGAATGAAGTTCAGGGACACCCAGAAGGTCAGTACCCAGTCTTGGGTTGACTTTGTGGACATTTCACTAAAGGCACTAGAGGGCTGGATTATTGGTAACAAAGTAGATACTTATGAGGGGTTATACAATCTGATCATGAGAGAGCACATCTTGACCAATTGTACCCAAGAAAGGTTACGCCAGCATCTAGTGGACTCTAAGAAGACCAACCCTAGAGAGCTAGGGGAGGCAGCTGATGAGTGGTTGAGAACCAGGGTGGTTGTCAAGTCCCAGGGGGGGGACTCCAAGAAGGGGGGGACAGGTCCCCAAAAACCTAAGGAGGGAGGTGGTAAGCCCACCACAGAGACTCCCTCTGTACCCCAGAACCCTAAGAAGGAGGAGAGTAAATCCCACTCTGACCAGCAGAGACAGTTAGACCCAGGGTTAAAAAAGCTCTTGGACAGTAGGGCTTGCTTTGACTGTCAGCAGACAGGTCACTTCAGAGGAGATGCAGCCTGTCCAAAGAAGGTGGTTAGCACTGGGCTGTCCAGTGAAGCCATAGAGGAGGATTCCTCAGATGATGAAGTCCTCCTAGCATTGTGCTGGGAGACAGGACCAGATGGTAAGCTGGTGATCCCTGAGGGTGGGAGTAGGCACTTCCACCACATTCAAGTGAATGGGATCCCTACCACTGGCCTGAGGGACACCTGTGCCAGTCACACTATAGTGAGTGACCGGTTAGTGACCCCAGACATGTATGTCCCAGGAAAGACAAAGAAAGTCAGGATAGCCACAGGGGAGGTCACCTCCAAACCTGTAGCCATAGTGCCCCTAGAGAGGAAGGGTATCCTTGACTGGATTAGGGTGGTAGTCAGTGCTGACCTTCCCCTAGATTGTATCCTGGGCAATGACCTCCCAGAGGTGAGTCTGGTCACAGATGGGGTGGTCGCCCAGGGCGCCCCCCCAACGCAAAGTCCTGGGGAGTCAGTCCCTACAGTTAGGAGACAGGGGTCCCCAAGAAAAGGAAAGAAGAAAAGGAAGGGTAGGCCACTCTTAATGAGAGTTCCGGGGAGCCAAGGGCCTTCTGCCCCAGTAGGGGGGGAGCCCAGAGTTGGCACTGGTGAGACCTCACCTGACCCCAAGGAAGTCCTGAGTAGTCAGGCAGCTGTCCAGATGCAAGGTGTTGCCCCTGCACTGACAGAAGGGAGAGTGGAAGGAGGGTGTCTGCCACAGGAGGTGGTAGCCTCCCACTCTAGACAGCAAGAGGGGTGCCAGGACCCCAAAGATGCCCCTAAAGCAGCTCAGCCACCTGTCAGTGGAGAGCTTAGGGTGTGGTTCTGGGTACTGACAGGTGTCAGTAGCCTCTGCTGGGTGCTAGCCTTCCTGGCAGCACTGTACTTGGCCTGGGAGGCAGACCCCAGGGCCAATAGCAAAGTAGGCCCCCTGACCCTATTGGTCATGGTGGGGTTGCTCAAGTGTTGGGTGACCTCTTTGGGTAAGCTAGGTGTTGCCCTAGCAAAGTTTGGAGTAGGGGAGGTGGGCACCTCACTACCCAAGTTGGCAGAGAGAAAGGAGGAAGACCCCCCTAGAGGAAAGTTTCAGTTTGTGTTGGGTCCTTTTACTGTTGGGATGGCTTCACTACCCATAGGGAGTGACCCTGACAGGAGGATATAAGGCAGAGTAGGCCCTGCAAAGGGACAGACAGTTTTCTTCACTGTCTTCCTCGCCTAACAAGCCAGGAAGACTCTCCCAGGGTTGGGCTGAGTCTCCTGGGCGTGTGGGCTGGGGGGGGTTGTGTGAGAAAACAGGGCTGATTGCAGAGGCCCCATAACTTTTTGCCCCCATTTTCCTCTTTTTGCTGGTGTTTTCCTGACTTTGATGGTGCCCTGGGTACTGCTAACCAGTCCCAGGGCCTGTGCTCTGAGTAAAATGGATATGCAAATTAGGCTAATTATAATTGGCTAAGTTAACCTACCTATAAGTCCCTAGTATATGGTAGGGCATGTAGGTTTAGGGACCACAGCATAGGTGGTGCACACCTAGGTGCACTGCTGAGGTGCCCAGTGTCATTTTAAAGGCAGGCCTGCTTTGCTGGCTGCTTTTAAATTAAAGTTATATGCAAATTTGACTTTGGAATTAAAGGTACTTCCAAAGTCTTAAACTACCTTATTTTTACATATAAGTCACCCCTAAGGTGTGCCCTATGTGCCCCTAGGGCTGGGTGCCATGTAACTATAAGCAGGGACTTTATAAAAATAGATGTATAAGCCCTGGTGAGGTAAAAACAGCCAAATTCGTTTTTCCCTCATTGAAGTAAATGGCCTTCATAGGCTAGAATGGGCAGACTTTATTTTAAATTTTAAAGTCTCCTTAAATGTTACATACCAAGAATTTGGTATCAAATTAATTGTTGTAATAAATCCCACAACTTCCAGTTGTTGGATTTAATATAACTTGTTCAGGTAAAAAGTTTAGACTTTACCTAAAAAGTTGCCAATTTCAGCTCTGCATTGTTTTTGCTGCTGTGCTCTGATTGGCCAGCCTGCAGCAGCTTCTGCCAGGCTACTTTGATGAGGTGTGAAGTGGCCTGGCTTCACACAAAGGAATGTGCTTGGGGGAGAGAATCTCCCCTCAGCAGATGGTGAGGCAGGAAGGGGGAGGGCTGCCAAACTGGTCTTCAAAGGCAGAGAAGGACATTTGCAGCACCCAGCAACACCCCCACATCCTGCAACCCCAGACAGCTAGGTGCCCCCTTGATTAGATTAGGAGAGGGCAGGAGAGGGGTGTGTTTATGATTTTTAGCCACACCAGTGGGTGGGCTCAGCCAGATGTAACCTCCAAAAATCAGATTCATCCATGTTGGATTTTTAGAGACTGTTGCCTTCTGGGATGGATTTTTGCCACACTTCCCAGGAAGTGGTCATCACAGGGGGACGACCCTGTCCCTGATTGGAGAACCAGGGCCCCCCTGCTTTTCACCCAGGAGCAAGGATAAAACTGGCAAACCTGCACCCACACCTCAGATCCCCTCCAGAAATCAACAAGAAAGGAACTAAAGAAGAAGAAGGACTGCCCTGCTGGACCCCTGGCCTGCACCTGGACCCTGCACTCAGAAGGACTGCACCAGCTGCACACTTGGGCTTCACCACAAGAAGGACTTTGCCTGGCTTCAACTGGTTCAAGGAGGGACTCCCTGTTTGCTACAGGTGAAAAATTGCTAAACCAGAGTCCCCTGCACCAACTCCTGAAGAAAGCGACCAGCTGACCACTGTCCAGTGGCCAAAAAGGAGTTTGCGCCAGGTGCATTCTGGGAGTTGAAGTCCACACTCCCCAAGGACCATCACAGAACTTCTGGACCCTTGGGGTGAGCTGTGGACCCCAAAAGAACCTTAAAAGAACATCTGGGTGAAGCCCCAGAAGTTTGGAAAAGATTTGAGAATTTTGGGAAAAAAGCTCCAGACTAGGGACCGACCCGCCTCTGAAATTCTAGCCGGCTTGCCTCAACCACGACCCGGCCTGACTTCGTGGTTTGTCCCGGTAAAGAAAAACATCCAAAAAAGAGACTAAGTCCGAACGTAAAAAGTTGACCGGGACCTCCCAGCCATCGTATCCGAGAAGGGCTCCATGGACGTCGGATCAAGATCCAGGTTTACCCCGGTCGAAGGATTTTCATCTCGAAAAAACGACTAAGTCCGAAGGTAAAAGTCTCCACCGAGGAATCCCACATCGCGTATCCGGACAAGGGCTCCAGGAGGTCGGATTCAACTGGAAGGTTCGTCCCGGTGAAGAAAAACTTCAAAATAAAGACTAAGTCAGAAGGTAACTTTTTAACCGAGGCCTCCCGCGACCTGTAGCCGAGCAGGGCTCCATCGCGGTCGGCCTGAAAGTTTGACTTTGCCCCGGTCGAGGTGCAACCAGATGACCCGATTGGCGCTTTTTGTTTCTAAGCGCTAGAAAAGTAATAATTCTTTAAAAATTCATATCTCCGGTTCCCCTGAACCGATTTTAATCGTTTTTGTGTCATTTTAAAGATAAAAATATAAACTATTTTTATAAATTGGTTTTGGATTTTTAAACTGTTTCCTGTGTTTTATTTAATTACTGTTTTGTGATATTTGAATGCCTTACACTTTGTCTCCTAAGTTAAGCCTTGACGCTCGTTGCCAAGCTACCAAGGGTTGAGCTGGGATTAATTTACTGAGACCTAACTGTACCTATGTGGAGGTTAGTGGCTTGTTGCTAGGTGTAGGTACCTACCTGCCCTACCAATAACCCATTTTCCAACAAAATACATATCAGTTATTAAGTCACTGTATCCAAAAATGCGTATATATCTACATAGTGGTTTAATCTAAATGTGTATACTATGAAGAAAAAGAAGCAAATTATAATGACATAGGGAATTTTCTTATTTTACATAAAGCATCAAAAGTGGCAGGCAAAAGTGGCAGGGGAGGTTTCTAAGAAGAAGGTGTTTACATCAAATGAACCAAACTAAGGCCCTCATTACGAGCCTGGCGGTCTGTGACCGCCAGGCTCGCGGTTGGCGGGAGCACCGCCGACAGCCTGGCGGTGCCCCTTAGGGCATTCTGACCGCGGCGCTTTGGCCGCGGTCAGTGCAGGAAAACCGGCGGTCTCCCGCCGGTTTTCCGCTGCCCGTCAGAATCCTCCAAGGCGGCGCAGCATGCTGCGCCGCCTTGGGGATTCTGACACCCCCTACCGCCATCCTGTTCCTGGCGGTTCGCCCGCCAGGAACAGGATGGCGGTAGGGGGTGTCGCGGGGCCCCTGGGGGCCCCTGCAGTGCCCATGCCAATGGCATGGGCACTGCAGAGGCCCCCGTAAGAGGGCCCCGCTTGTATTTCACTGTCTGCATAGCAGACAGTGAAATACGCGACGGGTGCAGTAGCACCCGTCGCACCTTCCCACTCCGCCGGCTCGATTCCGAGCCGGCGTCCTCGTGGGAAGGTTGTTTCCCGCTGGGCTGGCGGGCGGCCTTAAGGAGGCCGCCCGCCTGCCCAGCGGGAAACTCAGAATGCCGGCCGCGGTCTTCAGACCGCGGTGCGGTATTCCTGCGGCGCAACTTTGGCGGGCGGCCTCCGCCGCCCGTCAAAGTTGTAATGAGGGCCTAAGATTCAAGGAGAATGGCATAGGTACTCAACATGAAGCTCAATACCACGGGCAGAAGGGATGAGCAGAGTTCGAGAAAAGTCTTCTCTTTGCAATGTCAGGTCAGGATCTGCTAAACTATACTAAGAATAATGTAATTAATACACAGTAGAAGGTCCTGAAAGCATCATCCCACCAACTCACTCTGGTTGGACCAATCTGTGTACTGCATCTCCAGGGAGCAGTTAAACTCCCCACATTCCCATCACCAAACAAATAAGCACACAGCTGCATAGCCATGACATTAGCAACAGTCCAGGCTGCCCTCCCTAAGTATTGCACAATTTACGGCCAGGTTCTAATTTCAATGTCTAATCTAAGAATTCTGAACAATAAACAAAGGACTATTCCAGTTAACAAAGGCTTCTTGAGAAACATCTGAAGAGGAAAACAGAATGTGAAACTAACAGTTCAGGTAATAAATAGGAAAACAGTAAAGTGGTTTTGGCCTAGTCACAGTCATGCCAATATTGGAAGGGGAAAGTGGCAGCTAAATGAATACAGTTAACATGAGTAAATGCATACATTACAGTGCGATTGTATAAACATGGCCTTTTCCATAGGTAATGCAGCCACTTACTAATATTTTGATTAATACGGTTGCCACGGGTTAATATAACTATCACCGTTATGCAGCTCCACGTCATTGCATTGTTAAAGGTCATAGGTTTTGTGGAGCTTTTGCTCAAATATTCAATGCAATATAATATTACTGTGAAACAGGTCATAAAGAAATGCATCCCTTCCTCACCCCATTTTGGGTGACTTTACAACACAAGCAGGATGCAGGAGGGTGCTATTTGCCTTCCTTATATTAGGGTTCCGGTATACTGGCTGAACCTCTGTTTCATAACGAAGAGGAAATAGTCCAGAACGTCTGCTTGGCATGGAAACAACCCTCGTTTTAAAGAGTACGCTCTCGTGCCACCCCCTACTATCATGCAGCCCGCATAGCTAACCACAACCCACCAGTTGTCTCGACGTGTCAACCTTTGTGGGAGGCTGATTTAGTCCTTGCAATCAGAAGAATACTTCACATATCAGATGACAGGTTTGTTTTTCATGAGTTGTCAACGCTATATAAATGGTGCCTGATTGAGAAGAGAAGTGAGCACAATGGCGGCGGAGGGAATTCTAAAAGAATTTATATCGGTTTACACTGAGAGTTACCTCAGGTATTGTGTCCGCCGGGAGCAAAAACAAACAATTGGCTGTGGTAGGAAAACTGTATATGTTATGCTCGAGCAGAGACATTTTGTCAAAAGTGTTCCTTGTCGCAGCGTCTATGGGGCGGCTCACAGGAGGCACACCAAGTCATCACTGCTCTGCAGCCGCGCGAGCCAAATTAATAAGGAGCCGCAGTTTGCGTTAACAGCCCAGCACGTGCTCGTGCTACTTGGGAGAGCTGGAGGTGAAGGGAAAGGTGAGTGCAGGTTCTTGGTGCGCAGCCAAAGGCGATGCGCGAGACCTAATAAAGAGCGCCATGAGAGGGCCTGAGACACTCAGACACATGACCCCTTCCCAGCACCCACAGCTTTATGTGGCACAGCTGTTGACAAGCAGAGAATTTCGAGTCTTGATTAATCATTTCAGCGAAATGTTTAAATTAAACTTTTGTTATCCGAGAATGAGAAATAATAATTACAAATATTAAATTAGTTGATTTCAGAAAATGACATAAAAAACAGCTGCTGACCTTTTACTTAAAAGTCGGGAGCTGTTAAAAAATGTAATATTTGGAAATTTATAGTTTGCATGTCGCCACAGATATTCTGTGGCAAGTGCGGTTTCATTGGGTGTAGAGCTCATAGTCTTGACAGGGTGCTCGAAATCATAAACCTGCCTTCCGTACTCGACCCTTCTGTGTGACCCTGAGAAACTCCATTTATATCCTGAGGAGACAGTTCCTTTACCTGCTAAAATTTGTTGTATCAGAACGTTTACCTTAATGAAACGCGGGGGTGGGGGGCTGGGCTATGAGGTCATTTAGAGCGGGTGAAAGAGGGGCACTGCGTAGGTCCCTGTAAATGAAGAAAGCCTGGAAGTAGGCTGTCCTTGATTACATCTGGAAGCTGATCATTCAAGGTGAGTCATCACAGGGGTGGAGGAAAATGTTCATGCACCACAACTGCAGACTAGCACTAGCTCCCATGCAGAGCAGCCCACTGTGTCTGGACTTCTGGGGAATGTTGAGTAATGGCTGCCATGGGAGGGTAGAAGGCGCAGAAGGTTAGAGAAAGAAGGCAGAAGAACAGCCTGCTGGGAGCCTTCAAGCAAGGTACCAGAGGAGGGGAGAAACACGGGGTTAATTGTTAGGTCTGGGTTTTGGCAACACAGCTGTCGGATAGAAAATGCAAACTCACACTATGCCACTATAACAGAACCGACAGAAGAACCACCAGAACCACTCAAGGACCACAATTCCACACACTTAATTGTAGCTGACTGCCTTTCTAACAAACTCTGTAAACTCCTAGCAAAATCATGTAATCCAGAGTGCCAAAACTCAGAAACGCCACTATAGAAAGCCTTCTGTGACAAGGGTAGGTAGCTGGAAGCTCACTCAACAAGTCACTGGATCTAAATTAATTCCTAGACAAGCTGACTACCCACTATCTCTTGGACCATTCACCAGAAAGAAAAATCGCAAACCACCTGACCCAGCAAACTAAAGGCAAATATCTAATGACCCATTCCTAGACAAAATTATTTAAAAGTGCAGACCTATCTGCTGGCTTTTATACTGTCCACCACCATATACTACTTCAAACACTCCATCATCTCAGAATATGTGAAAACGCTCTAAAATAGAACGTCTCATACCTTGGAGAGAAACATACCTACCACCTTTCACATCTGCTCCTCACACCCAAAACTACTGTGGTATTACTCTGGGGTGCATCACATCTTCTCTATTAATCTATAATTAAATAACTTCCTTGTCATACCTGATTAGATCATTCAACCTCACCTGTTACATCTAAGCAGATGACACAAAAATCATTGAAAAAATGGATGGCCCAGAAAATCTTTACAACTCAAAATTTACAACTGCTTGAGTGCTATAATGAAATGGATGATGAGTAATAATGTAAAGCTCCCTGTGGACAATGAAAATAATACTAGCCTATTGGAAAAAGGCCAAGGAACTTTAAGTCCCTCCAGCAACATCAAAAGAAATAAGAAACATTTGAGAAACCATGGATTCAGACCTATGACTTATACCACATGTCAACTAGGACACAAGGGGCAAATTCTACACAATTCTGAGAAATTGTAGAGTTGGTTCGATGGGGTGTGAACCTGCTCTAGCAACAGCCACACCCCCTATCAGGGTGAACCACTAAAGTCACTAAATCAACCTGTACACAAGCCTCAGATCGCTTGGCTCGAACGCAGCCAGGCCTAACTTAGTGGCAATTTGTAAAGGATTTATGCAGCACACAAACATTAACCCCTTCGCTGCCAGGCCTTTTCCCCCTCAGGTGCCAAGCCTTTTTTTAGCTATTTGGGGCAGTTCGCGCTTAGGCCCTCATAACTTTTTGTTTACATAAGCTACCCATGCCAAATTTGCGTCCTTTTTTTCCAACATCCTAGGGATTCTAGAGGTATCCAGACTTTGTGGGTTCCCCAGAAGGAGGCCAAGAAATTAGCCAAAATACAGTGAAAATTTCGTTTTTTTAAAAAAAAAACGGGAAAAAGGGGCTCCAGAAGAAGGCTTGTGGTTTTTTCCCTGAAAATGGCATCAACCAGGGGTTTGCGGTGCTAAAATCACCAGCTTCCCAGCTTACAGGAACAGGCAGACTTGAGTCAGAAAACCCAATTTTTCAACACAATTTTGGCATTTTACTGGGACATACCCCATTTTTATGATTTTTTGTGCTTTCAGCCTCCTTCCAGTCAGTGAAAGAAATGGGCATGAAACCAATGCTGGATCCCAGAAACCGCAACAATTCTGAAAAGTAGACAAAATTCTGAATTCAGCAAGGGGTAATTTGTGTAGATCCTACAAGGGTTTCCTACAGAAAATAACAACTGAAAAAACAAAATATTGAAATTGAGGTGAAAAAATCTGCAATTTTTCTCTACGTTTTACTCTGTAACTTTTTCCTGAAATGTCATATTTTTGAAAGCAATATACCGTTACGTCTGCTGGACTCTTCTGGTTGCAGGGATATATAGGGCTTGTAGGTTCATCAAGAACTCTAGGTACCCAGAGTCAATAAATGACCTGCACCCTGCAGTGGGTTTTCATTCTATACCGGGTATACAGCAATTAATTTGCTGAAATATAATGAGTAAAAAATAGCTATCAAGAAAACCTTTGTATTTCCAAAATGGGCACAAGATAAGGTGTTAAGGAGCAGTGGTTATTTGCACATCTCTGAATTCCGGGGTGCCCATACTAGCATGTGAATTACAGGGCATTTCTCAAATAGATGTCTTTTTTACACACTCTCTTATATTTGGAAGGAAAAAATGTAGAGAAAGACAAGGGGCAATCATTAAATCATTAAATCATTAACATTTATAAAGCGCGCTACTCTCCCGTGCGGGTCTCAAGGTGCTAGGGGAAAGGGGGGGGGGTTACTGCTGCTCGAAAAGCCAGGTTTTTAGGAGTCTCCGGAATGCGGAGTGGTCCTGGGTGGTCCTGAGGCTGGTGGGGAGGGAGCTCCAGGTCTTGGCTGCCAGGAAGGAGAAAGACCTCCCACCCGCCGTGGAGCGGTGGATGCGAGGGACAGCAGCGAGCGCGAGGCCAGAGGAACGGAGGAGGCGGGTGGGGACGTAGAAGCTGAGGCGTCGGTTGAGGTATTCCGGTCCCTTGTTGTGGACACATCAGATTTTTTCACAGAAAACAGTGCCTACAAGTGGATTTTGGCCTCTAGCTCAGCCGGCACCTGGGGAAACCTAGCAAAGCAGCACATTTCTGAAAACTAGACACCTAGGGGAATCTAAGATGGGGTGACTTGTGGGGCTCTGACCAGGTTCTGTTACACAGAATCCTTTGCAAACCTCAAAATTTGGCCCAAAAAACACTTTTTCCTCTCATTTCGGTGCCAGAAAGTTCTGGAATCTGAGAGGAGCCACAAATGTCCTTCCACCCAGCGTTCCCCCAAGTCTCCCGATAAAAATGGTACCTCACTTGTGTGGGTGGGCCTCGCGCCCACGAAAGGAAAGGGCCCAAAACACAACGTGGACACATCACATTTTTTCACAGAAAACAGAGGTTTTTTGCAAAGTGCCTACCTGTGGATTTTGGCCTCTAGCTCAGCCGGCCCCAGGGGGGGCAGAAATGGCCTAAAATAAATTTGTCCCCCACCCCCCCGGGGAGCGACCCTTGCCTACGGGGTCGCTCCCCTTGCGTGACGGCGCAAAAAAAAAGATCCCTGGTGCCTAGTGGTTTCTGCTCCCTTTGGGGGCAGATTGACCTAAAATCTGCCGATCTGCCCCCAAAGCAGGCGGAAATGGCCTAAATACAATTTGACCCTCTAGGGGAGCGACCCTTGCCTAAGGGGTCGCTCCCCATCTCTAAAAAAACAAACAAACAAAAAAAAATAATAATAATAATTGCCCTGGCGCCTAGAGGTTTCTGCCCCCCCAGGGGCAGATCGGCCTAATAACAATAGGCTGATCTGCCCCCAGGGGGGGCAGAAATGGCCTAATATAAATTTGCCCCCCAAACCCACCCGGGGAGCGACCCTTGCCTACAAGGTCGCTCCCCTTGCGTGACGGCGCAGAAAAAAGATCCCTGGTGCCTAGTGGTTTCTGCCCCCCTTGGGGGCAGATTGACCTAAAATCGGCCGATCTGCCCCCAAAGCGGGCAGAAATGGCCTAAATACAATTTGCCCCTCCAGGGGAGCGACCCTTGCCTAAGGGGTCGCTCCCCATCTCTAAAATAAAAATAAAAAAATTAAAAAAATTGCCCTGGCGCCTAGAGGTTTCTGCCCCCCTGGGGGCAGAGCGGCCTAATAACAATAGGCTGATCTGCCCCTAGGGGGGGCAGAAATGGCCTAAAATAAATTTGACCCCCCCACGACCCCCCCGGGGAGCGACCCTTGCCTACAAGGTCGCTCCCCTTGCGTGACGGCGCAAAAAAAAGATCCCTGGTGCCTAGTGGGTTCTGCCCCCCTTGGGGGCATATTGACCTAAAATCGGCCGATCTGCCCCCAAAGCGGGCAGAAACGGCCTAAATACAATTTGCCCCTCCAGGGGAGCGACCCTTGCCTAAGGGGTCGCTCCCCATCTCTAAAAAAACAAACAAAAAAAAAATTGCCCTGGCGCCTAGAGGTTTCTGCCCCCCCTGGGGGCAGATCGGCCTAATAACAATAGGCCGATCTGCCCCTAGGGGGGGCAGAAATGGCCTAAATACAATTTGCCCCTCCAGGGGAGCGACCCTTGCCTAAGGGGTCGCTCCCCATCTCTAAAATAAAAATAAAAAAATTAAAAAAATTGCCCTGGCGCCTAGAGGTTTCTGCCCCCCTGGGGGCAGAGCGGCCTAATAACAATAGGCCGATCTGCCCCTAGGGGGGGCAGAAATGGCCTAAAATAAATTTGACCCCCCGGGGAGCGACCCTTGCCTACAAGGTCGCTCCCCTTGCTTGACGGTGCAAAAAAAAGATCCCTGGTGCCTAGTGGTTTCTGCCCCCCTTGGGGGCAGATTGACCTAAAATCGGCCCATCTGCCCCCAAAGCAGGCAGAAATGGCCTAAATACCATTTGCCCCTCCAGGGGAGCGAGCCTTGCCTAAGGGGTCACTCCCCATCTCTAAAAAAAAACAAAAAAAAAAAATTGCCCTGGCGCCTAGAGGTTTCTGCCCCCCCTGGGGGCAGATCGGCCTAATAAAAATAGGCCGATCTGCCTCCGGGGGGGGCAGAAATGGCCTAAAATAAATTTGCCCCCCCACATCCCCCCCGGGGAGCGACCCTTGCCTACAAGGTCGCTCCCCTTGCGTGACGGTGCAAAAAAAAGATCCCTGGTGCCTAGTGCTTTCTGCCCCCCTTGGGGGCATATTGACATAAAATCGGCCGATCTGCCCCCAAAGCGGGCAGAAACGGCCTAAATACAATTTGCCCCTCCAGGGGAGCGACCCTTGCCTAAGGGGTCGCTCCCCATCTCTAAAAAAACAACAACAAAAAAAAAAATTGCCCTGGCGCCTAGAGGTTTCGCCCCCCCCTGGGGGCAGATCGGCCTAATAACAATAGGCTGATCTGCCCCTAGGGGGGGCAGAAATGGCCTAAAATAAATTTGACCCCCCATCCCCCCTGGGGAGCGACCCTTGCGTACAAGGTCGCTCTCCTTGCGTGACGGCGCAAAAAAAAAGATCCCTGGTGCCTAGTGGTTTTTGCCCCCCTTGGGGGCAGATTGACCTAAAATTGGCCCCTCTGCCCCCAAAGCGGGCAGAAATGGCCTAAATACAATTTGCCCATCCAGGGGAGCGAGCCTTGCCTAAGGGGTCGCTCCCCATCTCTAAAAAAACACACACAAAAAAAAAATTGCCCTGGCGCCTAGAGGTTTCTGCCCCCCCTGGGGGCAGATCGGCCTAATAACAATAGGCCGATCTGCCCCCAGGGGGGGCAGAAATGGCCTAAAATAAATTTGCCCTCCTTAACCCCCCCGGGGAGCGACCCTTGCCTACAAGGTCACTCCCTTTGCATGACAGCACAAAAAAAAGATCCCTGGTGCCTAGTGGTTTCTGCCCCCCTTGGGGGCAGATTGACCTATAATTGGCCGATCTGCCCCCAAAGCGGGCAGAAATGGCCTAAATACAATTTGCCCCTCCAGGGGAGCGACCCTTGCCTAAGAGGACGCTCCCCATCTGTAAAACAACAACAACAACAACAAATCCCCGGTGGGCTGATCTGCCCCTATGGGGGGCAGAAATGGCCTAAAATAAATTTTCCCCCCAGGGGAACGACCCTTGCCTAAGGGGTCGCTCCCCTTGCGTGAAAAACAAAAAAGAAAAGAAAAACTCCCTGGTGTCTAGTGGTTTCTGCCCCCATTGGGGGCAGATTGGCCTCATAAAAATAGGCCAATCTGCCCCCAAGGGGGGCAGAAATGGCCTAAATATAATTTGCCCCCTATGGGAGCGACCCTAGTCTAAGGTGTCGCTCCCCACACCTAAAACAAAAAACAAACAAAAAAAAAAGTATCCCTGGTGCCTAGAGGTTTCTGCCCCCCCCTGGGGGCAGATCGGCCTAATAATAGGCAGATCTGCCCCCTTTAAAAAAAATGCCCCCCCTGGGAGCGACCCTTGCCCAAGGGGTCGCTCCCTTATGCCAGTTTAAAAAAAAAAGAAAACATCCCTGGTGTCTAGTGGGCGTTTCAAAAGCCGGATTGCAAGCAATCCGGCTTTTGAAACGCTTGGAGAGACTTCAAAGGGAAGGAAATACATTTCCTTCCCTTTGAAGCCTCTCCGGGCCTCCCCCACGTGATCGAAAGAGAAATGCTGAGCATTTCTCTTTCGATCACGCTGGAAGCTGAGCTTCCAGCGCGAAGGGGGAGGTTCCTGTGATTGTCAGCGCGTCACAAGGAGGGTGAGGGGGGGTTGGGGGTGGAAGGGGAAGGGATTCCCCTTTCAGCCCTGGCCTGGGGGGGTGTGGGAGCGTCCCTCGGGGGAGCGCTAGCACTTCCCCCGAGGGCCGGTGGCAGGACATAATGGTTACGTCCATGGCGCCACACGGGCGCTGCCATGGACATAACCATTACGTCCATGGCGGGGAAGGGGTTAATAACATAAAAACATGGCACAAGAAAAATCCCACACCAATTTAGAAAAATTTAGTAAATGTTAATAAACTATATGACACCAAAATGATAAAAGTCCAATCACTAGAACCAGAGTAATGAATGTTTAAATTTTAAAGTGAAAACTAGGAGGCCTGGGCAGAAATATAATTCCACTCAACAAGTTGGCGGAATTCAGGTAACTCTGAGTTATGTGGCTAACGCGGAGTTCCTGTCAAATTCTGCCATCTGGTGCATGTTGGAATTATATTCCTGTTTGTGCATGTGAGGCTCAGTAAATGTATGCTCGCAAATGCAAATGAGATTTGCAGTCCACTAGCACAATTTCCGGCCGCCATGGAACCTTCTGGTGCCATTTTGTGCCACCAGTGAAAATAAGCAGTCATGGCTGCTTCTCAAGTAGAGTTTCTAATCGAGAAGCCGCTAAATCAACTCAAAAATTTCTTTTTGGGTTCATATTCTACTCAATCAGATACTAGAAGTTGTTTTTTAGTGCTAAGATCATTTTTTCCTTTTATTTTATTTTTCAATAGGAAGGAAATGCCTCAAGGACTCCAACTTCCTCCTCCTGTCCAGAAGGCTCCTCCCAGTGCTTTTTCCATCTCCTGGTCACTTTTAATTTGGATTTTATGTTTAAAGGATCACTCTCTTTGTTACAATTCCTGCTTCAAATGCACTATTGGAGTTTAGGGACTTTGGGCCTGATTTAGAAGTCGACAAAGGGGAATACTTTTTTCACAAACATGAAGGATATCCCATTGTCCGGTGTATTGCGATCCCATTCTATCCTATGGGGACCATAATATGGCAGACGGTATATCGGTTACGTTTGTGACAGAATATTCCCTCTACCGACTTCTAAATCAGGCCCTTTGTTTGTGGGACATCTCAACAAGTAAATTCAACAACTTTTGGATGTGGTTTGTGCTTGATAAAGGGCATGCACTAGTATTTTATTTGTACTTTTATTCAATTTTTAAATTTGATTGTGATTGTGGTGGGTGGCCTGGAATTGCAGTAGGGGCCTAGTATGTTTTTTACAATTTTTATTTTTATTTTTTGTAAGGGGAAAAAGGTTGCAAGGTTAAGTACATCTTCTCCATGTTTGTTACATTTGCGCTATTCATTTATTTTACCATGTGCTTAGTCAGCCCATGGGCCATCTAGCCAGTAATAGCCATTGGGTATCTGAAACCACTGTTTGTTTGGTACAATAGTTTTAAAACATCTATGATTATGTGGGCCAGGGATGGCATTGGATTAAAAGCATTTTCTTTTGTATTTCACTTTATTTTCTGCAAAAAGTGTATTTTGGAGGGTTTATATAATATCATGCCTTGGAAGGATGTTAGTTGTTACAAATATTTTCATAGCTGACTTAATTTTCCTGTTTGGCATTGCTGAGTTAATAGCAAGTGTTTTCTTCATTGTTTACAGTGCCTCCTTTGTCTTGCTAGTGCATGTGTGTGTGTTGCCATGGGCCACCATTTTGTCTTTGTTCTCCATGCCATATGGCCAGTGGCCATTTTGTGTAGTCACTGTCTATCCATAGACCTGCATCTTTTTTGTTGTCCATTACTCCTTGCTTTTTGTTGTTGCTGTTTGACCCATGTGGCCAGCAGCCATTTTGTCTAGCCCATCAGTGTCCTTTTGCCATAGGCCTGCATGTGTTTTTGGTTCTCTATTCCTCCTTGCTTGATGTTGCTGTTTGACCACGTGTTTAGCTGCCATTTTGTGTAGGCAGCCAGTGTGCTTTGGTCATAGGCTTCAATGTGTTCTTTGTTGTTTAGCACCTCCTTGCTTGCTGTTGTTGTTTGACCAAGTGGCTGGTAGTCATTTTGTATAGGCAGTTGGTGTGCTTTTGCCATAGGCCTGGATGTGTTCTTTGTTCTCCATGCCACCTTGCTTGCGGTTGTTGTTGTTTGCCCATGTGGCCAGCAGCCATTTTGGCTAGCTATTCAGTGTCCTTTTGCCATGGGCCTGCATTTGTTCTTTATTCGCCAATTTTTCCTTGCTTGCTGTTGTTGTTTTTGTTTGACCATGTGGCCGACATCCAGTTTGTGTAGGCAGTCAGCATGCTTTTGTCATAGGCCTTCATGTGTTCTTTGTTCTCCATGCCTCCATGTATACTGTTGTTGTTGTAGTTTGACCATGTGGCCAGCGGCCATTTTCAGACAGCCACCCAGTATATTTTTAATCAATTTTTTCCAGTTTTCAAAGCCATTTTCTAGGAACATTGATAGAAGTGGTCTATGTCCTTTTATTTTATTTTACTTTTTTCCCTGATATCCCTTTAATGTGCTTGACAATCATTGTGGTATATAGTGTTTTTAATATTATGCATTTTTTCCATTGTTCCCTGCACTTCCTTGCCATCCAATGGATTTATCATAGGCCCTAGTGAAACACCAGCAATTATTTTATTTTTGTACATTTTCCCTCAACCCTCTCCCTGCCATAGGTCTTCTTCTCCTAGGCCATAGACGCTCATCAGCATTCATTTTTTAAGGAGTATTCCATTTTCCCTGCACACCCTGCCTGCCATAGGACCAGACCAGCATTATTTTCTTAAGGATTATTCCACTTTCAATGAACCCCATGCCTGCCATAGGCGCACACCAACATTAATTTTTTAAGGATTATTCCATGTTCCCCTCACTCCCTGCATCCCAAAGGTGTTAGCACACCAGCATTAATTTCTTAAGGATTATTAAATTTTCCCTCCAACCCCTGCCTTCCATAGGTGAACAAAAGTATTCATTTTTTGACAATTAATCAATTTCCCCTGCACCACCCTGCCTGTTAGAAGCACACACCCCTTAGAGATGCACATAAATCAAGCAGTTTTGTATGTTGTTATCGTACTTGAAATATTATGTTATGTGTGGATTGGAATCGATACACTACTATTGATAATTATTTAGGATAACCTCACTAAATTATAGTGTCTGTACTATTAATAATTCAAACTGCAAAAATGCAACATTTCACTAAATGTTTTTGTTGCTTGTTTGCTATTAGGTGCACAAGAGACATCACCTACAGTACTGCCAGACAGAAGGCAGGCACATAGTGAGTTAACTACAACATATGACACCTCTGCTTCCACTTGTGCAGGTGAGTGCCAACTGACAGAGCTTGAAGATGGCCCCAAAGAAAGGTGTTCTTGCCAAGAAAGCGGTCAGTAAGGAGAAAAAGAAGCAGATTGGGACCACTGGATTGCCACCCTCCTCCCTTTTCAGTAAACATGGTAGGCCTGCTCCACTGTCATCGGGGCATCAACCTAGGAACAGCACTCCCGCATCAACGATGTACCACCCCAACCTAAGCCAAGGCCGTGTCTCTCATTGAGACAGCCACTGTAATCATGGTGGTGAACAGTGAGTCTGAAATGAAGTTGTCCCAGCCACAAACTAGTACCCATTAGTTGCAGGAAACTAAGCAAAGTGGACAACAGGAGCCACAGCCAGAGCCAGCAATAGTTAATCCTGACACAGGCGCAGAAAAAAAGGGTGAACTTCCTGCTGAGCAAGATGTATCTCTTCTGGCACCACTGGCTTCCTGATCTCCAGCAAGAAAAAGAAAGAATACTCCACCTTTCTCTCCAAGGAACCCCTCTGATGATCTGGACATGGACTGGTCCCTGTCTGACTCTGAGACCCACCACAAGAGACAAGAGAAAAAGAAAGTTCCTAAAAGGCTTGGAATTCTGGAAGGGGAGGAGGATGACCAGCAAGTCATTGTCATGGAAGCTGACTCAGAGAACACCAACATTACCCCTTCTATTTAACCTGCTCAGAGGGTTGTGGCACTGGTGCCACCACCACCGCCATCTTCCGTATTTGTAAGGCCCCCACTGAGACCAGCATCAACCATTACTTTAGTCGAATTTCCCACTGCAGAGAGGCAATCGTTGACACACTCACCTACCTCCAGTTCTTTGGGCATTGGCAGTGGCACACTAAAATGTTCTCTGCCCCAGTTTGGGACTTCTTTACGCTTAGCAAGCAGGAGGATAACATTGCAATATGCTCCATTTGCCATGCAAGTGTTGGTCAATTTACGCTTAGTTCACACTATGTCACTGGAGGACAAAGGACCCATATGAATAAATATCATGCAATCAGGTGTAAGGAGCACCTTACAAAATTGTTGCAGGTGGGAGTGGTGATGAGTGACTCAGATGGAGACACTACTGCATTCAGTGATGACTACCCAAGATGCACATTGAGTCTACCACCTCCTGGTCCTCTCCAGAAGGCTCCTGCATCAGTGACACTACAAAAGAACAAATTACTAGCCACTATTGTAGGCATATTTAAGCAGGAGGGATCCTATGAACACAACCACCCAAAGACACGTTTGTACATCAGGAAGCTGGCTAAAATGTTAATGCTGGACCTCCTCCCTTTTTCTTTTGTGGAAGGGCTGGGATTTTTAGAATGTTTGCCGGCCATCTGCCTAAAAAGGAAGGTTAGCAGAAGGCCATATTTTGCCAGAGTTGCTGTTCCAGTGCTTCATCACAATGTGTTGTAATTTATTTGGGCAAGCTTTGCAGCAGAGTGCTATTCACACTATCCACCTGACGATAGACATGTGGGCCAGTTTTCAAGCAATGTTTACATGTGTAGCACTGCACACTGGATCTCTTTTGTAGGTGTTAGGCAACAGCTATCTGCAGATCTCAGTGCAGAAGAAACTTTTAAGGGCATTTAGTTGCATGCAACAATAATGATGTTCTCCATGAAGAAATCCCAGCTGCAAATATTTTGGAAGACTAACAGCATGGTGTTTGAATGGCCTCTGAATTGGATTTGTTGCCACTGACAATGGCAGTAATATAGTCATGGTCATGGCAGATGGTGGATATTTCACGCTACTGTGTCTGACGCATTGCATCAACCTGATTGTGAAGGACTTTCTCAAGAATGAAATCATAGTGCCTGATTTAGATTTGAGCGGATGGGTTACACCGTCTCAGCGGAAGTGGACAAATTGACCCTAGTTATATTTCTGACACAATTGCTACTTCTTATTGAGGTTTTCACACAGGAAGTCTGCAAGGAGGACAGTACAATGAGCCAATCTATCCCATTTTTGCATCTGCTTCTGGACCAGTTAAAAAAAGTGTTGTAAAGATTTGCCTGTGAGAACAGAAACAGAGAAGCACATGGATTGTTTGAAAGCTTAATCCTTTGCTTGGCTGTTAATCCAAGACTTCAAAGAGAGATTGTGTCCTCCAAAGAGTACATCGGAGCCACAATATTTGATCCATGGTATAAGAAATACTGGCCACTTTCATTCCTTTTTTAGAAGGGTAGTTTCACTATACACTCCGTTGATTGATGTGCAGGTGAGAGACTCGGAAGAGGAATTGCTGGAATTTAGACTCCTGGGCAGAAGTTCTAGTGTGAAACCTCCAGAAAAGACAGTGCTGTTGTCTCGCAGCAGCCAACACTAGCACTAGGAAAAAGACCAGCAACAGAAGGATCAGACCCAACCTCTGCAATGGCTTGGTTTCAAGTGGTATGGCTTAAGTCGAGTGCAGAGGCAAAGGCAACAGAAGCCGAGCAAGTGATAGCACTAATGATGATTCAGAGGATGATCTAAGCCTATCTGGATGACCCAAAAATGTCTACGTGGACCAAAACCCATTGGTCTATCGGTGTGGGAAGATTCACCAATGACCAGAGCTCAGCAGGTTGGCAATAAACTATCTGGCTTGTCTGGTAGCCAGTGTGTCTGCTGAGCGTGTTTTTTGTGTAACTGGCGCAGTTGTCACAGTCAGAAGGACCAGTTTCTCCCCTCAAGATGTGGATAGATTGACCATGATTAAAGTGAACCAACACTTCATACCACACAATTACACTGTGCCTGAAACACCATAGGAGGAGCATAAGAGTGATTTGTCAGACTCAAGTGCACTAGCTGACCAATTTCTGGGCATACCCCCTGAGTTTGAGAATGAACTCTACTTCCCTGACTGAGTAGGTTATCACAGAACTTTCAGATTACTTACCCTTGAGCTGCTTTGCAGATAGATATAGCTAGAAGAACATTGTATAGCCCCCACCAAATATTCACATGCATGGCTGGATTGGAGTTGGACCAGTGTGCAGTGAAGAAGCCTCTACATTCCCTTAAAGGAGATGAAGACGAAAGTGCCTATCTCCGTTCCATGTCTATCCTTCTTTTTGTCATTCCCTAGCAGGGCTGCCCCAGGAAAGACCATTAATTTGCAAGACTGCCAATGTGTTCCTTCTATGGGAACAGAGGAGATACAATATGACAATAGTGTACCACTGCGCTTCGATTGGAACAGGTAACGATCGATGAAATGAGTTATAGATATATAGAGTGATGTGAGTGATAATGAGTTATGGTACATGGTGAAAGACAGTGAGGGTGCTCAACTAATTTGTAAACTTGATTTCAATGATTTTCAATGATTTGGGGCTAATGGGTGATTTTGCCTGAAGCTGATTGGCCCTTTCACACATAGCTAGATTTGTCTGCATGGCTCTCTCCTTGCTGTACTTCTTATTCAGGTTCTTCAGAGACCAGAACAGTCAGTTTAGTTCACAAATCAAATCTACACAAAATGCTCAAATTGTTTTGCTCTTCTTCTTTATCAACAGCAGTGCACTACAGGTCTATCTCTCTCAATCTTGTTTGGGTCACAAGTCAGAGTGATTAATTACTTTGAGTTGGAGTCAAAAAGACTCAGGACTACCGCAACAGCAAGAATAAGGAACTTTTAACGCAAATATTTTTAATTTGAAATTATTAATGAATGTTTATTATGAAATACGAAGTAAAATGATTAACTTAGAAAAATAATGTGCACGTTTAAAATGGTGACCTCGGAGAGCGATCACCAGAATTCACTAAATATATGAAAGAAGCAACTAACAAATGTAAAATATGGAAAATGTATTAGATTAATGTAGTAATATGTAATATTGAGAGATATATCCTATGCGTTGCATTGAATTGTAGGGCTTAACTTAGCTAAAGTATTGGCCTAGTTTTGCCAGGCCTCGCGCAGAAGCTGAATCTTAACGTTCAATAAAAAAAATGCTGACAATTTGAACTAACCGTGAACTGCTCATTGTTTAATAAATTTGCTTAGCTGAAACCTTTGCGTGAACCGACGGACAGGAGATGATGGAATTAAAATTGTAACAACTAACGTGTAAAGCGCAGTGTACTTTCCCAGGACGCGAACAATGAAGACACTGACTGGAGAAGAAGATGCAACATTTTCGATACCTGATGAGCCGGATGATGAGGACACCGTAAAGTGAACCAATAAACGACATGAGAACTGTATAATACCACAATTCATAGATTTGAGTTATGAAAATTATTGGGTACAGAAAAATCGTATGATTAATTGACCAATTAGGAATTGGGGGATAGTCTGGGTGAGTTTGAAACAAGTGACAATGTAGGAGGCTGACCTAGCTTATTGTGGGTACCTTGTGGTACTTACACCTTGTGCCAGGTCCAGTTATCCCTTATTAGTAGATTAGAGGTGTTCTAGCAGCTTAGGCTGATAGAGGTAGCTATAGCAGAGCAGCTCAGGCTGAACTAGGAGACATGCAAAGCTCCTACTATACCACTTATATCACTTAGTACTATATCATAAGAAAACACAATACTCAGAGTTACTAAAAATAAAGGTACTTTATTTTAGTGACAATATGCCAAAAGTATCTCAGAGGATATACTCCTTTAGGAGGTAAGTAATATATACAAAATATACACACACAAACCAAATCAGGTAAGTAAACAGTTAGAAAAGTAGTGCAAATACTGTAGAACACTATGGAATGCAGTAGGAGACAATAGGCCTAGGGGCAACACAAACCATATACTCCAAAAGTGGAATGCGAACCACAAATGGACCCCAGGCCTAGTGTAGTGTGTAGAGGGTCGCTGGGATGTAAGAAAACACTAAGGGTGTCCAAGATACTCCACCCCAAGACCCTGTAAAGTAGAAGTAAAGTTACCCTACTACCCAGAAAGACAGTAAAGTTGAGATAGGGGATTCTGCAAGGACAACAACTAACTGCAAAGCACTGAAGACGGATTCCTGGACCTGAGGACCTGTAAAGGAAGGGGACCAAGTCCAAGAGTCATGCAAGTGTCCAGGGGGGGCAGGAGCCCACTGAACCCCGGATCAAGGTGTAAAAGGGCTGCCTCTGGGTGGAAGAAGCCAAAGATTCTGCAACAACGGAAGGTGCCAGGAACTTCTCCTTTGGTCAGAAGATGTTCCACAGCGTGCTGGAGGATGCAGAGTTGTTTCCATGCAGAAAGACTGCAAACAAGCCTTGCAAGCTGCAAGAGTCATGGTTGAGGGTTTTGGGTGCTGCTAGGGCCCAGAAAGGACCAGGAGGTCGCCCCTTGGAGGAGGAGACAGAGGGGGTGCTCAGCAATACAGAGAGCCCATGCAGAAGCAGACAGCACCCGTAGAAGCACCTCAACAGGCATTCAGAAGATCTGAGGGCGATGGTCGACTCAGAACAACAAAAGAGGGTTCCAAGATGTCGGAGTCCAACTCAGCGAGTTGGGCAATGCAGGACAAAGTGCTGGGGACCTGGGCTAGGCTGTGCTCAAAGGAAGTCTTGCAAAAGTGCACAGAAGCCGGAGCAGCTGCAGTTCTGGCAGTACACAGGATTACTGTCTGGTGTGGGGAGGCAAGGACTTACCTCCACCAAATTTGGACAGAAGGGCCACTGGAATGTCGGAGATACTTGGACCCAGCTCCTGTGTTCCAGGGACCACACCCGTGAGGATGAGAGGGAACCCGGAGGACCAGTGATGCAGAAGTTTGGTGCCTGCGTTGGCAGGGGGAAGATTCAGTCGACCCACAGGAGATTTCTTCTTGGCTTCCAGTGCAGGGTGAAGGCAGACAGCCCTCAGAGCATGCACCACCAGGAAACTGTCGAGAAAGCCGGCAGGATGAGGTGCTGGTAGTCTTCTTGCTACTTTGTTGCAGTTTTGCAGGGTTCCTGGAGCAGTCAGCGGTCGATCGTTGGCAGAAGTCGAAAAGGGAAGTGCAGAGGAACTCTGGTGAGCTCTTGCATTTGTTATCTGGTGAGATACCCACAAGAGAGACCCTAAATAGCCCTTAGAGGAGAATTGGCTACAGAGAAAGGTAAGCACCTATCAGGAGGGGTTTCTGACATCACCTGCTTGCACTGCCCACTCAGAGCTGTCCATTGTGCCCTCACACCTCTGCATTCAAGATGGCAGAGGTCTGGGACACACTGGAGGAGCTCTGGGCACCTCCCCTGGGAGGTGCTGGTCAGGGGAGTTGTCACTCCCCTTTCCTTTGTCCAGTTTCGCGCCACAGCAGGGCTGGGGGGATCCCTGAACCAGTGTAGACTGGCTTATGCACGGAGGGCACCATCTGTGCCCTTCAAAGCATTTCCATAGGCCAGGAGAAGCTACTCCTCTCAGGCCATTCACACCTATTTCCAAAGGGCGAGGGTGTAACACCCTTTCTCAGAGGAAATCCTTTGTTCTGCCTTCCTGGGAGCAGGCTGCCCAGGCCCCAGGAAGGCAGAAACCTGTCTGAGGGTTGGCAGCAGCGGTAGCTGCAGAGAAAACCCTGAGAAGTTAGTTTGGCAGTAGAAAACCCTGGGAAGTTAGTTTGGCAGTACCCGGACTCTATGCTAGATCCCCGGGGATGCATGGAATTGTCCCCCCAATACCAGAATGGTATTGGGGTGACAATTCCATGCTCCTAGATGTGTTACATGGCCATGTTCGGAGTTACCATTGTGATGCTACATATAGGTATTGACCTATATGTAGTGCACCCGTGTAAAGGTGTCCTCGCACTCACAAAGTCCGGGGAATTTGCCCTGAACAATGTGGGGACACCTTGGCTAGTGCCAGGGTGCCAACACACTAAGTAACTTTGCACCTAACCTTCACTAAGTGAGGGTTAGACATATAGGTGACTTATAAGTTACTTAAGTGCAGTGTAAAATGGCTGTGAAATAACGTGGACGTTATTTCACTCAGGCTGCAGTGCCAGTCCTGTGTAAGAATTGTCTGAGCTCCCTATGGGTGGCAAAAGAAATGCTGCAGCCCATAGGGGATCTCCTGGAACCCCAATACCCTGGGTACCTAGGTACCATATACTAGGGAATTATAAGGGTGTTCCAGTGTGCCATTCAGAATTGGTAAAAGTAGTCACTAGCCTGCAGTAACAATTTTAAAAGTAGACAGAGCATAAACACTGAGGTTCTGGTTAGCAGAGCCTCAGTGATACAGTTAGGCACCACACAGGGAACACATACAGGGCATACTTTATGAGCACTGGAGTCCTGGCTAGCAGGATCCCAGTGACACATAGGCAAAAACAAACATACATACAGTAAAAATGGGGGTAACATTCCAGGCAAGATGGTACTTTCCTACACAACCCCCCCCCCAAACGAGGGACAATAAGGCTAACCTTGCCCAGATGAGTCTTCATTGTCTAAGTGGAAATATCTGGAGAGTCCATCGGCATTGGAGTGGGTACTCCCAGGTCTTTGTTCCACTGTATAGTCCATTCCCTGTAGGGATGTGAACTACCTCAGCAATTTAGGGTTTTCACCTTTCATTTGTTTTAGCCAAAGTAGAGGTTTGTGGTCTGTCTGAACAATAAAGTGAGTACCAAGCAGGTATGGTCTCAACTTTTTCAGTGCCCAGACCACAGAAAAGGCCTCCCTCTCTATGGCAGACCAACAGTTTTCTCTAGGGGTCAACCTCATGCAGATAAAAGCAACAGGTTGATCCTGGCCCTCAGTATTAAGCTGTGATAGCACTGCCCCAACCCCCAATTCCGAAGCATCAGTCTGGACTATGAACTTTTCGGTGTAGCAAGGGCTTTTTAGGACAGGTGCAGATCACATGGCTTGTTTGAGCTCATTAAAAGCTTTTTGACAGCTAGCTGTCCACAGTACCTTTTTAGGCATCTTTTTACTAGTGAGGTCATTAAGGGGAGCTGCAATGGAGCCATAATTCTTAATAAACCTCCTATAGTACCCTGTGAGGCCTAAAAGGGCTCTCACCTGGGTTTGAGTTGTAGCGGGAGCCCATTCCATAATGGTCTGGATCTTCCCCTGCAGTGGTGCAATCTGTTCCCCACCTACTAGGTGGCCCAGATAAACCACTTTCTCCTGCCCTATCTGGCACTTTGAGGCCTTGATAGTGAGGCCTGCCTTTTTCAGGGCCTCTAAAGCTTTCCACAGGTGGACCAGGTGATCATCCCAGGTGGAGCTAAATACAGCTCTATCATCCAGATATGCTGCACTAAAAGCTTCCAGCCCTTGCAGGACTGTGTTCACCAACCTTTGAAAAGTGGCAGGTGCATTCCTCAGACCAAAGAGCATCACAGTGAACTGATAGTGCCCTCCAATGGCTGAGAATGCAGTTTTAGGTTTTGCATCTTCTGATAACTTAATCTGCCAATACCCTGCAGTTAAGTCAAAAGTGCTCAGATACTTGGCAGAAGCTAGTGTATCAATCAGCTCATCTGCCCTGGGTATAGGGTGAGCATCTGTCTTGGTTACTTGGTTGAGCCCTCTACAGTCAACACAAAACCTCATCTCTCTTTTACCATCCTTACTGTGAGGTTTAGGGACAAGCACCACTGGGCTAGCCCATGGGCTTTCTGAAGGCTCAATCACTCCTAAGTCTAACATTTTCTTAACCTCTTGTTTATTGCAGTCCCTGACATGGTCACGCTGCTTATAAATCTTACTTTTGACAGGTAAACTGTCTCCAGTGTCGATTGTATGCTCACACCAAGTAGTGGTACCTGGTGTCAGTGAGAAGGGTTCAGAAAACTGACTTAAAAGAATTACACAGTTATCTTTCTGCTCAGCAGTAAGACAATCTGCCAGTACTATTCCCTCCACTAAGCCATCAGCTTCAGTGGCGGAGAAGAGATCAGGGAGAGGGTCACTCTCTTCTTCCTGTCCCTCATCAGTTGCCATGAGCAGGGTGAGATCAGCTCTGTCATAGTAGGGTTTCAGGCGGTTGACATGGAGCACCCTAAGGGGACTCCTGGCAGTGCCAAGGTCTACCAAGTAGGTAACCTCACCCTTTTTATTCAACAATTAAATGGGGCCCACTCCATTTGTCCTGGAGTGCTCTTGGGGCGACAGGCTCTAATACCCACACCTTCTGTCCTGGGTGGTACTGGGTCAGGGCAGCCTTCTGGTCATGCCATTGCTTTTGCAGCTCCTGGCTGGCCTGAAGGTTTTTGCTGGCCTTTTTCATGTACTCAGCCATTCTTGATCTTAGGCCAAGTACATAGTCCACAATGTCCTTTTAAAGGTTTTAAAGGTTGTTCCCAACCCTCCTTAACAAGTGCAAGGGGACCTCTCACATGGTGCCAAAGAGGAGTTCAAAAGGGCTAAAGCCCACTCCTTTCTGGGGTACCTCCCTGTAAGCAAAAAGGAGGCAAGGTAACAGTACATCCGATGTCCTTCTGAGTTTTTCAGGTAGTCCCATTATCATATCTTTGAGAGTTTTATTAAACCTCTCAACCAGACCACTTGTTTGTGGATGATAAGGGGTAGTGAACTTGTAAGTTACACCACACTCCTTCCACATTGCCTTGAGGTATGCAGACATGAAGTTACTACCTCTGTCTGACACCACTTCCTTAGGGATGCCCACTCTGGAAAAGATTCCCAGGAGGGCCTTTGCCACTGCAGGAGTTGTAGTGGTCCTTAAGGGGATGGCTTCAGGGTACCTAGTGGCATGGTCCACTACCACCAGGATAAACCTACTGCCTGAAGCTATTGGAGGGTCAAGGGGGACAACTATGTCAACCCCTACCCTTTCAAAGGGCACCCCAACCACAGGAAGGGGAATTAAGGGGGCCTTTGGAGTGCCACCAGTCTTGCCACTTGGCTTGGCAGGTCAAACAAGAGCGACAAAACTCTTTGGTGTCCTTTGACATATGAGGCCAGTGAAACAGGGGAACAAGCCTGTCCCAAGTTTTACTTTGGCCCAAATGCCCAGCCAAGGGAATGTCATGTGCCAAGGTAAGAAGAATCTCTCTGTATTGGAAGGGAAGGCCAATCTCCTGGCAGCTCCAGGTTTAGGGTCCCTTGACTCTGTATACAGGAGGTTGTCTTCCCAATACATCTTATGGCTATCACTGACATCCCCATTCTGCTGTTGGACAGCTTGCTGTCTCAAACCCTCTAGTGTGGGACAGGTTTGCTGTGCCACACTCAGCTCTTCCCTAGCAGGCCCCCCTGCACCCAAAATCTCAGCCGTGTCTGCTGCTAGCTCATCTGGTGTAGGTTCTGCACAGAGAGAGGATTCCTCTTCCTTAAAAGGGGAATCTTCTGGAGAGGGAGGGATAGCGGGCAAGGATTTACCCTTCCTACCCCTAGCTTTTGGGAGCACTTGGTCCATTGTTCCAGGATCCACATTTCCCTGTCCTTTCTGCTTTTTGGCCTGAGCCCTGGTTAAAGCAAAAATATGCCCAGGAATTCCCAGCATTGCTGCATGAGCCTCCAACTCCACTTCAGCCCAAGCTGATGTCTCCAAATCATTGCCTAGTAAGCAATCTACAGGTAATTCAATGGCTACCACAACTTTCTTTGGACCAGTACCCCCCCCCCTCCCCCCCAGTTGAGATTCACAACAGCCATGGGGTGGCTAAGTGTGTTATTGTGAGCATCAGTCACTTGGTACTGTTGACCAAGTAGGTGATGATCAGGGTGAACCAGTTTCTCTATAACCATAATTACACTGGCTTCTGTGTCCCTGTAGGCCTCAACCTCAACACCGTTGGTTAGGGGTAGTTGCTTGTACTTACCCATATTAAGGGGACAAGCAACCAAGGTGCAAAGTCAATGCCGCCATCAGAGACTAAAACAGCCTCTGTGGTCTCCCTAACAAGACCAACTCCAACTACACTGCCAATAGTGAGCCCAGCAACACCCTTGGATTGGCTATTTGTAGTAGACTTCCCACCAACACCGCTATTACTAGGGGCACTAGAGGTTGCAGTTGGGGTTGTGGTGGTGGGAGGTTTGGTGTTTTTCTTTGGACAAGTGGAATCACTTGCCCAATGGCCTTTTACTTTACATAGATAACACCAAGGCGTTTTCTGATTGTTAGAAGAGGATTTGGACCCACCACCCCCAGAGGATTTTTGTGGGCCTGATGAAGACTCAGAATGTTTTTTATCTTTGTCCCCAGCCTTGTCAGAAGACTTACCATCCTTCTTCTTGCCATCGTTGTCACCCCCTGTATGAACTTTTCTGTTCACTCTTGTTCTGACCCATTTGTCTCCCTTCTTTCCCAATTCTTGGGGAGAGGTCAGATCTGAGTCTACCAAGTACTGGTGCAACAAATCAGACACACAATTGGTCAAAATATGCTCTCTCAGGATTAGATTATACAGGCTTTTATAGTTAATCACCTTACCTCCATGTAACCAACCCTCCAAGGCCTTCACTGAACAGTCTACAAAGCCTGTCCAGTCTTGAGAGGACTATTTTCTGGTGTCTCTGAACTTAATCCTGTATTGTTCAGTGGTTAAGCTAAATCCATCCAAGAGTACATCCTTCAAAACTTTGTAGTTATTAGCATCACTTTCTCTGACAGTAAGGAGCCTATGCCTACCCTTACCAGTGAAAGATAGCCACAAGATAGCAGCCTGCCTTTGAAGGACCAACTGTACCATACAGGCCCTCTCAAGTGCAGCAAACCACTTGTTAATGTCATCCCCCTTCTTGTAAGGGGGGATTATCTAATGCAGGTTTCTGGAATCTTGCTCTCTAACAGGATTGCTATCAAAAACTCTGCTGCTGCCACCATTGGGAACTAACCCCAATCTTTAGCTTTCCCTCTCTACATCCAGAGATTCCCTGTCTAAGGCCAGCTGCTGCTGTTTAAGCTTCCAACCTCAGCTTTCTGAGTTCCCTTTCCATTAAGTTATCCTCAGGGTGGGAGACTTGGGAATTGTGAGACACAGCGGAAATATGGGAATTTGCAGAGAGAGACCTGTCCCTAACTGGCTGGACCCTAGTAACCTGGCCCTTAGGAGTGAAAGCTGTCCTACTAATGTGTGACTCCCTGCCACTACCAGTGTCACTAGGTGACCTGCTAGCTGGCAGGTCTTTGGAAGAACCCTCCCTAGCATCCTCAGGAGACTCCTCTGAGTCTGTCCGGGTAGCCCCCTCTTCTTCCTCTTGTTCCTGGGATGGGCCAGACTGGTTTTGGTCATTTTCTAGGAGAAAGCTAAAGAGAAAGTCTTTAGTAGGATTCTTGCCGATGTTTAACCTCTTTCTATGCAGACACCCCTCAAACTTTTAAAGTTTAAACTCTCACATGTTGCCTGAACAACTGTGGGAGTAAGCTCTACAGCAGACATGATAGAAAAGGTTTAGGACAGAGAGAGAAAACGTTTTTGGAACTTTTAAAAGAACAGAAAAAAAAAACTTTTTCAAACTTTTTCAAACTTTTAAAAGTTTTCAGAAACTTTTCAGAAACTTTGTTGAAAGTTTTAGAGAAGGAAAGTTAAACTGTTCAGTTCAATGTGTATATCTTGAAGTATTTGGTATATGTTTTTCTCATGAAAAGCACCAATGACAAAGTGGTAAAGCAGTTACAAGTACTTATCCCACTGCTGCACCACCAATGCAGGAGGCTGGCCTGGCTTATAGTGGGTACCTTGTGGTACTTACACCTTGTGCCAGGTCCAGTTATCCCTTATTAGTAGATTAGAGGTGTTCTAGCAGCTTAGGCTGATAGAGGTAGCTATAGCAGAGCAGCTTAGGCTGAACTAGGAGACATGCAAAGCTCCTACTATACCACTTATATCACATATCACTATATCATAAGAAAACACAATACTCAGAATTACTAAAAAATAAAGGTACTTTTATTTATTATCATTTACTTTATTTGGGTAAGAAAAACATACCATAAAAGTGCAATACATAACAATGTGTAAAGAAAAGTTATAAAAAGTGTACAGTAAAAATGAATAAAAAATTCTTAAAAAGGAAATTAAAACCATAATAAGGTAGACATAAAAGATTTTTTACATCAGCAACACCTCTGGACCCAATAAATATCAGCTAATATCATACACCAAGGTGCAATAAATATACATAAAAGAAATCTAAGTCTAAAAGACAGCCACCCAAACTTATTCTTTGAAATTCTAATCTAAAACGCCACAGATGGTTCCTACATTTTTTCCACAAGATGGAATATATAAGCAAATAAAGCCAGTTTGGGGAATTCTCTCAGCAGATGAACAGTTCCCAAAGACCATTTATATCCAATAATATAAAAACTGCACCTCAGGTACCACAAGATACTAATTAATATCATGCACCAAGATACAATAAATATACATGGAAAAATCAAAATTTAAAAGGCAGCTACCCGGTCATGTTCTTTAGGGTCGCTAGTCTGAGACGCCAAATTGATTCAAAGAAGTTTGCCACCGGATAAACTATATGAACCGATGGATCAGATTTAAAAATTCTCTCGGCATGTCAACAGCTCCTGAAACCCATTTGTTTACATAGAAGATTAATCCAAGAGGCCCTCTGTTTGTCATATGTACGACATTGAAAAAGAACATGTAAGACAGACTGTTCGTTTTTACATCCCATCGGGCATGACATGGACTTATTAATAGAATTAGACCATTTGTAGGTTAAAGAACACAGAGGGAGGGACCCTATTCTATATCTGATAAAAAAGGGCACGCAGGGATGGGGAAAGTGCTGCATCCATGAAGGGCTCAAACTCATAGTGACATTTGAACTGCGAATAGGTATCAGACATGGACAACAGCACAACCTCAGCCAGTTGAGCAGTTTGGACTTTGAGCCAAAAAGCATCCTTCAATGACTGCACAGCATTTTTACGAATGGAAAGGGGATCCTTCCAATAGGACCCCAAGCCAAGGAGCATTAGAGACCGTTCAACATCAACACACCAGTTGATTTTAATCTTGGGGTTGTGGCCCACCAGATTGAGGAGCCCACATCTAAATTGAATGAGGGCATCTGAAGACCATAGCTGAATCCAAAACAGGAGAGGCCTTAAGGCAGCAATGTGATTAATTGGGAAGAGATTTAGATCCATTCGGATAGGCAAGGATGAAGTGCTAGAGGGAACTTTTAGCAGCATCTTAAAAAAATGGTTTTCCACCCTAGCCAGATTCACCAAGTTGCAATGGCCCCAAAGCTCCTCACCATACAAAGCCCCCCCCCCCCCCCGGCTTGAGATTTATATATTTCAAGAGCAGGAGTCATGGCGAAACTACAGGATCTGGACGCAAATCGCACAATGCCACCCGCCCTTTGTTTCAGGCACATTAATGATTTCTGGTGATGGGCATGCAAGAAGTGTGAGTCTTCTAATTTTATACCTAGGTAATCAAAAGTGCTCACTCTTTCCAGGGAAACGCCTTCTAGATAAACAGGTCTCTTCATTTTCTGCTTTTTGTCCCAAAACACCATGTATTTCATTTTGGCTGAATTGATTTCCAGGCCATGGTCCTTGCAAAACTCCAACAACCTTGTGAGCAGACATGAAAGACCCATAGCTGTTCGAGAAAGTAGCAAGGTATCATCACCAAATAGGAGCCTTGGGAGCTTCTGCCCACCCATACTGGGGGCATCACCAGGACAATCTAAAAGGTACGGAATGCAGGCATTGATAAACAGGAGGAACAGGGTGGGCGCAAGAACGCAACCCTGCCTCACACCACGAACAGTGGGAAATGCTGGAGTCAGATCGCCTGCCGGGCCCCATCGTACTTTGGCACAATTGCCAGAGTAAAGATCTTTAATTATATTAATCATGGAGCCTCGGACTCCAGCATTTTTCATAACCTCCCACAGCTTGGGACGCGGGACAAGGTCAAAGGCAGATTTCAGATCAACAAAGGCCACAAATAAGTGGCCTTGATCTACGTCTACGATCTTCCACTTTATGGTGGTAAAGCGGAAGACCTGATCGATGGTGCTGACCTTGTCCCTGAATCCTGCCTGCAGGTGGCTTAATACCTGTTTTTTCACTATCCAGTGTTTCAGTCTGCTTAGCAGCTGGGAGCAGAATATTTTTTGCAAATTGTCTAGTAGGCTAATGGGTCTGTAATTTCCTGGAAGACTTTTCTCTCCTTTCTTATGGATAGGAACAATTGTTGCCTCCTTCCAGGAATCCGGGTAAGACCTGGTAGCCAAAGCATTGTTCGATATCCTATTGATATTCTGGGTCCATGTGGGCAAATATGATTTGTACAAATCCGAGGGGATGCCGTCTGGTCCCGGGGCCTTCCCTGATTTTTGGGCACTAATTGGCAACTCTGTTTCTTTTAAAGTAAAGGGTGGCACCGCAGGGCAACACATTGGGGATTATACAGAGGTGATGGCAACAATTTCCGGCGAAGAGCCATACAGTTCCCTAAAATGAGTAAGCCAAGTATCAGCAGTAATGTGGCATTCTGGAGTGAGTGGCAGATCTGTATCTCTGCGTGAAACCAAGAGCCAAAAGAGTTTAACATCACGGGTCCTGGCTGCCTCAGCCAAATCTCCCCATAGACTTTCCTCATACTTGAGTTTACATAATTTGCAAGTGGAGACATAAGTTCTTCTCGTATTTACAATGGCTTCCCGATTCTTTGACTTTAACGCTTTGGTCAAAAGGCACTTGGTCTCACGACATCTCTTGTCAAACCATTTTCAGTTATATGGAGGAGAAGAATTCCTTCGTTTCGAAGCAGAAAAAAGCTCCTTGAGAGCCATAAAAAGAACCACATGGGAAGACATGACTTCCAGTGGGGATAGTACAATATTATCATCAAAGAGCTGATGTCTAGAAACTAAGGCGCGCAGTTTATCATTTAACAGGTTGGACTTCTGGAACGAAGCCCACCTCATAGTGCGCCTGTTGCTAGATAACTTCAAAGGATCATGAACATTAGGAGCAGAAAACGACATAAGTCCTGCAAAAAGAGTTCCATTGAATACAATTTGTAAAGGAGCATGATCACTGGTAAACCGTGGACCCACTTCCACATCAATTATGGAATGCCAAACCCATAGATCAAAAATTACATAATCCAAAATACTACTATAGAGACCCCTAAAAAAAGTTGGTCTAGCAGGATTGTCAGCAGGAAATCGGCCATTTCCGAAACGAAGGCCATGAATTACTGTGAGATCTATTATTTGCGTCGCCCTGCAAGAGGCAGTAGACAACGCTAATTGACTTGGAAAAAGGGGAATATTCCACACTTCGTCTTCGGCCTGTGTTGTCTCGGCGTAGGCTGAGTCAAGTTTGATTTGGCGGCGAGGTAGGAGAAGGATCTGACGCCAGAGGTCTTGCGTTGGAAGCGGGGAGCGAGGGCAAGGTTGGCGGAGCGGAGTTGGCGGGAGGGGGTGTAGAAGTTGAGTCTGTTGTTCAAGTAGGCTGGTCCGGCTTTGTGGAGTGCCTTGTGAGCGTGGGTGGGGAGCTTGAAGGTGATCCTCTTGTCCACGGGGAGCCAGTGGAGGTCTTTCTGGTGGTGGGAGATGTGGCATCGGCGGGGTGCGTCGAGGACCAGTCGGGCGGAGGCGTTTTGGATGCATTGGAGGCGTCGGATGTCTTTCGCTGGGATGCCTGTGTAGAGTGCGTTGCCGTAGTCTAGTCTACTGCTGACGAGGGCCTGGGTCACTGTTTTTCTGGTATCCGTCGGGATCCATTTGTAGATTCTACGGAGCATGCAGAGGGTGTTGTAGCAGGAGGAGGAAACTGCGTTGACCTGCCTGGACATGGTGAGGGCAGAGTCGAGGACGAAACCTAGGTTGCGTGCGTGGTTGGTTGGCGTTGGAGAGGGTCCCAGCGCGGTGGGCCACCAGGAGTCGTCCCAGGCTGAGGGGGTGCGTCCCAGGATGAGGACCTCATTCTTGTCGGTGTTCAACTTCAGGCGGCTGTTTCTCATCCACTCGGCGATGGACTTCAATCCCTCGTGGAGGTTGGCTTTGGCGGTGTGTGGGTCTTTGGTGAGGGAGAGGATGAGCTGGGTGTCTTCGGCGTAGGAGAGAATGTTGAGGTTGTGCTGATGGGCCAGTTGTGTGAGGGGGGCCATGTAGACGTTGAACAGCGTCGGGCTTAGAGAGGAGCCTTGGGGTACGCCGCAGATGATGTTGGTGGCTTCGGAGCGGAAGGGTGGGAGTCAGACTCTCTGGGTTCTGCCGGAGAGAAAGGAGGAGATCCAGTTGAGGGCTTTTTCTTGTATTCCGGCTTTGTGGAGGCGTGTTAGTAGGGTGCGGTGGCAAACCGTGTCGAAGGCTGCGGAAAGGTCCAGGAGGATGAGGGCTGATGTTTCGCCGTTGTCCATTTGCTGTCTGATGTCATCTGTGGCGGCGAGGAGAGCAGTCTCGGTGCTGTGGTTGCGTCTGAAACCGGACTGGGAGGGGTCCAGGATGGAGTTGTCCTCGAGGTGGTGGGTGAGCTGAGCGTTGACGATCTTCTCGATGACCTTCGCCGGGAAGGGGAGGAGGGAGATCGTGCAGAAGTTTTTGAGGTCATTGGGGTCTGTCTTGGGTTTCTTGATGAGGGCGTGGATTTCGGCGTACTTCCAGCTGTCCGGGAAAGTCGCGGTTTCGAAGGATAAGTTGATGACCTTTCGAAGTTGGGGGGCGATGGTAGAGTCGGCTTTGTTGTAGACGTGGTGGGGGCATGGGTCTGAAGGGGATCCTGAGTGGGTGGAGTTCATGATCTTGCAAGTTTCAGCGTCATCTACGTGGCTCCAGGCTGTGTAGCGGTTGGTGCAGGTGGAGTAGTCGGGGTGGGGTCTGACGGAGGCATGGTGTTGAGGTTGTCGTGGATGTCGGTGATCTTCTGAAAGAAGAAGGTGGACAGGGCGTCGCATAGTTCTTGGGATTGTGGGATGTCGTTGACGTTGGTGCTGGGGTTGGAGAGCTCTTTCACGATGCAGAAGAGTTCTTTGCTGTTGTGTGCATTATTGTTCAGGCGTTCTGTGAAGTGGGAACGAGTCGGATTAGCTGGTTGTGCTTGCGGGTGGCCTCCTTGTGGGCTGCCAGGCTGTCGGGTGTGTGTTCGAGGAGCCATTTCTTCTTTAGTTTCTGGCAGGTGCGTTTGGAGGTGAGGAGTTCGTCAGTGAACCAGGCGGCTTTTTTCTTTCCTTGGTTGTCGGTGGACCTCTTGAGTGGTGCTAGGGTGTTGGCGCAGTCGTTGATCCACTGTCGTAGGTTGAGAGCGGCGGTGTCTGGGTCAGTGCAGTCGGTGGGCGGGTTCTGGGCGAGGGTGCTGGTCAGTTGGTCTTCAGTGACTTTGCTCCAGCGGCGGTGGGGTGGTAGTTGGGTGCGGTGGTGTTCGATGTGCTTCTTGAATGTGAAGTGGATGCAGTGGTGGTCGGTCCAGTGGAGTTCGGTGATGTGGCTAAAGGTGACGTGGTTGCTTGCGGAGAAGATCGGATCGAGCGTGTGGCCGGCAATGTGGGTGGGTGTGTTGACCAGTTGTCTGAGGCCGAGGTTGGAGAGGTTGTCGATCAGGGATGTGGTGTTGGCGTCATTGTTGTTCTCCAAGTGGAAGTTGAGGTCTCCAAGGAGGAAGTAGTCCGTAGAGGTGAGCGTGTGGGTGCTCGTGAGGTCGGCGATGGAGTCGCTGAAGGGTGCTCGTGGTCCTGGGGGTCGGTAGATGAGCGTTCCTCTGAGGGTGGTGTTGGGGTCAGTGTGGATCCGGAAGTGTAGGTGTTCGGCGGTCTTGAGAGTGTCGTCCGTGTGGGTGTGGATTTTGAGGGTGGATTTGTGGGCGATGGCTATTCCTCCTCCGATTCCGTTGGGGCGATCTCTTCTGGTGATCTTGTAGCCGTCCGGGATGGCTATGGCGATGTCAGGTGCTGAGGAGTCGTTCCACCAGGTTTCGGTCAGGAAGGCTACGTCTGGGGCGGTGGTGTCGAGCAGGTCCCAGAGCTCGATGGCGTGCTTGCGTTCGGAGCGGGTGTTGAGGAGTATGCAGTGGAGGTATTTTTTTGCGGTTGTGGCAGGTTTCCTTGTTCTGTCGCAGGTGAAGTTGCAGGCGAGGCAGGAGAAGGGTCCCTTGGTGTTCTTTGGAGATGACTGGAAACATGTTGTGGGGCGGCCGGGGTTGAGGGCGCTGAGTTGGTTGGGCGAGTAGCGACGTCTGGTGGTGCAGGGGCGTGCGGACCAGGGGAGGTGGCGCACTGGTGCGCCAGCGGCGCGGACGCGCAGCGCCAGCCATTAAGAAGGGAGGGGAGAGGGGGGAGGGAGGAGCAGTTGGGAGGCGGGAGGGAGCGGCGAATGGGGGCGCGAGGGGGACGGGCCGCAGGGAGGCAGCGGCAGGGCAAAATGGCAAGGGGGAGCGCACAAGGGGCGAAAAGCAGAGAAACAATCTAAGAAGGCACTAAGGGAAGCAAAAGCACAAATGGGAAGCAAAAAGGAGCAAAAGGCACAATAAAGCACAATAAAGCAAGGCACAGCAATACAGTCACAATACGGCGAAAAACGGCACAATGCACACAAGTCTAACGACGCAAATGAGGCCAAAAGGCAGATTTAACCAGGGTGCAGAATACAGTCACAAATACAGAAAACGGCACAAAGCTTACCAGAAGCCCACTAGACGGGCCTTGAACACGCTAGCAGCAGCGTGGGCGGGGGTCGGGGACACGGGCACAGCAAGGTGGTGCTGCGGACGTGGGGGAGAGAGCTCTTGGCCGAAATCAGGTCAGAGGTCGCTCACCCTCGACGCGCAGCGCCAGCCATTAAGAAGGGAGGGGGGAGCAGCTGGGAGGCGGGAGGGAGCGGCGAATGGGGGCGCGAGGGGGGCGGGCCACAGGGAGGCAGCAGCAGGGGAAAGCGGCAGGGGGGAGCGTACAAGGGGCGAAAAGCGGAGAAACAATCTAAGAAGGCACTAAGGGAAGCAAAAGCACAAATGGGAAGCAAACAGGAGCAAAAGGCACAATAAAGCACAATAAAGCAAGGCACAGCAATACAGTCACAATACGGCGAAAAATGGCACAATGCACACGAGTCTAGCGACGCAGATGGGACCGAAAGGCAGATTTAACCAGGGCGCAGAATACAGTCACAAATACAGAAAACGGCACAATACTTACCAGAAGCCCACTAGACGGGCCTCGAACACGCTAGCAGCAGCGTGGGCGGGGGTCAGGGACACAGGCACAGCAAGGTGGTGCTGCGGACGTGGGGGAGCGAGCTCTTGGCCGAAATCAGGTCAGAGGTCACTCCTTAACTTTGCCCACCTCTGTCATCTTTACCCAGGTGCATAGACCCCCTTATTGCCCTGCCCATAGAAGACTGTATTGCATTTTTGGTAAAGGAACAAAAACCTTGCCTGTACACGCATTCCACGGCCCATGTTTCCTGGAACATGCAAATGTAGAAAGGTTCGATGTAAGCCCCCGACTCGGGATCAACTAATTTACTTTTAATACCTGCCACATTGCAGGACAAAAATGTCCCTGTGACCTGCATAGGACTGCGGATGGCTTCACAAAAATCAACAACCAATGCTGGATTAAAATTCGCAGTAGCGGTGCTAGATGGATCCCATAGAATGTTGACACCTGAACTTGGCAAGGGAGTTTGGGGGGGGCAGGGCCTGCGAATCATAACCAACACTGGGTTTGCAAAAACTAGGGGGACATAGTCAGTCCACATCAGAAGTGCCCCGTTGAGGCGCAGAGATGCATGCACTAACACATTTAAAAACAGGGGCCATGTCAGACTCAGCATCAGGAATGGGTGGCAGACCAGAAGAGGCAACAGGGTCAGTTGCGCTTGATGGGATCAGCTTATCCGTACTTAAGCGAGAGGACAGGCTCTTAGTTCCCAAAGCAGGCCAGCTGTCACTAAAAAATATGTCAAGTTCCTTCCTTGTCAAATTACGTGCTTCCATCTGGAGGAGGCCTATGACTAAAGAAGGGCTTGGAAGATTGAGTTTAATAGTGTCCCGCCCGCCAAAGCGACCACGCAGCCGTGAGGCCGATACAATGTCTGAGTGGATGATTGAGCCACAGCCTCTAACATGGTGAATCCAATGCGAAGCCTTGTTGATTAAAGAAGATATGTCTTCCCTCAATTGAGCTACAAGAGGGGGAACGTTGCACATGTAGATACAATTCCGATTAGATGTTAGGATTGGGTGGCCAGAAACTGATATGGGATCCACATTCCGGTCGATAGTGAAAGGAGAGGATGTAGGTTTTGCCAAAGGAGGAGAAGGGTATTTACCGTGATACAACCTATAACTAGAAGTCTGGGCAGCCTCAAAAGTCATTGGAAGATCTGCTGGCAAAGGAACAGAGGCCATCGGATGGATACATTGCAATAGCGCTGAATTTGAAACACACTGGGGAGTTGGTTCAGATTTTTTGAGAAGCTTAAGGACTTCAAGCAATAGCCACTTCAACTCCTCTACTTCACACTTTGAAACTGGAGACTAAAGCTGGAATATCTTCTCCAAGAGAATCGCGGTTAGGAAGCACAGCGGTCAGAGGAGTCTGATTGTCGCTGGCTGAATCTAAATGGCCCAAAGCAGAAAAACAATTTGAACAGGAAATCCCATGGAAAATAGGGTCTGTGGCTATAGCTTCCAAGTTAGACTCAGAATCAAGCAAAGGTGAAGGGTCAGCCGTACAAGGCGGGTTTGAGGGAGCAAGAGCTTGAGCTGCAATTCTCGGGGCAGAACATCAATAGAGGAGTTAGATCCAGATGTTAAAAACAGAAATAGAGTTCCGGGTTTCAGCCTCTTCCGAGCATTGCTCTTTTTATCCTTAAGAATTGACTCCACTTCTTCAATTAAATTATCAATTTGTTTGGACACACAATTGGTATGAGGCTGCATTATTCTACTAGATTTGGGAATTTTCGTTTTGGCAGGGCCTAAATCTGGGCTGGATCTCCCCTTACGTTTCCCCATTCTGAGAGAGTAAAAGAACTCAGCATCAATATAGGTGCAACAAGGAAAAACGAAACACAAGTATATCGAAGAACCTTCAGCCGTGCCTTAGGTTCCAAAGGGAGGGCACGGTCCGTCCCAAAGAACAAATGCAAGTAATCACAGCAAGTCAGACAATATTCTATAAGACAAAGCAGGTAAGCCAGGATTTCTTGACCCTCTCAAAAAACCAATAGCCGCCAAATAGCAAATCGGAAAGGGTATGGCCCAGCCCAGTCTCTTCCGGGCGCTGACGGGTGCAGGACGGGCCCGCCCTTGGCCCGGGCTTTGCCCGGGCGCGTCCCACGCGCGTCCCGCGAACCAAATTTTAGTGACAATATGCCAAAAGTATCTCAGAGGATATACTCCCTTAGGAGGTAAGTAATATACACAAAATATACACACACAAACCAAATCAGGTAAGTAAACAGTTAGAAAAGTAGTGCAAATACTGTAGAACACAATAGAATGCAATAGGAGATAATAGGCCTAGGGGCAACACAAACCATATACTCCAAAAGTGGAATGCGAACCACGAATGGACCCCAGGCCTAGTGTAGTGTGTAGAGGGACGCTGGGAGTGTAAGAAACCACAAAGGTTGTCCAAGATACTCCACCCCAAGACCCTAAAAAGTAGGAGTAAAGTTACCCTACTATCCCAGAAAGACAGTAAAGTTGAGATAGGGGATTCTGCAAGGACAACAACTGACTGCAAAGCACTGAAGACGGATTCCTGGACCTGAGGACCTGTAAATGAAGGGGACCAAGTCCAAGAGTCATGCAAGTGTCCAGGGGGGGCAGGAGCCCACTAAACCCCAGAAGAAGGTGCAAAAGGGCTGCCTCCGGGTGGAAGAAGCCAAAGATTCTGCAACAACGGAAGGTGCCAGGAACTTCTCCTTTGGTCAGAAGATGTCCCACGGCGTGCTGGGGGATGCAGAGTTGTTTCCACGCAGAAAGACCACAAACAAGCCTGCAAGAGTCGCGGTTGAGGGTTTTGAGTGCTGCTAGGGCCCAGAAAGGACCAGGAGGTCGCCCCTTGGAGGAGGAGACAGAGGGGGCACTCAGCAACACGGAGAGCCCACGCAGAACAGGCAGCACCCACAGAAGCACCTGAACATGCGTTCAGAAGTTCTGAGGACGACAGTCGACTCAGAACAACAAAAGAGGGTCCCACAGCGTCAGAGTCCAACTCAGTGAGTTGGGCAATGCAGGACGGAGTGCTGGGGACCTGGGCTAGGCTGTGCACAAAGGAAGTCTTGCAAAAGTGCACAGAAGCCCGAGCAGCTGCAGTTCACGCAGTACACAGGATTACTGTCTGGCGTGGGGAGGCAAGGACTTACCTCCACCAAATTTGGACAGAAGGGCCACTAGACTGTCGGAGACACTTGGACCCAGCTCCTCTGTTCCATGGACCACGCTCGTCAGGATGAGAGGGGACCCAGAGGACCGGTGATGCAGAAGCCTGGTGCCGGCATTGGCAGGGGGAAGATTCCGTCGACCCATGGGAGATTTCTTCTTGGCTTCCAGTGCAGGGTGAAGGCAGACAGCCCTCAGAGCATGCACCACCAGGAAACAGTCGAGAAAGCCAGCAGGATGAGGCGCTACAATGTTGTTGGTAGTCTTCTTGCTACTTTGTTGCGGTTTTGCATGCGTCCTGGAGCAGTCAGCAGTCGATCCTTGGCAGAAGTCGAAGAGGGAAGTGCAGAGGATCTCTGGTGAGCTCTTGCATTCGTTATCTGGTGAGGTACCCACAGGAGAGACCCAAATTGCCCTCAGAGGAGGATTGGCTACAGAGAAATGTAAGCACCTATCAGGAGGGGTCTCTGACGTCACCTGCTGGCACTGGCCACTCGGAGCTGTCCATTGTACCCTCACACCTCTGCATCCAAGATGGCAGAGGTCTGGGACACACTGGAGGAGGAGTGGTCACTCCCCTTTCCTTTGTCCAGTTTTGCACCAGAGCAGGGCTTGGGGGATCCCTGAACCGATGTAGACTGGCTTATGCAAGGAGGGAACCATCTGTGCCCTTAAAATCATTTCCAGAGGCTAGGAGAGGCTACTCTTCTCAGGCCATTCACACCTATTTCCAAAGGGAGAGGGTGTAACACCCTCTCTCAGAGGAAATCCTTTGTTCTGCCTTTCTGGGACCAGGCTGCCCAGGCCCCAGGGGGGCAGAAACCTGTCTGAGGGTTGGCAGCAGCGGTAGCTGCAGAGAAAACCCCTGGAAGTTAGTTTGGCAGTACCCCGGCTCTATGCTGGAGCCCCGGGGATCCATGGAATTGTCCCCCCAATACCATTCTGGTATTAGGGGGACAATTCCATGATCCTAGACATGTTACATGGCCATGTTCGGAGTTACCATTGTGACGCTACATATAGGTATTGACCTATATGTAGTGCACGCGTGTAATGGTGTCCCCGCACTCACAAAGTCCGGGGAATTTGCCCTGAACAATGTTGCGGCACCTTGGCTAGTGCCAGGGTGCCCACACACTAAGTAACTTTGCACCTAACCTTCACTAAGTGAGGGTTAGACATATAGGTGACTTATAAGTTACTTAAGTGCAGTGTAAAATGGCTGTGAAATAACGTGGATGTTATTTCACTCAGCCTGCAGTGGCAGTCCTGTGTAAGAAAGGTCTGAGCTCCCTAGGGGTGGCAAAATAAATGCTGCAGCCCAAAGGGATCTCCTGGGACCCCAATACCCTGGGTACCTAGTTACCATGTACTAGGGAATTATAAGGGTGTTCCAGTGTGCCAATCAGAATTGGTAAAATTAGTCACTAGCCTGCAGAGAGAGCATAAACACTGAGGTTCTGGTTAGCAGAGCCTCAGCGATACAGTTAGGCACCACACAGGTAACACATACAGGACATACTTTATGAGCACTGGGGTCCTGGCTTGCAGGATCCCAGTGACACATAGGCAAAAACAAACTTACATACAGTAATAATGGGGGTAACATGCCAGGCAAGATGGTACTTTCCTACAGACAAGGGGAGAAGACTTCAGAACTGATGGAGATAGATAGGTGCAGATGTTAGGGGAGAGACTGCAAGATTGAAGAGGAGATTTGAGATTCTGTCATTGGGCTCATACTCTCTCGAGGAGAGCCTGATGTGATGTTGATCGACAGAAGACCTGAAGACGAAAACTGACTTTGTTGCTGATCCCTACTGAGGATACGTAGATATGACAATGTGACTGAATTACCTTTTTGTGCCTTTGCTTCCTAGGTACCAACTGCGCTGTCTGATTAGTTTTTCTCTTAGCTAGATGTTTTCCAAATTCATGTTTTAAACACTTTTCGCATAAAGTCCCACATGCTGATGCTAACCTGGGTTAGGTGAGGTTCCTACTCTATGACATTGACACAACCACAGAGACAAATGATTGACGGACTGATTTGCTGAACTCTGCTACTTATGTTGACTTATTTACCTTTGATTCAATTGATGACTTATGCTAATGCTTTAAAGTGTATTCTAATGCAAGTTTGGGTTAGGTTATGCTTTTGGCGTCTTTTAATGAATTGCTCGAATTCAATAAAGTTGAACTAATCTCATGACTCAGTATTTTAACTAATAGGGAAATAAAATTGCTAAAACGTATTATTAAGTTGTGGTTATTCATGACTGAAAAGTTATGGTGTGATGTATTAATTGCTGATTAACAAATAGACTAATGGTCATGGAATTTTGGGTATTGAATATTGAAAACAATGGTCACATCATAGCTAGGATACTCCATGCAAATCAAAAGGTTCATCGACCTATGCGCGTCCCCTTGTAAGTTTACTTATTAAGGACCAGGCGCGCCAACAAAACCTATCTACTTCAAAGGGAAATCAACATGATGATGACTCTAAGAGGTCTTCTCAGCCTTGTGGACTGGTAAGGGAGGTGTGTTGATTTGGGAAATGCAGAGTTGCTAGTGTGCTGGCTCAAATTTTAAACTCCTCTATTATGTGGTTGTGGTGGGCGCTATAACTGGAGACAGAGATGTGGATGTCATTCACCCTAATCATCACATGAAGGATGCACTTGGATACATGTTATGACCGTTGTGAGATTGATCAGCCAGGTACATGCAGCTACTTGTGTGGGATTGGATGTAAAATAGCCCTCAGTTATTTGCACAAACATGAGTCATCATGAATGATTGCAGCAACCTATGCTCTTGCTCCGCCGCTTTGTTAATTCCTCATGAAGTTTACCTTCTGTCCTGGCTTCTTCTTGACAATTTTGTTACTGTTTTACATTCCACAGGCCTTCTCTTCTTTAACACAAAAGGTGAAAGCTCCATGATACTTCTGCTCCTAATTTTCTGGACCAGTTCAGCAAGCCACCCAAGATGGACATCCCGAGAAGAATACAGATGCATTGCCCAAATTTGCCCTTTATATACAGTATCATTTTTCTTTTAACTACCATAATTTTTAGAACCGTGTAGGTAACATAACATTTAGATATACAATAACTTGGGTCTCTGGGGTGGAAGGTCTGTTTCCTATGCATTCAATTGAACTGTGTCTTTCATTTCCTCTTCCACAACAGATTTGATGATGTGCTGCTCATGGACCTGATTAATATTGTTGTTGTGTGGTACTTGTCTTTGTCAAACCTCTCCTCAGCTCCTGCTTCCCATCCATTCATCAAACCCCTAACAATTTTCCCCCAGGCTGTGTGATTTATTGAGAAATGACTTAATTTACTTCACAAATGAATTACACATTCAGTGCAGTGGATGTGGTGGAAGCAACACCAACTCACTGTGGGATCTTGGTACATGGACAATACAGTAACCCACATCAGCCCCACTTACCCACCCAGGCATGAAAAAGATAACATAATCATGATTGTGCAGAAGAGTCAAGTCTGCCTCTGTTCCAGTGTCCTACAGTAGTGCACATTAGTCCAAGAGTTTTTTGTCATGGTCATCTGTTCTCAGCCTTTAAAAATAAACCTACTAACTTTGTCTTTTCTCTTTCAGTCTAGTTGATTGTGATGAATAAATAATCTTTCGGACGAATCCAACGGCTGGAGTTCACCTCACTGGAATAGATTATAGTAGGGCCTTGCTTTGTAATTGTGATGTCTTCCTCTGTAGCACAAGAAGAAATCATTAATACCACCACCATTAATCAGAAGCCCCCTTTGGAAAACCCTGACGGATGATTTCCAAGAGGTAGCAGCGATTAAACAATTCTGGTAAGAAACAACAAGACAAAATTGGTAACTGGTTCTTTGGAAGGAGAGAAAAAAAAATTTTTTTGGCAGACCTCTACACAGGAGGTAGGAGAAGCAAGTGTAGTTACTACACGAAGTACTAGTGTGCCCTCAAAACTAGCCAGGAGCGCTGCAAACATGTGCACCAAGCACACAGTTTAGGAACCACTGGAAGCCTTGCATGTTCAGGTTTGTGAAAGGAGCCGCACTCTGACATGTCAGTCACATCTCTTGTTTGTGAGCTGAAAAACAAAGCAGAGGCTTTGAGGCCGGGGCCCTTGCTGCAACTCTCTGTTGGTTCTTCATGTTTCCACCCATCACAGAGGGGAGCAGGCAGACAGATACAGTGCATTATGGAGCGGATAGGTTGAACACAATGCACTCTTTCCCAAATTCACAGACATCTGCTAAATGGAACACCTTTCTGAGATAATAAAGGCGCACTAGCGTTTGCGTGATTAACTGCCTTAAGCACTCACAAATTACGGGAATCAACTCATCTGTGGACTCCAGCCCCATCAACTGTGGGGGTCTTTTGTTTTACGCGACCGCAGAGAGGTGTCTGGGCTCTCCTAAAAAGAATAAGTTGCACAGACGTGTTCTCTCCTTGATTTCATCTCCTACTTTTCACTCATTCTCTTTTTATGCTGTTCAGATGTGTCCCACTAAAGATTTGAGTATTTAGTGCAGTTCCCTTAAATTACTTCTCAAGTTCCATTTAGAATTGTGTCTCGCTGTCCTTTTTTTCCTCTGGTTTTGGTTTTGTTATGTTACACTTGTCAAAATTAAGCAGGGTTAAAGCCACCCCTCTTCCTTCTAGTGGGGACGTTTCATGCAGCTCAAATTAAGTAATGCTTTGGAGAGTGAAAAAAAGACCATGGTGAAGGAAAACTCATTTCACTTATTTTTTGCCTAATGTGGATATGTTTTCTGGTTCCATAATATTAAAATCTGTTTGTCTTAAATCTAAAGCCACATGTTTATTTGAGCTACTTTGTTTAATGAAGATACAGCATTCACATTTGGACTGATTTCTTATTTAATTTTGAGGAATGTGTTTGGGTTCAGAAATGAATGTGGTAGTCAGATAACCAGCATCGTATTTCAATAGAAAGGCTTTTGTTAATTGGGAAAACAATGAACCAGCACTGTCCCCAATGTCTAAATTTTAAAACCCCTCTTCTGTTCAATATGAAGTGTTATGTCACAGTACTAGGTGTCTCGGTCCCCGTGTTTTTTCCTGCCTGTCACTTATTATAGAGGGCTGAGACGCTTGCTGCCCACGTTAAACCCCCCCCCCCCCCCTTCAATGAGCAGCAGACCCTTCTTTCCATGAATAAACGCACGACTTGGTCGTATTCAATACAGATACTGGAATAACTGCTCAATCTGTGTTGTACTACCTTGTACTGAATTGTGGCATTTATATATCGGTTTCCGACCCTAGCAAAGGCTCAAAACACTTGTTTTAAATATGCTGCAGTAAGTAACCAATTGCTGTTTAATAATTTTAACAGAAGAGAAAAGATCACCTGTTGTCTGGGTGGTACCTAAATTATTATATTTTTTTTTTTCATGCCATGCTACATACATGCCAATGATTAGGTATTTAGGGCCACAACGTGATGTATATCCTGCCCGCAGTATTGCAAGTTCCATAGGATATAATGGAACTTGTAATTCAGCAAACGGGATACCTGTCAGATTTGTGATGGAGTATCCCATCCGCCAAGATCATAATCAGGCCCATGGTCATTTAAAAGCAGTTTTTGAGACAGTAATTAATATCAGATTTCCTTGTTTCTCGATCAAAAAAAGGCAGGGGTTGGTCTGTTTACTCTTTTGTTGAACTGCAACACTAAAGGCTCAGCTTAGTCATACAAAAATTGGCAAGCAGTGACTGGCTGATCGCGATAATTCTTATTTTCTAGACAGGTGTTCTTCCTTCAGTGTGTCTTTTGTACTCTCACTTAATCAGTTGAAATGGTGAAACAGCCACCATGCAGAAATAGGCCCATATTTATACTTTTTTGTCCCTCATTTGCATCATTTATGGGCATGAGGTCTGTATGTATAAGACGTGTGATTTCTAGCCATTCAACCATTGGGTACATGCTTTAGTTGGAGTTCAATTTGAAGCTGTGTACTGGGCAGAAAAACCGCCTGGTTATGGAGCATCACAGATCTAAATGCAAGTTACTGCTTTCTGCTGGCTGGTTGAAGTAATTTGTATAATAAAAGAAACTGCTTCAGTGGCCGCTTTGTACGTGGGGTGGGGAGAGCACAGATGGCCACAATGAGATGAAGGTAAGGGAGACAGCTCTTTTGAACTTATCAGCGAAGGGTTGGTGGGGTGATAAGACAATGGCAGGTGTTTTCACAATATTAGTAATCATTAACAGCTCACTTCTGAGAGAACCCCTTGTCCCTTCAACCAGTTGTTGACACTGCATAAGGCTCTGCAGTAGATAGAATAGGTTTACGTATGACTATCATACCTTCATAGACTTCATTCCAGTTATTCTCAGGGAGAAAAATGAAAGTACTCCAAATGCTGGGCTTACATCTCCCCACTCGTCAAAAAAAGTAACATAATGTAGAGCCTCGGCCAATGACCAAAAGGTCCAGGGAGCGGCTGGTCGAAAAGGTTTGGGAACTACTGGGCTAGAGTATACACTTAAGCCAAGCAGAACCCATCACTTAAGTCAGGGCAGGTAAGTTACACACCAAAGATAACCTGTGCTCAACTGCTGATAGCTTGGCACAGAGCAGTCAGGCTTATCCCCAGAGGCAATGTGGAAAGTATTTGTACAATCAAACACATACAGTAATTGACTAGAAACACTACAAAAAGGACTCCACACCAATGTTAGAAAAATAAATATTATTTATCTGGGTGAAACAAGAACAAAATAACAAAAGATCCAATCTTTAAATCAAGAGATATGCAATTTTAAATAAATTAGGTCACATAACAGTATTTCAAAACTTTCTCCTTTTAGAGCCCCTATGGTAATTCTAATTCAGCATTCAGGTAATTAAAACTTGTAGGTAGTTCTGAAAGGAACGCATCAGACAATTTCCCCGACTGCAAGAAGCGCAAGTCGGCGATGCTGGGACCACTCGGGTGAAATTCACGTGAGCAAATCCACAGTGCTTTTGAATTGAGCTCCTATCAGAACCGTCACTGTGATTTCCAAGTGCAATAACACAGACCACAGTGCAAAAATGATGCGAGCTCTCCCTTTAAGGAAGATATGGTAAGTTGTATACCAGCTGCCTCCACCAATCAGGAGGAGATCAGAATGCCACCAAAGTCCTCTTTCCCCCAATTGCCCCAGGAGGTATAGGGGACGGGAGCTGATCACCCAGTCCATCCCGGCACTGTACCTGGTTGGCGGGCAGCCACTCCTGCCGTCAGCAGCCTCTCTCATGGGGCCCGCTTTGGCATGAGACGGGTCGGGTCGCTGTGTGGCTCTCTTGGCGTAGCCTGGTCCGGGGCACAGTGATGTCAGGAAATCACAGCACCAACAGAAAAGTGGGTCAGAGTCCACACAACAGCCCAGGGCAGATGTCACTGGGCTGCTATCCTGCCTTGCAGTCCTTTGTCTCCCCACAGTCTGGCTTCGTGAGGCAAGGGAGTGTTACTCCCACAGTGGGAAAATACAGAGGTGAGATATTTGCAGATATGGGGAGCTAAATGGATAATAGTGTTCACCCAGTAATAACACCAGTGGAAAGTCTGGCATTCTTCATAGAGACAAAGCACTTTCTTTTGAAGTCCAACCGCTTGCTGGCAGATGATGAGATATTTGATGTCCCAGAGACCTCTAAGAGAACCAGGGGCAAGCCAACAAACCCTTGGCGTTTGTGGTTGCAATTGAGGATGTAGTGGTAGCAGGCAGAAGGCCAACACAGCAGAGCACAGGCAAAGTGGCAGTCCCTCCTGGCACAGCAATCAGCAGGTAGCAGGCCAATACAGCAAAGGCAGTGACAAACTGGCAGTCTCTCTTGGCAGCATAGCTCTTCTTAGTTTCAGAGTCCGCTCAGCACCCCAATGTGAACTGATGTGGTGGGTTCTACGGTACAGTACTTATAACCAAAAGGCCTTTGATATAGGGGAGACTTCAAAGGATTTTGCTGAAGTGTGCAAGAGTCCCTTTCATCTTAGCCCCACCTGCCAGTGGGAGGTTATCAGTCCATTGTGTGGAGACAGGACACACACCACCTATTGAAGTGCAAGTGTCAAGCCCTCCCCTTCCCTTTGCCTAGAAAGACACATCAGAATGCAGATGAATGCAGATGCAGCTGAGAGTCCTGTGCTTGTGGCTGTCTAGAGGGAATTAACAAAGTGTAGCTGTCATCCAGCCCAACCCAGATGTGTATTCAGAGACAGGCTAAGGTACACAATAGTTTAAGGTAAGAAAAAGTCCAACTTTCTAAAAGTGGCATTTTCAGACTTAGAATTTAAAATCTGACTTAATTATGAGTTGTAATCTTAAATTGTGAGTCCATAGACACCAATCCCCATATTTCTATTTTTTCCGAATGGAAATTACACCTAAAGGAGGTTTTAAAATAATAATCTCAGTTTTGTCCGATGGGAGATATAGTGCTTACAATAGTGCAATAGTGAAAGATGAATTTAAGAGTTTTTTCACTATCTGGACATGTTAAGCATAAAAGTACTTGGCAAAGATTTTAAATACACTCCATCCTACCCTGGGGCTGACTAGGGCCTACCTTAGTGGTGACTTACATGTAATGAAAAGGAAGGTGTGGGACTTGCAAGTGGGTGCATTCACCAGGTCAGAATGGCAGTTTAAAACTGTACACAGGCTCTGCAGTGACTGGCCTGAGACATGTTTGCAAAGGCTACTTTAGTGGGTGGTATAATCAGTGCTGCAGGCCACTACTAGCATTTAATTTACAGCCTCCCTAAAGATAGGGAGAGGCCTCACCCCAGCTCTTCTGTGCCTCTCGTATGGGGTGAAGGTGGTGTTCGTGTTGCCTGCTTCTGCCATATAGTGAGAGTCGAGAAGGAAGGAGGGGAATGGAGCAGAAAACTGCAGGAAAGCTGACAGATTAGGCCAGAATAGGGACAGGGATTCAATAAAGTACAAAAAAGTTGACAAAACATAAAATAAAAACACAATAAGAAAATAAGTAAAAAATGTTGGGATGGAGAAACAGGAAAGAGTAGATGGATTTGGATGTATTTTGATAAAAAAACTAAAAGCAGCCGGCAATGAAAGACAGAAACAAGCAAAACAAAATGGCAATGCACTTGCGGACTGTGTGATGCTGTTTGCACTGATGTTTCTGTGACAAATGCGCCACTGGCCTGAAAAAGCAGCTTGAATGGGCAGACAGATATGTTTCAGCCTGTTTGTAAAGCTCTTTGGCATCTCACAGAGTTTTTTCATAAGCCAGCGGAATTCCGTGGAGCAAAACAGGCCTAAAAACCAGCACCTAAAATATCAAAGCACCAACTGCATACATCTAGTTGCACAAGAATGGGGCAAAACCAAAAGATATGGCCGACTGTGATGGAGCGCGGGTCAGATACAAGGAGTAAATTTGACCTGGCCTGCGCTTACCTTTGGTCTTGAAAGATTGTTGGTGGAAAAATTCAGAGAAGGTAAAGAATACAGGGCAAGGCTGCAGACGGTGTCCAAGGAGTAGGAGTCATCACGAGGGACCAGCTGGACGAGGTTGCAGTAAAGCTTTCTACACTCTGACCTTGTCTCTTTTTTGGAAGTCAAACATGTCTAGCAGGACAAAGCTGCAGGCTGTAGCTGAGTTTGGATACACCTTCTGCAAAGAGCTGCTGAACAGGATTTGCTGTTGCGGAGACGAACATAGCAGGAGCTGCTGTAAAGTCACACCAACCTGTAATGCACCATGGGCAGATCAATAGGAAGGTTGGTCCCTGTCTTCTCTCTGTTCTCAGGGCTCTTTTGAGCCAAAGACTTCCTAAGTTTTTGATTTTTCACTCTCTTGGCACCTTTAGCACCACTTCCAAGGGTCCAGGACTGGAAAGGAACTACTTGGAGGGTCAGGACTCACTCAGGTTAGGACCAGGTGTGGGTTCAAGATGATGGGAACATTTTCGGTTGCTGGGGCACTCATCAGGAGGCCAGGCAAATAGTCCTTAGAGTCACATTGGGAATCATTGGTTCAAGCAGTGGAACTGGGCTCAAACAGTAGGACAGGCCTCTGAGGATTAAAGGCAGGCTTCAGGCAGCAGAACAGTCCTTCCAGGTGCAGCAATGCAGTCTTCTGAAGTACACAGAAGGCCACATTAGCAGGCAGTCCCCTGAGAGTCCTCCTGCAGGTCCAGAAAGTTACCTGAAGAACAGGTTGGAGTGCCTTATTTGTATGCTTGATGCCTTTTTTGAAGTAGAAGTTTCTAGAGATTTCCTTTGAAGTGCCTGTAATTTCCTGCCTCTCTTCCCTAGCTCCAGCCTAGCTGCAGGCACAATGGGCTAGAGTGAAGTTATTTGTATGAAGGCAGGATACCACCTATTGCCATTTAAATGGGGCTGTGCCCGGCTCCCTTACCCGACCTGCAAGTAATGACCCTACCAAGCACACCTAATCCCCCTATTTTATGACTGTGTCAGAGGAATTTACAAAGTCCAACTGCCAACTACACCCAGTCATGTGACCTAGGAACAGGCTGCAGGCACCAAATTTCAACTTTTTCAAACAGTAAATAAACTTACATTGATAACCATAAGTGACACAAGTAATACGGCAGTCATTAGTCAGGATTGTGCAACTCCTTGGCAAGCTTATTTCAGGAGAAGGTCAAGCTGATTTTTAACGAGTTTTCTACAAGTTGTGCTAGCCAAATTAAGACTAAGGTACTACCTGAGGAAAAACCGGGGAAGCCCATTTCATTTTTTTTTAACCTGCTTATGTTAGATGATGTAATTTCAATTATTACTACCACAAAGTCTGGATCTCCCCAGCATCCTTGGAAAATACTCCATCTAGTGACCGAGGTAGTGGCTTCTTAACTTACCAAGATCTTTAATGCTATGTTTAGTGAGGGATATTTTCCTGTAGTTTGGAAGTCTGTGTCGGTTATCCCTTTACTAAAAAAACAAAAAAAATCGAAATATACTGGATCATAATAACAACTGACCTATTTCCTCGCTTCCATTCTGAGCCAAAGAGGTAGAGAAGGCTATGAACTTAAAGCTGGCTTCATTCATAGAGAATAATCATCTTTTGGACGATACTCAGTTTGGTTTTAGGCAGATTCATAGCACTGAATCGGCACTGATAGTGGCATCAGAGAAAATTAGATAAGGGCGGCAATGCAGCCTTTATCTTGTTGGATCTCTCTGTGGCTTTTGACACAGTCAATCATGAACTGTTAATTGACCACCTACAGAGCCTAGGAATTTAAAGTGCACTACTGGCCCTATTATGTTCAGTTCTTTCAGATTGGGTTCAATCTGTTAACAGCTTTATGTCCCCGCCCTACCGTTTGCCCTGAGAGGTTCCTCAGAGTTGATTGTTGAGCCCAACACTGTTCAAAATCTATGGTGGTCATTACAACCCTGGCGGTCGGTGTTAAAGCGGCGGTAAAACCGCCAACAGGCCGGCAGTAAAAAAAATGGAATCACGACCGTGGGGGAAACCGCCAACATAGACAGCCACTTTAAATCTCTGACCGCCACGGCGGTGCAAACAAACACCGCGGCGGTAACCGCCAACAGACAGGTGGAGGACAATGTACCGCCCACACTATTACAACCCACTGATCCGCCACCTTTTCCGAGGCGGATTCACTGCAAACAAAAATACGGCAGAAACAGGACTTCGAAGGGAAAACGCTCACCTCTACACACCCCACGAGGAACAAGGACACCATGGAGCCGGAACTCCAAATTCTCCCTGCGATAGTCTTCCTGCTCCTCTACCAGGAGCACGAACGCCAGCGGCGAAGACCACGATGAGTACTGCACCTACGACAGAGGGGAGGGGGAGGGAAAAAACAGTGACACACACACGCAACGCGCAACACCCCCACCCTCACCCACTACAACACACACACAAGTACATGTTGATACATTACAGTTACACCCCCCAACACCCCCTGGAAGAATGCAAGGACAAAAGGAAATGAGTCGAATAATTGTTATATATTCAATTACATAAATCAAAAGTATTTACAAATATATACATTTATACTATATACAATTATATACACCAAGAACACAAGTCCAAGGGATTCCACCATCACAGTTTGTGGATCACTAGGCCCAAAAGGCATGGGCGAGGCCCACACTCAATACCCGAACAAGACGGATAGAACACTGCAGGGGCATCAGATAGAAATAAAACAGGCACCTCAGGGGCAAGGGCAGGGGGAGGCCCCTCAGCCGGTTGAGTGCACGACGCCAGATCAGCGAGGGGGCCCCATGTCCACTGTTCAATCCTGGGGAGTGCAAAGCCACAGTCTCTCAAGTCTCTACAGTGGGTGGGTTGCCCACTCTTCAATCCTGGGGAGTGCAAAGCCACAGTCCCTCAAGTCTCTACAGTGGGTGGTTTGCCCACTGTTCAATCCTGGGGAGTGCAAAGCCAAAGTCTCTCAAGTCTCTACACTGGGTGGGTTGCCCACTGTTCAATCCTGGGGAGTGCAAAGCCACAGTCTCTCAAATGGATGCCTTGTTCTGGAGGGGGCTTGGTGCTCAGAGTGCTTTATCCTGCCAAGGACTGAGGTAGTGGATGCAACTCTCCACTGATTCTGGAGGGGGCTTGGTGCCCAAAGTGCTTCATCCTGCCAAGGACAGAGGTAGTGGATGCCTTTCTCCACTGGTTCTGGAGGGGGCTTGGTGCCCAGAGTGCTTCATCCTGCCAAGGACTGAGGTAGTGGATGTGAATCTCCACTGGTTCTGGAAGGGGGCTTGGTGTCCAGAGTGCTTCATCCTGCCAAGGACTGAGGTAGTGGATGTAACTCTCCACTGGTTCTGGAGGGGGCTTGGTGCCCACTGTGCTTCATTCTTCCTGTGGCGCCTCAGTAGCGTGAGAATCATTGGCGCTCACTGGCCTGCGGTGCTGCTGGCGGCGGTGTCCTGGGCGGCGGTTCTGCTGGTGACGGTCTTGTCCTGGCCTGCGGTGATGCTGACAGCGGTGTCCTGGGCAGCGGTGGGTTCTGCTGGTGGGGGTCTTGTCCTGGGCTGCGGTGCTGCTGGTGCCGGTGTCCTGGGCAGCGGTTCTGCTGGTGGCGGTCTTGTCCTGGCCTGCGGTGCTGCTAGCGGCAGTGTCCTGGGGAGCGGTTCAGCTGGTGGCGGGCTTGTCCTGGCCTGCGGTGCTGCTGGCGGTCTTCTCCTGGGCAGTGGGGCTGCTGCTGGCGGTTCTGTCTTGGGCAGCGGGGCTGCTGCTGGCTGTTCTGTCTTGGGCAGCAGGGCTGCTGCTGGCGGTTCTGTCTTGGGCAGCGGGGCTGCTTCTGGCTGTTCTGTCTTGGGCAGCGGGGCTGCTGCTGGCAGTTCTGTCTTGGGCAGCGGGGCTGCTGCTGGCGGTCTTCTCCTGGGCAGCGGGCTGCTGCTGACGGTCTTCTCCTGGGAAGCGGGCTGCTGCTGGCGGTCTTCTCCTGGGCAGTGGGATGCTGGCGGTCTTGTCCGCCGTGCTGATATTCCCAGACTTGCCGGATTTAATGTGCCCCTTCCCCACCTCGGATGGTGTCGCAGCTATCTCCATACTCCCAACTGTACCCCTGGGAGCGGCTTTGGTGGCTGATTTCTTTCCCCTCTCCCGCCGGGCACTGTCCAACTTTTTATGCTTGACAGGTGGGTGAGTGTCCGTGCTGTGGCTCCTTGCCACACTGGCCTCCCTGCAGCCTGGTGCACTCCATAATCCGGTGACTACTGGCACCACTGGTCCCGCCGATGTTGTGGCTGAGGTGCTAGTTTGGGACCTGGAGAGTAGGGCCCTAGGAGACTGAAGGTGTGGGGGAGGTGTGGGAAAGAGGTCAAGGCTGGCCAGGAAAAGTTTCTTAGGAACACTGGGACGGGTAACTGGAGGGGGTTTGGGATTGGAGGAAGAGGTAGTGGTTGTAGGAGGTGTACGTTTGGTGACTTTGGGTGAAGGTGCATGGGCTGTAGGCTGTCGTGAGGTGGATGGCTGTTGGGTGGGTGTGTGGCTGCGTTTGTGTACCTTGGGAGGTGGCCTCACAGACACACTGGGAGAGGACACAGGGGATGTGTGAATGGTAGTGGGGGTGGTGACTGCACGTGAGCGGGGTGTGGTGGTGGGTGTGCTGGTGATGGAGGTAGTTGCTGACGATGTAGTGCATGCAGGTATGAGTGGAGATGAGACTGGGAGGGAGGAGGGAGGAGGGAGACAAGGAGGAGGGGGACACAGTGGAGGCAGTGGATGTTGGTGTGTCTGCATGTGTGTGATGCCTCTGTGAGTGCCTGTGGGATGTGTGGTGCTTATGTTTGCCAGAGCTTCCCTTGTGTGTTGAGGTGTGTGCATGCTGGTCTGATGGTGTGTTTGGGATAGGCTGAGGTACAGGGGTTTGGGTCTGGGTGGAGGAAGTTGGAGGGGGGAGGCTAGAGACAGGGACAATGGCTGCCATCAGTGTTGAGGCCAGAGTCTGAAAAGCTCGCTGAAGGGCTGCCTGACCAGAGTGAATGCCCTCCAGGTATGCATTGTTGCAACTGTTGCAACTGTTGCAACTGCCTCTCTACACCCTGGATGGCATTCAAAATGGTAGACTGCCCAACAGTGAGGGACCTGAGGAGGTCAATGACCTCCTCACTGAGGGCAGCAGGGGTGACTGGGGCAGGGGCTGAGGTGCCTGGGGAGAAGGTGATGCCCACCATCCGGGGTGAGCGGGCACGGGGCAAACGCTGAGGGGCTGCTGAGAGGGCGGTGCTGGTAGCGGTGGTGGCGGCTGTACCTGTAGATGCAGGGGGCACAGATGGGGCCGCCACCGCAAGGGAGCTCCCATCAGAGGAGGAGTCCATATTGCTGTTGTCAGCTCCTGTCCCCGCCGTGGAGCTCCCCTCGCCCTCCATCCCACTGGTGACTTCAGACTCCGTAGTGTCGCCCTCCAGGGCCATGTGGGATGCAGCTCCCTCCTGCTCCGGTGCCACTGCTCCTCCGCCTGATGATGCTAATGCACACAAGAACAGGGAGAACACAAAAAGGGGGGGGGAGACATGTTAAGTGCATGCAATACCGCTACTGTTGGCGGACATGACAGACACAGAAGCCCCCTGTACTACGTCGCGCACTTGGAGTCCACTATTCAATCCCTGGGACATGGCTTACAAGGCTATGGCCGATTTCTGCACACGTGGATGTCACAGGAGCCTGACTAGGTATAGTTGGCACTGTACACAGGTGGGGTGGGGTGCCACAGGGCCTGCCTGAAGAAGGGACCTTAACTACTAAACTCGCGCTGGCCTAGGGGAACCCATAGCCCACCTCCCCCACCCAGAAACCAACAATGCGCGCTAAATCAGCTGAATGAGAGTGTACTCACCCCGTGTGGCTGCTGTGATTCCCTCAAGTGCCCATCCAACTCCGGGTACGCCACCATCAGGATCCTGAACATCAGGGGAGTCATGGTGCGACGGACACCCCTCCCACGTTGGGATGCCATCCCCAGCTGGGCCTCCGCCGTCTTCTTGCTCCAGCGGCGAATGTCCTCCCATCTTTTCCAGCAGTGGGTCCTCCATCTGTGGTAGACCCCCAGGGTCCGGACTTCCTTGGTGATGGCACGCCAAATGTCCTTTTTCTGGTGGGCGCTGACCTACAGGAATTGTACAGGGGAAAAAGAGAAGTTATTACCAACTGCACCGTCACAGTCATTGGCCCGCATCCCTACCCTTGCCATGACGAACATGCACTCACCGTCGTTTCATGCACGCCTCATTCTCCCCCCTCTCTGTCATCCACACCACTCCACACAGGCATTGCCCATACAGCATGCTCACAGTGTACTTACCTGTTTGTCTGGAGAACCGTAGAGTAGCATGTACTGGGGGAGGACCCCATCGACGAGTTTCTCCAACTCCTCCGTGCTGAAGGCAGGGGCCCTTTCCCCAGACACACAAGCCATTGTCTCTTCCAGACTGAGGTCACAGCAGCACTTGCGGTGTGGGTCCTCTCCTGTCAAAGATCAGGTATCGAGTGATTGAACAGATAGAAAATGGCGGTCACGTCCGCAGTGGTGCGAACCGTCACCGCCGGCGTACATCGTCATTGGCTCCTGAGACCCATAGGGTCCAATGTTAACCATTGCAGGATTGCGCCACGGTCTTCGACCGCCTACTGCAACGGTGTATAACACCACCGCAGTTACCTCATATCCCATTGTCCCACCTTACAGGTCAGGCAGCCGCTATTTCATGGGCCCACATGGCATTATTTTTGACTGCGTCACACATACCTAGGCCTTGCCTAAACACTCATACAGGCAAATGTCGAACTGCTAATATTTTCTGAGTAAGCTGTGTTCACGTACCTCAGAGTTGGTTGACTCTCTGCTTGCTGTTCTCCTCCATAGGCACCGTCCGCTAGGGCATGTGAGGAGATGGCGGCATCCTCCAGTGTACTGACCGCTGGTGGACCTGTCGACAATGGAGGAGCGACTTGTGATCATCACCTACAGGCTTGACCGTGCCACAATCCTAGAACTGTGTGCCCAGTTGGAGCCAGACCTGATGTCAGCTATCCGCCATCCCACAGGAATCCCCCCTCAAGTGCAGGTGCTGTCAGTACTCCATTTCCTAGCAAGTGGGTCTTTTCAAACTACAGTGGCCATAGCATCAGGGATGTCCCAGCCTATGTTTTCCAATGTGTTGTGCAGAGTGTTGTCTGCCCTGCTGAAACACATGCGGAGCTACATCGTTTTCACTCAGGTGGAGGATTTGCCTACAGTGAAAGGTGATTTCTATGCCCTGGGACATATCCCCAACATCATAGGTGCCATTGATGGGACACATGTGGCCTTGGTCCCCCCGCAGGAGTGAACAGGTGTAGAGAAACCGGAAGAGTTACCATTCGATGAATGTGCAGATGGTATGCTTTGCAGACCAGTACATCTCCCATGTTAATGCCACATTCCCTGGCTCAGGGCGTGACACTTACATCCTGCCGAATAGCAGCATCCCTTATATGATGGGGCAACTCCAGAGGCACCGGGTGTGGCTATTAGGTGAGCACATGGACCCAATACAGTGGGAAAATAGTTGTCTGGGCCTGTGGATGTCCCTGTGAGTTAGTGTGTGTCTAACAGTTGTCCCTCACCATTTGCAGGTGACTCTGGTTACCCCAACCTGTCATGGCTACTGACCCCAGTGAGGAATCCCAGGACAAGGGAAGAGGAACGCTACAATGAGGCTCATGGGCGAACTAGGAGGATTATAGAGCGGACTTTCAGCCTCCTGAAGGCCAGGTTCCGGTGCCTGCATATGACTGGTGGTTCCCTATTCTACTCACCAAAGAAGGTATGCCAGATCATCGTGGCCTGCTGTATGCTTCACAACTTGGCTTTGCGACAATAGGTGCCTTTTCTGCAGGAGGATGGTCCAGATGGAGGTGTTGTGGCAGCTCTGGAGCCTGTGGACAGTGAAGAAGAGGAAGCAGAAGAAGACGACATTGACAACAGGAACACAGTGATCCTGCAATACTTCCAGTGAGACACAGGTAAGAAGACAACACTGCCTGCTACATCTAATTTAAATCTACTACCTCTCTACTGTCTGTCATGTTCACCCAGTTTATGGTCACTGAGTTGTCACTTTCCCTTATGATTACACAGATTTGGGCCCCACTGTGTGACATCTGCTTTGTTTCCTCATGGACTTGAGCTGTGTGACATAGGTATGTTGACATTACATTTGAAAGAGCATTTAGCCACTGTAATTGCTAAAACACTATTTCGAAATCACAGACAGACTCATGATTGTTTTGTGCTTTAAGGGTATTTATTTCAGTGCTCAATATTGGAGGGGGTTGTAAAATTGATCAGGGCTGATGGTGGAGGAATGTCCATGGCAGAGTCCAGTCTATTAGTCTCACAGGTGCATTGTCCAAAGGGGCATAGGAAGTGGAACTAGGGCAGTTTATTGATGGACAGGGTGACACAGTGGGACAAATGGATGACAATCAGGGCGGTCTCATTTCTTGGCGGGGGTCTTGGCATCGTTCTCTGTCTTTGCCCTGGATATCAGGACCGTTTGCGGGGTGGTTCTCCCTCTGCAGGGGGTGGGGTGCTGGTGTGGTGGTCCTGTGACGGTGCCTCCTGTCCACTAGCGCCAGCGGAGGTGGTGGGCAGTTCATCGTCCAGGCTAGTGTCAGGGGCCCCTTGTTGTGCCACAGTGTCCCTCCTGGTGTTGACAAGTTCCTTCAGCACACCTACAATGGTGCCCAGGGTGGAATTGATGGATTTGAGTTCCTCCCTGAAGCCCAAATGCTGTTCCTCCTGCAGCCGCTGGGTCCCCTGAAACTTGGCCAGTACCGTTGCCATCGTCTCCTGGGAATGATGGTAGGCTCCCATGATGTTGGAGAGGGCCTCGTGGAGAGTGGGTTCCCTGGGCCTGTCCTCCCCTTGTCGCACAGCGACCCTCCTAGGTCCCCTGTGTTCCTGTGCCTCTGTCCCCTGAACCGTGTGCCCACTGCCACTGCCCCCAGGTCCCTGGTGTTGTTGGGGTGGTGGGTTAGCCTGGGTTCCCGGTAGTGGTGGACACACTGCTGATTGACGTGTTCTGGGGACAGAGGTATGGGCCCGCTGGGTGGGTGCTGTGCTGGTGTTTCCAGAGGGGGGAGCCTCTGTAGTGGCTTGTGCTAGTGTGAGGGGAACTGACTGTTCCGAGGTCCCAGCTGGGCCGGGCTGGTCATCTAGATCCAGTTGGACAGAGCTGCTGTCATCACTGTGGGCCTCTTCTGTGGGTGGAGTGTACATGTCTGAACCCTTCTGTCCGGTGACATTGGGTAGGGGTCCTGCAGGGGTGTAATGGAATGATTATTGCATCTGTGTGTGCCATGGTGTGCAATGGGTGGGTGACCGTGTACCCCAGTGCATGCATTCCTGTGTAGGACCTTGTGTGATGATGGTTTAGGGGGGTGTATTGGTGTGTGCAGTGGCCATGCATTGGTGGTGGTTGTCCATGCTTTGGTGTTGCATGCATGGCTTGGGTTTGGGATGTGTGGTTTGTGATATTGGGACATGCATGAGGAGTTGGAGTGATGGGGTGAGGGCGAAGGTGGGGGTATGTGTTGGCATGCAGGTATGGTGGGGGATGTAATAGTTAAAATTTGACTTACCAGAGTCCATTCCTCCTGCTACTCCTGCGAGGCCCTCAGGATGCAGTATAGCCAAGACATGCTCCTCCCATGTTGTTAGTTGTGGGGGAGGAGGTGGGGGTCCGCCGCCAGTCCTCTGTACCGCGATGTGGTGTCTTGAGACCACGGAACGCACCTTCCCCCGTAGGTCGTTCCACCTCTTCCTGATGTCATCCCGTGTTTTTGGGTGATGTCCCACTGCATTGACCCTGTCCACGATTCTTCACCATAGCACCATCTTCCTAGCTATGGAGGTGTGCTGCACCTGTAACCCGAATAGCTGTGGCTCTAAGCGGATGATTTCCTCCACCATGACCCTGAGCTCCTCCTCAGAGAACCTGGGGTGTCTTTGCGGGGTCATGGGGTGGTGTGGGTGATGTGTGGGGCGGTGTGTGTTGTGATGTGTAAGGTGATATTTAGAGGTGTGTTGTGTGAGGTGCAAGGATGTTATGTGAGTGATAATGTTGAGTGCCTGTGGATGCTAGTGGTGTTGATGGTGGTGTCTCTCTCTGGCCTTTTTTCTCGATTTATTTCATAGGGGTCAGTGGGTAATGTGGGTGTGTGGTTTATATTGTATTGAGGGTGTGGGAGTGGTGTGTATATGTGTATCAGGTGTGTGTATTTGGAATTGTCCAATGTGGTTGTGTTTTGTAAATGTGTGTGTATTTTGAGCGCGGCGGTGTGTACCGCCAATGGAATACCGCAGTTGAAAGACCGCTGCGTGGATTCGTGGGTTGTGATAGTGTGGGCGTATTCCTGTTGGCGTGACGGTGGAGGTTTTGTTATCACCAGTTTATCACTGACCTTTGGTGTGGCGGACTTGTGAGTGTCTAAATTTTGGCGGATTCCGGGCCTTGGGTCATAATGACCGTGGCGGAATTCCGTGGCCGCGGCGGTGTGTTGGTGGTCTTCTGCACGGCGGTAAGCGGCTTTTACCGCCAATGTTGTAATGACCCCCTATGTCACTTCTCTGGCCTCTCTGATTGAATCTTTTGGATTATCTTTAGCCTCTTATGCGGAGAATACTTACATTGTGGTGTAGCTTTCAAAAAATAGTGCCAACACAGATGACTCATTTAGGAATTGCATGAGTGCAGTCAGTAAATGGATAGACAGCAACTGTCTTAAAGTAAATTAATCTAAAACAGAGGTTATCCTCTTTGGAACAAACACATCCTTTTGGTCTCCTAGATGGTGGCCTGAAAACTAGGCACTCCGCCTACACCAGTAGATAAGGTCAGAAACCTTGGAGTTATGATGGTTAACAAACTCAATTTTAAAAACCAAGTTAACAAAGTCACATCTTCTTTCTTTCACACTTTACGTACCATCAAGAAAATATCCAAATTTATTCCATCTGATCTTTTGAAAACTGTGGTCATTGCTCTAGTCTTATCCAGACTAGATTATTGCAATGGTTTGTACCTAAATCTTCCAAAAGGCTCCCTTCATAGGTTGTGTCTTTGGCCAGATCTAAGCACAACGAGGTGCCACGGCACTCGGCCGTCAACGAAACATGCCATTGGACTTATCAGGGTCCTCTACTCTGATCACTGTATATTGTTGTGGTCTTTCTTCCATTAAGGTATACATATACCTTACAGCCTAACTACAGTTTTATAGGCGATGAGTCACTCTACTTTGTGGTCCACGTACTGATCTTACTATTTTACTTCGTCCATTAGCCTTGAAAAAGTCACCAGTGTGACGAAATACTTGTTGGCTGTTTCTGGAACGATGTTCTCTCCCACCGAATATATTTCGCCTATCAATAAAGAGAATATCTTTTGAAGAAAAATGTGAACACCAACGTGTCTATTCTCTTCAATTCAACAGAAACCATGCACTACTGAGCTTAAATACTTGATTCATACTGTTGTTACTGTGTGCTGTGGTCTGGTTTGTGTATTAGGTTGCAAATTATACAAAATGCAGCTGCTTGCTTTCTGTTGAATATCCCTAGATTTCATTCTGCATCATCTGCCATCAGCAAATTACACTGGATTCCTGTGAAGCAGTGTGTCATATTTAAGGCCCTGTGTATTGCCATTGGGGCTCTTCATGGACAAGGTCCTGCCTACTTGAAGGAAAATTTGATATGGTACGCACCAAGCAGAACTATTCGCTCCAGTTCTGCCAAGAACTTAGTGGTGCCTCCCTTTAAACTTTCCGCCTGGGGAGATAGGAGCTTTGTAACCTGTACGGCTTTATTTGAATAAACTCTCCTCAAACCTTAAATCTGCTACTACTCTGTCTTCAGTTACCAAACTATTAAAAACCTGTTTTTTCATCAGTAGAAGTACATTGCCTTCTGATTTAGTCATTTTAGTGCTAAGACTCCTCTTGGTAATCGTTGCACTCAATACATTTTACCATTCATTCATTCCTCTGTTCATTCGTTTATTCATTCATTCAATCATTCAAGTAGATAACGTAGGAAAATGCCAACGTTCTAAAAGTGCCATTTGCAAAATTGTTATTGAAAAACTGGCTTTACCATTAAAGAGGATTTAAAATTGTAAGTTCTCAGGTATCAAATGTGAAATTCCTACCTGCTCCAAATCAAAAGTTAGTACTTGTTAAATATAATAAGGCTGCCCAATGTTATTCTATGAGAGACATAGGCATCCCAGTAGTGAAAATGTATTTGTGAGTTTTTCACTATCCGGGCATGAAAAACGTAAGAGTACATGTCCAACCTTCTACTTACAATGAACCCTGCCTTTTGGGCTGTCTAGGGCCTACCTTGTGAGTGACCTATATGTAATAAAAGGGGAGTTTAAGGCTTGGCAAGGAAGTTATTCTGTCAAGTCAAATTGGCAGTTTAAAGCAGTTTAAAGCTGCCAGCAGGCTGCTACGGCAGGCTTGAGACATGTTTTCAAGGAATACTCAATTGTGTCATATGATAAGGGTTGCATGTCCAGTAGTAGCATTTCATTTACCAGCCCTGGTTATATGGTATACAACTTTTACTAGGGAGTTATAAATAAACTGAATATGCCAATCAGGTGTAAGCCAATTTTACCATGTTTAGGGAGTGAACACCAGCACTCTAGCACTGGTTAGAAACAGTAAAGTTCAGAGAGTCTTAAGACCAACAAAAACAAATTCAGAAAAATAGGAGGGATGAAGACAAAAAGTTTAGGAGTGAACCGGCAGAGAGGCCAGGTGCAACACAATGAAAACACTGAACTGTGTCTTCCCATGCCTTAAATACCAACATAGGCTACAAGATATCCTCACACTTCTAATCTCTAAGCTTGACTATGCTAACAGTCTATACCCTAGCACCACCTATTTCATCACACAAAAAATGCAAATAATCCAAAATGTTTCCGCATGACTCTTTCCCTGCCTTCACCCAAGAGGACACATGACTGCAGTCCTATATTCATGCCACTGGACACCCATAGATGGAAGAGCACTGTTAAATGCACTCTCTGTTGTTCAAGGAGACTCCCAAGTAAAGGGACCAATCTAACTATGAAAATAAATGAAAGCAAATAAAACAAAATAGCACACTGCGCCTGAGGCTTACACCACAAATCATCAGACCTTCTCTGAAATCCATTGGAGGCACACTTTTCTCAGTAGAAGCCATGAAGCTCCGGAAATGATTACCTGCCAAAACACAAAATAATTTGTAACTTTGACATTTCATAGGACAGCTGAAAACATTATTATTTCCAAGATAACTACATCATCCCACAACCCTGGGATAGAATATGGAATAATAAACCCACCTTCAAGTACATTCTACAGTCTACAGACCACAGAAATAGACAACCCAACAGAGATATTTTAAGGCATGGGCAAAGTGGGCTTTGGCCCAATGCACCAGACTTCAGGGGCCCCCTGATATAGCCAGTTCTGTTCTGCAGAAAGTCTTGCTGTGATAACCTTGAATATTTCTTACAAAGATTGTTTTAAATACTGTTTTCCTTCATTTTTAATGTGGAGAGTGTATTACAGACATTTTGCAGAGAAATGTGTTTATGTTTCATGAACCAGCCAATAAAAAAAATACTTTTAGATCACAGTAGGACCTCATATATGAGAAATAGGAGGGTGTCACAGAGAGTATTTGCAGTAACATTAGTAAACTGCTGGTGTTTACAATTCAGAAAACACATCACTATCTCTGTACATTAGATGCAAACACATTTAGAATTTGGTCAAGTGTGCCTGTGCCTGTGCATTGTCAGTGACCTGGCCAAAAAGTGCATGAAAGAGATGAATTTGAACCATAAATTCAAAGCTGTTCCGAGCAGGGGTCCCCAAAATATGTTTGGCCCAGGGCCCCTAAAATCCTTAAAATGTCCCTGCAATCCAACCAGAAAACACCTTTCTATGTCAAGGAAAGTTATGAAGGGGTAACCTATGTTTAGCATGGCTATTATATAGTAATGTCAGTTCATGTATAGCTCTCCTGGCTTGCACTAATATTAATATCATAACATTCAGCATCAGGCAGCCAATTGTAGCACATACAAGCTACATAATAATTCACTTATACTCCTTGATCCTTTTACATTCACATAAGGGAAGCACTGCCATGCATCATATAGTACTTTACAAGTACATAGCAATAAATCTCCCATCACCACCATTTACTCCATAGAAAAACTGAATAGATATGCCACATGTTGGTAGCCAAAGGACGATTGAAAGCAGTTCACCACAGCTAGTCATCACTTCCTACATACTATGACCACTTCTTGACATCTCAAAAGGATGATCAGATATGGGATACAAGGAACATAGGGCCAGATGTAGCAACATTTAGAATTGCGACCCGCAAATTGCGAGTCTGAGCGAGTCGCAATTTGCGAGTCGCAATTCTGAATGTTTGATGGTGTCCCTGACAACATCTGCGATTCGCAAGGGGGTAGCAAAGGCCCACCTCATGAATAAAAATGAGGTGGGTCACAATTTGCGACCCCATTGCGAATGGCGGCCCTCACAGGGATGGTGGCCTGCTGAGGACAGCAGACCACCATGTCTGTGACTGCTTTTTAATAAAGAAGTTTTTTTTTTTTGTAATGCAGCCCATTTTCCTTAAAGGAAAACCAGATGCATTACAAAAACAAAAAATGAAACATTTCCGTTTAATTCTTTCAGAGCAGGCAGTGGTCCGTAGTCTGTATGACCACTGCCTTCTCTGAAAGTTTTTTTGCAGTGCCATTCACAACGGGGAAGGGGTTGCGAATGAGTTACCACCCATTTCAAAAGGGTGCAAAATGCGATTGGTTTGCGACCACATTCGCAGTCACAAAGCAATCCTGCATTGCACTGCGACTCGCAATTAGGAAGGGAACAACCAGGTTACCGAGTCGCAAAACAGGGTTTGTGCATTGCGATGTGCTTTTTGCACATTACAAACAGCGAAATTCGCTCTTTGCGATGTGCAAAAAGCTTTCTACACCTGGCCAATAGTCCTATCGGATTTGCCAACCATTTTTGTCTCCAACTTAGGTCAGCTCAGGGCCATAAACTTTAGATACATTATCTCAGAATTGACATCTCAGTGTAGTAGCCAGCTATGAGGACTATGATCATAAGAAATAAATTAATCGGACATGCAGACCTGTTCAAAGCTGCCAGCTCACTGAAAAACATAAACTGTGTACCTATCTCTCTCACTTCTTTCTCCATGACATTGCTAAACGAAGCGTCCCATAGCATGATAACTACACTTCAGCTGTCAGCACATAGCACATGGAAACATTTTTTTGTCACATGTGATATAAACAAATAAAACACCCTGCCAACCACACACCCTACTCAGCATAGCCTCTGCCTGTGTTGGCAAGCTCTTCAGTGCCTCACATAAAGATAGTTAGTGCTATATAAATGTTGAAATACAATACAATATCTGTTGCTTACAATATACATTGAGTGGGCTATGGTCCCACACCTTTCAACCATTAACTTTGATCATCCACCCTCTTGCAGCCTTTGGCTTGATTCTTGTTAATCCTGTGTTGGATCCAGGCCAAATGGAGTATTAATCTCTCATCTTACACCACTGGCTGTTTGGGTGATTCTTTCCATCTCCACATGACTTCTTGCATTGAACTGCACAGAGGAGTAGTTTACAAATATAGCCACCTCTCTCTACCCATGTAGGCTCCCGTTTATGTGCTTGCTCTAATGTGCTCATGCTGCATGTTTTAGCACATTAAACTCAGAACTATTGGTTTTGCCAGTGGTTGTTTTTTGTATCAACCTTAGGGTCATACTACTGGGAAGCTCATAAGATGCATCAGTGAAGAGGTGAAGGTAGAGGACATATTTTCTTTTCTGCAGCGGCATGGAGGGCAGACTTCTGAGGTGCCTAGCAGCTATGCCTTTGTGGACGGAAGGGGGTGCTAAGGTTAAGACATGTTGTAGACCTACCAAGTGAGCCAGGTCCATGTATGGTTAGCTGACCCAGTCCAAGTTCTTTCTTTACATTCCAGTATCTTGTCTTGTATATACAATGAGAACTGCAAGCCCTAGAATGCTAAGAAAAGATATTGACTGAAGACGTTAATTATGCGTGGCACTGGGAAAATCGGCAGCTATGCATCTATACAGGGGTGTCATGAGCAACCCACTTTACCAGCTTGAACGGTAGGCGTGGGGGACAGTTTCCACTCAGCAGATCAGAATAACACAAAATTTTATCTATAGCTCCCTTGACAATTGTCACAGATTGGTCTCCATGTAGAAGCTCATAAAAACCACTGATGGAAGATAGGAGGATGGAATGGTGGGGTTGGAAGCAAAGGGAGAAAGATACAATGAAAGGGAGGAAAGTTTGGGAGGGAGAGAATGAGAAAAAAGATGGCTGGATGGAGAGAAAGGTGTATGGAGGAAAGATGGAGTAAAATCTGGAAAAAAGGATAAGTGGATGGATGGAGATAAGGATAGAGACAGGATGGGCAGATGGATGGAGAGATGGAGGACTATATGGAAGGCTCAATGGAGAGTGGGATGGGTGACGAGAATGGTAGATGGATGGAGAAAAGGACAGATGGCTGCAGAGGGAGGATGGATGGATGAATGAATACAATGAGTGGTAGAAAGAGGCACAGAGAAATGGATGGCTGGGGGATAGATATATGGAGAGAAGGAATAACGTATGTCTGGAGAAAAAGAAGAATGAAAGATGGAAGAACATAGAAAAAGAAATAATGATGCATAGATGGACAAAAGGAAGAAATGATGGATGATTGTTGAATGGATGAAGAAAAAGAAGGAAGGATGGAGAGAAAAAAGGATGAATAAATGGAAGGAGACAACAAAGGAAGGATGGATGGAGAGACGTTGTGCCTACCAACATGGAAATGCTGGCAGAAAGTGGACTTGTGATCAGCATGGCCGTGATGCCGTGAACACCACTGTGGCTGACCACAATTCCGACCGCCATCACCCTGTCCGGATCCATGATCCTGGCGGTGGCAGAGGTCCCCTGGTTCTCCGACTGCCAGGGCTGCAATTTTTAAAAAACAAACCAACAAAAAATCTGCTGGATAGTTCACCTTCCCGTTATGGCATGGCGGGATAGCCACCCTTGTAACACTTTACCAAAAGTGAGTCCCTCTCATTGTGCCAGAAGAAACACTTCCAGAAGAAAAAAAAACACAATGACTGTCAGTGATTATGGTGTATGGGCTGTTTCTGGGGGGCGGCAGAGTTGCCCTAGCCTATGTGGTCGCAAATAATCTCTAGTTTGACAGGTTTATTTCTTTGGTCACTTTAAATCAGGTCCGGGATCAGTGCTATGTTTTAAGCAAGCATGTAGAGCCTGTTCTCTGCATGTAAAGAGGAGGAGAAATAGGTGGTCCCAGCACTGGCTGGGTGTGGTGGAATCCTGACTTGCACAGGGACATTTTCAGGGCTTCCTTGGAATATGAGAGACAAGGTGGAGTCTTAGGATGAGTGTCTGATATTCTCAGAAATGGCTGCTCTTCCTTAAACTTGTTTTTCCTTTTGAAAACAAGAAGCTTAATCAGCCTGAAAATGCTTGTCAGTTTTCTTCTTTGAACATAAAGATGAGACACTTTCCATAAGTAACTCGGGTTGCTTGACCTGATGTTCAGAGCATTAATGTGATTCCCCCTCCCCTAGGAGCCAGTTTAGTTATTTTCTGGGCTGGTATGACATGTTCCTGAGTTCATCACGGTGAGGCATTATGTTGTTGCCTGATTTATGATCCTTGGATGCTGTTGGATTATTTGTTATGTACTGTAGTAGAGACTACATTGAAGTATTATAATCAGGCCGGTCATGGGGCCCTTTTGAGCTCCTCCCTGTCTTTTCGGGTTAAAAGTGCCAGGATTCTCCAAAGCAGTATGATCCAGAAGCTAGTACTTTTCATGGCTGATAAGATCTGGTGGAAGAAGAACCAGCTGCCACTGGCCCATATCATAGATTCTTTGCTTTCTGTAAGAGTTAAAGTGCACACCCAACTCACGTGACAAGATTTCTATTATTATACCTTTGACAATGTTTTTGCTTCCCACAATCTCCATACTAAACTGACTGGATCTCAGAAAACTCCACCTCATGCAATAGAAGATATAAAGTAATCATGCTAAACACTAGAGATAGTATTCACTGCCAGTGCCAAGCGAAATTATGATATTTGAATCATCTGCATGCATTTGAAACTAACATGTATTTGTTGAGTGCAATGACATATCATTAAGTCATATATACATTCAAGACCAGTGTGGAGAGAAAAGAACAGTGTTGAGTTCTGCATGAGATGCTTAATTAAGAAAGATAATATGGAGATTGTGATGTTGGATTTGGGGAGAGGGCAATGACCTGATCCACCAAATGGTTGTGCCTGCCCCCCATCCATATCATCAGTCTTACTTTCTTCAAAATCTTTACTCAGATTAAACACATTGTAAGCCATAAAAGTACATCAATGTAATTACATCAATTTACTGATAAAATACATTATACAAAATTAAATATAAGATTATCCCCTAGATTTGTAATTCAAATCCTCAAGATACCTAAGGCTCTTTCTATAGAGCAGTGCCTATAAAACAAAGTATACTACTGCAAATAAGACCTTTTTTTCCTCTAAAGTTCACAAGTACATAAATGCGGCCCGACAGTTATTAAAATTATTTTTCACAAGCAATGGTATTTGGAAAAAATGATTCCTTAAATTCATATAAAATGTGCAAAAGAAAAAAAAGCATTGGGACAGGTTTACAAACTATTTTTACTAAGTTGTACCTGAATCGCACTTTGCTTTTGCCATTCGGTATTAGAAAGGAGCATGTTTGGGGCATCCCTTCCTAATACCGAATAGCACTGGCATGTATGAATGTACTGCGACTGGATTCAGGTCTCAAAACATTCCTATTTTACCGACTCTGTAGAGGAAGCAGTAACCGATTTGAAAGCAGACCCCTTTGGGACCCCTTTGTCTTTGTGAATGTGGGTGAAAACATCTTTAAGAGCAGGCAGTGCTCTCACTGACCACTGCCTACTCTTAAAGAATTAAATGAAAACTTTTTTTTTTTCTTTTTGCATTTGCATTGCATTTTCCTTTAAGAAAAACGGTCTGCATTACAAAAACACTGCTTTATTTAAAAAGCAGTTACAGACATGGTGGTCTGCTGACCCCAGCAGGCCCCCATCCCTGTGAGTGAAGGCCATTCCCAACAGATCGCAAATTGGGACCTGCCTCATGACAAATGATGAGGCAGGTCCCTTGCGACCAATTTGGGACTCACAGTGTTAAACACACTGAATGTAGTACATTGCAGTATGCAATTTATTAAATGCGGATCACAAAGATTTGAAATTAGGAAATTGCAAACTGGATTTTTTGTATATCTGGCCCCAAGTGTTTTGTCTAGGATTTCCATTAAATGGGCAATTTGGTTTGTCCTTATTCCACTCTCCCATTTTGGGAAATGCAACCAAAATGTGAAATGCTCAAGCGTAATTGAGTCAGTATGTATTGATCTCATACATTAGTAACTATGAGAAAATCATTTTGTATTGCTTCTTGTTGCACGAAGGGTGTATCATTTCTTACAGTAAGTTTGTTTAAATCCTTCAGTGATCTCACATACTCTCTATTTTTAATGAGCAGCATCTTCAATTCATTCCTGAAGTAATACACAATTGACTCTGGATTGTCAATTATGGCAGGGTCATTGTATTTACTTAAAACATTTCTAATTTGCAAAAGTCATTTTATCGAGTCATCAAGAGACAGGTAGTAATTTATAATGGCCTCGGCAAATTATGTTTCTTCCTTGCACCATATAATGCGCCATAAAAGGATAGGCTCTATATGTAGAATCCTCAATATAAGACAGACCAAACTCTTTGTCTATAATAAAAGCTGAAGTTGAATTTGAAACTGAAAGTAGGCGATGCAGGAACTGATTTTCCTGTGATTGCAATATAACAGAATTGTCAAAGCCCTATAGGCCACCCCATATGTGGCTGTGGACAAATATTTGCTTTTATAAATAGTCAGCATTTCCCGAATTAATTTGCTACGTAATATTGTAGAAAGAATATGCCTTTGCTCAAGTGACTTTTAACTACTGACAAAATGTTTTTAAAAAATGATATGCTAAATATATGTTTAAAAATGAAATGTGCAAAATGCAAAATTTGCAGTAGGCAAACATTAAAGGTTTGACACATAAATAAATATGGATTCCTAAGCTTAGTCTGCAGTGCCATATTAATTGACAAATACATTAAAATGCCTGTTTTCACAGTGAATAGTTGCAGTGCAAGATGTTTTCTTCTCTTTTCTGCAGAGTCACAAGTTACTGGTAGTTAGTGAATAGACATTTGTTTTGTATTAAACAGCTGATAGTGAGGTTCTCACCACAAAAAATGCAGACAACAGGAAGGATGATTCATAAGACGTTTGTGGAAAACAAGAATGATGTACCACAACATTCAAGGACTCATGTCTGAAAGATGATTGTATTCTGGTGAGAAGATGTGGCGTAAAACTGTTCAGAGGAGCGTACTGAAATGATATTGGTCAACATGAAGAAGAAAGAAAAGAAATGTTTCAACTTAGAATCTCTGTGTTTATATTAGTGTGTGTCCCTAGGGTAGGCACCAGATCCTCATACTTTCTCTAGAAGACCTCATTCTTTTCCTTGAGAGAAGAGACTTTTAATTGAGTATCTCTTCTTGAGATGTCATAGGTTATTTCTTGGTCTGAGAAACATGAGAATACTTTCCAGCTTATTATGCTGAAGATTCATTCTTATGCTTTGATTTTTCTTAGCAGAACTCTTTATGAGTATCTGAACTGATACATTTTCCTTTTCAGATTTAACATTGATTTCATGCTTTTTGAATAATTATTGAATTGACTGCATTGGTAACTACTATATTGATTTACATTATTATCAAATATTGATTGATTGATTATATTAACTTTTATTGATGATACCTGGTGATTAATATTTTAATAAAAGATGAATAATTAAATGATTGAAAATAAAACCCCCTTAACTCACACTAAATTCTCTTTATTGACTGAACAATGATTCAGTAATTGATAATGCTTTTATGCTGATTTTGGCTCCCTATTTCTCTGTCGGCATCAAAGGTCCGTATGACCTATATGTGGGGTTTGATTAAAGATTGATGTGTAGAAAATCCTGCTCTCCAGCAGCCGTAGTAAGAGGACAGTTTATGCGAAGAGAAAAGAGCTATAATAATTAGCCCTGTTTAGAAAAGCCCATATCCTTAAGCCCAAAGCATGAACTTGAAAACTGATGGACGTGAGGTTTCGAATGCAGTTGTCTTTGTTGAGATTTTGTTGTTGTGTTGAGGTTATGTTCTGTGTGTTAAGAATAGTGGTATTTAAGCACTAAGGGGGTTATTCTGACCCTGGCGGTCCATGACCGCCATGGTGGAAGTCGGCGGAAGCACCGCCAACAGGCTGGCGGTGCTTCCTGGGCTATTCTGACCGCGGCTGTAAAGCCGCGGTCAGAAAAAGGGAACCGGCGGTTTCCCGCCGGTTTTCCCCTGGCCCAGGGAATCCGCCATGGCGGCGCTGCTTGCAGCACCGCCATGGGGATTCCGACCCCCTTCCCGCCAGCCTGTTTCTGGTGGTGTCCACCGCCAGAACCAGGATGGCGGGAACGAGTGCCGTGGGGCCCCTGGGGGCCCCTGCACTGCCCATGCCACTGGTATGGGCAGTGCAGGGGCCCCCTAACAGGGCCCCATAAAGATTTTCAGTGTCTGCTTTGCAGACACTGAAAATCGCGACGGGTGCCACTGCACCCCTCGCACCCCTTCAACTCCGCTGGCACCATTCGGAGCCGGCATCATTGTTGAAGGGGCTTTCCCGCTGGGCCGGCCGGCGGTCTTCTGGCGGTCGCCCGCCGGCCCAGCGGGAAAGCCGGAATGGCCGCCGCAGTCTTTTGACCGCGGTGCGGTCTTTCGGCGGGAACCGCTTGGCGGGCGGCGACCGCCGCGGTCAGAATGACCGCCTAAATGTTGAGAAGTTGAAGTTGTTATTGAACTCAGAGTAGCCTAAGATCTTGAAATAGAAGTATGGTTCCATGAATTTGTGGAAGAATTTGTCTGCTAAGGTTTGTGGTGCCATCAAATGGCACAAATGAAATAGGCACTATAAAAAATGTTGAGAAAGTACTAAAAGTGATTGGTTTTAGTGGAGCCTATTGTGCAAAGTGGAAGCTACATCAGTTAGAGTGATTTCCAGGTGGTCAAGATTTCATTTGTGTGTGTATGTGTAAGGTATTCGGAGAAGAGTTAAAACTTGATTTCAGATTGGTTGCTTGTGTGAGTGAATTACTTTGAATTCTTGAGAGAAGCAGACAAAAATTATGTGTTTATTGTGCTTGCTTAGAGCTGTACTATTTTTCGTATGAGAAGATTGTAAATGAGGTTGAACAGCTGCAATGAGTGAGACGTTACGTCAGAATGTTTCATGCTGGGTTTTGTCAGTTGGTATAGAAAGCCGTGTTGAGGTTGGTTGACGAGTCATCAAGAAGAATACTGTGATAGGTTGTGAAGGAAAGGACTAATAGATATAGGATTTTGAGCTGACCTAAAACCTTGAGATTTAGATTTGATTATTGCATATTTATTGTTGAACCTTTCAAAGTTATGAAACATTTTAAGGCTTTTAGAAATTTTATGAGGGGTGATGTAAGAGTTCCATTTCAGTAGGGTGAAGAGGCACCACCGGAAGGTAACCCAGCTCATTATATGGTGACTAATGTGGGACTTCACACAGGTTTAAGACTTCATCAGTGCTGTGAGATTACTGAAAATGAGGGGCCATTTATATTTCCACAATATAATACATTTGATTGTAAAATCGTCAAACACTTGAGGTAGAAATTATATGAGATGAAACCACCTCCTAGACACACACAATATGAAGTGTTAAATGTTAGGGAAAGAGCAGCACATGCAAAAGAGAAGGAAAAATATCAGAATAGGGTGAACAGAGCTGTGCGGAAGTATGCAGATGCACCATGGGACGAAGCACAGCAAAGGTGGAGAAACTGGTAGTGTCTGTTGCAACGACAACAATAAATATTGTCCCATATACTGTAGCTCAAGGTGCAGTAGGAGGAGTAGCTGCAACAGGGTTCATCCTGACATTACACAATTCACAGATTGTTGCCTGGACACCACCACAATATGTTCATTCATTGAGAGAATGGAGAAGAAATGTCTTTATGACACTAGTTGTGCAAGGAGAGGTGGCACCGTTTGAGGATGGGTTTTCTCCACCATGATGTGAGGAAACCTCAGTTATGAAAAGGACAAAGGATGGGGAAAGACCATCTGCTAGTCAAGAAAAGGAAAGACCCTTATATGTCCTGTTACATTGCAGTTAAGTTATGTTACCCTTTAAAAAATGCAATAAATTATTCTCTGCCTAAAACAAAGCACTGTTATCTGCATAATGCTCCTTTTTGCCTGAGCCTGGCATCTCCCCAGGATCTCTTGAGGTCCCCGTAGGAGGGCCCGCCCAGCAGTTGGAAGACCCCTGCCCTAAATTAACCTGTGCTAACCCTCTGGTACCTTGGCACAGATCAGTCAGGCTATCCTTAGCAGTAGTGTGTAAAGTATTTGTGCAACACTTATAGTAGTAAAACAGTGAAATACCACACAAAACGATTCCACAGGCATTTAGAAAAATAGAGCAGATCTTAATTAATGAAACAAGACCAAATCAACAAAATTCCAACAAGTGGAACTTGAGTTATAAATTCGTAAAATTATACTGTAAAATAGCACTTAGAAGCAAGAAGTACCAATCAGGGATATATGGTCGCACCAGACTGGGGCAAAATCAAAAGCTTAGGCCAAACGCGATAGAGCACGGGCCACATACAGAGACCCAGTGAGGCCCACTGAAGAAAAGTACCTTCATCCTGGTTGCATCAACGTTGATGATGCAGGGTGCAGCAGAAGCAATGCATTGGTGTAAATCCCTGCAGGGGAGGGGATGGCTTGATCTTCCCCATGCAGTAGAGGAGATGGATCGATATTCTTTACGCATTGGCGGCAATGCAGCAGTTATGAGATGCAACAGGTCCAGAGGTGATGTGCTGGGTCTGTTCCTACATCAGCGGCAATGTGTTGAAGTTGAGCTTTGCAGCAGAGGCGATGTGTTGGTTCTGATCCATGCAAAAGGAGCAATGCACAAGTTCTGATCCCCGCAAGAGGAGTGATGTGCCAGTTCCATTCCACGCAGCAGTGGCAATGCATCGGGCTGACAGAGCATGTGTTGGTTCTGTGGTGGCACAATTTGGCAGGGAAGATTCAAAGCTGGCTGAGTCAAGTTGCAGAAGTAGGTTGGTTGGAAGTCTTTTTATGTCCTTGAGACTTCAGACCAGGAGACCAATGAGCTGGACCTTGGAGTCACTCTGGGGTCAAGTGATGCAGGTCCAGTTTTTCTCAGCTTGGCAGGGGAACAACAGGCAGTAGGGCAGCACTGCAAGACAGGAGTCCAGCAAAGCAGAAGTCCAGTCGAATGGCAGTCCTTCAGCAGTACAGCAGTCCTTCTTCCTGGCAGACTAGTCACTGGTCCAGAAGTGTACTGAGTTGATGGTATCAGAGGTCCAGTTCATATATCCAGTTGAGGATTTGAAGTGAGGGAGACTTTAAAGACAGATCTTTGAAGTGCGCAGGTGTCCTGCCCTTCCTGCCCTGGCTCCAGACTCACTAAAGGGATTATGCAGCCCTTTATGTAGGGACAGGTCACAGTTTATTCAGGTGTAATTGATGTTGTGGCCAGCTCCTTCCTCCTATCCTGCAGGATGCCCAATAAAGGCCCAAGAAGTCACACCTAAACTCCCTTTGTGCATGGCTGTCTAGGGGAAATGCACAAAGCCCAGCTGTTACAAACCCCGGACTAGTGATCAGGGACAGGCAGCAGCCACCAAATACCTAAAGTAAGAAAATACCTTCTTTCTAAGAGTAGCATTTTAGGAATTGAAATTTTAAATCCGACTTCACCATTAGTTGTAATTTTAAATTGTGATTCCCGGTGACGTTAAACTCGAAAAAGGTTTATCTCTTTCACATTATAAGTTACACTTATGAAATGTAATAATGTAATCCCAATGTTATCCTATGAGAGGGCTAGGCCTTGCTGTCATGCAAAATGACTTTGGTAGTTTTTCACTACCAGGCATGTAAACGTAAAAGTAAATGTCCTTCCTTTTAGATACATTGTACCCTGCCCTCTGGGTTGCCCAGGGTTTACCTTGGGGATGACATATGTATGTAAAGAGAAGGTTTGAGTCTCGCAAATATGGTATTTTGCTAATTTGTCATGGCAGTTTAAATTTAAAACTGTACACACAGGGCCTGCAATGTGAGGCCTGAGACATGGTTGGGGGCTACTTAAGTGCCTGGCATAATCAGTGCTGAAGGCCAACAAGTAGCATTTAATTGTCTGGCCCTGGTCACATGTAGTTCACTTTACTAGGGACTTATAAGTAAATTAAATAGGCCAATTGGAGATAAGCCAATGTTACCATGTTTAGGGGAGAGCACACAAGATCTTTAGCACTGGTTAGCAGTGGTAAAGTGCACAGAGGCCTAAATCCAGTAACAATGAGGTCAGAAAAATGGAGGAGGTAGGCAGAAAAACACCCTAAGGCAGTCAGGTCTAACAGGCTCAAAATTACAAATGGAATTAGAAGGAATTATTAAAGGACGTTTAGATATTTCACATTTGGATTGTTATCAGGAAAACAAACTCATATATTTAAGCAGAGAAATCATGAGGCGTGCAGCTGCTACATACAAGAAATAAACTCAATTAGAAGGAACATAGGAAGTGGGTCTTTCAAAGAGTGTTACCTCACAGAGAAGTTTCAGGTTACGGTTAGATGATTAAGCTATTGTGACAATGCGATCTTCAGGGATGAGTTCACGCATTGCGAAATTGGTAAAATGTATCTGCAAGTGGAGTGCCAGATTAGAGAGTAAATGGGAAAAGAAACAGGAAAATATAAAGCAACAATCAGATGCAGCACAAGTGAATAGTAAGCCATCACCAGAAGCCCCAGAGGAAGATGAAGCCTTTACCTTTCAAATGAGGGAGATACCAGGTAGAGAATACATTCATGTAGCGTAGAGTAGAGGTGTTCTTGCAACATTTACTAACAATTTTCCAAAGCTGAGAGAGAAATCTACACAAGTTGAGAGATTTGTAAAGATATCAAAGGTCTTGCGGACAGATTTTAATACCTTCTTTAATATTGTGGTATCCAGTGACTTGTGGGATGAGTGCAAAATAGCTGTGCAATGGTCACTTTCTGAAGCACTAACAAATGAGTGAACTTGTGCGCCCTCACCTGGGTTGATGACTAAATATGGAGAGGTGATTACCATTTTGAAAGGAAAAGTTTCAGATAGGGATACTATTTGGTTGAAAATTAACAGAACTGCTCGGGAAGCGGAAGAATCAGAGCATGCTTTCTATGAAAGATTGTTACAGGTGTTTAAATAACACAGTGGGCAAAAAACTCTGAGAAAAGTGATATGGGAAATTTTGTGTCACAGTTGTTCTTGGGTTGCAACCTGAGATCAGTACAACAGAATGTGATTTGCTGGCAGACAAAATCTTTAGGTAAGATCCTGAGGTATGCAAAATACTGTAGCGATGAGCAAGTGAGGAAGCAGAAAAGACTTTAGGAAAAATGTATGCTTGCACAAACAAAGCTGGCTCAAAAGGATTTGTAGGGAATACTGGCAGAATGCAAGGTGTTGGTTTTCAAGCTCAATTTCAGGTTACTCAAGGAGCAGTTGGCGTATCACAAGGTACAGGTAGACATGTTTCAAATGATCTGAATTCCAGGATAGACATTGTACTATTGAAGAAATTGACTCCTTGAGGTTATTGTAACAAGCTTGGGCATTGGAAGAGGGAGAGTTGAAAGAATTTAAATAGAGTAAGTTGTAATGGGCAAATGCAGAGAGTAAATCAGACATGAATGCAGAATAGTCCAGTTCAGGTACCTCCTCAGTCATTGCAAATGCCAATATAATCACAGGCTCCTATGAGGCAGGTCCCACAAGCTCCAATTGTCCCACAAAATATGGGAATTCCCAGGGTTCAATATGAATTGAATACCAAAAGCAAATCTATTACAAAACCAGAAACTGTTTCAAAAGTTCCCCACATTTTTGACTCTGTTAATTCACAATGATAGTACCTAAGGCGGGAGCAAGATTGCATTCTTTGTGCAGTATTAGAGGTAGTCCAAAGTGGGCCATTTGTAGAAAGAGAAGTTAGTAGCCACCAAGTCACTGTTTCTTATTGACAATGTTAGAACAACTGAAATCCCAGACCTACATCTCTCAGAAAAGAAGATCCAAGTTGTAGGTGTTACGAATAAACAAATAACTAATTCTCTTTCAGAGAAAGTGCCAGTAAAAATGTGTTCATTTTAGGAAGATCATCAATTTGTTATATGTGACTTGGGGCCAGATGTAGGAAACAAAAAATTTGCGACTCGCAATTTGCGAGTTGATGCGACTCGCAAAATGCGAGTCGCAAATCGAAATGCAGGTAAAATAACAGTGCCGAAATTGCGACTCGCACCCGGAGTCGCAACGCAGTGAGCGAGTCCGACGATTGCGAGGTCGCTTTTTGCGACCGTGCAAAAAACGAACTCGCAATTTGCGACTGGGTGTCGCAAATTGCGATTAGCTTGTTAATTGCTTACAGGTGCTGCAGAACATTACAGAAACCACTCCAGAACACTCTGGAAACACTTCCTGGCACATGATGATGACATCACAGCCAGGAAGTTTTCAAATACACCTGGGAGGAGGGAGGACCACACCCTTTTTAACTGCTGAACTGCACACAGGAGAAACAGCAGCTGCAATGGAAGGCACTCCAAGGAAGATAAAACTGAAGTTCTCAGAGAGGGAGCTGGAGGTGCTGACAGATGAATGCTGTCAGTACTATGACAAATTATTTGGGAAGGCAGCCCTCAATGTGCCTGAAGCCACCAAAAGACAGCTGTGGCAGGACATCCAGGATAAAATCAACTCCCTGGGGGTGAGCCGCAGGAGTATAGATGAAATAAAAAAAAGGTGGTATGACCTCCGCTCCCGGACCAAGGAGAGGGTGGCTGAAAGGCTCCGGGAGATGAGAGGCACAGGAGGGGGACCATCGTCAGTACCACCACCCACACCCCGGGATGAAAGGGTGGAGGAAACCCTGGAGCAGGAGGCAGTATCCGGATTTGGGGACCTGGACACCTCAGAGCCCACCACATCAACCGGTGAGTACCATGTGACATGCCTGTACCCCTATCAATGCCATACCCCCACCCACCATGTAGACAGGGGCATGCTCAACCAAGATAGCTCCATTTCAGGGTAGCAAACACCAGAATGATGCATTATGGGAAATGTAGTCAAGTAGGCAGTACATAGGCAAATGTTTATTTGGAAGTGTGCAAAAGATAGGAGACACTGACAGTCTGTTCCCCATGTCCCACGGGTCTCCCACAAGACACCACCACAACCCACAGCAGCCAGCCCCATGAGGACAGCTCAGGACCCGTCAGCACTCCCACCTGCACGGCCAACATCATCCCTGCAATATCCACACCTGCTGCATCTGTGTCCCAGGAGGCTGCGCCAGCAACAGGCAGGAGTGAGACAGTGGAAAGCACAGGGCAGCCACCGCTGCACATGCGACGCAGGTCCAGAAGATCAGGGCTGCAGGCTGCGTCCGGCCATCAACCTCCCAGCCACAGTGAGGCACAGCTGCTGCGTGGTCAGCGCCTACAAAATAACATTTTAGGGAGGATTAGTGGTGTGCTGCACCGCTTTGTCCGCAATAACGAGGCCAGCATGCAGCAACTTAACTCAAGAATCGACATGATAGCCACAAACACTGGGGACTTTGCCCTGGCCATGAGGGATCTTGCGGCAGGACTACTGGCCCAGGCCGAGGGTGGGCGGCGCAGGGACCGTCAGCTCCTGCACAGACTGGATAGGATGGCCACGTCCATCGGCAGGCTGGCTATGAACACCACAGGCCTGTCGAGGAGGACAGTTGGCCTCCAGGTCGAAATGGGCCATTTTGCAGGGGAAGTGGCTAGGGGCCTGGGACGTCTCACACACGTCATAGACCTAATGGAGGCACGGCATCTGTCCAGGGGCACAGGGGAAACACCCCAGGGCAGTGAGGAGGGCTCTACAGTGAGTAGTGTCTCTGCCACTGACACTAGGGTGCTCCGGAGTACCAGGCAGAGCACAGCAGAAGCACCAGGGACAAGCCAGGCTGGCAGGAGCCGCAGAAGGACATAGACATTACCCTGGCCCTGTTGATGTGGCACATGACATCAATGTGCCCCATGCATGGTTTGCATTTACATGCCCATGAACAGTCATTACTTGTATATAGTTCTATTTCTGCACTAATTAAATAGTTTTTCTGTTCCACTTAACAAATGGTGTTTTTGGTCAATAGGTGAGTATGGTTGGAGTTGACACGTACCTTCCAAAGTATTGTGTTGCGATGTGTTCCCGTCTCAGTCTGCCTTGATTAGCTATACTCCGATCCCCATGATGGCGATGTGGTTGCTCTTGCTCTTCATCATCAAGATCTGGGTCTGCAGGGGTGAGAGGTAGCCCACGTCGGGTGGCTATGTTGTGGAGGATGGCGCATGCGACCACAATTTTGAATGCTGTAATGGGGGTATACTGGAGGGCACCTCCACTGCGGTGGAGGCATCGGAATCTTGCTTTCAGGAGTCCAAAAGTGCGCTCTATCAGGTTCCTGGTCCTCTTATGTGCATTGTTGTATCGCCTCTCACATTCATTGCTGGGTGTTAAAAACGGAGTCATAATCCATGGCCTTAGAGCATATGCACTGTCACCTGTTGGGCACAAAAAGTACACTGTTAGAAAGTCCTGGTTGTTGTGCACAGTGACCTGTGTGTATGTCTGCAAGGTGTATGTAGCCCTACCTAGGAGGTATCCGTCTCCAAACTCCCCACGTTCCAGGCGTTGATGTATCCAACTATGCCTAAAAATGTAGGAGTCATGGGTACTGCCTGGAAACTTAGCTACAATGTCAGTGATGACATAATGGGCGTCACAAACAACCTGAATATTGAGTGAGTGGGTACACTTTCTGTTGCGGAAAAGATGTTCCAGGTTTGCAGGGGGGCATATTTGAATATGTGTCCCATCTACACATCCTATGACATGGGGAAAGTTGGCAATGCGGTAAAAGTCCAGCTTGGTGCTGTTTATTTCTGCCTCATTCCTTGGTAGGTATATGAAGTGAGACATGTGTGTGAGGAAGGCATCTAGGAAGGCCCTGAGGAACCTTGACACTGCACTTTGGGATACCCTACCTGCCACAGCAATGACCCCCTGATAGCTCCCTGAGGCCAAGAGGTGAAGTGAGCATAGCACTTGCACATGCGTAGGGATTGCGCAGCCACGCAGAGTCTGGTGTTCTAGCTGTGGTTTAAGTAAATCAATTAATTCCAGTATGGCAGCGCTGCTAAGGCGGTATTTGTCATAGATCTCATCCTCAGTTTGCTGAAAAAGGGTCTGCCTTGTTCTATAAATCTTCTCCTGTCTGTGGCCCCTCCTCCTCCTCTGCTGGGCTGCGTGGACTCTCCTCCTCACTGCTATCAGGTATATCTCCGCCATCTTGAGTATCCCAGATGGCTTCTGGGTCTCCTTTTATACTTTGGTACTGGTTACCACCTGCTCTGAGTTAGTGGTAACTTGCAAGTGCAAACTGGGCTTTTTGCGACTAGTCGCAATTTGCGAGTTGCTATTGCATATGGTTTGCGACTCGCAAATTGCGACTTGCTATTTGCGGGTCGCAAAATGGGGTCGCAATTTTTGCGAGTCGCAAACGGCTCACATCGCTTTTTGCAAGTCGGAAATGGGGTTTTTGCATCCCATTTCCGATTTTGCACAGTCGCAAATAGCGATTCGGGCCATTTGCGACTCGCAAAACTTTGCTACATCTGGCCCTAAGTCTCTGAAGATGCCTTGCAAATTCAGTTTTTGAACAGCACATTGATGATCTGCTTGTGGTATCATGTTCATAAGAAGCCTGCAGACAAGATACATGTGCTTTACTGAATCATTTAACTGATAATTTACATAAGGTGTCTCCACTGAAACTGCAATATAGTCAAAAAGAAGTCCATTATTTAGGACATATCATTGAAAATAGTACGAGAAAAGTGTCACAAGTGAGAGTGGAGACAATCTTACAGATGAATCCACCCGGAACTTAGTCAGAATATTTCTGGAAATGGTTGGCTACTGTAGAAAGTGGACACAAGACTTTTCTCAGTGGCCAAGCCTTTACTGAGGCTGACACACAAGGATGTGGCTGATCCACTTTCATGGGACAGCGATTGCTTGAAAACCTCCCTATAACTTCTACATATTAACAGCCACTTCGCCATGAGTTGACTAACATTTTTTACTGTTAGACGTGACAGCCTTAGGGTGGTCACCCTCAACTTTTTGCCTGCCTCCCTCCACTTTTGGACTCTCTTTTGCTGGTTTTAGGACTCTGCACACTTTGCCACTGCTGACCAGGGCTAAAGTGCATATGCTCTTGCCCTTAAAACATAGTAACATTGGCTCATACCCAATTGGCATATTTAATTTACTTGAAAGTCCCTAGTACAGTTCACTGCATGTGCCCAGGGCCTGTAAATTAAATACTACTAGTGGGCCTGCAGTACTGTTTGTGCCACCCCCAGAAGCAGACCTAAATCATGTCTCAGGCATGCCATTGAAAGGCCTGTGAGTGCAGTTTTACTGACACTTCGACTTGGCATTTAAAAGTACTTGCCAAGCCTTAAACTCCCCTTTTTCTACATATAAGTCACCTCTAAATTAGGCCCCGGGTAACCCAGAGGGCATGGGGCTGTGTATGTAAAAGGCAGGACATATCTCTTGTGTTTTATATGTTCTGGTAGTGGAAAACTCCTAAATTTGTTTTCCACTGCTGTGAGGCCTGCTCCTTTCAGAGGCTAACATGAGGGCTACCCACATATACTGTTTGAGTGGTAGATTCTGATCAGAAAGGGGTAAACAGGTCATATTTAGTATGGCCAGAATAGTAATACAAAACCCTGCTCATAGGTGAAGTTGGATTTTATATTACTATTTTAGAAATGCTACTTTTAGAAAGTGAGAACTTCTCTGCACTTAAAATCCTTCTATGCCTTGCAGCCTGTCTCCAATCCACGTCTGGGCTGGGTTAGTTGACAGCTTCCTGGTGCATTTCACCCAGACAACCACAAATACAGGATGATAAATCACACGTGCACACATCTGCACGCGGAATGGGTCTTCCTGTGCTGATAGGGTGGAGGGCATGACACATACATTTCAAAGGATAGTGGCCTGCCCTCACAAAATGGACTGCCAAACCCTCTACTGGGACCCTGTCAGATAGCGTTTTACTGAAAGGGGACCTTGTGCACTTCACAACCACTCTTTGAAGTCTCCCCCACTTCAAAGGCACTTTTGGGTATATGAACTAGGTCCCTCACCTTACCAACTCAGGCACTTCTGGGACAGACACTCTGAACCGGATCCTACAACCTGCCAGGAGGAGGTGCCTGGCTGCCCAAAGGACTCCCCTGGACTGCTTTGTTGTGAAGGACTGCTGCCTTGCCGTTGCCCTGCTACCTTGCTGGCCTCTGACTCTGCTGAGAAGTGCTCTCCAAGGGCTTGGATTGAGCTTTCCGCCTGTTACTGAAGTTTCATGGTCTAAAAGACTTCTTCTCTGCAAGGAAACTCCTTGTGCGGTGAAAATTGACACACAGCCTGCTAGAAACGATGCACAGCCTGCCCAGCAGTGAAAGAATCACTGCAGCACTGAACTGGAATGACGCAGCCCGGCTCCCCGAGTGGAGATTGACGCAGAACCAACGTTGCGACCGAAACTTCAATGCACAGGACACCAGATCAATATCAATCCAAGTCAGAATGACGCAGCCCGACTTCCTGTGGGAGTAATCGACACAGTGCCTGCCATGTAACAGAAACTATGACGCATCACACACCGGATCGACACAGCACCTGTGACTTTGTCCTGCTCGCCCAGGATTTCCACGCATCGTCCCTGGGCGTCAAAGACCCAGCATCACAAGTAGGATTCAAGACTGCGAGCTGGAATTCGACGCAAAGCCCTTGCTGCATGGAAACAAATCAACGCTTTGTCTGTGCGCACCCAGAAATCTGACGCACATCTTTCTTTTTCCACGCATCTCCTCCTCTGCAGTCTTCATGCGTGTAATTTTGATGCATAACAGGTACTTTGTTCTTGCAAGAGACATTTGTAGATTTCTAAGGACTTAAGACTCTTCTTATCATTACAACAGTGATATTTCAACTTGTGATTATCAAATCTCAATCGTTTTTACCTCAATTTAATCAGATAAATATCTTATATTTTTCTAAACTTGTGTGGTGTCTTTTTGTGGTGTTCTTACTGTATTAATGCATGATTTATTGCACAAATACTTTACACATTTCCTTCTAAGTTACGAATGGCTGCTCAATGCCAAGCTACCAGAGGGTGGTCACAGGATAATTTGGATTGTGTGTGACCTACTTTGACTAAAAGGCAGTCCCTACTTGGACCAGGGTGTATACCTCTGCCAACTAGAGATCCCATTTCTAAGACTTACTGTAAAATTTAACAAGCACATGGTCTGGATTATCCTCTGTTGCTATTTATAAGAATTGATAGAACATGGAAGCTGTGAGTTTGTCTTAACTCTAACTGATAGTAGGGTTGAGGTAAAGATGACAAACCAACTCTTTACCCTGACTATAGTTGATGGTGTTGCAGGCACGACAGATTACAAAAATCCTTCTGTAAAGATATTCTTTGTTGCCCATGTTTCCTGTACACACTTACATAATCTGTGTTGATGCAAGATCTTCTGACTGTTCTGGGTAGTGCAGATTACATAAACATGCAATATTCCTTGAGGTTATGAAGAGAGCAGTATTGGCCACAGATCTCCTATTACATGTGCCCAGTAGTGGCAATTAATTGCTTTGCACATTTTCTGCTGAAATTCTCATGTGACATACAGTAGAAGTAGCATCTTTTTCTGTACAGCCACACCAAGTCAGTCTATCTCGTGTACAGTATCTAACATTTCAAACCTGTTTCATAACATGATGTTAGCTTTAGTGCATTCAGGGATTACCGTCTCCTGTCATCCCAATTCCTGTTGACTTATGTAAAATGCTCTGGTGAATAAAATAACACAGTGGCAGAGCTTCAGCTTTCCCTCTCATTGTGTCCTCTGCCTTTTGTGGGGAGGACAGTATCTTTAGTAATGTTTTGATAACATTGGAGGTTCACAAATGTGTAACAAAACAATCGCCCTAATACGTTTTGATGATCAACCCACCCATTTTACTCTTTGTACCATTATGATTTCATCATAATGTGCATTTCAAGCCTTCGATGACAACCACAGTACTACCTGGTTTTTCAACATCTCCCACTCTGTAGTTAGAATTTAACATTGGGACTCCCTTTAAGATTATTATATGGGGGAGCTTGGGAGAGGAGATGTAAGACATCCTGACTACCCACTTTATGTTGCTACTATAGTTCAGGCTGATAATGTTCTGTACGAGTTACTCACCTGGATTCCAGGCATCCCGATGAGGCAATGACAATTCCCCAATCCCAGCAAGGACTAACGTGACAGCAGTGAAGAGTACATTGCTGTCTCACAAGTCCCTAAAGGGAAGGGGGTTTTGGGAGGAGAAAAACAGAAAATATCAGCTTCTGTTTCGTGGATTGCAGAATCGAGTTGCTGGACCCTGGACTGTGTGTCAGGTTGGGATCAGGACTGCTGATTTCTCAAAATACTGGGTTCTTATTTTTTAGGATTCTGGGCTACAAAAGAATTACTTCATTAATACATTCAACTTTCATAAACTATTGTGAATTGCATAATGTCAGTTACTGTTGACACATTGTGCATCCGTTTCCATAAGGCTAAACAAGTCTCTTCCTCTTTTTGTAATATTTTCAGAGTCTCTGAAGCAATGCCCAAACTCAAAAAGAATCAACTTGACTAAAGGGCTTCCTTGTGTTCTGGCATAATCTCTTGCCAATAATAGTTTTGATAAACTTGCTCTATTTCCTATCTCCTTATTCTCTGGGGAACACTTGTTAAAGAACCACATCTTTCTTTAATGTCTGTTTAGCAGTATCTTGGATTCCCACTCAAACGATAAAGCACACTATTTCTTATTGTCATAAATTATTTAAAAGACAGAGCTCTGTTTTGTTTCATTTAAGTGAATAATTTTTCTTTACCATAAAATGAAGTTACTTGCTTGAAAATTTCAAAAGAACCCAAACTGGGTCTTTTTACTTTTCTTCTTTTCTCTCTTTTACAGGAAATACAGGATCGTCAGCAGGAGACGGAAGAGGAGAGCCAGGACTTTGCAGGAAGCCAACCAGAAGGGCGAGGATCGCAGGAATTCGACTGGAGGCTGTCCGGAGGACGAGAAATACTGTAACTCAACTGGAAGCTGGTCAGAGAATGAGGAACAGTAGAACTCGATTTGAGGCAGGCTAGAGAACAAGTAACTTGACTTGCACTGGAACTCGACTGGAGGCAGGCTGGAGGAAAAGGAACTAGCAATAGGTACGAAGCCAAGCAAGGCCTCAGACTCACCAGTATCCTTAAATAGTCAAATGTGCACATGTCCCTTTTTGCAGTTGATTGCTTGTTAAGGAAATGAGCAATTATCTTCCTGACTGTGGCACATGTTCAATACAGATCACATTGTGAAGAGCACATGTTTTGTCAGGATCAGTTGGAGCAGGTGGAAAGGCAGTTAGTTGCTTGTTAAGAAAATTAGCAATCATCCTCCTGATTGCTGCACATGTTCAATAAAGATCACATTGTGAACAGCACATGTTTTAGCAGTTATAGTTGGAGCAGGTGGAATACAATGTGCACAATCAACAAACTTTGGTTATAATAAATGAGACATTTAACAAGCTTTGGTTAAGTGTGTAATGAATATCCCCAAGTAAGTCTGAATGTTGCAAACAACAGCATCTTACTATAATTGAACTCTTGGATGTGCTAGTTTACCCACAACAGTTGTCTCCACCAAAGGCCAATGTGCTGGACGTGGTTTCATAGAATTTAACAGATGAAATTGTCGCACCAAACCAGGGGCATTAAAGAAAGATGCGGGTTCCCAAGAATGCTCAGAAGGATCATATCCTTTTCAGTCTATCAGATAATGCAATTTACCATGGATTCACTTAGCGTCTAAAATGTGATGTACCTCATATTTCTGATGTCCATTGACAATGACTGGAGGGGATGGTGAGCCAGGTCTAGTGTTTGGGTGATAGGGTTTTAACAGAGATACATGAAATAACTGGTGTATTGTATATTCAAGAGGTAGTTGCAGCTTCATCGTGACTGGTCCTAAGACTTGTGTGATCTTCAATGGTCCTAGATAAGGTGGTTGCAGTTTTCTGGGACCTGCTAGAGTAATGTTACGAGTAGAGTAGAGAGCCATACCAAATCTCCAATCTGGTATGTGGTTTCAGGGCTTCTGTGTTTGTCACCTTGTAATTTCATTTGGGTCTTTTGTTTAGATAGCTTATTTTTCGCTTTCCATTGGATGTCCTGTAAAATCTTTAATCGTTCAGTGATGGAGCAGACTGAAGGATTACGTCTGCAAAGGTTACTGTAAGATTGCGGGGATGGGTGCTAGTGAGAAAATAAAACGGTGAGCACCCTAACCCTGAGTAGATTGAGTTATTATATGTGAATTCTGCCAATGGTAGGGCTTGGTCCCAAGTCCCTATTAGTGGAGACATGAGGCGCCTGAGTGATTTTTCTAATGTCCGGTTAACTTTCTCCGTTTGACCATCTGTTTGAGGGTGATGATCAGTGGATAGGGCAATTTCTATGCTAAGTGAAGAACAAAAGGCCTTCCAGAATCTTGATGTGAATTGACTTCCGTGATCAGAGATAATTTTAGTGGGTAAGCCATAGAGTTTTACTATATGGAATAGGAATAAAGGACTAAGCTCAGCAGCGGTTGGTAATTCCTTGAGTGGCACAAAATGTGCAATTTTTGACAAGAGGTCTTCTACAGCTAACACAGCAGTATGTTTTTGTACTGTGTGCCATGGTTTAGGGGGAATTGACAAGGGTTGAGAAGACCAGAGGAGCGAAGCATGAGGATTTATTCTGAGCGCAGGTTGGGCACAAATTTACATGGTCATAAACATCTTGGCGTATGGTTTTCCACCAACATTTTCGTGAGCAGTTTTCTAAAGTTTTTTGTATACCTGGGTGTCCAGCCAGAGTGGAATCATGACTCTGGACTAGTACTTGATGTTCCTGCGTTGGAGTGTACAATTTCCTTGCATGTACGTAATAGTCCTGTTTGATTGTATTATATGGTTTTCTGAGTCACGGTTCAGGGGGAGGTCATAAGATGCCATCTTGACATTATCCATGAAGGTATCTATTGTGGTTAGAGGTAGCACTTTGTCTGCAGGTATTATACCGGGAGGGTTACAAAAAGTAGCATCCTCTGGGTGCCCTATACATGACAAGATATCTGACTAAAGTTGTTTGATCCCTGGTCTGTATATGACAATAAAATCAAAATCACTGAAGAAGTGAAGCCAGTGCATTTGTCTAGGGGTCAAAGTCTTAACTGAACTAAAGAATTGCACATTCTTATGGTTGGTATTGATGGTGACAGTTTGCTTTGCTCCCAGCAATTGATGTCACCACTCAGTAAATTCTGTTTTAATAGCTAATGGTTCTCTTTCAGCAATGGTATAAATTTGTTCAGCTGGAAGGAGTTTTTAGAATAAAAGGATACAGGATGGAGATGCCCTGTTTGTGGATCATTTTGCGATAACACACCTCCCAGAGCGAATTGAGAATCACCAGCTTTAATCTAAAATGGCTGCTCAGAATGTCGGTGGCATAAAATGGGAGTAGAGATGAAACTTCTTTTGAGATTTGTGAAGGCCTGTGCTGATGCTCGAGGCCAGATAAATGGTTGTCCCTTCTTTAGTAAGGTGTTTATAGAGACCACTATTTGTGAGAATTGTGGGATGAAGCAACTATAAAAATTGTCGAAACCAAGAATCTTTTGGACATCCTTAACAGATCTAGAGGTTGGCCATGAAAGAATAGTGTCTACCTTTTTGGGGTCCATGATAATGCCGCTGGTGATAAGTGATATCTAAGGAACTCTACTGAGCCAGTGTTGAAGGTACATTTTTCTAATTTGGCATACAGCGAGTGTTCACATAGATGTGACAGAGTGTGTTCCTGCTTATTTTTAGGGAATATCAAGATGTAATCTATATAGACAACAGCGCAGACATCATTATGTAATACATCTTTGATAAAGTATTGGAATACCGCTGGGGCATTGCAAAGCGGTGTATTCAAACAAACCAAACTTTGTCTGACGGGCAGTCTTCCATTCGTCTCCTTCCTTGACACAGATCTGGTGACATACACTGCGCAAATCTAGTTTGGTGTAAATGGTGGACCCCTGGACTTGGTCCAACAGGACTGTATCAGAGGCAAGGGGTAACAATTTTTGATGGTTGATTTATTAAACATTCTATAATCAATACAAGCCTATAAATCTCAATTTTTTTGCCACAAACAAAAGAGGCGACTAAATAGGAAAAGTATAATGTCTTATAAATCCCAAATCCAGCAACTCATCCAAATTCTTATGCAGAAATTAATTCTTGGGTTCTGTTAATGCATATATTCTACTGCAAGGTAGGACTGCTCCAGGAACTAGGTCTATTTGACAATCATGAACCCTGTGTGGTGGCAACTGAGTTGCTTTGAGTGGGTCCCAATATTCTTCTGGTAGAATAGTGGGAGAAGGGTCATTGGTTGCAGCACAATATAGGGGTGTCACAGTACAGCGGACTTCTTGATAGCATGTGGTCAAGCAGAAAGGGAAATCCAAGGTGACTGTTCGAGAAACCCAATCAATTTAAGATTATGGCATTCCTACCAGGGAATACCAAAAATGACACCAAAGATGGGGTTATCAATTAAGTCAAAGGTTGTATCTTCTGTATGACCATTGTCACATACTGTGGTTTACAGATTAGTGTGAAACCAAATAAGGCCGAAAGCCAAGGCTGAGCCATCAACTGCCCTATTTGGTTGAGGTATTGCCTTGGTGACCTGTGACACTCCCAGCTTGGCTGTAGGGCCAGATCAACGAAGTTACCTGTTACACTTGAGTCTATGAGCACTGACAGACTTTGTCAATTCTGAGGGGATAAAATTAGGATTACTCTAATTGTCAAGTGTCTATGTACATGGTTTAGGACATTAGTCAAGTAGTGGGAGACTTGGTAAAAAGACCCTCTCGAAGAGGTGATCCCAGTTCTCCCTGAGAGCATTCGTTTTCCTGCTGCAGATGGGGAACACTCAAACTAGCAACAGCTTTCTTCTTTTTAGGTTAAACTGTTCCGCCTTGTGAGAAGTGACCGGATTTACCACAATATAGACACAGATTGGCTTTACGGTGCCTTTCCTTGTCTTTAATAGATAAAGGACCTCTAACTTCCCCAATGTGCATGGGTTCTAGTTCCTGTGCTTTTTCTTCTATTTCTTTTTTATCTGTTGTTAAAAGAACTACTCTGGGTTCACTCCAAGGACGTTCAGATTTCCTTTCTCCTAACCGATGATCTAGTCTCACTAATAAATCAATAAGTTCAGTGCAATCTTTTGGCAATTCAACGATATAGGATAAACTATCTTTTAAATCATCCCTTAGGCCTCTGTGAAAAAAGTGAGATATGTTTTTCTTTAGGCCATTTAGTCTCAATAATTAACTGGTTGAAAGTAGTAATGTAAGTGAGGAGGTCCTTGGACCCTTGTCGTAAATCTAATAATTTGTTATCACAACACTGGCTAAAAACATGTTTAGCAAACCCTTGCGTTAGGGCTGCCTTAAAGGCGGCAGAATTATATAGGATGGGATCATTGTTTTCAAAAAATGGAATGGACCAATACCACCAAGGTGGGAAACTACAAAAGCTACCTTAGCAGCATCAGATGTAATATTTGAGGTTTACACAAAAAATGCAATTGGCATTGGCTCATGAAAGCAGCAAAGTGAGAACTATCCCCTGTGAATTTTTCTGGGTTGGCCAACGGAACAGAGATAGGAGTGGTCACTGATACACATAGATTCTGGTCAGAGGGATTTGCAGAAGTTGAAGTGCAGAGTTGAGTACCAGATTTTGGGGGATTAATAATGGCCTTTCGACCTCAGGGATCCCTCCATTGTGTGAACGATGTGGAATGTGGTATGGTCTCCTTGAGATCTTGATTCTCGGTTCACAATTTCAGCACTTGTTCCTGTAAATTTTGCACTAGAACTGCCACCTGCTCAGTAGAGGGTTAACTGATCTGAATCAGTTACAGACTTGTGATTCATGATGACTTCGCCCCAAGGGAGCTTCAATGTTGTGACTTGGCTTTCTGTTCTCTGCGAGCCACTCACCTGAATTCGGGGAGTTTTCCAACGGGGCAATGACAATTCCTCAATCCCAGTGAGGACTAATGTGACCACCATGAAGAGTACATTGCCCTCTCACAAGTCCTCAAGGGGAAGGCGGTTTTGGGCAGAGAAAAGGAGGAAATACCAGCTTCTGCTAAGTGGACTGCATAATCGTACTGCTGGACCCTGGACTCTGTGTCATGTTGGGCATCAGGACTTCTGATTTCTCAAAATACTGGGTTCCTGGTTTTTAGGATTCTGTGCTGCAAAAGAATTATTTAATTAATACATCAAACGTGCATAAACTATTATACATTGCATAATGTCAGTTATTGTTGACACACTGTGCATGTGTTTCTATAAGGCTGAACAAGTCTCTTCCTGATTTTCACAACATTTTCAGAGTCTCTGAATCAATGTCCAAACTCAAAAAGAGTCAACTTGGCTAAAGGGCTTCTTTGTGTTCTGGTGTAATCTCTTGCTGATAGTAGTTTTGATAAACCTGCTTTGTTTCCACTCTCCTAATTCTCAGGGGTGCGCTTGTTACAAGAAATACGTCTTTACTTTATGTCTGTTTAGTGGTATCTTGAATTCCCACTCAAACGATAAATCACACTAGTTCTTATTGCCATGAATTATTTGAAAGACAGAGCTCTGTTTTGTTTCATTTAAGGGAACAATCTTTCTTTAACTTGAAATAAAGTTACTTGCCTGAAAATGTCAGAAGAATCCAAACTGGGTTTTTTCACCTTTCTGATTTTCTCTCTTTTACAGGAAATATGGGATCGTAGGCAGAAGACAGAAGAGGAGAGTCAGGACTCCGCAGGAAGCCGACACGAGGGCCAGGATCACCAGAACTTGACAGGAGGCTGTCCGTAAGGCGAGAAATGCTGGAACTCGAGTGGAAGCTGATCGCAGAACAAGGAACACTGGAAGGCTGGAGAACAAGGAACTTGACTTGCACTGGAACTCAACTGGAGGAAGGCTGAAGGACAAGGAACTTGACTTGACTAGACACAGGTGAGCAGAGCAATAGGTGTGAAGCCAAGCAAGGTCTCAGACTCACAAGCATCCTTAAATAGTCAGATGTGCCTTTTGGCAGGTGATCGATTGTTTGAGGAAATGAGCAATTACCTACCTGATTGTGGCACAGGTTCAATACAGATCACATTGTGAAGAGTACATGTTTTGGCAGTTAGAGTTGGAGCAGATGGAATGGCAGTTGGTTGCTTGTTAAGGAAATTTGCAATTATAATCCTGATTGTGACACATGTTCAATGCAGATCACATTGTAAAGAGCACATGTTTTACCAGTTACAGTTGGAGCAGGTGGAAGACAATGTGCATAATCAACAAGCATTGGTTATAATAAATGATACATTTAACAAGTGTTGGTGATTGCAAACTTGATATTCAATGAAATGAATATACCCAAATAAGTCTGAATGTTAAAAGCAATAGCATCTTACTGTAATTGAGCTCTTGGATGTGCTAGTGCACCCACAACAGATAAGCCCATTTGAAGACCTACCAGGGGGAGACAGTTGTCTATACAATTGCCTTTGGGTGCCCCTCCTTCCTGTGTTTACTAATTTGTCAATGCTGTAGATGTGAGTAGCTTCTTCCACTCCGCACTATTTCTCAGCTAATGGCTTGATAGATGGTGATGATGTTATTACATTTTGCTCATTTCTTTGAACTTAAATGCAACTATTTTCCTTCATTATGGAGTCTTTAACATTATTTACCATACATTCCAATGTCTCCAGCTTGCTTTTGACATCCTCTATTGTGCACTTAACATATGTATCTAATGAGCACAATTTTATATTCAGATTCCTTAGCAAATCAATATTTTCTTTCTAGCTTATGAGTGAATACTCTTTAATCTCCTTAGTCAGATGCCGGTAAACATATTGGTGGTCATTGCAACCCTGGCGGTCGGTGTTACAGCGGCGGTAAAACTGCCAACAGGCCAGCAGTAAAAGAAATGGAATCACGACCGTGGCAGAAACCGCCAACATAGACAGCCACTTTAACACTCCAACCGCCAAGGCGGTACAAACAAACACCGCGGTGGTCACCGCCAACAGACAGGCCGAAGACAATGTACCGCCCACATTATTACAAGCCACCAATCCGCCACCTTTTCCGGGGCGGATTCACCGTGAACAAAAACACAGCGGAAACAGGACTTGAAAGGGAAAACGCTCACCTCTGCATACCCCACAAGGAACCAGGACGCCATGGAACTCGAGCTCTAGATTCTTCCAGCCTTTATCTTCCTGCTCCCCTACCAGGAACAACAAAGACGGCGGCGAAGACCACGGTGAGTACTGCACCTACGACACAGGGGAGGGGGGATGGAAAAAACAGTGACACACACACGCTGCATGCAACACGCAACACCCCCACCCTCACCTACTGCAACACACACACAAGTACATATTGATACATTACATTAACAACCCCAACCCCCCCGGAAGAATGCAAGGACAAAAGGAAATGAGTCGAACAATTGTAATATTTTCAAATGCATTAATCAAATATATATACATATATAAAGATATTCACACTCTAAACTAATATATACACCAAGAATACAAGTTCAAGGTATTCCACCATCATAGTCCGTGGACCACTGGGCCCAAAATGCATGGGCGAGGCCCACACTCAATACCCGCACAAGATGGAGAGAACACTGCTGGGGCATCAGATAGAATTAAAACAGGCACCTCAAGGGGAAGGGAAGGGGGGCACCTCAGCTGGATGAGTGCACAACGCCAGATCCAAGAAGGGGCTCCATGCCCATTGATGTATCCTGGGGAGTGCAAAGCCACAGTCTCTCAAGTCTCTCCAGTGGGTGGTTTGCCCACGGTATTATCCTGGGGAGTGCAAAGCCACAGTCTCTCAAGTCTCTCCAGTGGGTGGTTTGCCCACTGCTTTATCCTGGGGAGTGCAAAGCCACAGTCTCTCAAGTCTCTACAGTGGGTGGGTTGCCCACTGCATTATCCTGGGGAGTGCAAATCCACAGTCTCTCAAGTCTCTCCATTGGGTGGGTTGCCTACTGCTGCATCCTGGGGAGTACAAAGCCACAGTCTCTCAAGTCTCTCCAGTGGGTGGTTTGCCCACTGCTACATCCTGGGGAGTGCAAAGCCACAGTCTCTCAAGTCTCTCCAGTGGGTGGTTTGCCCACTGCTGCATCCTGGGGAGTGCAAAGCCACAGTCTCTCAAGTCTCTCCAGTGGGTGGTTTGCCAACTGCTTTATCCTGGGGAGTGCAAAACCACAGTCTCTCAAGTCTCTCCAGTGGGTGGGTTGCCCACTGCTTTATCCTGGGGAGTGCAAAGCCACAGTCTCTCAAGTCTCTCCAGTGGGTGGTTTGCCCACTGCTGCATCCTGGGGAGTGCAAAGCCACAGTCTCTCAAGTCTCTCCAGTGGGTGGTTTGTCCACGGCATTATCCTGGGGAGTGCAAAGCCACAGTCTCTCAAGTCTCTCCAGTGGGTGGTTTGCCCACTGCTTTATCCTGGGGAGTGCAAAGCCACAGTCTCTCAAGTCTCTACAGTGGGTGGGTTGCCCACTGCATTATCCTGGGGAGTGCAAAGCCACAGTCTCTCAAGTCTCTACAGTAGGTTGTTTGCCCAATGAATTATCCTGGGGAGTGCAAAGCCACAGTCTCTCAAGTTTCTCCAGTGGGTGGTTTGCCCACTGCTTTATCCTGGGGAGTGCAAATCCACAGTCTCTCAAGTCTCTCCATTGGGTGGGTTGCCCACTGCTGCATCCTGGGGAGTGCAAAGCCACAGTCTCTCAAGTCTCTCCAGTGGGTGGTTTGCCCACTGCTGCATCCTGGGGAGTGCAAAGCCACAGTCTCTCAAGTCTCTCCAGTGGGTGGTTTGCCCACTGCTGCATCCTGGGGAGTGCAAAGCCACAGTCTCTCAAGTCTCTCCAGTGGGTGGTTTGCCCACTGCTTTATCCTGGGGAGTGCAAAACCACAGTCTCTCAAGTCTCTCCAGTGGGTGGGTTGCCCACTGCTTTATCCTGGGGAGTGCAAAGCCACAGTCTCTCAAGTCTCTCCAGTGGGTGGTTTGCCCACTGCTGCATCCTGGGGAGTGCAAAGCCACAGTTTCTCAAGTCTCTCCAGTGGGTGGGTTGCCCACTGCTTTATCGTGGGGAGTGCAAAGCCACAGTCTCTCAAGTGGATAACAGTCTCCACTGGTTCTGGAGGGGGCTTTGTGCCCAGAGTGCTTCATCCTGCCAACGACTGAGGTAGTGGATGTGAATCTCCACTGGTTCTGGAGGGGGCTTCGTGCCCAGAGTGCTTCATCCTGCCAAGGACTGAGGTAGTGGATGTGAATCTCCACTGGTTCTGAAGGGGGCTTTGTGCTCAGAGTGCTTCATTCTGCCAAGGACTGAGGTAGTGGATGCATGCCTTTCTCCACTGGTTCTGGAGGGGGCTTTGTGCCCAGAGTGCTTCATCCTGCCAACGACTGAGGTAGTGGATGTGAATCTCCACTGGTTCTGGAGGGGGCTTTGTGCCCAGAGTGCTTCATCCTGCCAAGGACTGAGGTAGTGGGTGTGAATCCACTGGTTCTGTAGGGGGCTTTGTGCCCAGAGTGCTTCATCCTGCTCCTGGCGGCCTCAGTAGCATCAGAATCTTTGGCGCTCACTGGCCTGCGGTGCTTGTTGCGGCGGCGTCCTTGGCAGTGGTGCTGGTGGTGGCAGTGTCCTGTTCAGCGGTGCTGGTGGCGGTGTCCTCTTCAGCGGTGCTTGTTGCGGTGGTGTCCTTTGCAGCGGTGCGTGTGTCGGCGGTGTACTGTTCAGCAGTGCTGGTGGCGGCGGTGTCCTTGGCAGCGGTGCTGGTGGCGGCGTTGTCCTGTTCAGCGGTGCTGGTGGCAGCGGTGTCCTGTTCGGCGGTGCTGGTGGCGGCGGTGTCCTGTTCAGTGGTGCTTGTGGTGGCGGTGTCCTTGGCAGCGGTGCTTGTTGCGGTATTGTCCGCCGTGCAGGTTTTCCCAGACTTGCCTGTTTTACTGTGCCCCTTACCCACCTTGGATGGTGGCGCAGCTGGCTCCACACTCCAAACTGTACCCCTGGGAGCAGCTTTGGTGGAAGATTTTTTCCTCTCTCCCGCCGGGCACTGGCCAACTTTTTGTGCTTTTGAGGTGGGGGACTGTCCGTGCTCTGGCTCCTTGGCACACTGGCTGTCCTGCTGCCTGGCGCACTCCAGAAGCCGGTTACCACTGGCACCACTGTTCTCGCTGATGTTGTGGCTGAGGCGCTGGGTTGGGACCTGGAGAGGCGGGCCCTAGGAGACTGAACGGGTGGGGGTGGTGAGGGGAAGAGGTCAAGGTTGGACAGGAAAAGTTTTTGGACACACTAGGACGGGTAGATGGAGGGGGTTTGGGAGTGGTTGTAGGAGGTGTACGTTTGCTGACTTTGGGTGAAGGTGCATGGGCTGGAGGCTGTCGTGAGGTGGATGGCTGTTGGGTGGGTGTGTGGCTGCATTTGTGTACCTTGGGAGGTGGGCTCACAGACACACTGGGAGAGGACACAGGGGATGTGTGAATGGTAGTGAAGGTGGTGAGTGCAAGTGTGCGGGTGTGGTTGGGTGTGCTGGTGATGGAGGTCGTGGCTGACGATGTAGTGCATGCAGGTGTGAGTGGAGACGAGACTGGGAGGGAGGAGGGAGACGAGGAGGAGGGGGACACAGTGGAGGCAGTGGCTGTTGGTATGTCTGCATGTGTATGATGCTTGTGTGAGTGCCTGTGGGATGTGTGGTGCTTATGTTTGCCTGAGCTTCCCTTGTGTGTTGACTTGTGTGCATGCTGGTCTGATGGTGTACTTGGGATAGGCTAAGGTACAGGGGTTTGGGTCTGGGTGGAGGAAGTTGGAGGGGGGAGACTAGAGACAGGGACAATGGCTGCCATCAGTGCTGAGGCCAGAGTCTGAAAAGATCGCTGATGGGCTGCCTGACCAGAATGAATGCCCTCCAGGTATGCATTGGTCTGTTGCAACTGCCTTTCTAGACCCTGGATGGTAATCAAAATGGTAGACTGCCCAACAGTGAGGGACCTGAGGAGGTCAATGGCCTCCTCACTGAGGGCAGCAGGGGTGACAGGTGCAGGGGCTGAGGTGCCCTGGGCCGAAGGTGATACCCACCCTCCTGGGTGAGCGGCCATGGGGCAAACGCTGAGGGGCAGCTGGGAGGGCGGTGCTGGTAGGGGGGGTGGCGGCTGTACCTCTAGATGCGGTGGGCACAGAGGGGCCCGCCACCGCAAGGGAGCTCCCATCAGAGAAGGAGTCTGTTTCGCTGGTGTCTGCTCCTGTCCCCACCGTGGAGCTCCCCTCGCCCTCCGTCCCACTGGTGGCTTCAGACTCTGTTGTGTCGCCCTCCAGGGCTATGTGGGATGCAGCTCTCTCCTGCTCCGGTGCCACTGCTCCTCCGCCTGATGATGCTAATGCACACAAGCACAGGGAGACCACAAAAAGGGGGGGGGGGAGACAGAAGAAAGACATGTTGAGTGCATGCAATACCGCTACCATTGGCGGGCACTAAAGACACAGAAGCCCCCTGCACTATGCCGTGCACTTACAGTTCCCTAATCAATCACAGGGACATGGGTTACAAGGCTATGGCCGATAGCTGCACACATGGAAGTCACAGGAGCCTGACTAGGTGTAGTTGGCTCTCTACACAGGTGGGGTGGGGTGCCTACTAAACTCGTCCTGGACTAGGGGAACCCACAGCCCACCTCCCCCACCCAGACACCTATAATGCGCGCTGAATCAGCTGAATGAGAGTGTACTCACCCCCTTGTGGCTGCTCTGATGCCATCCAACTCCGAGTGTGCCATCGCCAGGATCCGGAACATCAGGGGTCATGGTGCGACGGGCACCCCTCCCCCGTTGGGAGGCCATCCCCAGCTGGGCCTCTGCTGTTTTCTTGCTCTAGCGGCGAATGTCCTCCCATCTTTTACGGCAGTGGGTGCTCCGTCTGTGGTAGACCCCCAGGGTCCAGACTTCCTTGGCGATGGCACGCCAAATATCCTTCTTCTGGTGGGTGCTGACCTACAGGAATAGTACAGGGGAAAAGGAGAAGATATAACCGCCCGCACCGTCACAGTCATTGGCCCGCATCCCTACCCTTGCCATGACGCACATGCACTCACCGTCGTTTCATGCACGCCTCATTCTCCCCCCTATCTGTCATCCACACCACTCCAAGCAGCCATTGCCCATACAGCATGCTCACAGTGTACTCACCCGGAGGTCTGGAGGACCTGGAGGACCGTAGAATAGCATGTACTGGGGAGGACCCCATCCACTAGTTTCTCCAACTCCTCCATGCTGAAGGCAGGGGCCCTTTCCCCAGACACACGAGCCATTGTCTCTTCCAGACTGAGGTCACAGCAGCACTTGCAGTGTAGGTCCTCTCCTGTTGAAGATCAGGTATCAAGTGAGTGAACAGAAAGAAAATGGCAGTGACGTCCGCGGCGGTGCGAACCGTCAATGCCAGCGTACATCGCCATTGGCTCCTGGGACCCATAGGGTCCAATGTTAACCAATGCAGGATTGCGCTGAGGTCTTCGACTGCCAACCGCGACGGTGTACAACACCAGCGCATTTACCTCATATCCTCTTGTCCAACATTACAGGTTAGGCAGACTCCATTTCAGGGGGCCACATGGCATTCATTTTGACTGCGTCACACGTGTCTAGGCCTTGCTTAAACACTAATCCAGCCCTATGTCGATTTGAAAACATTTTACGATTAAGCTGTGTTTACGTACCTCAGAGTTGGTTGACTCTCTGCTCGCTGTTCTCCTCCATAGAGCACGTCCGCTGGGGCAGGTGAGGAGTTGGCGGCATCCTCCAGTGTACAGACCGCTGGTGGACCTGTCAACAATGGAGGAGCGACATGTAATCATCACCTACAGACTTGATCGTACCACAATCCTGGAACTGTGTGCCCAGTTGGAGCCAGTCCTGATGTCAGCTATCCGCCATCCCACAGGAATCCCCCCTCAAGTGCAGGTGCTGTCAGTACTCCATTTCCTAGCAAGTGGGTCTTTTCAAACAACAGTGGCCATAGCATCAGGGATGTCCCAGCCTATGTTTTCCAATGTGTTGTCCAGAGTGTTGTCTTCCCTGCTGAAACATATGCAGCACTACATCGTTTTCCCTCAGGTGGAGGATTTGCCTACAGTGAAAGGTGACTTCTCTGCCCTGGGACATATCCCCAACATCATAGGTGCCATTGATGGGACACATGTGGCCTTGGTCCCCCCGCAGGAGTGAACAGGTGTACAGAAACTGGAAGAGTTACCATTCTATGAATGTGCAGATGGTGTGTTTGGTAGACCAGTACATCTCCCATGTGAATGCCAAATTTCCTGGCTCAGTACATGACGCTCACATTCTGAGGAATAGCAGCATCCCTTATGTGATGGGGCAACTCCAGAGGCACCGTGTGTGGCTATTAGTTGAGGACATGGACCCAATACAGTGTGACTAGGTGTCTGGGTCTGGGGATGTCACTAAGAGTTAGTGTGTGTCTATCAGTTGTCCCTCGCCATATTCTACTCAACAAAGAAAGTGTGCCAGATCATCGTGGCCTGCTGTATGCTTCACAACTTGGCTTTGCGACGACAGGTGCCTTTTCTGCAGGAGGATGGTCCAGATGGAGGTGTTGTGGCAGCTGTGGAGCCTGTGGACAGTGAAGACTGTCCTGAGGTCCCAGATGGGCCGGCCTGGACATCTAGATCCAGTTGGACAGAGCTGCTGTCATCACTGTAGGCCTCTTCTGTGGGTGGAGTGGACATGTCTGGACCCTCCTGTCCGGTGACGTTGGGTAGGGGTCCTGCAGGGAGTAAAAGCATGATTATTGCATCTGTGTGTACCATGGTGTGCAATGGGTGGTTGACCCTGTAGCCCAGTGCTTGCATTCTTGAGTGGGACCTTGTGTGATAATGGTTTAGGGGGGTGTATGCATATGTGCAGTGGACATGCTTTGGTGATGGGTTTCCATGCTTTGGAGTTACATGCAGGGCTTGGGTTTGGGATGTGTGGTTTGTGATATTGGGACATATGTGAGGAGTTGGAGTGATGGGGGTGAGGGCGAGGGTGGGGGGTATGTGATAGCATGCAGGTAGGGTGGGGGATGTAATAGTTAAGATTTGACTTACCAGAGTCCATTTCTCCAGCTACTCCTGCGAGGCCCTCAGGATGCAGTATAGCCAAGACCTGCTCCTCCCATTTTGTGAGTTCTGGGGGAGGAGGTGGGGGTCCGCCACCAGTCCTCTGAACCTCATTCTGGTGTCTTGAGACCACGGAACGCACCTTCCCCCGTAGGTCGTTCCACCTCCTCCTGATGTCATCCCTAGTTCTTGGGTGTTGTCCCACTGCGTTGACCCTGTCCACGATTCTCCACCATAGCTCCATCTTCCTAGCTATGGTGGTGTGCTGCACCTGTGATCCGAATAGCTGTGGCTCTACCCGGATGATTTCCTCCACCATGACCCTGAGCTCCTCCTCAGAAAACCTGGGGTGTCTTTGCGGTGCCACGGGGTGGTATGGGTGATGTGTGGGGTGGTGTGTTTTGTGATTTGTTGCTTGATATTTAGAGGTGTGTTGTGTGAGGTGCGTGGATGTTGTGTGAGTGATGGTGTTGAGTGCCTGTGGATGCTATTGGTCTTTCTGGTGGTGTCTCGATCTGGTCTTCAGTCGCAATTGTTGTTGTAAGGGTTTGTGGGTGATGTGGGTGTGTGTTTTATATTGTATTGGATGTGTGGGAGTGGTGAGTGTATGTGTATCAGGTGTGTGTATTTGGAATTGTCCAATGTGGATGTGTTTTGTAAGAGTGTGTGTATTTTGAGCGCGGTGGTGTTTACCGCCAATGGAATACCGCGGTTGAAAGACCGTTGCGTGGATTTGTGGGTTGTGATAGTGTGGGAGTATTCCTGTTGGCGTGACGGTATTGGTTTTGTTATCGCCAGTTTATCACTGACCTTTGGTGTGGCGGACTTGTGTGGGTGTCTACATTTTGGTTGATTCTGAGCTGTGGGTCATAATGGCAGTGGCGGTATTCTGCTGCCACAGCAGTGTGTTGGCAGTCTTCTGCACGGCGGTAAGCGGCTTTTACCGCCAATGTTGTAATGACCGCCATTGTCTCTATTATCACATGTCTCAACAAGTCACACAGGATTGGGGCTTTTCATTGGCAAAGATCAATGTACATGAGAATATATCTAATGCTGTCCAATAATGTGCTCTCAGTATGATCTGAATCCAGACTGACGATAATCGAGAAATTAGTGAGTGATCACGGCTGATGCCAGTAAATGTAAACAGTTCTGCTCACCTCTAAACTAACAGTGAAATTGTGGAAGATGGCCTGTCTTCTAAGCTTGATGAGGATTAGAGGATGGGGAAACAGAGATAGTAGATTACCTTTTTAAAGATCTGCCATGGTTAAGGGGATTTGTGCCATATTTTAGTGCTTCACTGCTACAGATCTTTATGGAAAATGAATCTACTGTTATAGAACGACCAGTGATAAATTGGCCATGTTACCCCTCTCAAGCATTTTCCCAGGTTCTCTGTTGTGGTCAGTGACTACTGAGCAATGTCCTTAGTAAGTACTGCTGTTTGCCACGTGTGTTTGATGTCTTGGGTATTATGGCTCTGTGTTTGATGTCTTGGGTATTATGGCTCTGACAAAGGTCAGTCAAGACTTACTTTATATACTTTACTCTCCAATGCTTACTTGGGCTAGCCGAGTCTCCAATGTTAATTTGTGACACTACTCTGGAAACACAGCTGTCACACAAAATAAAGCCAGTGTGCAGTGAGTGTTTAGCCCTCTTTTCCTCAAACTGGCACCCATCATCTCATTCATATCTGTGCCTCTTAGAACAGGAGTGGGATTAAAAACCTGAATGTGTCTGCTGTGGGGCTATGGGAGAGAATGTATGAATGATGATGGTGAACCAGTGCTTGAAATGGGAAAGTATCATCAGGTACTCTGTTCTTTAATTTGAAAGGGATAGTATTAGCGCTTCTCAGCACTTCTCCAAAGCTTTTAATGAGAGAGTATACTGGTAGTGTCTACACCGGCTTCTCTCACTACAGGAACATCCATAAACAGATAGCTATAGATACAGCATGCTATGTAGCATAATCTGTTTACTATTATAGGTCAGAATCCCTGATAGCAAGAACCCCCTATCATTAGAAGACACTCTGGCTTAAAGAGGCAAAGCAATACGGATTTCGGGTGGCAGCACTACCAAGGGTGGGGGACTGAGTCTGAACCCATACCATATGATAGCTGTCGGCCTAACCTTTTTGGTTAGCTAGCAGCACCTCACCAGAACCTGAGATTAAAGGTGATTTGTGGCAACCTATTGCATGATACTCTAGGACTCCTCAGGGAAGTCTTGGTGGAACAGATCGTACCCCTTTCTCTCAGTTATACACGTCTCAACCATGCAAAGGCAAACAGAAGCAAGATTTGGTTCAATACATTTTATTGAAGCAACTACATTCTATGTAAAAAGGCATAAATTGAGATTATCAGGATAATGAAACACAACACTATTAGCACGGTGACTAGAAAACAGAAACAGAGGAAGAGTCCCACCATACTGTCACAATAGTGATTCTAAAATCCCTACCTGCACTACTAAGATTCTACATGAAAGCAATAGCAGTGTTACCCCTAATCTACCTGTCTAGTCCCTGGAAGGAAACCCAGTCCCCATACCTGTGCTGTAGGTAGAGCAGAGGTATGTTGGTCTGCTGGGAATCCTCCCACAAGGACAAAGAGAAGACGCAGAGTTTCAGCAGACAATGCAATGACAACATGCAGCATAAACAGCTGACTGGCTGGAATGTCCCCTCTTATGTTGTGAGACCAGCATAGTGATTTATAATAAAATGTGTTCTAAAAACTGCCCAATAGTGGCACCACATATTTTTGTATGTGAGGTAGACATTCTACTCTTTGTACTGGCAATACCTGGTAAACTGTTGTGTATTTACAAAAAAGTTTACTTTATTGAATGGCAGTCACAGACTTGATGGTCTACTGGCTCCAGCAGGATATCACTCCTGGGATGGCCCCAGTCATAGTAAGCCACAATTTGCAACTTACCTCATTACTATTCAATAGGTAGGTCGGATTGTCACCTATTACTATTTGTATTTTTAAGAACTAAGCTATTTGTGCGTAGGTTGGGTCTTAAATTTTTTTCCTGGTCACAAAAACTGATATGTGACTAGGTATTCATACATCTGGCCCTTACAGTGTACTTTTGAGATATTATGCATTCTAAGGATGCAAAACTGTAGAAAGAAACATCACTGTTTGCGTATGAGACAGTGCAACATTAGATACTTTTTTTGTCTGTCCACGACTGCTACTTAAGCAAGGACAGCTGATCAACTCAGGGGTTGGAAGTGTAAAGTAATGGCTGAACGTATATTTAGGGATGTAACATTGGAATTCTGCACTTGTACAAATCAGAAACTGCACAAATAAAGTTACATTAGTGAATTTGCAGGATACATAAAGCATACTTCTAATTTAAAGGCTGATGTGGATGCCTTCTGATGTTTACCAACCAAACTCCCGCTGAGATTAGAATCAAGAACAGAACTCAGCAAGAAATACAGGGAAATAAATCCAGAAAAGATCAAACTGCTGAATGAAAAATGTTAGAAATCGGGTATTTGGTTGGCAGTCAGGTTACCCCGTATGCAAGCAAGGACCCTCACTCTAGTCAGGGTAAGTCACAAACAATTCTAATAATCCTGTGCCTACCCTTTGGTAGCTTGGCACTGAGCAGTCAGGCTTAATTTAGAATGCAATGTGTGAAGTATTTGTGCAATAAATCATGCAATAACACAGTATAGCACCAAAGAATATACCACACAGTGTTTAGAAAAATATATAATATTTATTTGATAAGATGCAGATCAAAATGATTAAAATGCAATAAGTATATGTTGAGATATCACTGTAAAAGTGACATTTAGGCCCTCATTACAACCCTGGCAGTAAATTCTGCTTACCGCCGTGCCGATGGCTGCCAACATACCGTGAACGCAGCGGTATTCCGCTACGGGTATTATGACCCACAAAGAGAAATCCGCCACTATACAGACACCCACACAAGTCCGCCACACCAAAGGTCAGTGATAAACTGGTGATAGCAAAACCCACACCGTCACGCCAACAGGAATGTGCCCACAGTATCACGACCTACGAATCACCACGGCAGTCTTACAATCGCGGTAAACCATTGTCGGTACACATCACCGCGCTCAAAATACACACACACTTACTAAACACAACCACATTGGATAATTCAAAATACACACACGTGACACACATACACACTCAACAAAAGGCCCATGACACTAACCAAACCGAGTAACAGCCTACCACCTCCGCCGGCGCTAGTAGGAGCACCTAAATAAACACCCTTTAATCAAAAACCAATCTGGAGTCAGTCTGATCTTTCACAATGTATTATCACAACAAAAGCACAAATTGCAATGTAATTGGTCATTTACTCATACCAATGTATGACAGTTGTTGGGCAGCACTACACATAGCAGAAGGCAGAATGGGGTACCCAGATCTGCAAAAAGGAGATCCAAAGGGAACAGTCAGTGTCCGTAGACAGGGGTTCAGAGGCTGCCATGTACAATGTCCGAAAGTATACTGAAATGGGCAGAGGAGTTACAGTCTCTCACCTGTGTGTCACTGGAAGTAATGCATGATGATGTTCGTTCTGTTGTCAATATCTTCTTCCTCTGCCTCCTCTTCCTCACTGTCCACAGTCTCCACCGCTGCCACAAGATTATCACTAGGCTCATCCTCCAGCAAAAAAGTCATCTGGCATCTCAATGCCAGGTTGTGCGACATACAGCATGCCACAATGATCTGGCACACCTTCTTCGGTGAGTAGTACAGGGAGCCACCTGCGAGATGGAGGCACCGGAATCTGGCCTTCAGGAGGCCGAACGTCCTCTCAATAATATGCCTAGTTCACCCATGTGCCTCATTGTAGCATTCCTCTGCCCTTGGCCTGGCATTCCTCACTGGGGTCAGTAGCCATGAGAGGTTGGGGTAACCAGAGTCACCTGCAAATTTCAAAGGATACCTGTTAGACACACACTAACCCTTAGGGATTACCCCATACCCAGACACCTACTCATACTGTGTGGGGACCTTGGGCTCACCTATTAGCCACACCCGGTGCCTCTGGAGTTGGCCCATCACATAAGGGATACTGCTATTCCTCAAGATATAGGCGTCATGCACAGAGCCAGGATACTTGGCATTCACATGGGAGATGTACTGGTCCGCCAAACACACCATTTGCACATTCATCGAATGGTAGCTTTTTCTATTTCTGTACACTTGTTCATTTTTGCGGGGGGGGGACAAATGCCACATGTGTACCATCAATGGCACCAGTGATGTTGGGGATATGTCCCAGGGCATAAAAGTCAGCTTTCACTGTGGCCATATCATCCACCTGGGGGAACACGATGTAGCTGCGCATGTGTTTCAGCATGGCGGACAACACCCTGCTCAACATGTTAGAAAACATTGGCTGCAAAATCCCATATGCCATGGCCACTGTAGTTTGGAAGGAGCCACTTGCCAGGAAATGGAGCATTGACAGGACCTGCACTAGAGGGGGGATACCTGTGGGTTGGCGGATAGCTGACATCAGGTCAGGGTCCAATTGGGCACCCAGTTCTTGGATTGTGGCACGATCAAGTCTGTATGTGATTATGATGTGTCTGTCTTCCATTGTCGACAGGTCCACCAGGGGTCTGTACACCGGAGGATGCCGCCATCTCATCAGCTGCCCCAGCAGTTGTAGCCTATGGAGGAGAACGGTGATCAGAGGGTCATTTACCACATTGGTAGCACAACGGTGTCTGAAGTAATGTTAGAGAATCCGTGTGTGAAATCGTGAGTCCGCAGAAGTGCCAATATGTGCTGTGACGCAGTTAGGTGCCATGCCATGTGCACCCCTGAAATAGTGGCTGCCTGACTTGTGAGGAGGGACAAGTGGAAATTAGGTAACTGCGCTGGCGTTGTGCAGCGTCGTGGTAGGCGGTCGAAGACCTTCGCACAACTCCCCATTGGTTATAATTGGGCCCTATGGGTTCCAGGAGCCAATGGCGATGTATGCCAGCGGTGGCAGTACACACCGCCGCAGATGTGACCGCCATTTTCTATCTGTTCACTCACATGATACCTGACCATCAACAGGAGAGGACCTACACTGCAAGTGCTGCTGTGACCTGAGTCTGGAAGCGACAGTGTCTGGGGAAAGGGCCCCTGCCTTCACTGCAGAGGAGTTGGACAAACTGGTGGATGGGGTCCTCCCCCAGTACACGCTACTCTACAGTCCTCCAGACAAACAGGTGACTACACTTTGAGCATGATGCGTGGGCAATGCCTGTTTGAAGTGGTGTGGATGTAAGGCACATGTTGGGGGTGGGCTGAATGCGGCATGTGAGGATGGTCAGTGTATGTGCGTCAGGGCATGGATGGGAACCGGTGGGCAATGAGTATGATGGTCCGGACGGGTGAGTAATTTCCTTTCCTACTGTACCTTCCCTCTAGGTCAGCGCCCACCAGAAGAAGGGTATTTGCTGTGCCATCGCCAGGGAAGTGCGGACCCTGGGGTTCTATCACAGACGAAGCACCCACTGCCGCAAGAGATGGGAGGACCTGTGCCGCTGAAGCAAGAAGACGGCGGAGGCCCAGCTGGGGCTGGTCTCCCAATGTGGAAGGGGTGCCCATCACACCATGACCCCCCTGATGTTCCGCATCCTGGCGGTGGCCTATCCGGAGTTGGATGGGTGCTTGAGGGCTTCACAGCAGCCACAAGGGGGTGAGTACAGTGTCATAAAGCTGACTCTGCGCGGTTTAGGAACTAGCTGGGTGGAGGGTGTGGGCTGTGGGTGCCCCTAGGCCAGGGCGGTCATGCCAGGGTATGTCCCTTGTTTGCAGGCTCAGAAGCACACCTACCCCAATGGTACAATTGGGCAGCTACTAGTGTGCAACGTCCTGTGGGTGTCAGGTGTGCATGTGCTGGCATTAGGCATTGTACCCCATGGGCTGGTGACTACCATAGTGACTGGTTGGGCAAGGCATAGTGCATACGGCAGCTCAGTGTGTGTTGTGCCCGCCAACGGTAGTGGTGTTGCTGGCATTGACCATGTGTGTCCTCTGTCTTTCCCCCCTTCTTGTTTTGTCACCCTGTCCTTGTGTGCATTAGCCTCATATGGCGGAGGAGCAGAGGCACGGGTGACAGAGGGAGCTGCATCCCACATGGCCCATGAGGGTGAATCCACGGAGGGTGAAGGCACCAGTGGGATGGAGGGCGAGGGAAGCTCCACGATGGGGACAGGAGGGGACACCAGCAACAGCAACTCCTCCTCTGATGGAAGCTCCCTGGCGGTGGCAGACACCTCTGTGCCCACCCCAACTACAGGTGCAGCCGCCATCCCCCACCAGCAACGCCATCCCAGCAGCTTCCTCAGCATATTTCTCGTGCCCGCTCACTTAGGAGGGTGGGCATCTCCTTCGCCCCAGGCACCTCAGGCCCTGCCCCAGTCAACCCTGCTGCCCTCAGTGAGGAAGCTATTGACCTCCTGAGATCCCTCAATTTTGGGCAGTCAACCATTCTGAATGCCATCCATGGTTTCGAGAGGCATTTGCAGCAAACAAATGCATACCTGGAGGGCATTCATTCTGGCGTGGGGGCCCAACAGAGAGCATTTCAGGCTCTGGCCTCAGCACTGATGGCAGCCATTGTCCCTGTGTCCAACCTCCCCCCTCCAACTTCCACTACCCGACCCAATCCCCTCTACCTCAGCCTATCCCAAGCAGCACACCTTCCGACCAGCATGCACACACATCAACAGACAAAAGTGGCTCAGGAAAACATAAGCACCACACATCACACAGGCACTCACACAAGTAGCATACTCATGCACAAATACCAACATCCACATCCTCCACTGTGTCCCCCTCCTCCACATCCTCCACCTCGATCCCAGTGTCGTCTCCACTCACACCTGCATGCACTACTTCATCAGCCACTGCCTCTATCACCAGCACGCCCATCACAACACACCGATCACGTGCAATCACAACCCTACTACCATCCACACATACCGTGTCCTCTCACAGTGTGTATGTGAGCCCTCCTCCCAAAGTACACAAACACAGGCACACACCCACTCAACAGCCATCCACCTCACAACAGCCTCCAGCCCATGCACCTTCACCCAAACTCAGCAGATGTACACCTCCTACAACCACTAACTCTTCCTCCACTCCCACACCCCTCCATCTTACCGTTCCAGTGTGTCTAAAAAACTTTTCCTAGCTACCTTTAACCTCTTCCCTACACCTCCCCCGTCCATCCCCTAGGGTCAGGATGTCTAGATCCCAGCCCAGCACCTCAGCCACCACATCTGCTTCTGCTGTGATACATGCACGTCCGGGTGGAGCACAGGGGGCACTCGTCGGAGCTGCCAGTGTGCCACCTACATATGTGAAGGACCACCCGATTCCGCCACCTGCCAAGGTCAAAAAGTGTCAGGCTTCCAGCAGGGGTGAGTTGCACCACCCACCCAGCAAGTCCTCACCCGAACACAGAGAGGACAGTGCCAAGGTCCCAGCAGCGACTGCCAAGGTGGGGAAGGGACACAAGACAAAGGGCAAGTCTCCTCAGGGCACGATGCCTCCTGGTGAAGGGCTGGTGACCACCATTTCCTCAGGGATGCCAGTGACCTGTACCATAGTCACCACCACCGGAACAACCGCCACCTGCACCGCCACCTGCACCGCCATTGTCACAACGTCAGTCTGCAGTATCCTCCCCTAGGATCAGCCATCCAAGGCTGCCAGAGACGGTATGGTGTCTCCCTCCACCACAACAGACACCTGCACCACGGCGAGCACCGGCAGCATCTCTGCCGCACCCACCGTCGCAGCCACTGCCACCTGCACCATCATCTGCACCGCCACGTGCCCAGCCGGTACCACTATATCAGACGTCAGCAGCATCACAGTCGGCAGCCGTCCGAGGCTGCAGGTGGCGTCCTGGACCCTGGACACGCCACTTGAGGCACCACCATCAGCAGTGGCATGAGCAGCAGTTACAGCCTAAGTCACCGCAGGATGGAGTGTGGCTCTGCCTCCATGGAGTATCATGCTACCTGTTCCATGTACATCTCGTGGCTCAGACACCCAAGTGACAGGAGGGTAACTGCCACACCCCAGGTGCAGCATCACTGGGCATAATGCCCCTTCCAGACTCAGTGGATAGATGCATCCACTCCCCCTATCCTTGGGAGGATAAAGCACTCTGGGCACAATGCCCCCTCCAGAACCAGTGGAGAGTTGCATCCACTCCCCCTATCCTTGGCAGGATGAAGCACTCTGGGTGCAATGCCCCCTCCAGAACCAGTGGAGAGATACATCCCCTCCCACTATCCTTGGCAGGATCAAGCGCTCTGGGCACAATGCTGCTTCTAGAACCGGTGGAGAGATGCATCCACTCCCCCTATCCTTGGCAGGATCAAGCACTCTGGGCACAATGCCCCCTCCAGAACCAGTGGAAGATGTCACCGGCTTGAGAGACTGTGGCTTTGTACTCCCCAGGAGCAAGCAGTGGACAAACCACCCACTTGAGAGACTATGGCTTTGCACTCCCCAGGAGCAAGCAGTGGGCAAACCACCCACTTGAGAGACTGAGGCTTTGCACTCCCTAGGACCAAGCAGCGAGCATGGAGGCCCCTCGAGGGGCAGTGATGATGTACCATCTTCCGGCTGAGGTGCCCCGTCTCCCCTTCACTCTGAGGTGCCTGTGTTTTGTTCGACCTGATGCCCCTGCAGTGTTCCCTCCGTTTTGAGGCAGGTGTCATGTGTGGGCTTCGCCCATGCTTTTTTGGACCACTGGTCCACCGACATTTACAAGGGACAGTGTACGGCCTTGTGTGTATAATGTAAAAATTTTATATATTGTTTATTTCAATTCTACTGCTATATCTGAATGTTCCAATATAACACTGGTTAGACTCATTTCCTTTTGTCCTTGCATTCTTCCAGGGGGTGACGGGGTGTATCAGTATTGTTGTTGGATGTGTTTGTGTGTATGTTGTTGTGGGAGAGTGTGGGGGCATTGCGTGCCACGTTTGTGTGTCACTCTCTTTTCCCTCCTCCCCTCCCCTGTGTGCTAGGTGCAGTACTCACCGTTGTCGCCACCTTCTTTCTACTTCCTGGTGTGTGAGAAAATACACCAACATGGGGAGGATCTGCAATTCGGGCTCCATGGCGTCCTGGTTCTTCGTGGAGTGTCGAAAGGTGAGTGGTTCCCCTTTGATGTACTGTTTCTGCCGTGCCTTTGATGGCATTGGTACCGCCCCGGAAAACCTGGCGGATTGACCTCTCATAATAGTGTGGGCGGAACATTGTCTTCCGCCTGTCTGTTGACGGTGACCGCCGCAGTGTTTGTTGCTACCGCCGTGGCGACTCGAGTGTTAAAGTGGCTGTCTATGTTGGCAGTTTCCGCCGTGGTCGTGATCTCATTTTTGTTACCGGCGGCCTGTTGAAGATGTTACCGCCGCTTTAACACCGACCGCCAGGGATGTAATGAGGGCTATAGTGTCTTTAGTCTTTAAAAGCAATACATGTGTCTTTCAAGCACAAAGTACCTGGTTTGCATGCAAAATCTCAGCAAAGAGCTGCAGAGGAGGAGATGCGTGGAAACAAAGGGGGTGTGCATCGAAGTCTCGGGCCTCACACAGAGATGCGTCATTTAGTTTTCACACAGTGGTGGCTGTGCGTCGATTTCCAGTGCTCCGGCGTGGATTCTCTTCGGGTTGCGGGGTTTTTCGGACACCCCGGGGACGTAGTGTGGATTTCTGGCACTGACAGGACAAACTCACAGGGGCTGCGTTGATCCGGTGGGAGTTGCATGGAAATTTCTACTGAACAGAAGGCGCTATGTTGATTCCTCTCTGGAAACTGGGCTGCGTCATTCCGGTTCAGCGTGCAGTGAATTTTTCACTGCGGTGCAGGCTGTGCATCATTTCTGGCAGGCTGTGCACCGATTTTTGCTGCATAAGGAGTCCTTCTTGTAGAGATGAAGTCTTTTTGGTCCTGAGACTTCAGGGAAGAGGAGGCAAGCTCTATCCAAGCCCTTGGAGAGTACTTCTCACCACAGCCAGAGAGCAGCAAGGCAGCAGGGCAACAGCAAGGCAGCAGTCCTTCACAGAAAGCAGACAGGTGAGTCCTTTGGGCAGCCAGGCAGGTCTTCTTGGCAGGATGCAAGTTCTGGTTCAGGTTCTCTTCTCCATGAAGTGTCTGTGAGGTAGAGTGTCTACCCCAAGAAGTGTCTGAAGTCTGTGGTTTTGGGTCCTCTTCTTATACCCATTTTGGCCTTTGACATAGGCTTACTTCAAAGGAAAGTCTCACTTGTTTGTGAAATCCTGCCTTGCCCAGGCCAAGCCTCAGACACACACCAGGGGGTTGGAGACTGCATTGTGTGAGGGCAGGCACAGCCCTTTCAGGTGTGAGTGACCACTCCTCCCTTACCTCCTAGCACAGATGGCTCATCAGGATATGCAGGCTACACTCCAACCCCCTTTGTGTCACTGTCTAGATAGAGGTGCAAACAGCCCAACTGTCAAAATAACCCAGACAGGGAATCCACAAACAGGCAGAGTCACAGAATGGTTTAAGCAAGAAAAAGCCCACTTTCTAAAAGTGGCATTGTCAAACAGACAATCTTAAAACCAACTTTACTAAAACATGTATTTTTAAATTGTGAGTTCAGAGATCCCAAATTCGACATGTCTATCTTCTCCCAAAGAGAATCTACACTTTAATCATATTTAATAACCTTCTGAGAGAGATAGGCCTTGCAACAGTGAAACCCGAATTTGGCAGTATTTCACTGTCAGGACATATAAAACACATTAGTAGATGTCCTACTTTAACCATACATTGCACCCTGCCCATGGGGCTACCTAGGGCCTACCTTAGTGGTGTCTTACATTTAGGAAAAGGGACGGGTTAGGCCTGGCAAGTGGGTGCACTTGCCAAGTCGAATTTACAGTTTAAAACTGCACACGCAGACACTGCAGTGGCAGGTCTGAGACATGATTACAGGGGCACAACCAGTGCTGCAGGCCCACTAGTAGCAATTGATTTACAGGCCCTGGGCACCTCTAGTGCACTTTACTAGAGACTTACTAGTAAATCAATTATGCCAATTATGGATAAACCAATCAACAGTACAATTTACACAGAGAGCATATGGTTAGCACTGGTTAGCACTGGTAAAGTGCCCAGAGTCCTAAAGCCAACAAAAACGGGTCAGGAATAATAGGAGGAAGGAAGCAAAAAGTTTGGAGATGACCCTGCAAAAATGGGCCAGGTTAAACAAAAAATAATACCAAGGGGATGAAGAATGTGACAAAAATAAAGGAATGAAAGCATTGCACTGCATGTTCCTCTTGTGACTGTTTACTCTCATTTATTATTAAACAGGAACTATCATCACAAGTAAATACTCAAATCCATCTTAGATATAGAATAATAATTTTCTTTAGTCGATCCAATGTCTTGAGAAGGGCTAAATTTAAGGCTTGTTAACACTCGTTTTCAGAAACCTATGACTTTTGGTGATCAAAGCAGAAGCCCAAGTTCAACATTTTTCTTGTGATGATGGAGTCAAGGACCATGTCATCGACTTTTATGCCTCCCATTCCAGGTGAATTGTGAACTAGCCCTTCACTTGATGCGAACATAAGATGCCAGAGAGGTCTGGGTAGCGCAGGCATGATGTTCCAGGAACCTTCAAGCCTGCAGCAGAAAGAGCACGCCTTTCTTTTTTTGAATGCATGCTCCTTCAGTAGGATGTTGACATGACTCTTCCTGCAAATGTAAAATTGCGACCCCCTCCTGAAGCTCTGGGCTTTTCAGGGTGCTATTGAAAAAACATTCACATAAAAAAAGAGCATGAATGAAAGAAAAATCGTTCCAAGGGTGTTCATTCATAACCTGAACTTTCCAGTGAATCAGAAATTGAAAATGACTTTGAAGTATCAGAGGATCCCAGACGCTCTGAACCTCATATTCAGTCTGCCTTTGTAGTTTAACTAGTGGATATTCACATAAAAGCTGTTTAAACAGATCATGAACAGATGGCTACAACCGAGGGGAATCAAAACAGAATGAAACTTTTAAATATGATGTAACTTCAACTGAAAGACAATAGGATTGACCTGATGAGCTATCACAAATGGTCTTTGGGTGAGCAAAGGATGCTTTTCCTGATCTTGATGTATCTGCATTTTCATTCATACATATTGTAAAATGGCCCACGCTTCCTGAAACAAGATGTCTATTGTTCTGTAACTGATTCAAATAATCAGTTGTCACTGGAACCAGAGGTTTATTGTAAAGAGAAGGTAAACGACTCTTGGTTGAAAGCCTTGCACACAGAACATCAGTAAACATTGGAAGCACAGTGAATTGCATTATTAAGAGAAATGTTTGCAATTGGTAAAAATAAGATAACCAGTTATCTTTCCATATCACTGCAGCTACTGCTTGTAGTTTTGGTTGGTTTGCTCAGTCATCCATTTGATTGAGCTTTGATTGGCAGATAAAGTACCGTTTTTCCCCAATGCCTTACAAATCATTTAAAAAACGTTAGAGATATTCAGATCCTCTATCAAAAATGAAAGGATGAAATGAACCATGAAAATGTCAAATATTGGCCAGTAGATATTGGGTAATATTAATAAGAGGAGAAGAAATGAGTCATCTAAAAAAATATGTCTATAGTAGCCATTATCACACAATATCCTTCTGAAGGTGTAATATCTGTTATACCATTTGTATAAAACTCATGCCAAGTTCTAGGAGCTACCGGTAACAGTCGCAATACAGAAAAGGTTTACAGTTTAGAAATAGATGTTGAGCATAAATAGGAAAAGCAAGAACATATTCATGAAAATCAGAATAAGGAGTTGGTAACTGAAAAGATCTCAAAACTCACAAACTCAGTCCAAAGTAATCTTTATTATTCTGTGACTAGAAATGGCGGAGGCACATTTTCATAACATCCAGGTGTATTTTTACCTTTCTTGAAATAAAAAATAAAACAAACTATTGATTTTGTTGTGCAAGGGGAGGGGATTATTTAAATGAATATCCTGCACTTTTTGCAGTTCATCTGCGTTTGAGCCACTTGAGTTTATCTGAAACAGAGTGAGCTATACCGATTTTTTGTTTGGAAACATACCAGCAGAGGATAAATAAGTGATTATTCAGGATAAACAAGAGATAAAGCATTCACCAGGACATTCTTGAACAAAATATGTAGGTGATAGCGAAATCATACAGAGCAAAGAAAAATGCCTATCTGGGTTGACAACTGTATCTACATTGAATAGTTTGGAAACCCTGTAGATTCTGATTGCAGTTCAAATTTCAAATAGTTCTGTTGTTCCCATCAACAAATGTCTCAGCTTAGTACACATCATCATCATGGGTAAGGGCATGATTTAGAGTTTGATGGACAGGTTACTCCATCAAAATCGTAACCCATATCCTGCCGGACCTAGAGCAAGTACCATACAGTATATACATGTAATAAGGTAGATGAGATAGCCATCACATTTATGACTGAGTAGCATGTCCACCAAACTTTAAGTTAGGCCCTAAGTGTTATCTTAGAAGTACTGTTCCTTTCAGATTATGATAAAACATAGGACATATAAAAGACTTGATGATGTTGTCCATCATCGTTTTCATCTAAACACAAGACTGCTCCAGTAGCTCTTTCAGAGCAGTCTGTTTTCACAAACGTCTTTGATATGTTAGGTTGACAGCGTATTAATGCTTGAATAAACAACTGTTTAAACATATTAAAAAGGTTCCTTGCTTGGTGATTCCAACAAAAATATTTTCTCCTAGTCTCGTTTTTCAAAACACAGGTAATGCCACCAGTTATCACAGCAAAATTCCTGATGACATAATAATAAAAATATGTGAGTCTAAGTATATTTGAGTCTCCTTAAAATTAGTAGGTAAAGGCCAATCCAGAACAGCAGACGCCACAGGCATTCAATCTAACCCGAAGGTTCTCAATTTCTTCTTTCTCTCATTTACATTTTAGTCTGCAGAAGACATTTGTTGCTGAAGTCTTGATAATGCCAAACACAGATTGTTGATGTTCTTTTCAAATAAAGCAACACAAAATGATGGAATTCATCTCATAATACTGAATCCATAAAGTGGCAAAAAATATCAGGACCACTGTACAACCCAAATCTCATTACAGGTTTTTCAAAATGATTAAATGGTGTGTGAAAGATTGTTTTCCTCTTATTCCTTTTCTTTACTCTCAGCAGATGATAAGCACCTCATAAATAAAGATTAGTAAAAACTCGTGCTCCATAGACTCCAAGATATCCTTAATGAGAGGCAAACAATTTTGCTCCTTGATTGTGATATGATTTAAGGCTCTGTAAGCTATCCAAGGTCAGAAGTCTTGGTCATTCCCTGCATCCAAAGAACAAAAGCACACCAGCAGATGGCAGCGATTTGTACAGTCAAGCCATTCTGAAAAGTCTCCTGTAAATACACCTTCAATGTCTCCTTCTCTTTCTTAGTTAGTCAATGCATAAGTGTTAAAGGAACCACAGTGCCAGGTTCAATTGGTATTACTTAGGAGGCGGCACTGAGCAAGTTTAGAAAAATGGAGAAGAAACATTAATGCAGTGGTAAAGAACAAATATTAGCTATCACTAAATTTGATGAGGACTCTTTATCTCTCAAACAGTAACCAATATGGTAGTATATAGTGTTCTTTATTGTACTGATTGACCTCTTTAGTACTAAGGCAGTGCTGGATATGTCCTTAGCACAACCTGTGAAGTACTAAGGATGTGTACAGTACATAAACCATTGGGTGATTAGAACCCTCTGGTGTTCACTCCAGAGTGATTTCCTCTTATATTCTTCTACTTTGGAATTTCCCCTTTCCCAAAGGGGATCCTTGCTTGGGGATTGCAACGGAAGACACTCACTGAGCAGGAATCTACCCACTAGCAGGAAGTTTGTTATTTTGGGTGGGGTGGGCAGGCATGAAAAATTGCTCCTTTCCCACCAAAGTCACCAACAGCTCTTCTGCCCCTACAATGTAGAGGGCAGATATGGGATTTAACTCCAGTCGGCCCTCCATGGGATTTACCCCTATTCTGACCTTGACGCTGGAGCAGAAAAACTGTTGGTGACTTTGGTGGACAAAAGAGCAAATTTATCATGCCTTGGGTCTGCTCCAACCGGCCAAATAATGAGCTCGGCATCTAGTAGGGATCACCCTCCTTTGGAAATCCTCGAGCATGGATCTACCCATTAGACACCAAGGTTGTTATTTTTTGTGGTGGAGCAGCCCCCAGGCATAATAAAATCTTACTTTTCCATCAAAGTCACCAAACAGCTTTTCTGCCCCCTCCCCAATGGAGGAGGTAGATTGGGCAATGTAACCCCAATCTTTTCATCCCATGGGGGTAGAAAGCAGCACTAGCCACCAGGCAAGATATTTGTTAAAGAAAAGGGCTGGCTAGTTCATTTGAAATCTCTCCACACTGGAGGGCAGAAAGAACTACCAGACACCAGGGATTACCATTGTATTTCAGATAATTTGAGGGGATATCCTGTACCGGTATTAACCTGCACTCCTGAGCCTAGGGTTCATACTGTATTTGTGCCCTGCCCTAGCAGGCAGAATTAGGGATTTTATCCTCATTCTACCCACTCCGAAGAGGCAAAAAGTATCACAAGCTATCAGGGATGATTATTTTAAAGAAACGAGGCGGGAAGGATGGGTCTCAATTGTCAGCAGGCCCCCTCTACTCAGAGCCACCTATAATGGTTTTGCCCCATTGGGTGGCAGATTGGGGGAGCTTACTCTTAATCTGGCCACATGAAGGGGGAAGAAAGCATCTCTAGAATCCAAGGATCACAATTGTATTTTGGAGTGGGGGGCTGCCCATACTGGTATTAGACTCCACCCCTCCACCCCAGGGAGCTAAACAGTCTTTCTGCCCCCGAAAGTCAAATTTGAAAATTTACCTCAAACTGTTCATCCCAAGGGGACAAAAAGCATCTAGATACCAGGAAGCATTTTTTTTTTTTAAACGGGTGGGGGAACCAATCCAAATGAGCGTCATGCCAGTACCCCGACTCCTGGGCAAAAAGCCCCACTAGACACCTGTTTGTTGTATGTGTTCAAAATAATTAAACTTCAAGGTAATAGCTCTAAAATCTTCAGAGTTAATGCATGAATTTTAGATAGGACAAGTCGGTAAGAACAAGAGGAAGTCCGTGCTCACCTTTTCCTACTTATCCTGCCTGCATTTCATTCACTAATTTTGAGAAAATTAGAGTTATATCTATTACCTTTTTACACCTCAAACTAAAAGACAAAGAACCTGGACCATAGCTCTGGATCACTGACACAATATTGTGGTAACCAATGTCGTTGACAGAAATATCATGTCAAAATATAATTTACCACAATATTGTGCTCCTATATGCACAAAAGTATTGATAAAAAAATAGCATTGACACTAATATCATCCCAAAATAGTATCGATTTTTTACTATAAATAGAGTTGAAATTAGTAAATTCTAAATATTTTAATATAGAAATGTAATATATTCTACTTATATTTCATAGTAAATCTAAAAATATGCTTATATAAAGACACAAACACATTTATACATATTCTATAGGCAGACACGATCAGTTATGGCTATGTTTTTACAAAGGAGCACTATCCATTTTTGTCTGGGGGCAGTATATCTGGGGCAAAAGAAAGGCAGATGCTCTGCTGATTCATCAGCCAGGTGACAGAGTTTACACTTTTTGTCTCTCTCTATCGAAGAAGCCCAACCTGCAGTAAAAAGAGCTGTAGGCAACATGCCATATCTAAATTGCAAAAATAGTGAACATCCATGGCCTAATCACATCCAGAAAGGCCTCTATGGAGGGTTAACACTTGTGCTGGTGGAAATCTCTAGCCAGTGGGCCGCTGTAACCAGACTGAAAATTTCGAAGGGAAACAATCTCCCAAAATTTCCACTTTTCAATATGCGCAGCATTTCGTGGCATTGTTTCAGGAGAAGCCAAAATTCTGTGAGATCTAACATTGCTCAAGTGGACCTCACTTTCCTCAACCATCCTACTTTCTCTGCCGCAGACGTCTTAAAATATCACTGAGGCCAGCCCTGTAATTGTGCCATTCATTTGTTCTCCATACATGAATCCAATAAAGCAGAGGTTCTTCAACTGTCACATCTAATATTGAATGTATTCCTGGATCAAATCTGAGAGAAATCAAAGGAGTGCACCCTGGGATATTCCTAAGAAAGTTGTTTTCCTGTACGGCAAGAGCTTTTAAATTGCTAGGGCCCCAAAGCTTGGCCCAGTAGAGGGCTGCTCCCCTCGCCTGCATTTTATACATATGTATAGTGGGGTTTACTGGGAAATACTATGCTTTATTTGCCATCCTGACTATTGCAGCCCCTCTATAACTGATGGCATGCAAAAGTTTCATTAGTCGAGCTCCCTAGGTGCCTGAGTCTGCTAGTCTCATTCCTAAATAATCAAATTCACTGACTCTTTCTAAGGTTTCAGTATTATGGTTACCTTGGTATTCACTTTCCTCCTCCTAGTGAAGGTCATCAGCTTGGTTTTAATTGCATTTATCTCTAGCCCAAAATCCTTATAAAATTCACAAAAATAATCCACAAAATACTGGAGACCCCTCCTGGTCTTAGCAAGGAAAAGAGTATAAAGAAGGCTGGTTAGTTTTTGCATGCTAAAGTGGAAGAGTCATTGACACACCTACTCAAATATCTAATACAAATGTTAATAATACATAAGAGAAAGAGAGTGGGTGCCAAGACACATCCATGACAAACTTCCCTCTCAAACCTTGCTCAATCAATTAACTCCCCCTTGTTACCATACCTAATATGTTCAAATGTGTCCTCGTGCGGAAGGACAGTGCAGTCAAGCAAGTCTAACGTAACCCCCATCTCTTGTAGTGTTCTTCAAAGCTTCTTTCTCTGTACTAGGTCGGAGGCTGCAAGAAGATCTATGAAAGCCACAGACCAATCCCCCCTACTATGTCTATGGCCTTCCATTTAGTCAAAACAAATCTAAAAACCTAATCAACAGCATTGGTCAATGGCCTGAAGCCTACCTGCAGGCTTGAAGTGGCGTCACTTCCCTCAATTGATTCCAATAACCGGTACAAAGTCTGTTTACAGAAAATCTTCTGTAGGTTTTCTAGCAGACTAATTGGCCGAAAGTTGGACGGGATGCTGGGGTTATCTTTTGTAAAAATAGGCACTATTTGAGCCTCCTTGGATGTAAGTTTAATCGGAGCTCCAGCTGCAACCGCATTAAGATTAGCATTAATATAAGGGACCCAATCATTTGTATAGCATTTATAGAGACCCCCTGGTACTTTATCAAGACCTGGGGTTTTGCCCAACTGAAGTGAGTAAACAGCCAATGGAGTTTCAGCGACTGTAAATTCCAGGGTGGCTGTCGCCTCCTTCCTGGATGAGATGACATGCTCATTCTGTGACTCCCCAGAAATTGAATAAAGGGAGGTGAAGTGTGCCATCCATTTGCCTGGCAATATTGAGGATCCAGAAGGGGATAGTGTATCCCAGTGACAATTGTTTACCAATTTCCAGAAATTGCTCTGGTCATTTCTTCTAGCTTCCTCAAGTAAATCATCCCAGCATTCATTCTCCCACTGTTGCCTTGCTCGGACTAGTCCTGCCTGTAATCTGCTCTGGTTAACCAAATCTCATTTCTTCCACTTCCTTTAATTGCCTTCAACAGGTTGGTCTTGGCTACTCTGCACCTTTTGGTGAACCACCTGTTTCCCTATTGTATCAGACACAAAAAGAGTACCAAGAAAGTTGTAAAAGCTCATATGCTCTCCAACTATCCTCCTGTGGTCTTCCCAAAATGAGTCCATGGCTTCCATATTTTAGGCTAGCGTCTGGTATAAGATGACAATAGTGGTTGGGGTGTATCCTACAGCATCCCATTTAACATTCGTTCTGTTATTAGTCAACTTAAGCTGCTGGGCAAAACCATTTGGGACTCCAGCATCAATACAGAGGAAGAGATTGCAGTTGGTAAGTATAAGTGGGTTGTGATCACTCTCTTCATGGACCCTTACCTCCATCTCTTCCATATATTCTCATAGTTTGGGCATCAAGAAGTACATAATCTATATGGATCTCACAGCTCACTCGTCGGAATATGGGGGTCAAGTGGGCATCCGAGTGCCAGCACCCATTACAGGTCTGGAGCCCTTGTGTCAAAGTAATGTCCATTAACTGCAGCGCTACTCTGGTTAACAGGACGTGAATAGTTCAGATATCCACCACAGTCTGTCCTTATCCACACAATGTTCCTGGGCTACTGAATAGGCCTCAAAGGTAGTACTGACATCCACTACCACTATCAAATAATAGACTCAAAAGTTCAAAAGTAAATTGTCTAATTTACACGTTTCTGATTCTATACTCCCCCACACTTCTGTTGTATAGATTGATTAGTACCACAGAAACCTCTTTGTCAATTTCTAAGACTAGACCTTGCAGATTGTCTGGCCCCAGATCCAGTTCACTCACAGTACATTTAGGGACCCACTGATCCAGATTAGTAATCCTCCCAAAGCCCGCCCAGCTGTTGTCCTTTGAGTAGGCACCCAGTAACTTTTAAAACCGAAACCTACACTTGGTTTCCAGGCCCATGTTTCCTGAAAGGTACAGATCTGGTGTTTGTCCATAAAAACCACAACTCCGGGTTTGCAAGTTTCAACGGTGAAGGAGAATAGGATGAATTGAGGTCATTGGATGAGATTCCTGCACTTTGGTGGGAAAAATAACAGTACCATTTTGAATCTCTATATGCAGCCTCCCACCAGTGAGGGAGGAGATGAGACACCTTGGCTGTTTACCCCTCAGCGTCAGTCCACCTCTGACAGGAAGCAACAACACCTATGTTGATAATTCCCTTGATGACGTCGATAATTTTCTTTGTATTGGCATGCAGTATTCTGCCAGTGACCTTGCTGATCCCTGAGAGGCTGAACAAAACCTGACCTGAAGTGAAATGCCCCTATACCTTGGACCCACCTTGTGGCAATTGATGAAAATTTGCTTGACCCTCATGGGAGAATCAAAATTGATAAGGATGCACTTTCCCTCACATTGCTTGGACAGCGTGCCCACCCATTCCACCCTTCTCACCATAAGTATAATCGATGCTACATGGGAAGGAAAGTCTGCATTGACATGAAGTCAAAGGAGCACCTTGTTTTTCAATTCGATAAAGGATTATGTTGCACTAGAATACAAACTAGGTACATTAACCAATACGGCTATCAAGGGGCTTGCTTCTGGAGGGAGGTGAGGTATGCTAAGCCCTAATCTCCTCTTGCCATTCCCCTTAGTGCCATTATGCTTTACACCACTCTGTTGATTCATGCCCCTGAGTTCACCTCATTATGACGAGGATCAGATCCACTCAAGGTGCCCACCTGAAGGTCTGAAACACCCAAGTTGACATTTCATATGGGAATATTTGCATAAGGCTCAGTTTCATTGCTACTTATCACTGAAGCCAAATCTGAATATAACAGAGAGGGCACAGGGTGTGATGTTTGAGACAGTTCAGTAAATAACAAAGAAGGTGCTCTGTAGGGCACAGACTTTGACACAGGTTCATGTGTCGCGTGGGCTCTCATTATCCTAAATGAGACTACTGGATTTCTAGGCAGCAGGATCGATAACAGTGTGGGGGACTGAGTCTAACCCACGTGTAAGGAACTCTGTCACCCTAAATCCGGTTTTTGCTCCAGCTAACTAGCAGTGCCTCATTTCTCCCACGGGGAAGAGATGATTGGGCAGCCGAGCGCATGACATCTTTGGAACTTCTCAGGGAAGTCGTGGTCACTCAGATCCAAACCAACTCTCCCATTTACAGTATGATCTCATATACAAATGACAAAGGCAGTATAGGTTTTATATAATGTTTTAATAAACCGACTGCATTTTAGATAATAAGGCGTGAGCCGCAATAACCAGAACCATACAACACAGTAGGATTGAAATAGTCACCAGGAGAGTAAAACATAAGAACAAAGCTATCATCGTGTCTATTAGTTTCTACTCTCCCTCTGCTTGATCTATTTCGAGCACAGGATGTTAAGCTTCTAGCTTGCCTTTCTGAATCACTGGGGAGACATCAGCCCTCATACCTGAGCAAAGGCCTGTGATCTTGGTTCAGCATCTGCAACGAGGCAGTCAGCGTCTAGTTGTGGTTCCCTGGTCGGAATCTCCCTCTTGCATGTATTGGGACAAGGAAGTGATTTTATAACTAACATGTCAGCGTGATCACAAAATGTCCCTACGCAGGAATGCCAAAGACTAAACTCCTACCACGTCTATCGGCAATGAACCAGACTGTATCCTTGACTGAAGCACAGAGTGAACAGGAATGTGTTATGGACAACTCCAGTGCTGAAGTAGGCTAAACAGTGTGATATGAATAAAAAACAAGACCGTAGAACTGGCTATTTGAAAAATAACAGTACGAAGCCTAATAAAAAGCATCTAGAGCAAAGTGCACAGAGGCTCTAAGCTGCAAGCAAATGAATAAAATACATCCAGGTCAAAGTGCACAAAGGCCTAAAGCCCGAAGCTAATGCGCAAAGGATACGTAAAACTAACCACACTACACCCTCCCCTTGTCGGTAGCAAGTGGTTCCAATAATATAAAAGTATGCCCCAGATATAAACAATACATAAAAGTTCATATATTTCGACAAGGTCAGAAGACAACAAAGCCATAAATTTAGGAAACATGTGACGATAAAGCCAAATTCAATATAATGTCAATTTTGCAGGAAAGGAAAAAAAAAATCCAATTGTCAGACAGAAGCAATAGAAAGCAGGAGTTCCTCCACTTCGATATATGTCAATATCGGAAGATCCACGCCACAAAGTACCATGGAGCAGGTGTGTTCCAAAGCCCCAAAACCATTCAGGGCGGCACCCCCTGCAGGGCCTATGAATGAGACAATACCATCTTCCTCCAGGAAGGGAATCTCATAAACTGCCTCACGAAGCAAACGCAACCGTAGTGCACAAGTCTGGGAATGAGCCCTAATCGGGAACATCAACAGATCAGTTTCGACCACTGGAGGGCGCTGCAGTGAGAGACAGAAAGCCAGTGCATGTTCAAACGAGCACCAAAGGCACCGAAACACGGGTTGCACACAATCCAAAACTGGTCGGAATGACAGAGACCAGTCATACTCCAAATGTCCCAGGAGTGTTGCTCCAAAATGCTGCATCATGCGTTCACGACACAGCTGCGCTGACAGGAGCAGCAATATAGGATCTCGTCGTGGCGGGACAGCCATTGCGAAAAAATAGCAACAATAGCAAGACTCCACCCAATAAAGCCAAAGTAATCGGGAAACCCACAAAAATGCTTCCGAAAATAGAGTGTATAGCTGAAGGTATCAAACCAAATATGGAAGAGAAGGTATGAGCAAAACCAACACCAACGGCTTTGAAAAAATGTGCAAATCCAGCAGTGCTGGACGCATTAAATATACGTCCCACAAGTTCACCAAAGTGACTCGGAAAGTTAGTATTCAAAAGGGACTCTATTTCCGCAGATGACCTTGCCACCTGTAGTGCGTAGGTCTCGCTAGCAGATGTAAGGGCCACATGCTTTTGAAACAATAAAGCCTTCAGTCGACTCAACTTGTCAAAATTAACCTTGGAAGTAGCAATATGAGGCCAGATGTCCGCTACCTCCCTAATTTGAGTGGGGGGAAACAACACATTCCCGCAGCACGTAACGGCCTTGGTGACAACAACAACGTAAACTATTCCGGCACGCATGTCACAGCAGCGTTCGCTGTTAAGAACAATGTAACTGCCGTTAGAAAGCACCTGGAAAGTGTTTTTAATAACCGGGACTGGAACTCCCTTCAGATAACAAGCTAAGTTAGCAATCGAAGCATTACACGCTGTTTACAAACCATGGAATGGCTGACAAAAGTTTTGCATTCACTACTGCTAAGAAAAACCTCCCTCAAACCATTAATACATCTGTATAGAAAGGGAAGCTCCCACACCTCGTGTATGTAACTGTCTCCCAACCGTTCATATCTACCCACCGGAATGTGCTTCAAACAAGAAGTAAATTGCAGAGTGGAGATAGGCAGAATAATTACCCCATGAATCAACCACTCAGCTGACGGAATCTCAGCAACCGTGAAAGGCAGTTTTTCCAATTTTTCAATATTCAACATGACATACGTCGCTTCCTTTTTAGCCATCAGCTGTTGTTGACGAGTTAAATTAAAGGAGACAAAGATCTCTCTGGCACGAATGTGCTGCCACGGAACGCGACCTGCCTTCAAGGTCTGAAGGGTCCAACCCAACTGCATGATGGACCGCGTCTGACTCTGCCCATGATATAAAGAAGACATATCTAATTTAATAATGTCTATAGCAGAGGAAACGATGCTGTCAATTGTGTAAACACGGTCAGAAAGTGTATGCATGCCATTATCTACAACAGACAAAGCCTGCATCAGGTTTTCCTGATCAATTTGCCTCAACCGGGACGCTGCCTCCTGCTGTGAAAGCTTCCAAATCTCATTATATACTTCGTATAAAAACCGTTTCTTCCGTGGTACCCTAGGCCCTGACAAAAAATCTTGTAAGTCAGTATCATTAGACAGTAACGTGAGATGTGATTTAACTGCATCCAGCGTGGACGACTTCAACCATTGCTTTCCCACGCTGTATGTAGTTATGATATCAGCATGTTCTGGTGAAATATAACGAGGGTCTGCCCTACGAGTGCTGAACCCCCCTGAAGAGGTGACAAAACATTGATGACACTTATTAGTGTCTACAGGCCATAATAACCACCCGCCCGGATGTACCAATGAAGTGTTAAGCATACCATTCTGGACCCAGTGTGTAAACTCACTAAACGTAGAATTAACATATCGCTGCCAATTGTTCAATTTGGAAGGGACAGGTACACTAGGCAAATGTAACTCTCTAATCGTTGCCAAACCCAAACAGCTAGTCTGTTGAACCGTGTCATTGAGGAAAATCATCTGCACAGGGATAATCCATGCTCTAAATAATGTCTCCCTGCCTTGCATTTTCCAATTTTTCGTGCCCCAGACACTTTTCAAATCAACAGTTTTAAACCAATATTCATACCCCTCAACCGAAAGTTTAGACACAAACAAATTTGAATACAGTAATTTAGTATCGGTCAATAACATTTGCTTATTAGCATACAGAGTAACTTTAAAATAGTAAGACTTAGCAGTTTGTTGATTATGCCCTGAAAAGTATGCAAATTTATCATAATACGTTATTGAACTCCCTTGTGGAGGAGTTGGGCAATGTTCCCATTGCACATAATCAAATATGGACTTAGGGCTACTTGCTTTATGAATAAAGTGGTGTCCATAATAGTTGTAGCAAAACATGTCATCATGATTATCTCTAAATAGGTAAGCATCTTCATCGTCATAGACAGTATAATATTGCAAGTCTGTCAGCATAGAATCTACTGTCTTCACATCCCAATCATCAGAAACAATGCCTGGTATAACAATATCATTCATTGATAACTTGAGGAAATATACGGTATTTGAATCAATTCGGTGGGACCATATATATCAAACATTACTTTATCCCACACAATCCCATCTGGAATCGGTATTGCAGAAATGTTTACATTGGACAAGTCTCTTCGAACCATATGAGATGAAAAATGTGGTTTTAACACAGTCTCCACGTGCTCAATGTCAGATCGTTCAGGAAGAAAATGACCATCTATTACTAGAAAAAAAGTAACCACAAATCCCAACCACAAAAAAAGAGTCATAACAGCCATAAAAAGCCACAAATAGTTCCAAGGAAAAACAAAATATGTGCGTTTAAGCCAACACAGCAGCTTACGTGGACCTCGGACTGAAGACATTGAGGACGAGGAGCCGGACACTGCATCATCAGTGTCGTTGAAGCAGCCAGAGGCAGTTCTTGCAAAAGGTGCAACTGTGAACAAAGAAGCAGATGGATGCTCTCGCCTTGGCACACTATAAACCACATGTTCAGAAACATCAGTAGAACGTACAGCAACTTGATCAAAAGATTCCAAATTAATCGTCGTCTGTGGAACAATCGCAAGATCATCTTCAACCCTCCCCAAGCTCGGAGAAGAAACAGCGTCGGTGTAAATCACCTGCAGCGGGACTTCTTCCCCAGTAGTGAGAGGGATTCCGGAACTACTGGGTGTCCTTCTTGGTCTGCTGTGCAGAATCGGCCACATATTGTAACTTGACATTATCAATGGAAACAAAGCGATTTCCTTTGGCCCCTTGCAGCGGCGGTAAAATCACAGTTCTCGTGCCGCTAACCCCTAACACAGGGACAGGCGCTCGATAAGAAGGACCAAATTCTTTATTTACTGCGACCTTTTCACGCACTAGATCCCCAATCCTGGGTATCCAACCAGTAGGAGTTACTGGCTCATCCTTAATTCCTGAGGAGGCAGCACTTGCAGAAGAGTTATCTTCACAGAATTGTTGTAAATCCTGCAAAACAGTACACGATCATTTACGTCAAAGGGCGTATCCGCCGCCTCCACACCAGGACCATCTAGATCAGGAACATACATTTGTGTTCCAAACAGGCACTCATATGAAGTACGACCCCCCAGTGACCTTCTAGGCAAGTTATTAAGTGCTCTCTGTACTCCATACAGGTGGGCTAGCCAACTACGACCCGTACCTATAACCCTGGCCGTCAAGGATTGCTTTAAATTACGATTTAAACGCTCCACAACAGAATTTCCCTCGGGATGAAATGGAGACGAGAATTGGAGTTGGACCCCCAACGAAGCCATGGTGTCCCTGAATGCCTTAGAGGCAAAAGCAGGGCCCTGGTCCGAATGAAAAGGCGCAACTGCAAATGTATCGACAAAGATGCGCAAATCTTTAATAACAGTCCGAGCGTCAGCCGAGCGTTGTGGCCAGACCCACACAAATCTGGAGCACGAATCTACAGCAACCAAAATATATTTGTGTGCACTGTCTGGGGTCAACGGACCACAACAATCCAAGTACACACACTGTAAAGGTTTGTTTGAAATTAGAAGGGGCGTCTGCTGCGGGCGTCTAGCCGATGAAGCTTTAATCTGTTAACAAACATCACAACAAAGGACATATTGCTTTGTCTCTTTATAGAGACCAGGCCACCAGTAACGAGCCTGTAAGAGCGAAATAGTGGCAGCCACACCAGCATGTGCAGATGCCGCCCCCTCATGTGCTGCAGAAATTAATCGAGGTCTCTCAATTTTATTTGGTAAATCACGTACACCAATGCCTGGAATTATTAACAACAGCATTGAATGCACTACTCAAGCAGTAACGATACTTAGAAGGAAATCCTTTAGGAAATGGCGTGCCATCAGCCGTAGCTTTTATGGCAGCCGAAATCTCTGTGTCTGGTTTGGAACTCGAACGAGTCACTGCGGCCACAGTGGCAACAGCCACTGCCGACTTTGCGGCTTCATCAGCCAAAGTATTCCCAGCAACGTGTATCCCAACGCGCTGGTGTCCAAGTGTATGCACAACATGGACCTTAGGAAGCGTTCCTTTCAGATCCGCAAACATACCCCACAACAATTTGTGTTTAATGGTGTTGCCCTTAGAATCTCTAAACCCATTCAACTTCCAATAATGTAGATATTCATTGAAAGACTGAACACAGTAGTAGGAGTCACAGACCAGCAAGGTTAAAATCGCCGGATCCGCGTGCTCCAATGCTAACAATAGAGCTTTGAGCTCAGCCAGCTGTGCCATGCAATCTCCCAAGGTTTTAGTATAAGTATGTCGGGGCAGAACACATCCCCCTCCAAAGTGCCGCTCACCACCGCACATGCAGCAGAATACTGTTGTTTAGTCCCAACTGCTGGTTGCGCATAGCCATCGGTATACATGACCACCTGATATTGGTCAATAGGCAATGTGCCAGCAGGAACTGGGTACTCCATTTCATATTGAAGAAATTCTTGAGTCTGCAGTTTAGGGTCAAATATATATTCTACATCAGTGGCTGTCAAAGACGTAGCCCATTGTATCCATCGCGGGTGTAAAGCTTTCAAATTAGGAACACTCGCTTTTGTAACAGCCTCTAAGGCCGGTATCGGGGAAACGACAATGATGCGTTGGCCCTGGACAAGCGATCTTTCTTTAATCACAGCCATCTGTACTGCAGTGAGTATTTTCTCAGTCTGTGCAAATCGTTGTTCTGCAGCAGAATACAAGTGGGACTTGTATGCAATCGGGACTGTCTCACCCTCATTAAAGGTGACATACGTAAACCCAACAGCCCCAGGTATCACCCTGATGACTAAATGTGCCTTATTGTCCCGTGTGTGTAAGTGTTTAACTGCTAAGAGATCAGTTTGCAAATCTCGTAGTATATGTGTATGCTCAATCGTCCAAAATCTATTCGAAAAATTCGGACGAATCAACTAGTATAAGGGTTTTATACACGTAGCATATTCAGGAATGTAAGTTCTGCCAAAATTCAGAAACCCCAACAATGACTGGAGCTTCCGAACCGTATTAGGAGGCTTCAATTGAGCACATTTCTCCAAAAAATGTGGTGCTAAGCTCCTGCCCTCACTCGACAACTCATATCCCAGGAAAATGACGCTGAGGAAGGCAATCTTCGATTTCTTAAAATTAAACTTATAGCCAATTTCAGCAAACCCCACAACAATGCGTGATACACGCCTTAGATGTTGCAGAATCTCATCGTCTGTCAGATATATGTCATCAACATATGATAACGCTTCAGGGTACAACTCGTGCAGAATTTCAGTTACACGAGCCAAAAACAGTCCTGGGCTATTCTTATACCCCTGAGGCAAACGACAAAACTTTTTCTGAGAGCCAAACGCACTGAAACCGGTATAGTCCCGACTTTCGGGCGCTATATTTTGGCAGAAAAATCCATTCGAGATATCTAACGTTGTTTTGTATTTTTTACGCACTATATTACTCATAAGCGCTGCGCTATGTGAATTCTGTATTGCATATGTGCGTGTATGACCATTTAAATGTCTGTAATCCACCACTATCCTATATGAATGGTCCGGTTTAGCAACCGGAAATAAGGGATTATTCATCGGCGAGACACAGGGCTCAATTACACCCTGGTACTCCAATTGTGTAAGAATATTCCTAACCGATGCCCTTGCTTCAAATTCGATAGGATACTGTGGCTGCAACTGAGGTTCGCCCTTTATTGGAATTACATGATAAGGTGATTGTCTATCCCACCCCACATTATTTCTATATAGAGCGGGGGCCTGTGCAAGAGCCCATAATTTACTATAGGACTCCGCTAGTTCTCTCGGAACAAGTGGTGAGAAGGAAGGTATAATAACCTCTTCCCCCACTGGACAGTCGCGAACAAAGTCAGGCATCCAATCTTGTTCGGCCAGCAGAACATCATATGATTTTACCACATGTTCCCAAAAGATGGCGTGTACAATGCGGTCAATGTCCCCTTCTAATTGCAGAGTCACCTTATATACTCTATCAGGATCAGAGACTCGCATATCCGCCGTTTCGACTTGTATGAAGTCATCAGTTGCTTTCACTTCCAGATGCTCTAGAAGACTCCGGCGAACTATTGTGACCTCTGCCGCGCTGTCCAACAGTGCCAACGCCCATGTCTTGTTCGTCAAGAGAACTCTCTTCTTGAGCGGCATGTCTAACTGAGACTGCTGCCACTTTCTTCTTTTTAAATTGCTGTTTTTGTTGCTGCGGTTTCTCTTCTTGTTTGATAGAAACCTCCGTTGGGCGTTGTGAATCCTGTCTTGGTTTCACGTACTCGGTTCTCCGCTCTGACCACCCACCTCTCTCACTTCTCTTCTCTGTGGAGTCCTGAAAGGAACGAGATTGGCGTGTATCAGTATATTGATATCTTTCAGGCGTCTTCAAATTATCCCTATTCCTGAGATTATACCTATTCTGCGGGGTCTCTGGTTGCGGAGACTGTCCCCCATCTTTCATCGGTGTTTGCTTTTTCTTTTCCCAGCGATTTTTAGTACCCTCAGGTTGATGTTGTTTAGCATTATCTTTATTATTTTTACCCTGTAATTGGGGTTTTTGCGGTCTAGTCCCTAGACTATCGCGACCAATACTGGAATATGTCTCTGCTATTATTCTCGGAAGTTCCCGCTCCTGATTAATCTGCGGAACGTCCCGAAGACGCATTCGCACTGCTAGTGCTACTGCCTCTCCCTTGAGATTACTCAAAATAATAGAAGAAACTGCGGCAAAATTGCCCATTAACTGCATGCCCAAATCTAAGGCAGGGGCAGCCCCATATTCATCTTGAATTTGTTTAAGCACTTCCGGTAAATTAGCTAATGTTGGTGTACCTTGTGCCGTAGTGTAGAGCGAGGCAAACACTGTGCCCCAGGTATTACAAAGGTCCACCGGAGGAACCATCCCATACGGCAAACACCTCGTCAATATTCTATGTTTATCCTGAGGTCCCGTATGGGGAAATACTGCTTCCAGCGTATTAATTTTCTGCGCCAGCGAAAATGGAGTCTCCTCCCGTTTAGCTGGTATTTTACCCATAATTGAGTGCACAGTGGCTGGATTAATACCCGGAACCACTGCTTGTGGGTACGCCGGAGCAGCACGCGCTGCGTTTGTATTTAGTGTATGCATTACAAACTGAACTAATTGTCTATATGTAGCCGTTAAGTCTGTATATAAACGACGAACTTCAGCCACTGTCAATTGAGCAGCCGCAGGATGTGGTGTATATGTAGCCAATAAAGGCCAGGTAGGACCATCATTACTTAGTGGACCTAACTTAACTTGTGCTACTGTGTGTGGGAGGGCGCCATCAAGCCAATTATGGTGTTCTTGATAAGATAAAGGTATCTCTAAATATGCAATATACCCTGTATTGTCCAGGGACATTCGCAACAGTGTATTCGTGAAAAGTGTTTGTACCCCCATCAACTGCTGGAAATACGACCCAAGAATAAAAAAGTGCTGTTCAAAAGTGACCGGACCCCCTTGGACCGTCAGTCCATGTGCCACCAGATGTCCTGTGAGCGGTTGTCGCATATTGATTGCTATATTCACTACATTAGGATTTGCCATTTGTAAAAAATAGTACTAGGTCAAAGAAGGCACACCAATATCGGGGTTTTCCTTTTAAAGTTCAAGCTTGAACAACCAACCACTAAGTAATAGGATGTACCTATCCCGTGGCGGCGGAAATCCTCAGCCCCACGGACGTCTCCGCTTACGGAACCGAGTAGTCAAAATATATATGAGACTGAGAGAGTCAGCCGGACCTAAATATTAGAGCCAGACCAATCGTTGGCGGCGCCATGTCGCGTGGACTCTCTTTATCCTAAATGAGACTACTGGATTTCTAGGCAGCAGGATTGATAACAGTGTGGGGGACTGAGTCTAACCCACGTGTAAGGAACTCTGTCACCCTAAATCCGGTTTTTGCTCCGGCTAACTAGCAGTGCCTCATTTCTCCCACGGGGAAGAGATGATTGGGCAGCTGAGCGCATGACATCTTTGGAACTTCTCAGGGAAGTCGTGGTCACTCAGATCCAAACCAACTCTCTCCTTTACAGTATGATCTCATATACAAATGACAAGGGCAGTATAAGTTTTATATAATGTTTTAATAAAACGACTGCATTTTAGATAATAAGGCGTGAGCCGCAATAACCAGAACCATACAACACAGTAGGATTGAAATAGTCACCAGGAGAGTAAAACATAAGAACAAAGCTATCATCGTGTTTCTACTCTCCCTCTGCTTGATCTATTTCGAGCACAGCATGTTAAGCTTCTAGCTTGCCTTTCTGAATCACTGGGGAGACATCAGCCCTCATACCTGAGCAAAGGCCTGTGATCTTGGTTCAGCATCTGCAACGAGGCAGTCAGCGTCTAGTTGTGGTTCCCTGGTCGGAATCTCCCTCTTGCGTGTATTGGGACAAGGAAGTGATTTTATAACTAACATGTCAGCGTGATCACAAAATGTCCCTACGCAGGAATGCCAAAGACTAAACTCCTACCACGTCTATCGGCAATGTACCTTGACTGAAGCACAGAGTGAACAGGAATGTGTTATGGAGAACTCCAGTGCTGAAGTAGGCTAAACAGTGTGATATGAATAAAAAACAAGACCGTAGAACTGGCTATTTGAAAAATAACAGTACGAAGCCTAATAAAAAGCATCTAGAGCAAAGTGCACAGAGGCTCTAAGCTGCAAGCAAATGAATAAAATACATCCAGGGCAAAGTGCACAAAGGCCTAAAGCCTGAAGCTAATGCGCAAAGGATAAAACTAACCACACTACACATGTTTCAATGATTTGGTGAGGTTACCCAATGCCTTTTTGACAGCAGAAACGCGATGTAGAACAGGTCTCAGACTTTTCTCAAGTTCCTCAAAAAACCTTTCTATAAGTGGGGAAAGTGTACCTTCAGGTCGCCGTTTGAAATTTGATGGTGGATATCTAGTATTATACGTGGGCATTTGATCTTTGTACTTTTTTTCACCCTTTTCCTTTTTCTTTCATGTCCACACAGACAGGCTGCTGGATTGTTAAATCAGTCCCCTTTCTTGTGAGTGCTTCTCGAACAGAAGGAGGGGGTCCCTGTGGCAAATTATCCTGGATGATAGGTTGGGAAAAAGTGGGAACCTTGCTGCATAAATCCATAGTTTGAGGGGAGTCCGAGTCTGAGGGTGTCTGAGTAGGAGGTAAAAGTGAAAGGCGCCTCTCAGCTGACTCAATCTCCCTCTCCAATGCACCAACCACCTTCCGTAAAAACCCATCCAACATATTGTTGGCTTTTATTTATCAGCTGGTGCTACAGGTTTACACTTCCCCATTTTGACCCCAAAATATATATTTTTTTAAACTTCAGATTTGCCGGCTAATAATATCTCCAGCTTAAGCTGCAACTTGAAGTCACTTACTGCAGCAACCTGGTTAAATGCAGATGAAAGGGGGGGTGGCCCAGTCTAGCCTCTTCTGGGCAATCCGGGCACACGCCTGGGTGCACCCCATGCAGCAGATCCGTTGTGTTGTTTTTATAGTGCCTCCGGGTGCTCAGGGTCCGATCAGGGCCTCCACCACGGGATATGCTGGGGGTTTGAGTCCCTCTCCAGCCCCATGAACAAACACTGTTCCGTGCTGTGGGTCAGGCAAGTGTTGTTTTTATAGTGCCTCAGGGTGCTTAGTGTCTGATCAGGACCTCCACCATGGGAAAGGCTGGGGGTTAGAGTCCCTCTCCACCACCACGAACAAACAGTGTCCCCCGCTGCGGGTCAGGTGCGTCATTTTTATAGCACCTTTGGGCACTCAGGGTCTGATCAGGGTCACCACCGCAGGAGATGCTGGGGGTTGTAGTCCCTCACCACCCCCACGGAAAAACAGTTATAGATATCCACAGACCTTGAAACCTGTCTCTATAGAATATGTAAGAGCAATCCCTCATGGATAGTACTGATAGCAGTGTCCAAAGTTTTATTCCTAGCTTCGACTATTCGGACATAAAGAACTTTTGGCACTAGTCTAAAACCTAGAGAAGTACTGTAATTTTCATTTTATTTTATTCAATGATCATTTTGCACTGCTCTTATGTGGACTATTGCTTTCCCTATATTAGGGTTTTTAAAAAAGGTCTATAATAATAATCCTTGCTCAGGGATGCTTTCTACTTTGATAACTTGTTGTATTTTCAAACTGTGTTTTTTACATATTGGATCTATATGCTTTTCTTTTATTGTGTTTGATGATGAAATTATTTATTTTGATTAATCAATAAACTTTGAACTTTGAAGATTTATACATATAAATGTGTAGAAGTGTATATATAGTGTATCATAATTAATAAAATATGTATTCAATATTCTGTTATGTTTTATATTTAAAATGTATTACTATGAAAATATATATGAAACAATTAATACAATTATACATACATTATATATTTTTCAGATTTTAAATGTAGCTTTCTAATATATATATATATATATGTATTATATATATATAATAAAAGATGAAATATATTAATAACATTAATATGATATATTATAAATATTTGTATTAATTATGTTACACCATATATATTAACATACAGAAAAATATAACAAATATAAACATTTGAATAAGTCATCAATCAAAATAGGATTGATTTGTTTTGTTTAAAATCATAAAAGCGTGTGGACACAATACTTAATATCATAAAAGGGCTCTAATCAATTATACTAAAATTACATGTGAACAGCAAGTGCAAATAACGCAAAAAGTACAGGCTCATCAAATCATAACAAGATCATTGTAGATATCCATAGCTTTCAATCAATCAATCGATAATCACTTTATGCAATATAAAAAAATATTTTCAACCATAAAAAACATATAAATACATATAAATACACAACATATCACAACCTCTTGAACCTCATAAACCCCCAAGTTATTTTTTTAAAGCAGTTAGGAGAAAGATTCCATTCAGAATTGCATTACTTGATTTGATAAGTTCATGATAGAGTAAAATTTATGTATCAACACTCACCAAGATTAAAAATTGACACTATTCCGCCAAGTTATAGCTCCCCTTAAAAAGGAACCAATCCCATTCCAGACCAGCGCATCAGAAGTCATGCTCAACCACATAAAGGCTGGGCGGTGCTGGGCAAAACCCCTATCCCTCAGGAGGGTGACTAAATAACGTTGCCTAAAAGGTGCATAAAACTCACAAAACATGGTAAGAGGAATTAAGGTCTGTGGGGATACACCAGCACACGGGCACAGTTTAATAGAATTCTGGTCAAACTGCCCTAACGGGAAGCACAAATTAGTTCTAATTGCCCCCAAACGAAATTGCGTGATGAGGGTCCTTTCCCATACATTTCTAATCTAATCTAATCTAATCTCCAGGAAGTAGGTCTCTGGGCCCTCCCCCATCTTTATCATAATAAAATCCCTCACTGATCTTTTCCTTAACTCCATCTCCTCCCTCTTGGCTATTAATATTTTGGAAAAATTCTCCTTCACCCATTTTTTTTCTGCAATAGATAGGCCCTCTGGTGCATCAAAGATGTCTAATCACCCCAAAGCATTGGCTACCTTTCTTACATAAGCCAACCAGGGAATTACTTTAGCGTGATCGCATGACAAGCAATCCTGCAATATTTTCCTGTTGAGGGACGCAAATTCATTCGTCCAAATTGAGATCCACAATAGGATGTGAGTTAATTTAATGGCGTCTTCTACAAAGTCCAGATCCAACTCAGCATGCAAGCAAAATCTAGAAATGTTTTGACCCACACCTAGTAACCTTCTGCAAAAGCGGTTTTCCTCAATCGCAGGGGTCCTATTTTCCATATAGCCCCAGAGTGGGTCCCCATACGTCAAGACTGGTAGACATTTGCGCCTATAAACCTCCAACATTTGAATAAGTAAAAACATACTAATTAATAAGACAAAAAGTTACAAAAATGTATATACAATAAAATACATTTGAAAATAAAAACAAATAGTATAAAATATACAAAATTAAACAATGCTATAAAATCCATTTAACCAATATTATGAAAACTATTAGAGTCTAAGAATATTAATTATAAAATTCACACTCTAGTGTAAGAAACTGTAGGGAAAGTATTGGACTTCGGAGGGGTGAGAATTCCTATTCCTCATCCAGTCACCACAATGAGAAGGAAAGTGTTGGACTTTGGAGGAGTTAGATTTACTGTTCCTACTCCAGTCAGTGAAACAGTAGGGGAAGAGTTGGACTTTGGAGAGGTGAAATATACCATTCCCACTCCAGTCTGTGCAACAGTTGGGAAAGAGTTGGATTAAGGAGGGGTAAAATTTACAATTCACACTCCAGTCAGGGCAACATTAGGGAAAGTATTGGACTTTGGAGGAGTAAAACTTACTATTTCCACTCCAGTCTCTGCAACAGGATATTTGAGGGGTGAAATTTACTGCTACCACCCCAAACAGTGCAACAGTAGGGAAAGTGTTGAAAGGCGAAGAGGTTACTTTTACTATTCCTACTTCAGTCTAAACAAGATTAAAGAAAATACTTAACTTCAAACACATTATATATATGTGTGTGTGTGTGTGTGTGTAACCCTATGAAAGTAGAAAAAATATTAAACTCGTAAAACATCTTAAATAGCATACAATATATATGTATAACAAAACTAGAAATAATTCATCATTTTACATAATTACTTTTCAGTAAAAACATATTTCTCAATGATTAAATAATTATTCAATTGTTATTTAATTAACGTCCTACTCTGAACCCCTACGAACCTGGCAGCCCGCATCTAAAATATAACTAAAAAAATAAACCATTCCAAAGCTTACATATTTAAAATAAACTAAATACTTGTTGAACAATTGAAAAGTATTACTTATTTAAATTCCCACCCTAAACCCCTACAAATCTAGCATCCCGAAACTAAAAACAATGAAAATAAATAATTATTCCCCAATTTACATGTTAAAAGTTCAATTAAATACTTAATTTACAAATAATAAGCATTAGTTATTTTTTTGTTATTTAATTACCTTCCCCTACAATTTAGCATCAAACAACAAAAATATAAGTAAAATGAATCAGTATTGTATATTTTACATAATTAAACACCAATTAAGTAATTAATTAACAAATAATAAGAAATTGTTAATTTAATACTTACTTAACTGCCCACCCTACACCCATAGTAACCTAGCAGTCTGCAACTAAAACATAAGTAAAATAAACAAGTATTTCATAAATTGCATAATTTAAAATTAAATAAATACTTAATTAATAGTTAATTGTTAAGTAATCATTACTAAATTAACTTCCCCATACCCCTACAAATCTTACATCCTACACATTAAATAAAATGAAAATAAATCAGTTTTACATAAATTACATACTAAATAGTGATCATACAATTCAATATAATTTAATAAATAATTCCTAATTAATGATTACCTAACTAACTTACCAGCCTATTCCCCTACAAACCCAACAACCCATTACAACAAATTACTACTAAAAATCAATAATAAATACTGAGAGCCTCATTACAACATTGGCAGTTGGACCAGCCGACCTTCAATGTCTCTGGGAGGATGCCGCTGTCATACTGGTGGTACCCCCGCCCTATTACAATTTTCCTGCCGGGCTGACCAGCAGGAGCATTATAATAGAGCGTTCCTGCTAGTCAGTCTGACGGGAGCAGTGGAATACCCGAGTCCCATACTGTAGAACAGAGAGGGGCGACCAGCACCCTCAGAATGAGCACTGAATGCAGACAGTGCGCATTCTGAATGTGCTGGGGCAGTGCAGGGACCCACCTGTGGCCCCCAGCACACACTTACTGCCAGCCTTTCCATGGCAGGGTGATAGCCATGGAAAGGCTTGCCGTAAGTGGAGTTGTAAACAGCTAGGCGGCGCTGTCCTGGCTGAGTACAACTGAGACCACGTCATGCCATCAGGAACCATGTTCCCAGCGGGGACTGCGGTGCCCTGGCGGTCCCACTGCCTGGGTTGTACTGTGGTGGTCGGACCACCAAGTTGGGGTATTTTGACCCTCACTGTGAGTGTAATGCCCTAAATCACTTAAAATTACAAGCGACGTCTTAAAAAAAATGAATAACATACACAATTGCAACACATACAATTATAATATCAACTAAAATATCATAATTTTGAAAATATATTTGTAACCACTAAATTAGTGAAAAAATATTTAAAATATTGATATTATTTACAACAGTATTACCTTAAAGATGATACTCTTGTCAATGATATATATGCATTACCATATTTGTGTTTTATAGTATTTGATTTCTGATATTTCTGTCTCCCAATATTTTTAAATCAATATTTTGTCCAAACACCCAAGCTCCCCATGATACTGCCCAATGGCTTACAAATATGTTTTAAATGTTTCGGGAAGGGGGGACACGGGTATTGGTACATGGCTGTACCTCTCTACACCAGGGTCCCCCACATTATTTTGCCCCTCTGGGAAGCAGATTGGGGATTAAATCCTCAATCGATTTACCCCAGGGGCAGAAAGCACCACTAGCTAACAGGGAAGATGTATTTTCAAGAAAGTGGGTCGGGGACTAATCCAAATTGGAATCAGGCCGAATATATCCACCCAGGAACAGAAAGCACCACTTGACACCAGTGGCTACATCATGAACAGTAGCACTGAGGTAGGGCCGAGCCGTGCCTCTGCTTTTCTTTTTACATTTGATGCATCTAAAGTTCAAATATATATCTCTGAAATTTTCATACTTTATGCATGTCAGTAAAAAAGTGAGGTTGTTATAATCATCATATATTTTATTTTCTTGGTATCCCCCTTCTCGATTATGTTTGCCGTTTATTTAGTATAGTTTTAAATATAAATTCACATTTATTCATGTAATTCATAGCAATGTGATAATTAAGTCTGCTTGAATATATTCATGGTTTTATGTATTCATTGAATTATTTTTCCAGTGAATGTTTTTACAAGTTGACAACTTCACTTATAGATTATTGTTTTTAAACACTTGGCAGGAATTCAAAGTATGTACATAAGTGAAAAGTTGTTAGCGCTTAACTGCTAATTGATTATTCTGAAAATAACAAAATGATGTTTAGTTACAAAATATAAACTAAGAACTGAGGGCCATATTTATACTTGTTTTGCACCTAATTTGCATCATTTGTTTGGACAAATTCGGTGCAAAAGTAACGCCATATTTATACTTTGGACGAGGAAACCTACCCTGCGTCAATGAGATGCAAGGTAGGCATTCCTGCGTAAAAAATGACTCTATGGCATTAGCGCCATATTTATCCCCATGCTAAAAACATGAACGGGGGAGGAGGGGCCATTATTTAATGCCTGGTCACGGCAGGTGTTAGGGGACCTGTGGGCCTAGTTCCATGGTGGAACACCATGGAATAAGCCCACAGGTGCCATCCCCAGGCCCCAGGGACACCCCCACCCACACAAGAGGGACAGCGGAGGATGGGGATCCCATCCCAGGTAAGTATAGGTAAGTACAGGTGGGTATTATTTTTAAAGTGCCATTGTGGTCTTGGTAGGGCCCCCCCTACATGGCACTGGGTGCAATGGCCATGCCCAGGGGAGCCTAGTCCCCTGTGCTGGCCATTGGGGTGGTGGGCATGACTCCTGTCTTTTGTAAGACAGGAGTCATGTGGTAAGGATGGTTTTGCATCAGAAAATGACACTAGGCTGGTTAGAGTCATGTTTTTTTATTCTAACCTGCCTAACCTAATTTTTCGGTGCAAAAACCCCTTCTCCCATACCGTCACCCCCACCTGGCTAAAGTCACTTTTTACGCTAGCCTACCCTTTGCACTGGCTTGCACCATTCCATAAATATGGTGCCCGGCTGGCTCTCAACAATGGTGCAAGCCGGTGCAAAACATTTTACCAAAAGTATAAATATGCCCCTGCGTGTGATGAGATAGAGAGGAACTTCATAGCAGGGATTTGAGACTGAGGGTCCTAGCTGTAATCACCTTCCTTCACTGAAGGCGATAGGGAAGGCACATCCAGTCCCACCCATTTGACTTATCTGCCCGCCTGCAGGTGCAGATGAGCATAGCAGATGCAGACTCTTTGCTGAACATTTACGATATTAGCCAAGAGTAAGGTGTGGTTGGAAATATTTACATAAGGGAGTTATATGATAGCACAATTTTACATTTTTTCCTATTATTCACCCTCCTGATAACTATCATTGACACTATTTTGCTTGTTTTTATATAAGTTACAATTCATATTGTATGAATTAGGATAGGCTTTTGATTTTCAATAAATCTTAAAAATATGTTTCTGGTTTCCCTGTGTCCTTAATTGTGCCTTTCCATGAAGAAAGAGGACTTGGATTCCACTATCCCTGTGAAATCTCACAGAAATTATTGTTGCCTAGATCACATTTCACTCAAATAATGCTCTGTGGGTGTGTTGTGGTTGCAGTCCATCAGGTTTCCAGTCTCAGGTTGGTCTTGCTGCTAGAGTGGAAAGCCCATTTCTATGTCGTGGTCTGGTAGTAGATCCAAAAAATGTCAAGGGAATCCTTGCTCTCTGTTTACTATTTGTGCTGTCTGTATTTCATATATTAATTGGGAGAAACTCAAACACTTAAATAAATGCACTGGGCACTATGCTAAGAGAGTGCAGCTCTTCATGATATTGACCCAGGAGTTACAGTTGTATTTGAATTGTTTGTGGAGTGGTGGGAATCTGTATTGGTATCTGGTGACTATACCATCAACCTCAGGGGCCAATATAGCCTTTCTGTCCCAAGGTAGGGAGACTGGAGGGTAGGTATCACAATCGGCCCTCCCAGGGGAGCAGCAAGCAGCACCACTAGGCAACAGAGATTCCTTTTATATTGGTATCTGGTGGTGCTCCTCTATTCAAGGGGCCCATACCATATTTCTGTCTCCTGGGAGGCATAATGACAGTTTACTCACAATCTGCCAATGGAGTGGGGAAAAAGCACCACTAGAGACCAGGGGCCCGATTATTAGTTTGGCGGATGGAAACACCCTTCCACCAACCTACCGATGGGGTAGCTACCTGCCTGCCGGCCCCATTCAGACTTTCCCACTGGGCTGACTGGCGGAAACTAAGGTTTCTACCAGTCAGCCCAGTGGGAAAGGGGCAGTATCATTGTTGCCAGCTCATAATTGATCCCGCGGCAAGGCTGCCGCCCACAGGGTGCACCAGCAACCCGTAATGTGCACTTTCTGCACAGCAGACAGTGCGCATTACAAGGGTGCTAGGCAGGGGGACCCCTGCACTGCCCATGCCCCGGGCAAGAGCACTGCAGTGGCCCCCTGGTGGCCACCTGCACCTGTTCTCCACCAGCCTTCACCACCATGAAAAGACTGGCAGAGAACCAGGTTGTAATCATCAGTGCGATGCTGCATTCACCGCCATCCTGACTGATTCCAACCTGCACAGCCATCAGCCCATCAGGCTCTCCTATCCTGGCGGAGACAGCAGTAGGTTGGTGAAGCTACCCGCCAACCTTGTAATGTGTTGGTCAGGCCACCACAACCGTGACGGTCTGACAGCCACTGTGAGGGGGGAGGTCCGAGGACCACCACACTTGTAATTAGGCCCCAGGTATTCCTTTTTTATATCATGCATGGGGTGGGGGAGGGAGGCTGGCGCTTGGGATCAGTTCATTACACTCCACCCTAGTACCCATGCTATCTTTCTAACCCCTATCAAACCATGCTAATGTAGAATGCTCTGTCTTCTGTGGATCCCTGCACATTTTCTTACTCAGAATACCCTGCAACCTTTAATAAATATGCCTAAAACTCCATATTCTCTCTATTCCTACAAACGATGACTGCAACATGTAGGCCAAACATCAGCCCACACCCAGAGAAACCTAAAAACCCTGGACATTTCTGAAATGTAGAGACCCATGTAAATCCAGGATGATGTGGCTTATGTGGGTCCCAGCATGTTGTCTTTCCTTATCATAAGAACCGACCAGGGGCCTGATATAGAGTTTGGCAGATAGATTACCCCATCACAAACATGACAGATATCCTGTCCGCTGTATTACAATTCCCATAGGATATAACAAGATTGTAATACAGCGGATGGGATATCTGTCACATTTGTGACGGAGTAACCCCATGCACGAAAATCCTAAATCAGGCCCCAAAACTGTGTCTAAAAACACCTCACTCGCATCACATGGTCCACGTTTTGATAGGTTCCTGTTACAGGTGATATGACCACCCACACCAGTGGGGCAGCATTTCCATCAAGAAAAGTGTGGGAATGCTGTGTGGGAAGAATTTTATGTTCGGCAGGATTCTATAACGTTCCCTAACAGCAATGTGAGGAATATCTGGGATTTTAGGTAAAGTTTGACATAAGCAGACAATTCTGATTAGGAAAACGTAGTGGGAGCCACACAAGTTACACCACCATGGACTCTCCTAGGCGTCTAGCTTTTTAGAAATATATGGGGTTGATAGGTTTTTATGGGTGCTGGTGGAACCCGGGCCCAACTACCACAGTTATTCACATCGCCATAGTTAGTGAATTGAAAGAAAATATCCTGATGTTTCCTAATTGCATTCTGAGCCCTACATGTTGCAAGTAATAGGCCTAAATGCATTAATCGTAGGCAAATAAAAAAACTGATTTTCTCTTTCATACTTATTTTCAATTCATTAGATTTTACTGTATGAACCGATGCTTGAAAAGTAATTATAAGTTGCAGCTCACTTATGAGCTCTGGGTCTTGTGTGGTTTTGGACAACCAACAAGCATTAAATAACCCTGCTGCCACAAAGGTCAGACAGATGTAATGGCATGCTTCTTTTGTAAATAGGTCATCAGAGAAAATAATTATAGATGAAAACATGATCATCTATTTCTTTTTTCCTACTTACTTTAAATGATTATGTATTTAAATGATTAGTTTCTTTAAGAATGTCATGAGTGATCTATAAAAATTATCCCTTGCTGAATTCAGAATTCTGATCCTGATTAGGATCTTGGCAGACGGGAATACTCTGTCACAAATGTGAATGATATCCCTTTTTTCGTGTTATGATCCCATTATATCCCATGTGAATCATAATACAGCAGACACGATATCCATCACGTTTGTGATTAAGTATTCCATCAGCAGGGATCTAAATCAGGCTCTTTGTCTTCTTTCAGGAATGTACACTGTCCCAGGTTTACCCAGGAGTTCCAAATCTGTTACCACCACTATCTACAAGTACCTAGATACACAAATATAGGAAACATTACTTACTACAAAAAATTGCAAAGAATTGTGGTAAAATATTTTTACAACTCTTATTAGCATAGAAAAACTGTTGTTGATGCCATTGTCAGTAAAAAAAAACACATACGTTCTTGCAAAATACATAAAAAAAAACTCAAATGTTGCTGCATTTTGGCTATTTTCTCATTTCCCTCCAGGGTAATCCACAACCCCTAGATACATTTAGAAATCCCTACATATGAGACAAACAGGATATACATTTGGCCTCTATGGGGGTCATTCCGACCCCGGCGGTCAAGGACCGCCGGGGCCGGGGATGCGGGAGCACCGCCAACAGGCTGGCGGTGCCCCGCAGGGCATTCTGACCGCGGTGGTTTGGCCACGGTCAGACAAGGAAAACCGGCAGTCTCCCGCCGGTTTTCCGCTGCCCTGGGAATCCCCCATGGCGGCGCAGCTTGCTGCGCCGCCATGGGGGATTCCGACCCCCTCACCGCCATCCTGTTCCTGGCGGCTCCGACCGCCAGGAACAGGATGGCGGTGAGGGGTGTCGTGGGGCCCCTGGGGGACCCTGCAGTGCCCATGCCAATGGCATGGGCACTGCAGGGGCCCCCGTAAGAGGGCCCCACTTTGTATTTCAGTGTCTGCTTTGCAGATACTGAAATACGCGACGGGTGCCACTGCACCCGTCGCACATACCCACTCCGCCGGCTCCATTCGGAGCCGGCTTCCTCGTGGGGAGGGGTTTCCCGCTGGGTTGGCGGGCGGCCCTCTGGCGGTCACCCGCCAGCCCAGCGGGAAAGCCAGAATGGCCTCCGCAGTCTTTCGACCGCGGAGCGGCCATTTGGCGGCTCCCTCCAGGCGGGCGGCTCCCGCCGCCCGCCGGGCTCAGAATGAGCCCCTATGTCTTTTGTGGGAAAAACACTAAGAGGCCTGTAGTGTGACTTGTTCCAAATCTCAGGAAAATGCTCAGCACTTTGAGGGGGATAGGCATAGCAGTCAAGTGGTTACAAATCATTCATGATACTTCACATCAATATTTAAAATACAATTGTCTGACAGTTCTAAGAAAACAGTGCAGCCAATTTCTTTATTAGTGTAAGACTGAAACAGAATACAGTGGCATCAGGAACTGTCAAAAATTCACATAGAAACTTTCTCCATAATTTGAGTTAGGCTCAACATAAGTAGTCAATATGTTCTATTATTACAGTAATCAAAAAGCATAAACAAGACAATGTATTAATCTTATCTCTGTTAGACCAAGTACCTTCAAACTGAAATACTGGAATGGAAAAAAAAACTAAAATACACAAATTCATTCCTTATAATGTGAAATGAGCTAGAATCAGGATGTCTGCCTTTTGTCTGTATAAATATGTTGGGTATAATGAAAGTGTGTGTGTATAATAAACATAAACCTAAGTGATGAGTTTGTGTTTTTTTTAAGGATTTCAAGAATTGTTTATGCCCTTGCAGTGGTAAGAGTAAGGGAGGTCATCAAAAGTTTTTTAATACTGGTGACCAATAACTTCGAGAGGTGTAGCAGTGATCGTGACAAAACTGTGATAACTGAGATATTGTTCTAATAGTTTAATTGACATATGACTATGCCTCTTCAGTCAGGAAAATACATAACGCACAGGATAATTATGTGAAGCTCTGTTGTCAAAAGCTAAAACTTCTGTATAATCTCCAGATGAGCAGAAGGCTCATTTTGGTTCAGAAGTTAATGGTGAGCAATCGACATTTTGAATCACTTCAGGAGTCTTCTTAAATCTCTTAGGAATGTAACCTTTAGTGGCTAATTGCTGACCAGTAAACATTCAATGTGCACCACTAACCAACAATGCATAAGTATTGGCAACCCTTCTTTCTTCTGTTCTCATGCCAATCAGAAGACAGCACAAACATTTATAAGTTTTATTCCTGAAAGTTCAATGATGATTGAGTTTTCAATATATTTTTCTGACACTGTTTGACGCAACTCTGAATTATGTGTCCAATTTCACTACAGTACAGACAAAGGTCAGCCTTGAGCCTGTATTCTCACTTTTATTTAAAGGTTCCTCCCACAGCAACTACTTTTATAGGGTCGCATTGAGATAATCGGTACACAGAAATCCCTCTTCAACCAGATAAAAGTGCAGACTGCAGATGATTAGACTAGAGAAGAATTGAAATAACATCTTCTAGCTTCCCTCTTTCTTGTCTTCTCTTTCTGATCTATCTTCTATCAGCAGCACTAAATCAATAAGTTTGGAAAGTGATTTAGGACCCTGCGAACAAATCTGTTTATCTTTAACTTCTTATCATAAGCCACAGAGAGTTCTTTCAGCTTGTGATTTTTCTACTGCCAATAGATTAAAATGAGTCACGTGAATTAATAATCCTTTCCACCTTGCTGATCATCACACAATGCTTCCTCAGCCGAATATTTCAAATCAGGATGTTCAAACATCTTAAATGCTAATAAGAAGGTATCATATAGTTGTATACAAGGATATAAGTTGGTTACTAATGGATTTGCCCCAGCCAGTGTTGATTCAATAAGGTAACTAATCAGGAAACCTAGTTTAACTTCATATTGCCTACACTGTGAAGGTCAAAAAGCAAACCGTACTACAAGAGAATCTAAAAATGTTTGTAATTTAACTGGATCCCTAGAAAAGCATGGGGTGCTCTAAGGCACTACAGGGATGTCTGCAGAATGTGACACAAAGGTCTATTTTAGCATCAAGTTCTCAAGACCCAACTCTTGTGCTAGTTCAAATAAAAAATGCATAGCGTTACCAAACCTAGAGCTATGTATGTTGCAACCTGTTGAGGACTGGATTCTGGGAAGTTCTATTGAGTTCCCATATTCATTGCCTGAGGATAAGCCAACTCCTCCCAGTAGCCACAGTGCCATCATGAATAGATAAGTATGCATGTAAGGTATCATGTGTCTCCTTATAAGGGTCCAATTAAGGTGGAAAAACCCTTAAATAGGGTAAAAACATTATTTGAAACCTAATATCTTTGGATTGAAAATTAAGATTAGAACTGAAGAAATCAGCAAGGCCTCAAACTCCTCCTGACACCTGGAAGCAGAAAAGAGCCCACACATACAGACAAACAATTGTGGAAGAGGATCAAATTGCTGAAAAAATTAAGAGAACAAATGTGTTGAATGCATTATATGTTCCTGCTGTGTATCCTGCATGAGTGTCTATGTTACCCATGATGATGTCTGAGTAAACTATTTGTACCTGTGGAACAGCAACTTGCGTTCACATCTTGAAATTGAAGAGTACTGGCACTTGTGTTTATGCTCCTTTGTAAATGTTATAATTCAGTTCATGGATGGTTACAACAAACAAGATGCAGCCAAAGTGTAGTTTTCTTAGTGGTTACAGCCTCCTTTCATGGAGCACAATTAATTGTACTGGTCCATGCCTAAAGCAATTAGCAATTTCCTGTTCATCTTTGAAGATTGAATATGGACAGATGACTACTCCCTCTCCCATGGCCTGATTACACACAGGGCAACTAGAGACACAAGGGGCTATACCAAGTAGTGTGATTCTCCTACAAGCAGGGCCCCAGAAGAACATTTTACAGCCTACACACAAATGATCTGTGCTACACTGTGATCTCATTGAGCATAAGTCATGGTTCCTTTATGTACCTACTTACAGATGATAAGCAAGCTGCAGACTATTTGACAAAGGTATAGCCTCTCCAATGAGATAGAGCAAAATAAGAGCATTGCCCAGATATTTATTAAACTATAGACCAAATGACCATGGTGGAGGCCTATAGGAGGGGCAGAATAAATGAAAAATAATCTAGGTGAGGGAGGAACCTTGGAGAGTATCACTCCTATAATGCTATTTATACTGGCTCCTTTCTAAAGTACTCGTCAATCTTCAGAAAAGCCAGAAACATGGAATCCATTTTGTCCTTGGTCTGCATCATCAAGGGTATGTTAAGCCTGAAGGCGATCCATTGACTATTTATTAAAACAAAGTCACAGTTTTATGACCTTCTGCATAGTCCATGTCTCTGGATGACAGAATATTTATCCAACAGCTAGCATTCACATATACGAACATAACTGATACAATCAATTTAAACATAGAGTAATGTCACTTTGTGTCCGAGACTCAACACATTGCTACCAACATTTTAGAGACAAATTAAGGAGAACTTTTTAAGTCTTCAGAGAGAAATGACTTGCATCTTCTGCTTTGCAGGCAGGCCATTACTAAGTAGTATCTTTTGGAACACAAACTCTTCATCCTTGCTTCAAACATTATTTTTCCCCCAGCCACACCCACTAGACACCTAAAAGTAAACCTCTTCAAGGTTATTGCCACAATGGCATAACGTGTGTGATGCGAGCTCAAATTCATTCAGGAGAGAGGACCTCTCTGGCCCACAGTTAGGTAATAGAATTTGCAAATTAGGCAGAATATGGTGAGATATTTACAACACATGGTAAACACCATTACCCCAATGTAGGGTATTTACCACATGTGGTAAATACCTCCTATTTAGAGTTTTTAACTTGCAAATGAGGCATAAGCTGCGGAATCAGTATTTAACACACCTAATTCTGCATTTCTTTTCTTATTTAGGAGCCTCGTTCCACCTTTCTATTAGACTAATTTCTTCCAGTCCTTCTACATTTGTTATTGAGAATGGTTTTGCAACTTGGTTTCATGAGGTTAGAGTCTGTATTGTAATAGCTCCTGATGCAAAATGTATGGTTACACAGTTCACAGTTGAAAGTGTGCACTGTATAAAAGGAGAACATATGTAATTATAAACAGCGAGACAACACTAGCACACAAACTTTCATTCTACACAATGCCCATTTTACGATTTCACCACAGTTTTTTTTATTTACTTACATATTTTGAAGGAATGTAATCAGCATTTCTCTTGGGCCTGTAATTCAGAAAGGACGCAAATGTGCAGTTGATATGCTCTTCTAGGGCACCGTCTGTCTTTGGATAAGAATTGGTTTGTTGAACTCTTACAGTGCTTTTCATCTTCAGACAAATAGATTTTGAGTATGTTTGAGTGATTGTTCAAAAGGTCTCTGAACACATACACATACTGTAGGGGAACCCTTGTCCAGACAGTCAAAAAAATAGGGTGGGCAAACTTTTTTAGATAGTACCTTTGGAATGACTGAGGAGACTTCCCAAGAACAACATACAACTATATCCTCCTGTGGCACTTGTTGCAGCTGATATGCTAATATGAGAATATGCTAATGATTTCCTGTTGCAGCTGATATGCTGATATGAGAATATGCTAATGATTTCCATATATTTACTAATGAGAAAATCCAACATTTGCTTAACAGGAAAGAGAAATAACGTGAAATGTGCAAAATGTGCCCACGGGGAGTGGTCACCATTTGTGTTAACAGGACTAAATAATGTGAAATGTTATAAAGTTTTGTATTAATATATCATAATTAACAATATAATCTATGTTTTGTAAGGCCACATGTTCTTTGCTTAGCCAGAGGCCTAGTCAGCGCTGGGCCTTGCTTGCTTAAACATGGAGACACGATGAGTTGCCGCAGACTGGAACTGGAGAAAAGGACCTTGAACTGCACAAAGTTCATTATGAAACACTGCTAGAAAAATTTGCAAACTCACCAGCGGACAGGAGACGATCAGAACAAATTGATACAATTATGTGTAGAGTAGGCTAAATATACTTTCCCAGGACTTGAACAGTGGAGCTACAGACTAAGAGCTGGGGGCAACAATTTTGTTACCTGATGAACCGGATGATGTTCTCATCGACAGAAGAACCAATCATGTAAATGGAACTTGACTCTCAAAATAACGTAGACAAGTAGTAAACAAAAATTATGGGTTACAGTCATAACCCCTGATAAGGTTGACCAATGGGCAAATTGTGGGACGGACTGAGAGACCCTAATAAAAAGTTGTGACATGAGGGGAAAAATCAGAACGGAGGGCGGAGAACGGAGAGGCGAAAGTTGATGACGTCAGGAGACGCCGTCCAAAGTGCTGAAACTTGGGCTTGCTTCCTGTGAGCTCGAGTCTTATTGATGACTGATGACCTGGAGACGAAGACTGACTCGTTGCTGATCTATTTTGGATAGGTAGCTACAACCTGACTGACTAATGACTGCTTTTTCTTTCTAGGTACCAACTGCGCTGTTTTAAAATGTTTTTCTCTTTTAGTTCGATTTTTCCAAATTAATAATTTTGAGTAATTGTTTTTGCATGAAGACCCACATGCTGATGCTAATTGGAGATAGGTAGGCTGACAAAGACGACTTAGGGTGACTTAGACTGACTGACTTATGTTGCTGAATATTTCAATTGCTCATGAATTGAAAAATTGCTATGCTTTGTTTAACGTTGGTCGCATATTAATAAGGTGCTGAGAAATCATTGTTTATGTTGCTAATAAAGTTCAGAAATCATGATAATGTTGAATAAAGGCTCTTGATTAGAATTGTAACTAATAGGGAATAAAACTAATTAACTTCCATATGAGTGATGGTGGTGTTTTTGATTAGATTAGTTCATGGTAATTAAAGTTGATTGGACTGATTTTTTTGTAGATGTCCTCTACTCACTATACTTGACTAGGATACCCTATGCGTTCCAAAAAAAAAATTCATCGACCTATTTTACTTACCTAGGACAAGGCGCGCTGGCACACTCATAGGGTGAATAAAATGACCCCATTTTCTAATAAAATACAGTGAAATGCATATTTGTAGAAAGTATACTGACCCAGAATGAGTTGTTTGATGATGTTGACAAATAACAAGTCCTTTAAGTTACCTAAATCAAGGTTGCTCATTTTAGAAACCTCAGCAGGATGATAGACTGGTTGATTCCCACTGTGATGTGAACCACTGACCATACTATCAAACACAGACCTCTATAATGAACGCACTATTTCTCCGAATCACCAATGGCCATTCATTCTATAAGCACTACCAATTTTGGTAGCTAAAATGACTGAGGAATAAGGTGATTCGCCTAAACCCACACAGTCTTGGACGAGCAGACATCCCAGGATTGGAACTCTGGGCTGCCCCTATCCAAGGCCAGCATGTTAGCCCCTGAATCCAACATTCTATAGCCGAACCTTACGAATCAGGTGAGTCTCAGGAGTCTCGCCCCTCTGACAAATGCCTGTCTGCTGCAAAAACCCTAGAATATGACCCAGATGATCTTCTCGGAATTCAGTCACCTAAACCACTGGAAGTTCAGGGCTATAACTGCAAATTGCAATTTTTGCTTTGTTCCCCTTGTTTTGCCAATCTCAAGAATGACAAGACACTAATCTCTTCCTACCAGCCTCCCATCCTGGGAAGGCTACAAGCTCCGTTTTCAGCCTCTAAGGAGAGCTAATCCAGCGCCAGATACCCAGCTTAACTTGGACGCAACATCTAATAAACCGGTATCTATTGAAAGGTATCACCCAAGTCAAAATGCTTTCTCATGGGTGGCTTGATGCTTGTTAAGGAACAGTACAACAACCCCATCTCACTCATTCTTGCCATAGCAGCAATTAAAAGCTTGCCCGTGGAATGCATGTCGGTTTTCTTGCTATTATTACAGCGAGATAAGGCATTAAAAAGATCCTATGAGTTTTAAATTAAATGTCAGATCTCATTTGGCACACATGCCTTGAAGTGTGTGAGACTGCGTTTTGAGAACGGTTGACAGCTCAGTAATTTGTGTCAAGCTCCCGCCTAGTGAGAGGCTGTGAGCTAAAATTCCTGGCCCATTGCCACACCGCAAGATATTCAGAAAAGCTTTTACGTCCCTGCAAACTTCAGTAGTACACGAGCTCACGAAAAGGAAATGCGTGTTATGCAAGCAAATACATTTCAAAGATAAACATATACAGTCAATCCGCCTAACCAATCCAACGTATAGTTAAGAGTGGTTTGCCCCTCTTCCCCATATCTAAAACATACATGATGTTCTGCCCTCCTCCCCATATCTAAAACATACATGGTGTTCTGCCCAGTTGAAAGTATATAGGGACCTTGCCTGAAGTCCAATGAATTCGTGGTGCACCTGTCCATATCTACCGCCTAAGGTGCAAATTATTCACTTCCGAGGCGTTTTGCTTCCTTATAAATATACAATAGAGTGGTTATCACTAAAATCCTATGAGTTGGGGATTGAACCTAGTCACTGAATACTTAGGAGGGTGCACAGGAATCTGAATTAAAAGTACTGTGATAATAACCCACGACCAACATTTTTCTCAGCCAAAGTTTACAAGGAAATGTGCATTAAGTTCCGATGCATGCAGAATTCAGTGTGAAAAAAACAGATCCTACATGTAATTTCCATTTTTTTTCAGCAAAACCCGGGAAAAAGGTATTTACCTCACTTGGTAAATAATAGACCCTAAAGTAATGATAGTTAGGTGGTGCAGTAAATACTTTACCCTTTACCGTCTTCATAATAATCACAGACTCAGAGAACACTGGATTCACACAACACTAGTGTTAAATGTGCAGTAAGAGGACATCCTCACAATTAGCACGTTTTTTTTTGGCGATTGAGACCTTGATTACAAGTGCCTCTGAAAATTACATGTTATTTATCGCTCCTAGTGAACAGAGGTGTATCTTGGTCAGTGAGATGTGGCGGGGGAGGGGGGGGGGAGGGAGTGAGCTTCAGATTTCCTAACAATAACGGTGGCACATAATTTAAAAATACATCATAGGCAGGAGCACTGGAATTATGCGGCAGAAGAGGACCAAATTAGGCGGCAGGGATGTGCACATTTCTCAGCAAGAAAAGGCAAGTTATGCAGCATAAAGTGGCACATTTTGGTATAGTATTACTTAATTATTTGGTCATTTTAAAACTTGATAACACTGTCTGGGCCTTGGTTGCACCTCATTAGCACAAATCTAACACCCAAATATAACAATAAGCAACAGAAAGGTGGCGAGTCCAGCTTTGTGAAGGGCCTTCCACTACGCAACAATATTGAACCGTTTGAGCTAGAAACATTTTTTTTTTTTTTAAACTGTTGATTATGCGGCAGGTGATGGATTACGTGGCAAATCTCTAAATATGCGAATATCGCGACGGCTGCACAAATGCATTATTCCGGTGGCCCTGATTATAGGACAGGCAGGAGGCATAATAGGAAAAGGAGAGGAATGCGGATTGGTAGATGTACTAAATGGGAGGAAGTACATTGTTTTGTGAAATAATCAACATTTTTTAAGTCTTTCCAACCAGAGAGGGGGGAGAGAGTGTGTGTGCGTTTTTGTCTGTGTGTGTAAAATTCCTGGAGAAATCCCACAGACACTTCACCATAACAGACTAAAAGCACCTGTACCCAACTATTTATCAAAAAATGCATTTATTAGGGGGAGTGTAACACCCCAAACACCCCCCCCCGAAGCTACACTCCTGCTAGTGAATGCTGAAACCCTGGGGTTCTAAATTCACCAGGGTACACATGCACAATGCATTTTTCTAGTCGCAAACGAGCCGATTCACAGAAAAATGTTTTTTGGGATGTACAAAGACAAAACTGCGATTCAGTAACTTGTTACCAAATCGCAATTTGGGTTTTGCGATTCAGTATTAGGAAGGGGCTATCCAGGGACTCCCTTTCTAATACAGAATCTAAATGGTATGTATGATTGATTTGTGACTGTGAATGCAGTCGCAAAACAATCGCAGTTAGCACCAATTTCAAATTGGTGCCAACCCATTCGCAAAGGGCAAGGGGTCCATAAGGGACCCCTTCTCCTTTGTAAATGCATGCAAAAATGTTTTTTAAGAGCAAGCAGTGATCACACAGACCACTGCCCACTCTTAAAAAATTAAACTGAAATGTTTCATTTTTTCTATTTAAACGCAGCCTGTTTTCCTTTAAGGAAAATGGGCTGTGTTTAAAAAAAAAAGATTGCTTTCTTTAAAAGCAATCACAGACATTGTGGTCTGCTGACACCAGCAGGCCACCATCCATGTGATTTGTGTGATTCCCGTTGGGTCACAAATTGCGATCTACCTCATTAATGTTAATGAGGCAGGTCTATTTGCGACCCACCGGGCATCACAAAAGAAGCTCAATGGAGTTTCTTACATTTGGAATTGCAATTCCCTAATTGCTCACAATACTAACATGGCCTCCCTAACAGAGATGATGAAGGACATTAACATCACCGTGAGCAGGGTCTACAACACCACTCTACCCCTTCCTCTGGCGCATCAACACCAGGCCCTTCTTCATCAGTGCCAGCCACTGGAAGGGAGGCCCTCCCAGAGGAACAAGACCCAGACACCCAAATCTGTGTCCTATATTACTTGGAACAATCCACGTACACTTTGCATGTCAGAACAGCATCAGATACCTGCCAATGTGTCGACTCTGAAATGCCCACTTGAGGATCTCATGGTGAAGGTATCTGTACAAAGACAAAACAAGGAGCATAGACTTGTAAACCTATCTATTTCACAAATCAAATAGCAATCACCTGGAAATGTTTTCTCAGTGCAACAAAAACTGACACAAAGCAACAGCATCAGGTTGGGGTCCACTCGTGTGCCTTTTGTTGGCATCAATGGGATGAATAATGTGCAGGTATTGGAAACCAGTGCCATATGTTAAGTTCAGTCACATTGTATTGTGTGAGGCTTTTGAGGTCCTAGATCATTCTTGTGTTAGATGCACATAACTAGGTAAGGGGACATTACTCCCATCCACTGACATCTCTTCATGATTTTTGAAAATGTCAGACAACTTGTATGTGCATGACAGCATGAGCAGTGAATGCATGTTGTATGAGTCAGTTGAGAGTCATGTGGACAATGTGTATAGTGCCGCAGATCTTTCAAACCACATCAGCCCTTGCTAAACTGTTGTGGGGAAGGAATATCATGAGTCACTGTGCCCTTCAGGTTTCCACACACACCACATGCCAGATTGCTGTTGGCTACATGATGTACTATCATGCATGGAAGTGATGGGAATGGAGTGTTATGCAGCTTCTGTCAGCTCAGCCTGCATATGTCACATGCATCTCCCAGTACGGGACCGAGTCTAGGCTGTGGGAGAGTCACTGTGGCTATGCAACCGTGGCATTGTGCCCACTCCCTGTACACCAGCAGATTCTGTCATGTGTCCAATATGAGCCTCTGGTGGCACAACCTGCCCTGAATGCCTCATTCCTTTGACTAGATTAGGAATTGGTGCAGAGGTAATTAATCTAGTCCATATGTGCACTTAGCATCATTTTCACTGTGTGTCTTACTCTCAATGCAGCCCCTTTACTCCCACAGCCCTGTTCTCATCTTCCCACAGGTCATGTTTGTCCTGTACAGGCATATTGCATGACTGACAGTCCCACAGTGCAGACAGTGTGTTGATTCCTGGGAGGCCATGACATGTGGGTCAGTGGATTGGTCACATAGCAGAAACTGTACAATGCATGCCTTTGTTTGCTGGATGTCATCTGTGTGGGATGAACAGATATGTCCAAAGGAGTGTTCTGTGGTACAGGTACATAGCACATAATCTCACCCCCAAAGTGGCATGAGTCTGCATTTCTTAGTCCACATGTCCACACATGCCAGCCCTTTCATTGTTACTTGTGTAATGTTAGAGTTTGTGCGCCTGCAGTTGCCTGTAGGGGCTGCATGCATTGAGTCATTCTCCCAGAGTGTGAATGTGTTGGTCCAATCATGGCTAAGATATTTACCCTTCAGAAGCCACATAGGTGTGTGGTGTTTCTTTGTGGCTCACATCACAGTACAGGTTGCTAGAGCATGGAAAACCTTATGTCAGTGAGCTTGATTAAACATTGTAGGCCATGAGCTGGGTAGTGGGTTAGTCTGCAGATGGAAATATATATTTCTGTACTTATGTCTCTGTACTTCTTGGCTTGTGTGTGTGAAACTTGTAGAGTAATGACAAATAGAAAAGCCCTAGCTTGATGTTTCTGACATGTATGTGACTCAAGCATTTGTGATAAAATGTGTGATTATGATCTCTTGATTTGTCTTTTTTATCCATGCAGGTGAAGGCCCATCAGAAAAAGGCACTATTGAGAGCCATAGCCCAGAAGGTGTGGACTCTGGTGGTCCACAGCCGGTGAAGTGCCCACTTCAGAAAAAGATGGGTGGACCTGGAATTCTGGGCCAGGAAAATCACTGAGGTCTAGTTAGGGATGTACTCCCAATGTGAGTGGGGTGCCCATCGGACCAGACCCCTCTAATGGTCTGCATTCTGGTGGTGGCCGCCCAGAGCTTGATGGGCATTTGAGGACAGCACAGCAGCCAGAAGAGGGTGAGTACAGGGCATATTCCTGCCTGTCACACTGCCAACTAATGTGTTAGTTTCTGACGGCTCCCTCTGATGATTAGGGATGAGCCATGTGTCATAGAGTAGATGAGAGATTGTTTGTGTAGACATGTCATGTGTTATATACTGATGTACCTTGCCTATTTGCCCAAGGACCTAGGACACAACTGAGTACAATCCACAAAGCACTTGCTCTCCAGGGACGACCTATGGCTGTGTACAGTGATCAATCAAGTACTGTTTGTTGTTGTAGTTGTTGTAAATTCTATGCAACAGACCAATACTCCTCAATGTTACAGGCCAAAGGTAACTAAGTGATTGATCACTGTCCTCAGCCATGTGCCTAAGTAAATGAGTATATTGGCACCTGCCACCCAGAGGCTAGTTGTCTTCAGCGTATGACGGGTGCTGGTACCTCACTGCAGTCTGTAATGTGAAGATGGCCGTCATACATGTGACAGAGCATACATTGTACTTTGGGTGCAGCTACAGATCACTACTTTCCCTTGGTAAGTGGGGAATGTCCATTGACATGATTTACGTGCCATCACATTTGCCAATATTTCTTGTGCCTACATGTCAGCATTTATCCCTTTCTCATTAGCAAAACATTTTTAAGCTGCTATTTCATGCATGGTCTACCTGTGTTGATAGGATGATATCTGTATTTCCTCACATATATGTGCATGGCAACCTGTGTGTGGAGTAACCCATTTACAATGGGGGTACATTTCATGCTGTACCACATACAGGAGTGTGTCACCATTGTTTATCGTCTGACACATTCCCTCATGCGTCATAGCATGTCATTTGGCATGTACAACTTCAGTAGCAGTGAGGGACATGACAGGTAGGCCTAGAGTTTTGAGCCACAAGGTGCTTTTCTATGCCATTTATGTGGCAGCATGTATCAAAGTGCACTGCACATGTGTAATGGGTAAGGTTTGTGACCTGACTGGTGGCATGCATAATGGAGTGACTTTCAGTTATGTTGAAATCATTTGTGTGTGGTTACAAGCATTCATCCACAGACAGACATCTGAGTCTGGCTGACCATGATGGAGACAATAATGTAGCTTCCAATTGGGCAACATATTGAGGGCCTTCAACAAGTACTTGCAAATCTCAGGGCCTCTCCAACATCAAAGGGACTAATGGCGTCTAATGATGTACTTGGAGTATGTCATTGTAAGGGGTGCCAAACATTAGTGGCAATTAACCCTGGGGCTTGCTGATTTATTGTGTTGTGGATTTTGGGGCCATTTCTCCCTGACATGTTGTACATGATGTCTACAGTGTCCATGTCCATGCCACATGTGTGGCCTATGTGAGCAATATTAGTACTGCCTTCATGACTCTACTGGGACAAACATCACTTGGTGAAATGTGCATAGGGGAACTGCTTCCAGTGTGTCTTGAGCGTTTCCATGCACCTTCTCAAGGCTATTGTACTTTTAGCAACAACATGGCAGGATTTTGGAGCATCATTTCTTATTGTTGGCTCATTATTTATGTGATAAATAGATGTGTGCATGACCTTGTGTGGGATCTGTAGGAATTCATTTGGCATTGGTCTACTATTGTATGACAACAGGTAACTGAGGTCTGCTCCATGGGGCAAAGCTTTGAGGGTGATGAGGTCTCCTACATGTTGATTGGTTACTGTCATTGCACAACTTCAGTCATGCAATTGTAGTTGTCTGAGATCCTGAATTTTTATGTGGACTGTTGAGAGTTCAGCTGGCATACATGCTTATTGTATGGCACATGTATAGGCCCCTTGGGTGGAGTTTGTTGCTGAACCTAGTAAACATAATGGTAATGTTTGCTAATCAGAGTTGGTCAGGTGTGATCATGGACATTTGATGATGCTATTTCTCTTTATATTTGTAGCATCAGCACTGGCAAGTGAAGGAGACAGGGCATAGTCAAGTGGGGAAGCATCTGTCCACAGGACCTCAGGTCAAGGCACCACTAACGCAGACGGACCCAGTGGCCCGAACGAGGAGGGGAGTGCCACAGGGGATACCGGAACACCTTCATCATCGGAATCTTCTTCTCCCAGGGGACAATCCCTAGGGGTGGCACACCCATCAGGGAATACCCCTATACCATCTTTGTCCACCAACCCCTTTCTATCACCGCCCTCCCTGTCGCACCTAGTTGGCCGTGCCCGCTCCCCCCAGAGGGTGGGCGTCTCCTTTACCGCAGGCTTCTCCGCCCTAGCCTCTGTCAACCCTGGTGCCCACAGTGAGGAGGGTATTGACCTCCTGAGGAGTATCTGTGTGGGTCAGAGAGCCATTGTGAATGCCATTCAGGGATTAGCAACCCGACTCCAGCAAAAAAATGTATCCTTGGAAGACATTTATGGTGCAATGTCTGGACTACAGAGATCTTATCAGGCTCTGGCCTCCACACTGACTGCAGCCACTCACCCCCCACCTTCCGTCCCCACTCCACTTCCCTCTTACCAATACAAATCCCCCATTCCCCTACCTACCCAAGCACACAGACCGATCTGCATGCACCCACCTCAACACACAAGAGCAGCACACACAGACACAAGCACCACAAAACACACCAGAATGCAAGCAAACAATGGACACCCACAGACACAACATCAGTCACCACTTCCCCAGGCGCCCCCACCATACCTAGCATAACACACATGACATCCAGCATACGCACAGGCACCACCACAACATTCAGTGACACACCCACCACACTCACAGACACCACCCAACAGGCACAGACATCAACCACTACCAGCATACTTGCAGACACCACACCAACAGACTCACCCACACAGCAGATACCACCCAAACAAAAGCATACCTCCCACCTGCATGCACCCATGACATCCACACTGACATAACAAACAGCTCCCTCGACATCCAAATCTCCACCCCTTCTGCTGACCGTTCCTGTGTCCCTAAGAACGTTTTTTGTTTGACCTTTCCCCTGTTCCCTCCACCCACCTCTTCATCTATTGTGTGAGGCAATTTTGTGTACACGTCAGTGTCCCTGTGCCTGAGATGAGCAAATGTGTATTTTTGTGTGGTGTTGCAGTACAGTGTGAGTGACTTTCCCAAAGGAGGCTTATTGTGACTGTGATTTTGTCTTTCTTTGTGTCTGATTCCAACTGTGTACACAATGACGTGTACTTGGTGCCTGTAGCATGACCCCCATGTGATATGGATGACAGCACGAGGATGTGTTTTTAAAGTTAATGATACACGTAGGTGTGTGTACTTACGGTCGGTTGCATCCACTCTGGCGTGAATTTTGTGCTCTATTGATGATCAGCAGCAGTGGCAGGATGTGTGTGATTTTCTCCACGGCAGCACCAGACATAGGAGACTGCCTGCTGGTGAATGTCTCTCTTTATATCCCAGTTTCCGACCTCTGAGAGGTGGTGGTTGGACCGCCTTGGGCACATTAGTGGTGTGCAACCTCATAATGTGTCCTGCAGAAACACAGGCTCCACCAGCCTAATTGTGCCCCTCGTGACCCTGGCTGTCGGTGCTGGTGGGACTGTGGTGGTCTTTGCTCTATAGGCCCCAATTACTTGTAATATGGCAATATTTCCAGATTACTATGAGGTCAGTAGACACCAGCTGACTTCGAAGTGAGGTGATCATTCTCTCTTCTTTAAGAATTGCACTAGGTCACCAGACCACATTACTTCTGTTGGGATGCACCCAGTTATTATGCACATATGTCTTTACAATGCTACAATACAATACATTGTCCTTCAGTTAAAAAATCCAAGCGCTCTTATTAGATGAGGGGAGTTTTTGGAGCAAGCACCCTGGATGGCTAAGCAGAAATGTTGCAGCTCCCATTGCAAGATTCCTTGTGTCCTGAAAACGTTTTAAAAATGGATATAGTCCTTGTCCTTGTGGGGAGGGTCCCAGAGGCCTGAAGTTAAATAAAATGGGTTTGTCAAGATACCACAATAGTGCTGCAAGACCCCTGAGAGACTCATGAGGGACTCCAGAAGGACTAGGGAAATGAATTACAAAACAATTGGGTTGGTGTCTGTGGGGATTGACTGCTCTTGGGGGGGGGTTGACCACCGCAGTGTTTTGTGCATGGTAATAAGATCATACTTTATGTTAAAAAAAACTCAAAATTCACTGTAAAAAAATAACTTTAATATGACCATAGAGTTATGTATGGTAATAATATCTTACTTTACATTAAAGAAACTTCAGAAATTCACTTAAAGTTCAAACATTAAAGTGATGTTATAGTTAGGCAAAAATATGCATTAAAATCTAACATTTTCAACCAAGAAAACACTGAAATGTACCAGTTATACTTTACTAAGCTAACTAGAACATGCTCTGTGTATGACCTCACAGATCGCACCATGTGTGACATATTGGATGGCATTGTTGGAAATTGGGTTACTGGTTGAGAGGGGTGAAACCCTTCTCAAGCAGCAACCACAATTTCTGTGAGGGTGAAACACAAGCAAACCCTGAATTAACCTGTGCTTAACTCTCTATAGCTTGGCACAAAGCAGTCAGGCTTAATGTGGATGCAAGGTGTAAAGTATTTATGCAGCACTTCAAACAGAAATAGAGTGAAAACACAACACCAATTTAAAATACTAAGGTAAAATTTAATAAATAATTTAACACCAAAACAATGAATATCCAATCAGTTGAATTGTAAATATGCAGTTTTAAAGATTTACATGAATATAGTGCCAAAAAGCACAAAGCGCCAATTGTGATTATCTGGTTGCGCCGGACCGGGACAAAGTCACAAGTTCAGGATGACCGCGATAGAGCATGGGCCAGCTACAGGCACCATGTTAGACCCTTTAAGCAAGAGTGACTTAAATCCTAGTTGCAGAGCATTGCAAGATCCCTCATTAAGGATGCGTTGTGCAGCAGAGCTGACGTGAGGTCTTGGTGTGGAGATGCTTCATGCAGGGGCGGCTCCAGGAAGCTGTGACCACAGCTGGGCTGGCAGAGCACCTTCAGGCCCACTTCAAAGGGTCCAGAACTGGGAGGCACCACTTGGGAGGGTAGGACTCACAGCAGACAGAGTTCAGGTGCTGGTTTCAAGGTGGTGGGAGTCTACTGTCCCTGACGTGATGAGGAGGCCACACAACTAGTCCCTGGATTCACTCTGAGGCCCTTAGTCAAGATGCAGGTCCAGTCCTTTCACTCAGGCAGCAGAGCAGCAGGCAGCAGGGCAGAAGAGCAGCATTCCATCTTACAGAGTAGCACAGCAGCCCTTCTGAGTCTTCAACAGGTCCAGCGGTGTACTGATGAGTTGGGTCTGAAGGTCAAATATTTTTACCTGTTGCCCACCTTGAAGCAGGAGAAGGTTCTGGAGGTTTCTATCCTAGAAATGCTTGGAATTTCCTGCCTTCCTGCCCTGGCCCCAGCTTGTTTGGGGTCGTGATGGACTAGTGTCAAACAATTTGTGAGTGTGCCCAGACAGAGCCTTTGTGATGTGTAAGTGTGGTAGGTTACAGCTCCCCCCTCATCAAGTCAGAGATGGCCCACTGGGCAAGCACCTATACTCTTTTGTCTCACTGCCTGTGACCATTACACAAAGACCACTGCCAGCTAAACTGAGTCATATGACTGATTAAAGAAGTAAGGATGCGAGCACTAAATGTTTACGACAACAAAAAAAAATGCCAACTTTCTAAAAGTGCCATTCTCAGAGCAGTGACTGAAAATACAACTTTACCCTTAAAAAGGGCTTTGGATTACAATTATTTTGACACCAAACTCAACATTCCTATCTGCTCCCAATTGACAGTTATCACTTATTAAATGGAAGGGGGCGTGGCCAGCAGCTGATGAAGCTGCACGTGTAGAGCCGCTCTCTGGGGCTGAGAACGGGACCCAGACCGAAACCTAGCCATCAACAAGCCCCGAAAACCCCATCAAACTCGTTCCCAACATTTGCGGTCCCCTGAACAGAACTAGGAGCAGTGGCGACACTCACGAACAACTAAGAAAGAAGAAAATATGATCGTGCCCCGGAGCTCCAGAAAACCAAGATGGCGGCCGCATGGGGAACCGGGCCCCACATTGCAGAAATAACAAAGTTCTCTGACCCTAAGACGCGATCTCGACAACCCGACACCCCAAACTGATGCAGTGGGGAAGTGGCGACCCTTAAAGCCACATTAGGAGAGAGGTGAGGAGCAGCAGCGTGAACGTATCAGCATGAGGCCCGGAGGCCTGAAAATCCAAGGCGGAATTTGCACTGGGGTGTGGGGGCACACTGAGACGCCAGGCTCCCGAGGGCGGCGGCGCCCTCTGGGAGCCCCCATCCCAACACAGCTGGGAGCTTACAGCATCGACTGGGACCCTTAGCGGCAGGCGGGGCCCATCCACGGCCTAGAACGGGATTGCAACCCAGATCTCGTGAACCCGAGCGACCAACCACCCGGAGACCGGAGAGAAGACAATGGAAACGAGGGAACAAACTGAGCTCTCAACCAACTCAAGCGCAGTGAGTAACCAATGATCCAAGCACCTCCTAGAGGGATAAACCCCTCCCGAAGGGCCCCCGAGGGACTACTCCAGATTCTCCAAAGTAGCAACTGGGCCCCAACATCAGAACTAATAACATTAACGTAAACCAGCCCACTGGGGGCCCCCGACACGGCTGGGAACTTTCAGCACTGAATGGGACCCTGAGCGAACAGGAGGAGTCCATCCGCAGCCCAGAACGGGATTGCAACCCAGATCCTGTGAACCCGAGTGTAAAACCTCCCAGAGATCGGAGAGACGGCAATGGAAACGGGGGAGCAAACTGAGTACTCAACCAACCGCAGTGAGTAACCAATGATCCAACCACCTCCCAGAAGCATAACCCCCCCCCCGAAGAGCCCCCGAGAGACCATTCCAGAGTCTCATCGGTAGCGACTTGGCCCCAACATCAGAACTAATAACATTAACGTTAACCTACACAGCCGCGCACCGGCCTAAGCACCCCTGTCGAACTAAGAGAATTACACGCCGACTGCAACTTATTTTGCCCACCTGCGCCCCGGTGGGTGGCCCCGCCGCGTTGAGGGCTGCACAAAACGCTAATTCCCTCGCTTAAAATCCTAATCATCTATCTGACAAAAGTAACGACCTATCGAAGGTGTGCCCTCCGAAGACCATAATCGGAGGCCCTTATCCTAACCTGCCACAAATAGACGCCCTCACCTCTACCGATACAAGATAAAGCGAACAAAATGGGCAAGCCCAAAAAACGTGATGGTCAAGACCAAGAAGAACCAACGGCAGACAAGATGTCCGGACAGCCCCCCCACTCGGCCTCCCAGAGCACAACAACTCAACAAGAAACAGCCCTGGATACAATCCTACAAGCCATAAGGGAATCTCGCAAAGGTATGGAACTCTCAGCAGCGTACACAGAGTCATTCCTAGAAAATTGGCTCAAAGACACAGTCCCGCCGGAAGGCTTTTTGGCGCTCTTTGCGATCGAAAGAGCACACCGAGTCCCCGGCAGACCCCCTCCACCGGGATCCAGACCCCGCCCGATAGTCACAAAACTACTGCACTTTAAGGACAGGGACTATATCCTTTCGCAAACTCGTATTAAAGGGGAAATCATACTAGACAACCAGCGTATTATGGTATTCCCTGACTTCACCAAAGAAACTCAAACGCAGAGAGCTTCATACAATATCCATAAACGAACCCTACGCGAGAAAGGCATCAAATACGCAATGCTCTTTCCGGCTAAACTGAGAGTTGAACACAAGGGCAAGATGCACTTTTTGTCAACTCCACAGCTGGTGGGAGATTGGCTAGAAACCCTAAATATTACGTCTTTAAGCGAGCCGAGTAGATCATCCCGCGCCCCTGGCAGGAAACGTGGTAGATCCTCTAAAAGAGCACTAGAAACTGCACCCTCCAGACACCAATCATTACAAGGAATGTGCGAAGCAGTAGATGCAGTAGCGGCCTTGAACAGAGGAGCCCCACTCCGCTCGCAAACCTCAGGTGATGCCTCGGACCATGACTCGAGCTGCGGGAGTCTTTCAATCTCATCCCAAGATACTTGCACTAATCTACCAAAAGTGACCCCCAGAACGGCGGAAGAACTCATCTAACTCCGCAAGAACCTGTCAGTGATCACCCAATTCACCAAGCGATCACCCCCTATATACAACCCCTGTAGAGGTGAACCCTCTAGGCAACCACTAGGGTGTAGTAAACCTCGAACACTCACTCACGGGCAGCAAATATACTTCAGCCAGGTCCCCGGAATGTCCGGGGTGTAAGCTCTCGGCCCTGACGCGCCTCCCACCTCCAATAGGAAATAAGAAAGTTTGTATGGTTTGGACGGGGAAAGTTTTGTTATCCGGTCCTGGGAAGAGGGAGTTGGGGAAAGTTCAGATTAGAGTTGGGAATGGGACAATTCATGCAAACACAATCACTTTAGGAGGCAGATCTCAAACTAAATATAGGTCGACTAACTTAACCCCACTCGCCGCAGAGCCTGTGAGTAACTCTGCCAACACAACCAAGATTAACCTAGATAATGACTACTCACTATAAAATAATAACCTGGAATGTAAGAGGCCTATACAATATGTCCAAACGATACAAAATCCACAACTACCTCAAGCGAAGGGGAATACACATAGCCCTACTACAAGAAACTCACCTGACAGAGCAGGAAGTTAAAGCCCTTAGCAAAAGATGGAGAGGTCAAATAATTGCCACTAACTACTCAGCCTATGCTAGGGGAGTTCTTATGTGGATCCGTCCCGGGGTTCCTTTCCAAATAGTCCACAAGGCTATCGATAAAGAGGGAAGATACGTGATAGCAAGTGGAAGATTAGGTGGCAGAGAAGTGACAATAGGAGGAGTATACGCCCCCAACCACGACCAAGGTAAATTCCTCAACAGATTATCGCTAGAATTAGGTCCTCTTCTGGCTGGCACAAATATAATCGGAGGGGACTTTAACTGCATTACTAGTAACACCCTGGACAGATCGCACACCCCAGTATCACAATCCCAATTGCTGAAAACGGTGAAGCAATTCATAGAATGGCAACAACACTGGCAATTAATAGATTGTTGGAGAACACTTAACCCACACTCTAGGGACTACTCATACTACTCACCAGTACATGATCTACATGTTAGACTTGATTCCATCCTGGTATCCCCTGAAATACAGAGCGACGTGGTATCCGCGGAATATCTTAGCCGAACGATATCTGATCATAACCCCTTGATAGCTTCACTATCCTCGGGCAGAGAGAGACCGACAATCCCAACTTGGCGCCTCAGAGCGGAAATGTTGGAAGACGAAGCGTTTAAACATATATTACACACAGCTATTGGAGAATTTTTCAAACACAACGAGGGTACGGCATCTACTAGATCCATTGAATGGGAAACTTTTCAAATAGTTACACTGAACTACGCCTTCCCTTAAACTGCCCCAAAGACAGGATACTGGGCATACTACTGAACCCCCGGAAAACCAAACAGCTGCTCCCGATAGAATGGGAGTCTGCTAGACACTGTTGATCCCAACATCTGAAACGCTCCCGCATTAATACCCCTTACACCCTGGAGGCCCCACTGTCCTGCATGATCCATATCTCAGGGAAACAAAATATTTCAGGCCTCAATAAACTGATTTCGCATAATATTACTAAACTAGGAGACCTATACGGCGGAGGGAAACTCCTCACATATACTGAGCTACAAACACAATATAACATCCCCCCGGTTTATTCATTACCCACAACGCCATCATTAAAATCGTTCAAAAAACCTGGAGAACTGGAAACCTTGAACCCCCCACTCATAACAGTTGCAATACCATTTGCTCCATTGGGGATCTAAAAGGCGTAGTATCCGGAATCTACAAAGCGCTACAAGCCAGCACATGCCTACCCCTAGAAAAACTTAAAAACAAATGGCAATCGGACTTGGATGTCGCTTGGGATCAAAAGCAATGGGATCAGATCGTCTCTCATATCTATCCAGTATCCAGAAATGCCAGGTTCAAATTAATAAACGTATACATCTTTCACAGAGCTTACATGACCCCACACATGATCTCCAAAATCTACAGAACAAACTCCTCAAGCTGTCCCAGATGCACGGAGCCTGCAGCCAACCTCATACATATGCTCTGGAGCTGTCCCCAACTTAACATATTCTGGGAAGAGGCTTTTGCTAAAACCTCAGCCTGCACTGATAGATTATTAATTAAGTCCCCGGCAGTGGCGCTACTGGGGGACTTCCCACACCCGACAGCCCTTAAAATCTCCAACAAATTCATAGACCTCGCTCTAATCCTAGCAAGAAGGGAAATAACCACAAACTGGAAATCATCAACGGGCCCACAAATATTCAGATGGCAAAACTCTTTAGTGAAGTGGGCAGAAGCAGAAGGAACGACACTGCTTCGCGAGGCACTACGCAAACTCCGACCAAGGGATGATGCATCCCAATGGGAATTAATCCTGGAAAAACTAAAATCACTAAATGCATTCTCCGAAGAAGCAAACAGAACCACTACGGACTCAGATACAGACTCAAACGCAAGACAGGAATCCTAAGACTCTGCAAGCGAGGACAGTAACAACTAACTATTGAGACCTGCCAACTGTGAATAATTTTTATATAATTTGTAGCATGAGGGGAGGGAGGGGGGAACAGTTAATCTAAGCACCTTTGCGATAATGTTATTGTTATATTCAAAAACTGGAATAAAATCTTTGATTTCTTTTTTTTTTAAATCACTTATTAAATGGAATAACTTAACCCAATGTTATCTTATGGGACCGGTAGGCCTCACAATAGTAAGAACATGACTTTAAGAGTTTTTCACTGCCAGGGCATGTAACATTTAAAAGCACATATCCAATTTTTTTAATACATTGCAAACTGCCCTCTGGGCTGTTTAGGGCCTACTCTGGTATGTAATAAAAATAGAGCTTTTGGATTGTCAAGAGGTTTATCTTGCAATGTCAAAGTGACAGTTTAAAACTGCGCACACAGGCTGCAATGGCAGGCCTGCGTCAAGTTTAAAAGTGACTTCAGTGGGTGGCACAATCAGTGCTGCTGGCCGTCCAGTAGCATTTAATTTACATGCCCTGGATACATGTAGTATGACTTTCCGAGGGGCTTACAAGTAAATTTAAAGTGCCAATTGGGGGTGAGCCGATTTTACCATGTTTAAGGGAGACAGAACAAGCATGTTACCACTGGTTAGTAGCGGAAAAGTGCGCAGAGTCCTAAAATACACAAAAAAAGGTTCAGGCAACAGGAGGGTGAAGGCAAAAAGTTTGGGGATTCCCCTGCAGAAGGGGCCAACTCCAATAGGCATCATTGTTGGCGTCAGTGATAACATTTAAAAAAATGACATCATTGATGACAACAACTAACATGGTGAGGGCAAGCTCTCTTGTCTTGTTCATTTCTAAAGAAAATGCTTTAGATTTTAAAGTTTTGATTCCATCAAGATGACTTCTGGCATACCACACTTTTGCCATAAATGCAGAATGTTAGTTCTTCATTAGAACACTATGAGGAAGGAGGGACAAGGGCACACACTTAGGCAGCGGTGGTCTGGGTGGAGGGATCAGAGGCAGAGGCAGCAAACTGACCACGTTGGGCAGGTAGAAGGAGCAATGGTAGCCCAACGGATCACACAAGGCAGGCACAAAGGTCAATGGCTGAAGAACAGATCGTGGACGGCATGGGGGATCAGGTATAGCAACCTAATCATAGGGCAAGCAAGAGAGGTTATGGCAGGGCAACAAGCTGACCATGCTGGACAGGTTGGAATGGCAGTGGAATACAACAGACCTTGCAGGGTAAGAAGGAGGGGCACTGGCAATACAGTTGACTATGGTAGGCAGGAGGGAGGAACTTTGACAACACAGCAGAGGACGGAGGGCAGTTGGGAAGGGATAGGGGCACAGACAAGGACAATGGAAGTCAGGGATAAGTGGACAGGGACAGCAAGTGGATCACACAGTGGAGGCAGAGGAGGCACTGTCAGCAAAACAGACCATGCATGGCAGGTAGGAGTGACAGTGGCAGCGAAATAGACCACAGACCAAGGTGGGAGGAAGCAAGGGCTAGCATATGGACAACAAAGTGCTTGGGTGAGGGGGTCGGGTGCAGGAGCAGCAAGCTGATCATACAGGGCAAGCAGGTGGAAGAGTGGAAGTACAACGCATCATGGAGGGCAGGAGGGAGTGTTGTCAGGCCTTCTTGGGCCCACATTTGTTCTTGTTTTAGCTTAGCTTTATATTTTACATTTTATGTGTTTTAGGCTGCCATCTCATTTTAGCAAAGGCATTTTACACATGTTATGTTTTCACAATATTATTCCAAGAATACATTGTACATGCTGCTTGTTTTTCATTAGTGTTTCTTGACACGCAATTTGTATACTCTGTTGAAGGAGCATAAAACAATTTATCCTAGTGCTTGCATTGCTCATTCAGAGAAAGCTTCTAACATCTAGACATATCATTGCATCAGAGCTGTGCCTCTAACACAGAGTGGCTTTTGATTATATAAACGATGAATTGACCCAGAGGGGTCAGAGGAGCACTCTGGCCACTACTGTTCTGGAACTAATCCAGTGTTTGACATGCAGTTCTACTGTCACTGATCTTCTATCTTGCAGAGAAGGATTGCCAAGTTCACTCTAGACTGGCACCCTGGGTCAGCTTTCCAGATATGGGGGTCTTAGGCTATCCTATCAGATCGGGCAAAGGCCGGGGGTACACCTGCTATACTCTCAGATTGGAGATAGTGCTAGGTAGGAAGAGATTGATGCAAGATTACCATGGTTGGACTGTTCATTCTTTTCACCATGTTTGTAATGCTGATTACAATACTTTGTTTCATCTGCCTAATAATCACATCCCATTCTCCCTATTCAATAATACGATTATTTCAATAAGGTTTGAAAACCTTTATTCATATCTTTCTTGTGTTCACCCTGGGGATGCATAAGTAAACAAAGAAAGGGGTAAAATCTGTTTCCACTTTTTCCTTGGGAGTCAGAGTGTCATGTTTGAGGTTGCTGTAATCATATCTGATCCTGGGAAGGTTGGGGGTTCAGGTGTGGCACTGTAAACTAGTCAGGAATTGGGTGTCACCTTCTGATGGTGCTGGCTGACTCAGTTCTCTCATCCTGAAATTCTGACGCCCTAATATGCACTGACTCAGTCCTATCATCCTGAAATTATGCTGCTCTAATATGTAGTCCTACCTCTTTAGTGAGAATCGTATAACAGGAGGGGATAAGGACTTGCGTATTGACAATGAAGAAAGGTATGAAGGATTCAGGGCAAGTTTACAGCATAAGGGCAGGTAGGATGGGCCGTAGTTGTACAACAGACCAGATATGGCAGAAGGGAAGGGAGAGCAGGCTGACCATGCAGAGTGGGCAGGAGGGTCGGTGGCAGCACAAAAGACCATGCAGCTCTGGTAGGAGAGGCAATGGCACCATGGAGGGCAGGATTGACTGGAGTGGACTTGGATGATGGTAGACGAGGGGATAGAGCAGGTAAAGAGGGAGCACACTGACCATAGTTCTCTAAGGTAACTATAACTCGCGCCCCCGCCATGCATATTTTTTCATCAAAAATGTTACTACACATATTACATTGATATTATCCATGATGTTATCAAACATGTCAGGAGTGCCGTAATTTGTGGGTTAATTAGAAGTGCATAACAAGGGCGCGAGTTACAGTTACCTTAGGGCGTAAGTTATAGTTATTTGAGGTAACTCTAGCTATAACTGGGGGGTCGGGGTCCCTAGGTCCATCAGTGGCTCCTCAAGGTGAGCCACACAGTCCCCCACCAACAACTATAGCCCCGGGGAGGTGATGTTTCTCGGGGCTACAGGGGGTCTGAAACCCCCTTCACTTCTTATTAATCTTTTCCGCGGGAGGGTGGTGATCCTGGGGCACTGGCTGGCCCCACATGTGTTAAGTACTTAAAGCCCCAGGGATGTGGTCCTCCTCGGCGCTGTGGGGGAGGCCGTTGGGCCTCCCCTACTTGAAAAAAGCAGGAGGTGGTAGTCCCTGGGGCTTATTAAAGTTCAAAGAGGGGGCCCCTTTGTGCTCCCCCTCCTCTATTGAGCCCCAAATGCCCCCGGGACCTGGCCCGCCGGGGACAAAAAAAGCGTGGAGGACTGCATTTTTTAAAATTAATCTCAGAAAAATCCATGGATCTATCCATGGATTTTTCCGGTGTTTTAAAAAAATATGGTTTTTAGTCCTGGCGGGGTCCCTCAGGGACCCCATAAGAAAGGCTAAGGGGTCAGGGTGACTCTTCCCTGGTCACTTATCTTTTCTTTTGGCTATTTTTTTCTGGGACTCGGGTGAAGCCGAATCCCAAGATGGCTGCTAACACCTCCTTGTTGAAGTGTTGGCAACCAACAGATGTCAGCACAAGGACAGCACAGGAACAATTGGATCGGTGGATGATCCATGTCCCTAGATATCTATATTTTATGGCCTTAAGTTACTCCAAAACTACTGAACAGATTTGCACCAAACCACAAAAAGCTTAATCTAAGGAACAGAATCTAGCTTTGTGCCAGATTTGGTGTAATTCCGCTCAGTGGTTCGGTTTGTAGGCATATCTAAAGATCCTCTTGAAAAATGAATGGGGAAACTGCATTTTGGGGCCCCTTTTTCCTCGGCCCCCACTTGACGGATCACCCTGAAACTTTCAAGACAGAAGCTGAACTGACCAAAGTATGGGGGTCTTTACGACTCCCGCCGGCGGCAGTAACCGCACGCCCGTCGGGAGCCGCCGAATGACCGCACCGCGGTCAAATGACCGCAGCGGCCATTCTGGCTTTCCTGCTGGGCCGGCGGGCGACCGCCAGAAGACCGCCCTCCGGCCCAGCGGGAAAGCGCTTTCAACAAGGAAGCCGGCTCCGAATGGAGCCGGCGGAGTTGAAGGCGTGCGACGGGTGCAGTGGCACCCGTCGCGATTTTCAGTGTCTGCTTAGCAGACACTGAAAATCTCAATGGGGCCCTGTTAGGGGGCCCCTGCAGTGCCCATGCCAGTGGCATGGGCACTGCAGGGGCCCCCAGGGGCCCCACGACACCCGTTCCCGCCAGCCTAGTTCTGGTGGTGAAAACCGCCAGAAACAGGCTGGCGGGAAGGGGGTCGGAATCCGGAGTGGATGGAGTTCATGGTTTTGATGGTGTCTTCGTCGCTGACGCTGGACCAGACAGTCAGGCGACTGGTGCGAGTGGTAGTCACAGGGGTGTTGGACTCTGTGGTGGGTGTGGGGGGGTCGGGGTTGAAGCTGTCATGGATGTCGGTGATCTTGCGGTGGAAGAAGGTGGCCAGGGAGTCGCACAGGTCTTGAGATGGCGGGATGTCGTTGGTGATGGAGCTGGGGTTGGAGAGTTCTTTCACAATGCTGAAGAGCTCTTTGGTGTTGTGTGCGTTGTTGTCTAGGCGATCCTTGAAGGCGGTCTTCTTGGCGGTCCTGATGAGTTGGTGATGTCTGCGGATGGTGCTCTTGAGGGCTGTGTGGTTGTCTGGTGTTCGGTTGTGGAGCCATTTCTTCTCCAGCTTCCGACAGGTGTGCTTGGAGATCCGGAGGTCCTCGGTGAACCAGGCGGCTGTCTTGTTGGTGTGGTTGGTTGTAAAGGTCTTGAGAGGGGGGAGGGTGTTGACGCAGTCATTGATCCACTGTGTGAGGTTGGTCGCGGCGGTGTCTGGGTCGGTGGGGTCGGTGGGTGGTCTCAGGGTGAGGGAGGTAGTCAGTTGGTCCTCGGTGACCTTGCCCCAGCAGCGGCGTGGTAGCTGTTGGGTGCAGTGGTGTGTGGTGGGTTTTCTGAAGGTGAAGTGGACGCATCTGTGGTCGGTCCAGTGTGGTTCGGTGGTGTGGTTGAAGGAGACGTGGGGGCTTGCGGAGAAGATGGGGTCGAGCGTGTGTCCAGCGGCGTGAGTGGGTGTCGTTACGAGCTGTTTGAGTCCGAGGTTGGCAAGGTTGTCGATCAGGGCGGTGGAGTTGGCGTCATTGTTGTTCTCGAGGTGGAAGTTCAGGTCCCAGAGGAGGATGTAGTCCGTGGAAGCGAGGGTGTGGGTGCTGATGAGGTCGGCGATGGTGTCACTGAACTGTGGGCGGGGTCCGGGAGGTCTGTAGATGAGCGTTCCTCTGAGGGTTGTGTTGGGGTTGGTGTGGACCTGGAAGTGCATGTGCTCGGCGGTGGTGAGGGTGTCATCAGTGTTCGTTGAGATTTTGATGGAGTCTTTGTGGATGATGGCGATTCCTCCTCCCACTCCGTTGGTGCGGTCTCTGCGGGAGATCTTGTAGCCCTGTGGGATGGCTATGGCGATGTCTGGTGCTGAGGTGGTGTTCAGCCAGGTCTCTGCCAGGAAGGCGACATCGGGGGCGGTGGAGTCTAGAAGGTCCCACAGTTTGATGGCGTGCTTGCGAGTGGAGCTGGTGTTGAGGAGGATGCAGCAGAGGTGGTTGGGTTCTCTGGCTGGTGGTGTGGAGGGTTGGATGCTGGTGAATCTGCAGTTCCGTCAGGTGAAAGGCCCCTGGGTGCGTTTAGGGGTGGCCCGGTAGCAGGGGTGGTCTCGTCTGGTGTTGAGTGCGTGGAGGGTGCTTGCGTCGTAGTGCAGTCTGGCGTTGCGGGGGGTGCGGGTTCCAGGGGTTCTGGTGCTGGGTACGGTCAAGGCACGGACGGGCGCAGGCGGGCTTGCCTTAGGCGCGCCTTCGGCGTGTCCGCTGCGCGCCCGCTTCGCAGCCTCCATATGAGGGCAGAGGGAGGGAGGAGCAGCTGGGAGGTGGGAACGGGGCGGCCAATGGGAGTGAAGGGGGCGGGGCAGCAGGGGCTCAGCAGCAAGAGAAAAACCCACGGAAAAACCTGGGGGAAAACCCGGGGAAAAAACGGCGGGAAAAGATGGCGGGAGAGGGACAACAGAGCACAGGGGTACAGAAAGCAAAACACAGGGGCACAGAATGAAAAAACGAAGTGCACAGAAGCCAAGCGCAGGGGTACAGAAAAAAGGGAGCGAATAGTCAGGCGGCAAAAGCGGCAACGGAGGTTCAACCCACAGGGGGCTGCGTGGCAGATGGGGGGTGCGACCTGCCTGGTGACAGGGTCAAAGGTCACTCTCTACCACCGCTTCGCGGCCTCCATATGAGAGCAGAGGGAGGGAGGAGCAGCTGGGAGGTGGGAGCGGGGCGGCCAATGGGAGTGAAGGGGGCGGAGCAGCAGGGGCTCAGCAGCAAGGGAAAAACCCGGGGAAAAACCCAGGGAAAAAACGGCAGGAAAAGACGGCGGGAGAGGGACAACAGAGCACAGGGGTACAGAAAGCAAAACACAGGGGCACAGAATGAAAAAACGAAGTGGCACAGAAGCCAAGCGCAGGGGTACAGAAAAAAGGGAGCGAGTAGTCAGGCGGCAAAAGCGGCAATGGAGGTTCAACCCACAGGGGGCTGCTTGGCAGATGGGGGGAGCGACCTGCCTGGTGACAGGGTCAAAGGTCCCTCTCTACCACCGCTTCGCGGCCTCCATATGAGGGCAGAGGGAGGGAGGAGCAGCTGGTAGGTGGGAGCGGGGCGGCCAATGGGAGTGAAGGGGGCGGGGCAGCAGGGGCTCAGCAGCAAGGGAAAAACCTGGGGAAAAACCCGGGGGAAAACCCGGGGAAAAAACGGCGGGAAAAGACGGCGGGAGAGGGACAACAGAGCACAGGGGTACAGAAAGCAAAACACAGGGGCACAGAATGAAAAAACGAAGTGGCACAGAAGCCAAGCGCAGGGGTACAGAAAAAAGGGAGCAAGTACTCAGGTGGCAAAAGCGGCAACGGAGGTTCAACCCACAGGGGGCTGCGTGGCAGATGGGGGGAGCGACCTGCCTGGTGACATTCTTAACCATGAAGTAGCTGTAATCTTTGTTTTTTAGTGAATTTCTATGTTTTTTTAACACAGCAGAAGATTGGCTTCAGGGCCTGGCTTGTGGCCAGGCCCTGCACCCAACACTCTGCATTCATCCAGCCCCATGCCATGCAGGGCCTTTGGCCATGTGTGGCGGGCGTTGGCCTCAGTGCCTGGTCTGTGCCCACACCCTGCACCAAACTCCCCACATGCCACCACCCCCATGCAAGGATGGTTGAGTGAGTGTGTGTGCATTTATTTTTCATTGGTCTCCGGATCCAAGGATCTGTCACAGATTGCTTCTTGGGATTGTATTTTGCACTCATTGCCCTGATACCAATACTAGGTGGTCCGACTATTTGCCTGAGCAGAGCACTAAGGGAAAGCAGCTGGTGACCAGTCAGTGTACTATAAGGATGCAGCTGGAAAATATCAGGGTAGGAGTGTGAGTGACAGGAATGTAAGTGAAAGGAGAGTGGTAGTGTAAGAGTTATCGCTGTGAGATAGAAAGAATGAATGTGTGGACTATTCAAACATAATTGAGATATTTATTCAGAAATGCTAGCGAGAGATGTGAGAATGAGAGATCATTGCGATAAATGAGTGAATGTCGGAACTAAAAGATTTTTGTAAGCTAAAGGAACCTAAGTGAGTGAGAGCAGCTGTAAGAAGTGGAGCATCAGTGGTTTCCATTGGTCATCCCAGTTGGAAAGATGCAACAGCATGATTGAGCCGGTGGCAATGCCTGCCACACGCAGGGTGCACTAGCACCCTTGAAATGTGCACTGTCTATACAGCAGACAGTGTGCATTTTATGGGTGCTAGGCAGGGGGACCTCCTGTGGCCCTCTGCACTTGTTCTCCACCAGCTTTTTCATGGAAAGGCTGGCGGAGAACAAGGTTGTAATCAGCAGGGCAGTGTTGAGTTCAGCGCTGCCCTGGCTGATTATAACCAGGACCGCCATCAGCCCATCAGGATCTTGGATCCTGGCGAGGATGACAGTAGGTCGGCAGATCTGCCCGCCACCCTTGTAATGTGCAGCGGTCTGACTGCCACCATGAGCCTGGTGGTCTTGTGACCGCCAGACTTGCAATGGGCCCCTTATATCTGTAATCTATTTCTATTTATTTCAGATTCAAAATACATAAAACATAAAGAATCAGCACATAAAAGCATCACATACTTATCACAACGATATTGAGCACAGCCCGATTTCTTATGGTCCAAAATTAAACTTATAAAATTGCATTCAGATTACCTAAAATGCATCACATAAAAACCGAAGAGTCATAGTACAATATGCGTAGACACCGATATATAAACAATTCCATTGCTAGAAATTGATGCTAAAAAGCAAAAATGTGGTTCTTGTTGAGACCTTTTGAGGCATAAGCCTTACATAGGAGTATCATGCTGGAAAGATTTTTAAGGTACTAATATTTTAAAATGTCAGATTGATTAAAAGACATGTAACAGGGATAGCCATCATTTTTTTAAGAGTGATCAATATCAGAATGTAAAAATGTCCTATCCATGCAGAGTATAAAAATCTGTCAGTATTAATAACAATGGTTTTATTGGTATCAGATCTCAAAATTCCAGTTTCACATTGTCTAATTCCCATAAAATGACACCGAGTTTTGATCTACTTCTTACGTGAGATTGCATAGGCATTGCAACAAAAGGAGATGATGCAGTGTTTTAATCTCCTTGGACCCATGCCCCACCACATCTTCAATCAAACTAGCACCACCATTGCACCTGAACTAGGCCGCACCCTCAACCACTCCATAGAGACTGCCACCTTCCGGCACACCAACAAACATAAAGAGATAAACCCCCTACTGAAGAAGCCCTCTGCAGACCCTACAGAACTGAAAAACTGCAGACCAATCTCACTGCTCCCTTTTCCAGTGAATGTAATTGAAAAAGCAATCCAAGCACAGCTCACCGACTTCATTGAGACAGCCCACGTCCTAGATCCCTCCCAGTCAGGATTTAGGAGCAACCACTGCACTGAAACCACACTCCCAGCAGCCACGGATGACCTTCACACTCTACTGGACCATGGTGAAACAGCAGCCCTCACCCTCCTTGACCTCTCTGCCACCTTCCACACTGTCTCTCACACCACCCTGAGCACCAGACTACACGACGCCAGCATCTGCGGCAAAGCCCTGGAGTGGATCCGCTAGTTCCTCACCAGCTGAACCCAGAGTCAGGCTACCACCTTTCACATTGAAGCCAATGTAAACCAGATGCAAAGTTCCCCAGGGCTCCTCCCTGAGCCCCACCCTCTTCAACGTCTACAGGACCCCTCTCGCCAAGATCGTCAGACACCACAAGCTCAACATCGTCTCAGACACCGACAACACACAGCTCATTCTCTCCCTCACCGATGATCCATCAATGTAGGAAAGTACCATCTTGCCTGGCATGTTACCTCCATATTTCACTGTATATATGTTGTTTTAGTGTATGTGTCACTGGGACCCTGCCAGCCAGGGCCCCAGTGCTCATAAGTGTGCCCTGTATGTGTTCGCTGTGTGATGACTAACTGTCTCACTGAGGCTCTGCTAACCAGAACCTCAGTGGTTATGCTCTCTCTGCTTTCCAAATTGTCACTAACAGGCTAGTGACCAATTTCACCAATTCATATTGGCATACTGGAACACCCTTATAATTCCCTAGTATATGGTATTGAGGTACCCAGGGTATTGGGGTTCCAGGAGATCCCTATGGGCTGCAGCATTTCTTTTGCCACCTATAGGGAGCTCTGACAATTCTTACACAGGCCTGCCACTGCAGCCTGAGTGAAATAACGTACACTTTATTTCACAGCCATTTACCACTGCACTTAAGTAACTTATAAGTCACCTATATGTCTAACCTTTACCTGGTAAAGGTTGGGTGCTAAGTTACTTAGTGTGTGGGCACCCTGGCACCAGCCAAGGTGCCCCCACATCGTTCAGGGCAAATTCCCTGGACTTTGTGAGTGTGGGGACACCATTACACGCGTGCACTGTACATAGGTCACTACCTATGTACAGCATCACAATGGTAACTCTGAACATGGCCATGTAACATGTCTAAGATCATGGAATTCCTCACCCCAATGCCATTCTGGCATTGGGGAGACAATTCCACGATCCCCCGAGTCTAGCACAGACCCGGGTACTGCCAAACTACCTTTCCCGGGGTTTCACTGCAGCTGCTGCTGCTGCCAACCCCTCAGACAGGTTTCTGCCCTCCTGGGGTCCAGCCAGGCCTGGCCCAGAAAGGCAGAACAAAGGACTTCCTCAGAGAGAGGGTGTTACACCATCTCCCTTTGGAAAAAGGTGTCAGAGCTGGGGAGGAGTAGCCTCCCCCAGCCTCTGGAAATGCTTTGATGGGCACAGATGGTGCCCATCTCTGCATAAGCCAGTCTACACCGGTTCAGGGATCCCCCAGCCCTGCACTGGCACGAAACTGGACAAAGGAAAGGGGAGTGACCACTCCCCTGACCTGCACCTCCCAGGGGAGGTGCCCAGAGCTCCTCCAGTGTGCTCCAGAACTCTGCCATCTTGGAAACAGAGGTGCTGCTGGCACACTGGACTGCTCTGAGTGGCCAGTGCCAGCAGGTGACGTCAGAGACTCCTTCTGATAGGCTCTTATCTGTGTTGCTAGCCTATCCTCCTTCCTAGGTAGCCAAACCTCCTTTTCTGGCTATTTAGGGTCTCTGCTTTGGGGAATTCTTTAGATAACGAATGCAAGAGCTCATCAGAGTTCCTCTGCATCTCTCTCTTCACCTTCTGCCAAAGGATCGACCGCTGACTGCTCAGGACACCTGCAAAACCGCAACAAAGTAGCAAAGACGACTACTGCAACCTTGTATCGCTGATCCTGCCGCCTTCTCGACTGTTTCCTGGTGGTGCATGCTCTGGGGGTAGCCTGCCTCCTCTCTGCACTAGAAGCTCTGAAGAAATCTCCCGTGGGACGACGGAATCCTCCCCATGCATCCGCAGGCAACAAAAGACTGCATCACCGGTCCTCTGGGTCCCCTCTCAGCATGACGAGCGTGGTCACTGGAACTCAGCAACTCTGTTCAAGTGACTCCCACAGTCCAGTGACTTTTCAGTCCAAGTTTGGTGGAGGTAAGTCCTTGCCTCCCCACGCTAGACTGCATTGCTGGGTACCATGTGATTTGCAGCTGCTCCGGCTCCTGTGCACTCTTCCAGGATTTCCTTCGTGCACAGCCAAGCCTGGGTCCCCAACACTCTGACCTGCAGTGCACAACCTCCTGAGTTGTCCTCCGGCATCGTGGGACTCCATTTTGTGTCTTCAGGTGAGCTCCGCTTCACTCCTCTTCCAAGTGCCCGTTCTGGTACTTCTGCGGGTGCTGCCTGCTTCTGTGAGGGCTCCCTGATCTGCTGGGCACCCCCTCTGTCTCCTCATCCAAGTGGCGACATTCTGGTCCTCATGGGCCACAGCAGCACCCAAAAATCCTAACCGCGACCCTTGCAGCTATCAAGGCTTGTTTGCGGTTTTTCTGTGTGGGAACACCTCTGCAAGCTTCTACACGATGTGGGACATCCATCCTCCAAAGGGGAAGTTTGTAGCCCTCTTCGTTCTTGCAGAATCCACAGCTTCTACCATCTAGAGGCAGCTCCTTTGCACCCTCAGCTGGCATTTCCTGGGCATCTGCCCATTCTCGACTTTGTCGCGACTCTTGGACTTGGTCCCCTTGTTCCACAGGTACTCTCGTCTGGAAATCCACTTTGGTTGCTTTGCTGGTGTTGGTCTTCCTTGCAGAATTCCCCTATCACAACTTCTGTGCTCTCTGGGGAATATAGGTGCACTTTACACCTACTTTTCAGGGTCTTGGGTGGGCTATTTTTCTAACCCTCACTGTTTTCTTACAGCCCCAGCGACCCTCTACAAGCTCACATAGGTTTGGGGTCCATTCGTGGTTCGCATTCCACTTTTAGAGTATATGGTTTGTGTTGCCCCTATACCTATGTGCTCCTATTGCAATCTACTGTAACTTTACATTGCTTGCATTACTTCCTTTTGCTATTACTGCATATTTTTGGTATTGTGTACATATACCTTGTGTATATTTGGCATCCTCATACTGAGGGTACTCACTGAGATACTTTTGGCATATTGTCATAAAAATAAAGTACCTTTATTTTTAGTATATCTGTGTATTGTGTTTTCTTATGATATTGTGCATATGACACCAGTGGTATAGTAGGAGCTTTCCATGTCTCCTAGTTCAGCCTAAGCTGCTCTGCTATAGCTACCTTCTATCAGCCTAAGCTGCTAGAAACACCTTTTCTACACTAATAAGGGATAACTGGACCTGGTACAGAGTGTAAGTACCCCTTGGTACCCACTACAAGCCAGGCCAGCCTCCTACAATCAACAACCAAGAAGAACTTTCAAAACGGAATGAAGGCAGACGCCGACTGGATGAGAGACAGCTGCCTCAAGCTCAACTCAGACAAGATGGAGATCCTCATCCTGGGCCCCACCAATACTGCCTGGGATGACTCCTGGTGACCCAGTGCCCTCGAAACTGCCCCATCTCCTATGGACCACACTCTCAACCTCTGCATTATTCTCGACTCGTTACTGCCCATGGCCGCCAAATCAACGCCGTCTCATCCTCGTGCTTCCAAACTCTCGGTGCAAGAAGGACAGTCATTAAGGCGCTCATCAGCAGTAAACTGGACTACCGCAACGCACTCTTTGCCGGAATCAACAAGAAACTCCAAACTAGAGTCGAGTGAATACGGAACACAGTGGCCAGACTGGCCCTGGACATACACCACCACAGCCACATCTCTGCCCACCTGAGAGACCTACACTGACTCCCTGTCAACAAACGCATCACTTTCAAACTCCTGACACACATGTACAAGGCCCTTCACGACATTGGACCTGCCTACCTCAACCACGCCTCTCCTTCTACACAGTTGTTACTGAACTTGCTTAGTTAGAGACTCCCAGTAAGCAGGAAGGTCCAATCTGTGTAACAAACTTTCAACATTGCTAGCCAGTGGTAATCTATAAGGCACTGATTCATCACTGGGCCACAATCTATGCCAATACAACAGAGGTCTCAATTGTAGAGTTGAAGCAATCGGATACACACCTAGATCAATCAACTAAGAATGACATAGAGAACTCTGTGGGGGTTTTAGCAAAGACCTAATGAACCTATTTTCAGCCACAGCAAGCCTATTGACGTTAACATACCACATAGCTCTGAGCCATAAAAGGCTGACTTCTTAGCTTTGATGTTATATATTTCTACAGCTGCTGAAAGAGTTCTTGTCCTAATTTTCTTGATTAGCTTAATAACAGATCTGGATTCCTGTTGTAACATTAATGCACTTTTGTTAATTTACAATAGCCAATTAAATTAAGTCAATATAACTCTTAAATAGTCAAATTCTTGGACTTGCTGAAGATGTTCATTATGTGCTTTAATGCAACTCTTTGTAGCTTTATAAGGCTGTCATAAACTTGGTCTTCTTGATATTTAATTCTAGCCCTTCTCTCCATAAAAAAGATTGAAAAACAATCCCCCAAGGCCTGTAAATCAGCAGGAGTTTTAGAAATAAGGAGCAAGTCATCTGCAAACAAAAGTGTTGGAATTTTCAAACCACCCATTTTTGGGGCATCATTGCCAGAGAAGTCTAAGAATTATACTAGATCATTTATATATAGCGTAAAACGAACTGCGGCCAGAACGCAGCCTTGGCAAACTCCCTTCTTAATTCTAAAGGATTTGGACAGCTCCCCATATATTACCCTATCTGACACGGGCATAATTAGCTTCATGCAATCTTATTAAGACTGATAGAATATTATCTGGCCTGAAACACATCGGAGCTTATGAAGGGGGAAGTAAATCAAAAGCTGATTTTCAGTCAACAAAGACCACAGACAAATGGCCCTTCTCCAATACTACTATTTTGCAATACATTGTATAGAAACAGAAGCAATGATCTTTTATACTAGTCTTCTGATGAAAACCAGCTGGGAGATCAAGACCAGCTTGGAGATAAGCCAGGACTTTGCTATGGAATCCAATCCCCAAACTCTCAATGTCAGGTATTAGACTTTTTATCCTTGGTGTGGTCTCCCTTAACTTTTTGCCTCTGTTTCCCAGGTTGTTGATGTGTGCTGGACTGACTCTGTTTTTTCTGTTCTTTTACTCTGGGCACTTTACCACTGCTAACCAGTTCTAAAGTGCACATCCTCCTTTACAAAATGTGTATGTAATTAGCTTATCCATGATTGCCATATTTGATTTACTAGTAAGTCCCTAGTAAAGTGCACCAGAGGTGCCCGTGGCCTGTAAACCAAATGCTACTAGTGCGCCTGCAGCACTGGTTGTGCCACCCACATAAGAAGCTCTGTAATCATGTCACAGAACTGCCACTGCAGTGTCTGTGTGTGTTTTAGCTGTAAATGTGGCCTAAACCTTCCCTTTTCTTACATGTGAGGGACCCCTAAGGTAGGCCCTAGGTAGCCACAAGGGCAGGGCGCAGTGTATGGTTAAGGTAGGACATGTAGTAATGTGTTTATATGTCCTGACAGTGAAATATTGCTAAATTTGTTTTTTCACTGTTGTAAGGCATGCCCCTCTCATAGGTTAACATGGGGGCTACCTTTAAATCGGATTAAAGTGTAGATTCCCTTTGGGAGCGGACGGACATGTGGAGTTTGGGGTCTCTGAGCTCACAATTTAAAAATACATTTTATAGTAAAGTTGATTTTAAGATTGTGTGTTTGAAAATGCCACTTTTAGAAAGTGAGCATTTTCTTGCTTAAACAATTCTGTGACTCTGCCTGTTTGTGGATTCCCTGTCTGGGTCAATTTGAGAGTTGGGCTGGTTGCACCTCTCACTAGACAGTGACACAAAGGGAGCTGGTGTGTAGTCTGCATTTCCTGATTAGCCATCTGTGCTAGGAGGGAGGGGAGGAGTGGTCATTCACACCTGAAAGGGCTGTGCCTGCCCTCACACAATGCAGTCTCCAATCCCCTGAGGTGTGTCTAGGGCCTGGCCTGGGCAAAGCAGGATTTCACAAACAAGAGAGACTTTTCTTTGAAGTAAGCCTACTTCAAAGGGCAGAATGGGTATAAGAAGGGCACCAAAAACCACAGGCTTTATAAAACACTTGTGCAAACCAAGAGGAACCTCTGCCTGGAAAAGAGCTGAAGAGGTGAGGAGGAAGAGCTGCCCTGCCTGTGACTGTGCTTTGTGAGCTATCCTGCAGTTGTTGCTTTTGCCTGTGCCAGAGGACACAGACTGGACTTTGTGTTGCCTTCCTTCTTGTGAAGATCCCCAAGGGCTTGATTTAGAGCGTGCCTCCTTTTATTTGAAGTCCCAGGGACAGCAAAGACTTCTCTCTGCCAGCACCTGGGGTCTCTGGAGAGACTCCTACTCTGCCAAGTGCTGCCCATCCAGTTCCTGGGACCCTGAAAGGAGAAGCTGGCAGCCCAAGAGTGAGAAATCCACGCACAGAATGTTGTGCAGGGAAAAGATCGACGCAACTCCGATCTGTGGCTGAAAAATTGACGCGCCACCGGCTTCGCTGCTGAAAATCGACACTCGTCTGCAACGTGACCTGAAGATCAATGCCAGGGGCTAGAGAAATGACGCACAGCATCACTGAGGGAGCCTGGTGAGATCTCAACCCGTGCTACGTGGTTTTCGGATCATCGTGCGGCTGGATTTCCGAAGCAAGTACCGCTGGGTGTGCAAAAACAATGCAAGTCCTGCTCGGACCCGAGAGTGCTGACTAGATCGATGCATCACTCTCCTGCAGAGAGAAGAAACGATGTGCCCCGACCCAACGAAAGGAGAAACGACACAAGGTCTCGCTCGTGAGTGAAGTCGACATATCACAACTGTTATTTTTGACACACCCAAGGTATATTTTCATGCTAACAGCATTAGCGTTGTGTTTAAAATTACAAGAAGATTCTTTTTGCATTTTTAGTGATAACTTCACTTTTGTAATGTCCTTTTGGTCTTGTTTTGTTTAGATAAATATTCTCTTTTTTTCTAAACCTGTATTGTCTCATTTTGTAGTGTTTTCATTCAGTTACTGTGTGTGTTGGTACAAATACTTTACACCTAGCACTCTGAAGTTAAGCCTATTGCTCGTGCCAAGCTACCAAGGTGGTAAGCAGCGGTTAGCTGAGGGTGATTCTCTTTTACCCTGACTAGAGTGAGGGTCCTTGCTTGGACAGAGGGTAACCTGACTGCCAACCAAAGACCCCATTTCTAACATTGGTGATCAGCGGTGGGATTGAACTTGTATTTGTACTTGACACACAGTGATTAAGTGTACACTACCATTTTGAGTGCAGACCACTAAGTGACCACATACTGCTTGTCTTGTGATTTTTGATTTTTCTTTTTTGCTTGGATCTTTCCCTGTGGTAGTCTTTGATTGACTTCTGAACTCCATTTGGGAACTTGTTTTCTGCCTTCTGGAACTTTGCACTTTTGTTGACTTTTCATCATGTTCCAATCTGGAGATGCACCAGTTGGAGCTGCTTTTGACCTAGAGAAATTGGATAGCTATACCAAGGCCCAGTTAAAGCAGTTATGTAAACGTTTTGACTGTCCCATTAAGAGCTCATCCAAGAAGGAGGAGCTGCAAAAGGCGCTGAGGGCCTGGGTGACAGCCAAGAGCACTGAAGGGCACACAGAGGAGGAGGATGAGGAGGAGGAAGAGCATTCCATACACAATGGTATTGTGGGTGGGCCTGTTATATGCAGGGAGAGGGTCTCCAGGGCAGGTAGCAGTGTCTCATCTAAGGGTCTGACCCCTGAAGAATTGCAAGACAGACAGGCAGAGAGGGAGCACCAGAGGGAGTTGGAGAAAATGAGGATGGCCATTGAAACGAAAAAGTTGTTGTTGGCTCATGAGCTCAGCTTGAGGGAGCTGGATCAGGAGGAGCCAGTCTAGTAGGGATGGTGGCAGCCACATCACAGTGTAGCCTGAAAGGATGGTGCACATTCCTAAAGATCTTGTGAAGGATCATAAAAGGGAGGTCGACATATACTTGTGGTTTAAGGTGTATGAGTCTGCTCTCCATATGAATCTGGTCCCGAAAGCTCATTGGGGGGTGGGTCTGTGGAAGCACTTTGAGGTAGAGGGGAGGGATACACTGAAAGCCTTAGGGGATGCTCAGAATCTCACCTACACTATCATGAAGGATTCCCTACTCACAAGGTATGGTCTCACCTCTGAGCTGTATAAGGATAACTTTAGGTCCTACAAGTAAAAGGAATCCCAAACATGGTTGGAATGTGTTGATTCTTATTTCAGGTGAACGGATGATTGGGTGAAGGGCAGTAAGGTAACTATGTATGAGGGGCTTTACAATCTGATTACTTGGGAGCACTTGTACAGTTTATGTTTTCCAGAGCTGCGCAAGCACCTGATTGACAGCAAGCTGACTGATCCCAGGAAGCTTGCGCAGGAAGCGGACCGCTGGGAGAGCATTAGGGTCCAAAAGAGGAGACCACACCAAGGATGTGCAGGGTCCCTCTCAGAAGATAGGGGGGTAAGGGTAAACAAGGGGAGTTCTCTAAAGGGCCCCTAACTGATTCCCAGGGTAAGGATTCCCAACCCCCCGGTGAGGAAAAGCCATGGTTCTCCAAAGGGAAGCCAGTGACAGGTGGTCTCCCACGTAAGTGCTATGCATGTGACAAGGTGGGTCATGTGAGGGGGACCCCAAATGCCCCAAAAGTACACCGGCACCCACTGGTGCGCCATCCCAGGGTTTGGCCAGTGTAGCGCTTGTGGTGGAGTTGGTTCCAGGTGGGTGGGAGCCAGCTGAGATGACCCTTGTCTCACCAGGGGACAGTGAGATGGTCCAGAGAACCCTTGTGTCTGAGAACACTAAAAAGTACAGGCAGTGGGTGACCATCAATGGACAGAGGGTGGAGGCTCTGAGAGACACAGGAGCCAATGTGACTACAGTGAGGAGTCAGCTAGTGTCTGAAGAGCAGATTGATCCCCGGGTACTTCACCATGTAGTTGCAGTGGACAACTCAGTGCGCCTGTGCAGAGTGGTGCAGGTTCCCTTTAAATAGGGGGGGTCTCAGGTTCCTTGAAGGTAGCTGTGAGTCCAACCATGCCTGTTGATTGTTTGCTAGGCAATGACCTGGAGGATTCCCTTTGGAAGGAGGTGGAACACAGGTCTCACTTGGAGATGTTGGGTCTGCCTGGGGGGTACGCATATCCACCCAGTCAATGGCAGCCCGACAGGGTACTCAAGAGCCCCAGGAGCCAGAAATAGGACCCAGGTGACTGCCAAGATGAGGAAGGGAAAGGGGCACGGAAAACTGGCACCAGAAGTTCCCATGGTCTGGGAGGAGGCGGAGCCTGAGGGTCATGCCCCGGAGCCTACAGGGGAGCAGGTGGCTGAACTGGGTGAGGTCCCTGAGCTGTCACAGTGGCAGCAGGAATGGGGGACCACCAGGTAAGCATTCTGTGCAGCACAGAGGACGTGCCCTACTCTGGAGGGTTTGCAGCAGCAGGCTGTAGACCAGACGGCTGGCAAGGAGCCATGATCACACCTGATTTATTGGGAGGATGACCTCCTGTATAGGGAGCCTAAGGTTCCTGAGCCTGGGTCAGCCCGCGTGCCGGTGGTACCCCAGTGCTTCAGGGCCCTCCTACTGGGGTTGGCTCATGATGTGCCTTTAGCTGGGCATTAGGGGCAAGACAAGACCTTTGAGAGGCTTGTCACCCACTTTTACTGCCCCCTAATGCACAGGCACTCAGATGCACATTGCAGGTCTTGCCAGACTTGTCAGCCAAGTGGCAAGAGTGAGGGGAAATGTAAGGCTCCCCCCCAACCTCTACCAGTTGTCATTACTCCCTTTAAGAGGGTAGGCATTGACATTGTGGGTCCTCTGGATCCCAAGACAGCCATGGGCAATAGGTTTATCCTGGTCTTGGTGGACCATGTCACCAGGTAAGCAGAAACCATTCCTTTGAGATCAATCACTTTCCCTGTGGTGAGTCGTGCTTTAATGGGGGGTTTTACCAGCATGGGGTTTCCCAAGGAAGTGGTATCTGATAGGGGTAACAACTTCATATTCACGTATTTGAAGTCTCTGTGGAAGGAGTGTGGGATAACCTACAAGTTCACCACCTCTTATCACCCCCCAAAGTAATGGTCTGGTTGAGAGATTCAACTGCATCTTGAAAGGCATGATCATGGACCTGTCCGAGCCCTTGAGATGGCAGTGGGACGTCCTCTTGTCATGCCTTCCATTCACCTACAGGGAGGTGCCTCATAAGGGACTTGGGTTTAGTCCCTTTGGCTCATCAATGGCCACCCTGTGAGGAGACCTTCAAGTCTGATCAAGGAGGCATTGGAAAAAGCGCCTAATAAACCCCCCCAGGATGTATTTAGTGAGCTCTGAGAAACCAGGCTGCCCGCTTCAGGAGTCTCCCCCAGGAGAAACTAGAAGCAAGCCAGGAGGACATGAAACACTTGTATGACAAGAATGGCACTCTGGTCGAGTTTCAACCTGAACAAAAAGTGTGGGTGATGGCACCAGTGGAGCCTAGGGTGCTCCAGGACAAGTGGACTGGGCCATTAGTGGTGGTGGAGCGCAAGAGTGAAGTCACCTACCTGGTGGACTTGCAGGTTTCCAAATAACCCTTTAAGGGTCCTGCATGTCAACCGCCTCAAGTCGCACTTTGAGCGGACTGAACTGTCCATTCTCCTTGTGACAGATGATGGGGAGGAGGAGGAGAGTGAGCCTCTTCCTGACCTCCTGTCAGCAGGAGAGAAAGATGGGTCTGGAAAGGGAGTGATCCTCTCCCCCTCCCTGACTGAAGAGCAGCAGAATGACTGTTGCCACGAGTTGGGACAGTTCGCTTCACTGTTTTCCCTGATCCCAGGTGTCAAACAATTGTGCATACATGATGTGGACATTGGGGACAGTCCACCCATTAAACAGAAGGTTTACAGGGTGACTGACAGGGTCAGGGCCTTCGTTAAGGATAAAGTATCCAAAATGCTAACCCTAGAGGTTATTGAGCACTCCAGCAGTCCTTGGGCCAGCCCAGTGGTATTGGTCCCAAAGGCTGCTGCACCTGGTGCCACTCCAGAACTCAGGTTTGCTGTGGACCACCGGGGATTCAATGCAGTCAGCAAAACTGACGCACACCCCATCCCTGAGCTGATGAGCTCATTGACCATTTGGGAGCTGCCAAGTACCTCAGTACATTTGACTTAACATCTGGATACTGGCAGATTGCCTTAACTGAGGGGGCCAAGGGGAGGTCAGCATTCTCTGCCTCAGATGGACACTTTCAATTTAAAGTCATGCCATTTGGGATGAAGAATGCCCCTGCCAACTTTCAGAGGTTGGTCAACCAGGTTTTGGCTGGGCTGGATTGGATGAGTTCAGTGCCGCCTACCTGGATGACATTGCTGTGTTTAGTTCCACATGGGAGGAACACCTCCAACACCTCTGGGGAGTGTTAGAGGCCCTGCAGAAGGCAGGCCTCACTATTAAAGCGAGCAAGTGCCAAACAGGGCAGGGTTCTGTGGTGTACTTGGGACACCGGGTGGGAAGTGGCCAGGTGGCACCCCTACAGCAAAAAATTGACACCATTCTGGCTTGGGAGCCTCCCAAGACACAGACTGAAGTGAGAGCCTTCTTAGGTCTCACAGGATACTACAGGAGATTTGTCAAGGGATATGGTACCATAGTTACCTCCTTGACTGAGCTCACTTAGAAGAAGCAGCCCAGAAAGTGATCTGGACAGAGGCTTGCCAGAACGCCTTTGTTGACCTGAAGGCTGCCATGTGCACAGCACCTGTGCTGAAGGCACCTGACTACTCCAAAGAGTTTGTTGTGCAAACCGACACCTCAGAGCATGGTATTGGAGCAGTACTCTCACAGCTTAATGAAGAGGGCCTACATCAACCCGTAGCCTTCATTAGCAGGAGGTCACTTACCAGGGAACGTAGGTGGAGTGCCATAGAACATGAAGCGTTTGCTGTGGTCTGGGTGCTGAAGAAGCTAAGACCCTACTTGTTTGGGACTCACTTCCGGGTTCAGACCAACCACAGGCCCCTTGGATGGCTAATGCAGATGAGGGGTGAGAATCCAAAACTGTTGAGGTTGTCTATTTCCCTACAGGGGGTGGACTTTACGGAGGAACACCGTCCTGGTACAGAGCACGCCAATGCTGATGGTCTGTCCAGGTTCTTCCACCTTAGTGATGAGAACTCCCATGAGGTTGGATAGTTGCTCTCTACTTTCAGCTAGGGGGGACACATGTTAGACTTTTCATCCTTGGCGTGGTCTTCCTTAACTTTTTGCCTCTGTTTTCCAGGCTGCTGATGTGTGCTGGACTCTGTTTTTGCTGTTTTTGTTACTCTGGGCACTTTACCACTGCTAACCAGTGCTAAAATGCAAGGGCTCCTTCCAAAATGTCTACGTAATTGGCTTATCCATGATTGGCATATTTGATTTACTAGTAAGTCCCTAGTAATGTGCACTAGAGGTGCCCAGGGTCTGTAAACCAAATGCTACTAGTGGGCCTGTAGCACTGCTTGTGCCACCCACATTAGTAGCTCTGTAATCATGTTTCAGACCTGCCACTGCAGTGTCTGTGTGTTCAGTTTTAACTGTAAATTTGACTTGCAAGTGTACCCACTTGCCAGGCCTAAACTTTCCCTTTTCTTACATGTAAGGCATCCCTAAGGTAGGCCCTAGGTTGTGTGGGCAATGCCTGTAGTGGTGTGGTGTGGATGGAAGATACATTGGAGGGGGCTGAGGCCTGCATGTGAGGATGGTGAGTGTATGTGCGTCAGGGCATGGGAGGGGAACTGGTGGGCAATGAGTATGACGGTCCGGACGGGTGAGTAATTTCCTTTCCTCCTGTACCTTTCCTCTAGGTCAGTGCCCACCAGAAGAAGGGTATTTGGCGTGCCATCGCAAAGGACGTATGGATCCTGGGGGCCTATCCAGAGTTGGATGGGTGCTTAAGGACATCACATCACCCACAAGGGGGTGAGTGCTCTCTCATTCAGCTGACTCTGCGTGCAGTACGAGGTGTATGGATAGGGGAGGTGGGCTGTGGGTTCCCCTAGGCCAGGGCGAACTTGGTATGCAAGGTCCCTTGTTAGGCAGGCTCTGTGGCACGCCAACCCCACTAGTGGTAATAGCCATCTACACCTAGTCAGGCTCCTGTGACGTCCAGGTGTGCAGCAGTTGGGCTTAGGCCTCGTACCCCATGGGCATGTGAATTTGCTAGAAACTGTTAGTGCATGGCTTAGTGCATAGGGCTGCTCCCTGTGTGTTGTGTCCGCCAACTGTAGTGGTGTTGCATGCATGCACTGAACATGTTTTTCTTCTGTCTTTCCCCCCTTTTTGTTTTGTCTCCCTGTTCTTGTGTGCAATAGCAGCATCTGGCTAGGGAGCAGTGGCACAGGAGCAGGAGGGAGCTGCAACCCACTTGGCCGTTCTTCCAGGGGGTGAGGGGGTGTATATGTAATGTTGCTGCATGTATTTGTGTGTATGGTGTTGTGGGTGAGGGTGGGGGTGGGGGTATTGCATGTTGTGTGTGTGTGTCACTTTCTTTTCCCTCCCCCCTCCCCTGTGTTGTAGGTGCAGTACTAACCGTGGTTATCGACGGCTTCTGTCCTGCTCCTGATAGAGCAGGAGGAAAACCAGCATGGGCAGAACGTGTAGTTTGGGCTCCATGGCGTCCTGGTTGCTCGTTGGGTGTCCAGAGGTGAGTAGTTTCCCTTCTGTGTACTGTTTCCGCCATGCTTTTGATAGCGTTGGTTCCGCCCCGGAAAAGGTGGCGGATAGGCCTGTTGTGATACAGTGGGCGGTACTTTGTCCTCTGCCTGTCTGTTGGCGGTTACTGCCGCAGTGTGTGTTTCTACCGCCGTGGCGGTCGGAGTGTTAAAGTGGCTGTCTATGTTGGCGGTTTCCGCCATGGTCATGATTCCTATTTGTTTTCCGCCGGCCTGCTGACGGTATTACCGCTGCTTTACCACCATCTGCAAGGGTTGTAATGAGGGCCATAGTAATATGTTTGATATGTCCTGACAGTGAAATATTGCTAACTTCATTTTTCGCTGTTGCAAGGCCTGTCCCTCTCATAGGTTAACATGGGAGCTACCTTTAAATCTGATTAAAGTGAAGATTCCCTTTGGGAGCGGATGGACATGTGGAGTTTGGGGTCTCTGAGCTCTTAAGTTAAAAATAAATTTTTTTGTAATGTTGATTTTAAGATTGTGTGTCTGAAAATGCACTTTTAGAAAGTGAGCATTTTCTTGCTTAAACCATTTCTGTGACTCTGCCTGTTTGTGGATTCCCTGTCTGGTTCAGTTTGACAGTTGGGCTGGTTGCACCTCACACTAGACAGTGGCACAAAGGGAGCTGGGGTGTAGTCTGCATTTTCCTGATGAGCCATCTGTGTTACGAGGGAGGAGATGACTCGTCATTCACACCTGAAAGGGCTGCGCCTGCCCCCACACAATGCAGTCTCCAACTCCCTGGTGTGTGTCTGGGGCCTGGCCTGGGCAAGGCAGGATTTCACAAATAAGACACTTTTCTTTGAAGTAAGCCTACTTCAAAGGGCAAAATGGGTATAAGAAGGGCACCCAAAACCACAGACTTTAGAACATTTCTGGAAATCAAGAACAACTACTGCCTGGTGAAGAACTGAAGAGCTGAGGAAGAAGAGCTGCCCTGCCTGTGACTGTGCTTTGTGGAGCTATCCTGCAGTTGCTGCTTCTGCCTGTTCTAGAGGACAAAGACTAGACTTTGAGTTGCCTTCCTTCTTGTGAAGATCTCCAAGGGCTTGATTTAGAGCTTGCCTCCTGTTATTTGAAGTCTCAGGGATAGCAAAGACTGCTCTCTGCCAGCACCTGAGGTCTGTGGAGAGACTCCTACTCTGCCAAGTGGTGCCTATTCAGTTCCTGGGACCTTGAAAGGAGAAGCTGGCAGCCCAAGAGTGAGAAATCCATGCACAGAAAGCCATGCGGGAAAAAGATCAATGCGACTCCGATCTGCGGCTGAAAAATCGATGCGCTGCCTGTTTCGCGGATGAAAATCTACGCTCGCCTGCAACGCGACCTGAAGATCAATGCCCGGGGCTAGAGAAATTATGCACAGCATCGCTGATGGAGGCTGGTGAGATCGCAACCCGCTCTGCGTGGTTTTCGGATCATCCTGCGGCTGGATTTCAGACGCAAGTACTGGTGGGCGTGTAAAAACAATGCAAGACCTGCCCGGACCCAAGAGTGCTGACCGTATCAACGCATCGCTCTCCTGCGGAGAGAAGAAACAACGTGTCCCGACCGGACAAAAGGAGAAACTACGCAAGGTCTCGCTCGTGAGTGAAATCGACGCATCGCAAGCCCTTTTTGATGCACACTCGCCCATGTGGGGTTATTCTTGACACACCCAAGGTACATTTTCATGCTAACAGCATTGGCGTTGTGTTTAAAACTACATGAAGACTCTTTATGCATTTTTAGTGATAACTTCACTTGTGTATTGTGGATTTTTGTCGTTTTGGTCTTGTTTTGTTTAGATAAATATTCTCTATTTTTCGAAAATTGTGTTGTGTCATTTTGCTGTGTTTTCATTAAGTTACTGTGTGTGTTGGTAAAAATACTTTACACCTGCACTCTGAAGTTAAGCCTACTGCTCGTGCCAAGCTACCAAGGGTGTATGCAGGGGTTAGCTGAAGGTGATTCTCTTTTACCCTGACTAGAGTGAGGGTCCTTGCTTGGCCAGGCGGTAACCTGAGTGCCAACCAAAGACCCCATTTCTAACACCATGTAGGTGCCAATGCCAGCTCTACAGTGCTATTTAGCGCTGCTAACAAACCTACTGTGAAGGACACCAGTACTTTGCTGCAGGCCTTCAAGCCCCATAACTCTCAGCAGGCACCAGTCCCAACTCTACAGTGCTAATTAGTGCCATTCACAAACCCACTGTGCGGGGCACACGTGGACGCACCCAGGCATGTGCTCAGGTGAAGACCAGGCCAAGAGTGAACCTGTCTTCACCAAAAATCTCCTGGAAGAGGCTGGACAGGGCCATCTAATCAGCTGTTGGCAGCTTTCAAAAGCTATCTGTACTGACTTCAATTGACATCACTGGTCAGTATGAAAGCATTTTTTTCTATCTCTTTGTACCCCAGCTGCTCTATTACTATCAGTAATCACGTGTTATCCCAGGGTTGAAGCAAGTGCCTTGAGTCTCCCTTGTCCCTTGAGAAGGGAAAAAAGAAAGGAACTAGAGACTTCTATGGGGACGTTCTTCTTCAAAGAAAATGGCTAAGCAGTCTAACAGCTGCAATATGTGGGTAGAAATTAATGACTTGAATGAGGAAGTAGAAACATTTCTTAAACCTGCCTCTTATACTTTCACCTCACCCTTTGTTTCTAAGGGTAAAAGGAAAATCCTAGCTAAAATGTTTACTGAAAAGTTCAGTAGCCCTTGTAAGCCTTATTTCCTTTAGGCCAGCAAGCCCTCCATTCTTACACTTTTGTTTGTGCAGGAACCTCCTCAAGTTAGGACAGCTTGTAAACCCAATCTGTGATGCCCCCCTATGAACAGTGGCATGCAAAAAACAGTTCTCTGTCTTGGCGTGAATCTGACCTATCAAGTTGCCCCCCATTGCTAATAGCATTATGCAACAAGCTCCCACAAATATAGAACCATTTTAGGTTGTGAATGACCTCAAGGCTGAGCTTATGGAACTTAGGTCACAAGTTAAGCTATTAACAGCCCAGTATTCTACAAGCATCCCCTTGTTCCAGCAACTGGTCCTGCCTCATTGTCAACCCAAGCTCTCAACAAACTTTCAAAACCAGACTTCCACATCTAACCAATGCTCTCCACTTCTGGAGGATAGCAACCCTTGCAGCCTTCGGAGCTCATCCCCCACCACTATCTTGCATCAAACGGGAGCTAATTGTACCAGGGATGGAATGGGTTCCAACAGAATCCCTCCCCCCTTTTTCTGCATGGAAAACCGTATTTATTGGGCAGTGGTAACAATTGTACTCTGTGCAGTCTGTCCAATATGGTGGCTCACCCAACTGCCACAAAAAGTTTACTTTTCATCAAAACAGCAATTTTGCATTTTTGAATAATAGAGCTTCTCCTATAACCGCGCAGGAACACAGAATTTATCCAAGAGGGGACATATACACAATGTACCTAGACTACCGTGAGGCACAAGGGAAGGCATGGAATCATTGAGTAATAAAGTGACTCATAAGCTATGGTATGTTCACAAATGCCCTTCAATCATTTACTCAGATATAGTGGGGGGGGGCTATACGTTACACCAAACCTTGAGAGAATTCTGATTACAGTGAAATTGTGTTGTCATCATGGTTTTAGATGGACACATTAATTGCACTGGAGGTTCAATTCCCCTTTCCGGTGACAACTAACATCAGTTAAAAGTATAACTTTCCTTTGACACAGGCTGAAATCTATAATGCTGTCCACCCAAAATCCCTCAGAGTCCTCACTTCAGGAGGTGGCAAGAGAGGATTGACCAAAGTCAACCAAATCTCATTCCTTCCATGATTCCTAATGACAAGTAGAGCATCCTCTCTTGGAACACTGCCAGTCTTAAATCCAAAACTCCAGATCCATAACGAGGGAACTTTAATGATTCTTTTGATAATTGTTTATTTCAAGAATCCTGGAGTGTGGAGCCGATGTATAGGTCGGGCTACATGAATTTTCGCTGTGAAGAACTTATATAAAAAATTTGGAAGATGAGGCATTACAGAGCATCAGCAATTTTCTAAAGGTCAGCAGTCTCAGGCAAGCTGGTCGCATGTGTCAAGTTCCTTAGCTTCTTGTTCACCACTGTTATTGGAAGGGAACCATTCCCAAGGAGTTTTCTAATACAATGTTTGTTGATGTAGTTAGATACATCAGATGGCTTAAGTGTAATCTACACATGTACAAGTGATGGCAGGGTCAAAATATTTCTACCAACTTTTTCCAAGTTTAATTAACTTTTAAAATTGTCCCTATAGGTTACCTTACAGAGATCACCACCACTGGAGTGGTGGTCTCCCTTTGTTAAATTATAGGAAACTTTTTGCTATACTTTGCCATATGGAGATCTCCCTATGGTAAATTGTAGGGGACATTTTAAAAGTGTATGAAACTTGGAAAAAGTTAGTAGAACATTTTAAAAAGAGTTAGTACAGTCCCCCAGTTAAAATTATTGTAAATTGATTCCATATTTAGTTTAAATAGAATAAAAAAGGCTACAGCATTAATACACATACATTTGAACTACAATTTAGATTAATTTGAATATTAAGTTATTTTACAATTAGTGTTCAAGAGTTTAAAACAAAATCCCATTTAAAATAAACAAATATTATTGCTTTAATAATTAATAACAGGCTGTATAGAATTAATTACGATTCATTAACTTATATTTTATTAGAATTCTATCTAACATTAAAATTTAAAAGCAACAAGGTGGTTAAACATTTTTAAAATAAAATAATACATATTTAACTTTTTTAACATTTATTTCAAACAAATTGTATTATCTATTTATATTTTTAATTATTTTTAATATTTAATTACATTTAATCTTATTTCCTATTGGGTTTGCTTTTAAGTCATTACCCACCATTATCTTCAATGCAAGGGTATTTCAGTACCAGTGGTTCGGCTGTGAGTGGTTCTGGATTTACTTTAGTTCTGAGGATGGCATAATTTATTACTGTTTGGTTCCTTTTTGACTGTATTAACCTTAGAAGTATAGCAATGAGCTTACTTGTTTGTAGGTGGTTAACATCCCTCCCTAAACCCTTCCTTGACCCTCCCTAAACCCCTATTTACTCCTAGCTTAACCCCTTCCATTTAGTAGTAAGTATGAGTATCCCTCATATATTTATTACTAAAACGTAAACTTTATGTGTGAAGAACCCTGCACGAGGGGCGAAGGACTCCAGATAGAAACACACATAGGTTTATGGATAGCATAGTATAGAACCTTTGTAGTACTATTATAGTACAACAAAACATACTACAAAATGCAGTTTGTGACTAGGCCCCACAGTTTTGTTTTAATTTAGATGGTTTTGTGTCAATGGTAATATTGTACAGGTAATGAGATATGTACAGGATTTAGGGCCTGATTTAGAACTCGGCAGATGGGTTACTCTGTCGCAACAGTGACAGATATCCTATCCTCTGAAATCGAAATCCCATAAGAAGTAATGGGATTTATATTTCGACGAATAGGATATCTGTCACCGTTGTCACGGAGTAACCCATCCGCCAAGTACTAAATCAGGCCCTTAGTCTAGTAAGTAATGCACTACACTAAGCATTCAACATATCAGTGGCACAGTACCTTTAACCTGTTACAACCAAAAGATCTTCTTACGATGTTATATTGCAATGATTAATGCTGCAGACCCTGAGACACAACTCAACAAAGGTTCACATAGGATTTCCAAATAAAACTGCAGTGACACAATATAATTTTCCCAGAAGGCGGGATCCTTGAATTATTCAGTAGATCTCTAAATTCCTGGGATCCTCTAATCCTGCAATAGATCCTCAAAACCAGCAGTAGAATCTTGAATCTCTGTAGTCCTCCACTCAGGTGGTCATATGGGCATATGTTTTGGGGTTCCTTCATGTGACCAGGATTGATTGTGCTGGTAGTAGGAGATAACGGTTAGATAGCAAATGTGACAGCCAACATCCTGGGTGGTGAATCCTGTTGTTCAGCATGGACAACATTTAAGTGTCAGTGTCCTGAATAATGGGTGGAAGTGACAGCCAATAATGTTGAGGACCAGAGGTGAATGGGAATGGGGCTGGGATCCTGTGACAAACCAAGACATGGATTATGAGAACCAGGTCTTTGAGAAGACCAAGGAAATGTGAGTAAATGGAAACCCTACAGTCAGACGACAGAGAGCAAGATGGAAAACTTTGTCCACATGGGCAATGAACATATCCCAAGATCTAAAGGGAAGATTAGACCACTATACTAACAAGCCACCTAATGTCTCAGCCAAATAACAACTACAGAAGGCTTATTAGCTACTTGGGTTAGCTATCCATCACCAGGTCAGTGGCCCAACAGCAAACAGAAAAATCCATAACCAGTCGCAGTACTCTGGTCTGGTAAGATTCCAAGGTACACGTTTCACTTTCATAGCTGGCTTATGTTAGATGAAGGGACACCCCCATTGCAATATACACACAGAGAAAACCCAGCCATATACCAAATATCATACAAGTTTGGATGACAGGTTGCAAGACATGTAGAAAGAGTATCACAAGAGTTATACATTAGGGACCAACACCCCAGCCTCTCTGGAAGAAGAGGCTAAATACAGAGATTCTATGCCAGAAAACACAGTGGAACTGCTGGGGCTGTAAGCAATAGTGCTATACAGAAGGCAAGGTGGAGGATGACATTGAGGTTTACAAAAGGTGGCAACGGCAGCAGCCCTTGGATGGTAGCCAGCAGTCTTACTGCTTTCATCCCTTCTGTTTTGTGAATTTGTTTTTGTTGGCTTCAAGTCTCTGTGCACTTTACCACTGCTAACAATGCTAACATGCTTTTACAACTGGCCTACACCTAATAGGCACAGATAATTTACTAGTAATTTTTACTGCTGTAAATTAAATGCTACTACTTGGCCTGCAGCACTCATTGTGTCAGGCACTAAAGTAACATTTTAAAACATGTCTCAGGCCTGCCAGTGCAGCCTGCAGGGCAGTGTTAAACTGCTATTTCGATCTTGCAAAATAAACCTTTTAATTATATATAAGTCACCACTTAGGCCTAAAGCAGGCCCTAAAGGCTCATAGGGGAGGGTGCTTTGTATTTAGTAAGTAGAGCATGTGTGCTTAAATTGTACATGTCCTAGTAGTGAAAATCGCCAAAAGTCGTTTTTCACTATTGCAAAGCCTATATCTGCTATACAATAACATTGAGCTACCTTGTTATACTTAATAATTGATAATCTAAGTTTGGGACCAGATAAGATAATGATGTTCACACTCAAATAAATTGTAATTTAGAACCCTCTTTAATGGTAAAGTCGATATTAAAGTCATAATTCTGAAAGTCTGGCATATTGTGTCCTGACCATTTGGTGCCTTCTGTCTTTGTTCTGTGTCACAGGACTGTAAATAGTTGCCAGTTGGCCTTTGTATATCCCTCCCAGTCAGTTAGGCAAGGGGGGGTCTAGCTGTTGACAGGATAGGCAATACTGTGACTGGGGGTGACTGTTTGACATTGTTCAGCATTCTGTCCATCATCTGTTCTTTTTACATTTGTCACCCTAATTAGGAATGGTATGCCCAGAGGTGGGTCACGTGCTTGCTGTGCCACTGGATTAAAGCTAACCTGGCTGATGAGGGGTGATACCCTGAAACCTGTCCGAGGATGCTTTTTCCGGTCCAGGGAGGACCTGGCTTGCTAGTTTGGTTTGTACTGACCCTATGGGGGCAGGGTCAAGCCTGATTTGCATATGGGTGGCAAGCAAAAGAAGATGGATTAGGCCCAGATTCAAGACTGGAAGCGAATGTCTGATATTATTCAGCATTCTATCCATCAGCTGTACTTTGTGCATCGGACATCCAGCCAGTATGGTTGGGGTGGAGCTGTTCTCTGCCCCACTTATATTTCAAAGGACTGCCTCTAGCAAACACACAAAGGAGCTTGAAACCAACCTTTTGTCACCCAAGACTACACAGAGCCTTAACAGGGGAGGGAGTAACTTTCTAGAACCAGGTGTGGTGGGGAGTATAAGTAGTGCCCCTTCTTCAAAGTCTTTCACCAGGTATAAATACCACTCAGTTCTGGACATGAGGAAGACTCAGAAGAAGGACTACCTTGCTGCTTCTGTTGGAAGGACTGCCCTGCTACCTAAGGAAGGAACCTTCAACTTTCCGCTTGAGGCCAGTACCATCAAAGCAATTGCAGGGGCTAGCTGACTGGCCTCCTGTTCTGAGCTGCACGGATGCACCCAAAAAGTCAGTCTCCCACCCTTCCAATCCTCCGCCACCAAAATCACATGCGGGGTCCCACAAGGCTTCTCCCTCAGCCCCACCCTCTTTAACATCTACATGGCCCCACTGGCCAACATCCTCAAACCTCACTGCACCACCATCCACTCATACGCTGATGACACACAACTCATCTTTTCCCTCACCCGCAACCCCTCCACCGCCAAAACCAGCCTACACGCTGCATTCCTTGACACCGCTGCCTGGATGACAGCCAACCACCTGAAACTCAACTCCAGCAAAACCGAAATAATCATTTTTGGTCCTCACAAAAACACTTGGGACCCCTCTTGGTGGCCCACCACACTAGGCCCCGAACCCACACCCGCAAACCACACACCCAACCTCGGCATCATCATGGACCCCTCCCTCTCTATGACCCAACAAATCAACGCACTCACCTCCTCATGCTTCAACACACTCCGCACACTGAAGAAAGCATTCAAATGGATCCCCACAGAGACCAGAAAGACAGTCACCCACGCTCTCATCAGCAGCAGGCTTGACTACGGCAACGCCCTCTACCCCGGCACCACACAAAAACTCAAACGCAAACTACAACGAATCCAGAACTCAGCAGCACAACTCATCCTCGACCTGCCCCGACATGAACACATCTCACCACACCTCAAATCCCTCCACTGGCTCCCCATAGACAAAAGGATAACCTTTAAGAGCCTCATCCACGCACACAAATCCCTCCACAACACTGGCCCAACCTACCTCAATGAGAGAGTGACCTTCCACACTCCCACACGCCACCTCCGCTCTGCCGACCTCTCCCTCGCCTCAGTCCCCCACATCAAACACACCATCACGGGGGCAGATCCTTCTTCTATCTGGCTCCCAAAGCCTGGAACTCCCTCCCCACCCACCTCCGCAAAACCCAGGACCTCCTACTCTTCAGAAAAAAACTTAAAACCTGGCTTTTCGAACAGTGATCTACCCTCCCCTCCCCCCCCTCCAGCGCCCTGAGACCCTAACGGGTAAGTAGCGCGCTCTATAAATCTCTTTGATTGATTGATTGATGCAACAAGCTCCAGAGGCCTCCTTGCAACTTCCCAGCTGACCTGCTGTAAAAGGACCTGCCTGTACATGCAATTGTACCTGCCTGAGTCCTACTGGCCTCTGCTAGAATGTATCCCTGAACCGCAAGAGGTGCCTCCCTAGGTCATGGACCATTGGTTGGCATCAAAGTGCACTACTCTGCCAAGAAAGGTGAAATTATGAGGTTTTGGCCTCTTCACAACTGTGAACAGGCTCTTTCATTATGAGACCCTGCCACCCATGATGACAGCCAATGTGAAGCTCCAGTGAACCCTACGCTTCAAGCTACAGTCACTGCCAATGACAGCCTGCCCTTCTCACAACATTGACAGCCCACTGTGACCAGCAATGCAAAACTTCAGCAACGACCATCTGTGATGTCTGACCGGATCTGTGTGCTACAGTGATGAGCATCCACCACGCCAGGCCTGCTCTCCACACTACAGCAATGACCATCCACAACCCTCTCCATGCTCCTTGCGGCCTCCTCCATTGCAAGCTAGACTCTTTGTGCAGAACTTTGAGAAGGTAACTCTTTCAGTGTGACTAACCTGGTCCTTGTATTCAACCTGTGCTCCCTCGGCATAGCATGACCATATGACCATGAGTGGCGCTTTGAGCTTTTAGGTGTAATACAAACCTAAAACCTTGGCATATCTCAGATTCTATTGATTGGGTTTTTGGTTTTCTGGTATAATTTTATTTACTAAAATGTAATATATTTTTCTAAATTGATGTAGGATTTTTCTTGTTTTATGTTTTCATTTTATTACTGTTTGTGTGCTGCATAGATACTTAACATATTACCTCTAAGTTAAGCCTGACTGGTTTAATGCCAAGCTACCAAAGAGTTAAACACAGATTAAGTTAGTGGCTTTTGTGTTTCACTCTCAGAGGGACCTTGGTTGTTGCTTGAGAAGGGTTCTGACACCCTTCAATCAATAACCCAATTTCCTACAGAAGGCATGGTAGTGATGGTGGGAGAAGAAAATGTTAAAATGGGGGTGCAAGTGAAGGCTGCAAATGTAGGGGCCAAACCTGATGCAGAGAAGGTATAGCGGGGATGGCTCACAAAGCAAGGCACACCACAAAATGCAAAATGTGTTGTGTAGTCATGGCAGAAGAGAAAACTGTGTGAAGGCCCCTATTAATTCTGTAGGATAGCTCATCCCGTTGGGGTCCATTATAATGATGTAATAAGTCATCTCAGAGATCCATATCCATAGAAACCCACCATATCTGGGTCCATCATAGGGATGTAGTAAGTCATCTCAGAGATCCATTCCCTTATAAAGACTATTGGCACTTGGTCAAGGTATTCCTTGGTTAATTGCACTCTTCTTGACATATGATGTTAAGGGTACAGAAACACACATCTTTTGGGTAAAGGAACAATCTTATAAAAGTACTTTACATGGAAACTAATCATGGTACAGAGGACAATTATAATTGGGCTCATGTAGTAACAGGCTAATTCTCACTTTGAAGCTCAATCTAAATTGTTTTGCAAAGCACAGATGTTTTAAAACCATACAGTCAGATGCAAGAAAAGAGTCTGTTGAGTTACTTTTGACTAAATATTGCAACCCATGTCTCATTGAAGGATATGTACCATGGACAAATCCATTTGTAACAGAACTTTATGCTCTATGCTTTCTGCTCTTTATAACTCTCTGCTGCACAAAGGCATACTTGGCCTATCCATTACCATAGCAAGACAAAGTTGTATTGCAACATTTTAAATAAAAAATGTATAAAAGGAGAAACGCTGCCGTGGGGGACTTTGCGTCCCATAACGCCGGAGAAGACCCGGGGCAGGGCCAGGCATCACTGCGCACTCGAAAGCGCTACCTGACCCCCGCGCCACAGGAAGGAGAAACGCTGACGTGGGGGACTTCACGTTCCATAACGCTGGAGGAGACCGAGGCGGGGCCAGGCATCACCGCGCTTGAAAGCGCTACCTGACCCCCAGGACAAGGGCGGGCCCGTCTGCACCCGTCCGAGACCGTTCATGGCTGGGCTGGGCCATCCCTCTTGGCCTTGTGGCAAAATCACCAATGAGAGACTTGCCCTGAGGAGAAGACGCAGAGGAAGGAAGGTACTATCGCTAATTCCCATTACGTTTAACCCGGAGGTGTGCGAATATCATATTAAATGGGGAAAAGAAAGATCAGTTTGCAAAAGGGGGAAGGTGGGCTGGGCTGTTTAGTCCAACCATCCTTTACCAGCTATCTATCCTCTGTAATTGGGGTTATTGAATCGGAATTGGAGCAAGTTGCAGAAAGGATTGGGGCTGCTCTAAAATCTGCTCAGCGGCCACCCTTGAAGCCCTCTGTTCTTATAAGCATTAAACCAAAGGTTGGGTCACCCCTGATGGCTTTGAATACAAGCATTTCACATTCTGCCCATTGTGGCGTGCTTTCGCATGACTTAACTAAAGCTACTGACCCAAACGTTAATTAATCTTTGGAATGCTCCCAGGCAGATTCCTCCCCCCCCCCACTGAAGAAGAGGAGAGCGGGAAGAAGGGTTAAGAATAGAAAAAAAGCTTTGCAGCCAAAAAAGAGAAGCCACTCTTTACCAGAAAATATTGCAAGTGAAACAGTAGCTTTGGTTTTAAATGATGAATGCACTGTGAAGAAGGATTCCTCAAATGACTCAGCCCATACAATAGATTCCATACTTAAATCTTTTTGTGTAGCTCTGGAGGAGAAACTTATTACTATGATAACTAAAAGACTTGATTGCTTTTGTAATAACGTGATCAATACTCTTTCCCAAACTATTAATTCAGGGCTACCTAATGCGGGGAAAGTACATAGTCAAGATTTTGGGCAAAAAAAAGACAACTCATTACTCAAACTTCCACCTAATAGATTTGGTACATCCTCGGTTAATCCCTCAGGTGGTCTTGGACTCATCAATATTGTGCATGAACTGCCCTTGGAAAAGCGTAGGGAAGTTCACTCCTCTGGGCCAAATCTCCCCCCTGCTTCTATATCTAAAAATCATGAAGAGTCCTGGTGCTAACAAACGTGCCTCCCTTGGATAGCAATAAAAAAAGAAGATACTCAAGCCTTAATGAGGAAGTCTGCCCACTGGCTGAGGACTAAATTTAAATTTAACTACCATGAGGATCTAAATAATAAGATCCTCATGGCACGTAGAGTGAAACGAGTTGGATTATTGAGAAAAGTGTATGATGGAGATTGTGTTGTAATTAATTTTGCTAATCCCCGCCTAGTTAATCGCCTGTTGGCTAACTCTGAACATTGCAACAGTTCTGAAGATGGGATTCAAATTTATTCACTATGCCATTTTTATGACCGTTCCCTATTACCATTATGCCCTACTGTTGACCCCTGTAAACACAGTCTAGGATCAGATAGGCCGCACCCCCAGGTAAATGCTCCCGCTAGCAATCGCTTCCTGGCTTTTAACTCTCTCGATGAGAATGATTGACTTACAGTTACTGTCAGTCCTGGAAGTGAAAATCTGGTGGGATTAAGGGCTGATGATGGTTACAATAAATTTATACCAGAAGAAAGGGTGGTTTTAACAGGCCTCTCCCCTAATATTAATACTGATAAATCAGCACTATGTTTAGGTCATAAACCTATAACATTGATTAGCTGGAACACTGCGGGACTCCGGTCAAAAAAAAAAAATCTAGACTGGATGAGATTTATATCAACATTTGACATAAGGGGTCATTCTGACCCTCGCGGTCCGAGACCGCCAGGGCAAAAATAAGGAAAGCACTGCCAACAGGCTGGCGGTGCTTTCTTCCCTATTCTGACTGCGGCGGTACCGCCGCGGTCGCACCGCCGGGGCCGGCGGTTTCCTGCCGTTTATGCCCCGGCGGTGATAATCCGCCAGGGCAGTGCTGCAAGCAGCGCTGCACTGGGGATTATGACCCCCTTACCGCCAGCCTGTTTCTGGCGGTTTGCACCGCCAGGAAGAGGCTGGCGGTAAGGGGTGTCCTGGGGCCCCTGGGGGCCCCCGCACTGCCCATGCTACTGGCATGGGCAGTGCAGCGGCCCCCTAACAGGGCCCCGGTCAGGTTTTCCATTAGGAGCCGGCTCCTGTGTTGCGGCCTCATTCCCGCTGGGCCGGCGGGCGCAAACTTGGTTTGCGCCCTCCGGCCCAGCGGGAATGTCGGAATGGGGGCCGCGTGAGTGCGGCCGCATTGGCGGCTGCATGGCGGTTTCCGCCTGGCGGGCCCCATATGACCCCCATAGTCTGCTTACAGGAGACTTGGTCAAAGGACACGTTCCTACTGGATGGCTATTTATCTTTTTACCAACCAGCATTAACTTCCACAATGGGAAGGGCAAGAGAAGGACTTTTAGTTCTTGTTTCATTGTAATTACCATAAATGGAGGCGACCCTAATTTGGTCCTCACCCTATTTTATGATTGTTTTATTATCTATTAGGGGGAGTAAGGGTATCTTGATAATAAACTTTTACAATAATGTACCACGTGGTCTCTTTAAGGGAAACCTTGAGGATGTAATAGATTTTATTGATTCATCCACCGAATTGCAGGAAGAAGATTTAGTTATTTTATGGGTCGGTGATTTTAATACTCCCTTTTGCTGTCAGGAAGCTCCAGACTTATGTGGCGTCCCAATTGAGGGCAGAGAGTCGTCAACCCACTTTATCCATTCAAATGAAGGTGAAGATTTGAATTCCTTTGTATGTAAGTTTGACCTGGTCCATGCTAGGGGGAAAGCGGCTATAGATACTCTACAAATCCCTACATTTACAGGGAATTTGAAAGGGAGCATTATCAATTTTATCCTCATTGGCTCCTCAGATTTCCATTTAAATTCTGATTTTAAGATTATACCTCACTGTGCCAGTGATCACAACCCCTTATGTATTGAATTAGATCTAAATATTAAACAGGCCTCTAAGAACAAGCTACTGAGGAGAGATACCACTTTCCAAACAAATTCTGGCGTACGCCTGAAATGGGAAAAAATAAATGTTAAGTTATGTTATGTTATGTTATTTTTATTTGTACCGCGCACAGCTGCCCCAGCAAAGGGGCGTCCCGGCGCTTTGAGAAGGTAAACACAACACAGCACTAAAAGTGGGCAAAAGAAGACAAAACACAACAGATAAGCTTAGACAAATAAAAAGGTCTTAATAGCCCGCCTAAACTGAAGGAGCTCATCAATGGCCCGGATTTGTGGAGGAAGAGAATTCCACCAACTCGCTGCCAGGACTCGAAAAGAGCGGCCCCCAATTCTGCTCAGCTTAAAGCGCGGAACCACTGCTAAGTTCTGGCCTAACGATCTAAGAGTGCGAGAGGGAACATAAGGAATCAGCAATTTCTCCATGATTTGCGGGGAAGTACCCTTTAAGATTTTAAATGCAAAACAGAGAACCTTAAATCTAATCCTCTGCTGCACAGGGAGCCAGTGGAGAGAGCGCAGAGTATTGGACACCGAACATCGCCTGGGGAGACCAGTCACCAGTCGGGCCGCAGCGTTTTGAACCCGCTGGAGCCGCCGAAATTCTGACTGGTTTATCCCCGCCAGTAGGGAGTTGGCATAGTCCAACCTAGACAGCACTGATGCTTGAACCACCAGCTGTCTTGTAGGTGCATCAAAGAATTTGAGGATAGGTCGAAGTCCTCTGATGATGCCATAGCAAGAAGCCGCCACCTTCTTGGTATGACAGATGAAACTCAGAGAAGAATCAAACCATACCCCCAAGTTTTTTATCTCTGCCGCTGGGAGGGGAGTCACACCCAACTCCGAAGGCCACCATTTATCATCCCACAAAACCACCTGTTTACCAACCACCATAATCTCCGTCTTTTTGGTGTTTAACTGGAGACAGTTGGATTTCATCCAGTTAGCCACTTCCCGCAGACCATCACAAAACCTGGGAGCCTCCAGGTCTGAGTCCCCACTCAGTGTGACCGCCAGCTGCGTATCATCTGCGTAGGATACCATGGTTAGGCCCCACCGCTTGACGACCGCAGCCAACGGTCTCACATACAGATTGAAAAGGGTGGGACTCAGTGAAGACCCCTGTGGGACTCCCTGGTCTAACGGGTAGAGTGACGACTTACCGGGCGGGATCGCCACCTGGAATGACCTATCCATAAGGAAGGAACGAAACCAGTGCAAGGCGGAGCCAGAAACGCCCACCTCCTCAAGACGCCGAATCAGAATTCCGTGCGAGACCGTGTCGAAGGCGGCACTAAGATCTAATAACAACAGTGCCACCGTCCGACCGGAATCCATCACGGAGCGCAGATGCTCGACCATCGAGAGGAGGGCCGTCTCCGTACTATGACCCGCGCGGAACCCGTTCTGGGTAGGATCAAGAATGTTAAACCTACCAAGGTGGTCTGTAAGAGTGGCATTCACATGGGCCTCTGCTATTTTCGTGGCCCAAGGAAGAAGGGAGATAGGGCGGTAGCTTTCAGGTTTAAGGGGGTCAAGGGTCGCCTTCTTCAGAATTGGCGTAACTACTGCCTGCTTCCATCTAACGGGAACCACTCCAGAAGAAAGAGACAGGTTGATCAAGGACAGTACCGGGGAGCGGCAAACCGGTGCCAGAGTCTTAAGTTGGGCGGGTTTCAACGGGTCAGCCGGAGAGCCAGACTTAATTTTGGCGCTGAGATAGTCCAACATCTCCAGAGATAAGGGAGGTAAGATGGAAAGACATTCCCCCTCACCTAAGGTGCGACCAACCTGCTCTAGCATCAGGGAACCCGTTGGGAAAGTGCGATAGATGGCTTGCACTTTTTCATGAAAGAAAGAGGCCAAACCCTCACAATGTGAATCCGAGCATATTTCCCCTGCAATTACTCTCTTCGCCATCAGGTCCTTTAATACTTTAAAAATAAGTTTCGATGGATTGGTAGAATTCTGAAACTGTTGAGCATAAAAGGAGGCACGAGTTTGACACACTGCCCTGTGATAAATCTTGATTTTAGCAAGATAACATATTTTCAGATCAGAGTCATATGACTTCCTCCATAATCTTTCGGCCTGTCTACAGACCCTCTTAAGAGATGCCAAGGAAGTGTCATACCAAGGGCTCGGCTCCTTCCGGTGACACTTAGACCAACACATAGGAATCAGAGAATCGAGGGCACCAGAAATCCACTCACAGAAGGAGTCGTATCCACAATCGACCTCAGTGAGCGGACCTAAAGAATCCATCTACACTCAATCAGGAAATTATAAGATCAAGTCTAGGTTCTAATAACATTTGCCTGTCTCATCAGCTAGCCCATGATCATATAGTCCAAGAATACGAACATTTAAGTAATGCTATCTAGGGCGCTTTGGTGGCAGATAGGCCTCCTCTGGGACCAGTGGTGCACCAATGGTTTAACTCTGCGTGTTCAACTGCCCACAAAAAACTAAAAGAAGCCTTAGAATAGTTTCTCCCTCCTGTGATTTAATTAAAATGGCAAGGGCTCAATATAAGGCCACTCTGGAAAAAAGGAAATCAGAAATAAGGACTAAAGCATGGGAAGAGCTCTTGGCTGCCACTGAATTGAAGGACACTTCAAAATTCTGGGAAATGGTAAATCACTCATATTTCTCAGATTGTAACACTAAAGTTGATGATTGCTTAATCGCAGAGGAAGTTTGGTTGAAGCATTTCACGAAAGTATTTCACACAGAAAATGACTTTCTGAACAAGAAGGATAGATCCATTAAGCAGATCTCCACAGATCCCAATACAAATGCCTTAGATATTTCGATCGATCTTCACAAGGTCATTGGAGCCATTAATCGATCTAAGCTAGGAAAGGCTCCTGGCCCCAGCGGAGTTCCTGTAGAATTTTTTTAATCTATGCCCAATCTTTGGGGCCCCCTAGTCACAAACGTGTTAAGTAGTGCTGTAAAAAGCAACATACCCTCCTCATGGAAACTAGCAACTATTATTCCTATATTCAAAAAGGCTAATAGACAAGATCCTTCTTGTTATAGACCAATATCTCTTATTGATTCTATGGCCAAAATGTTGGGTAGTGTGATCTTATCACGACTGGAGGATTGTGTGACAGAGGCACAGATTTTATCCCCAATTCAATTCAGTTTTAGACCTGGACTAGGCACTGTGGAACAAGTATTAAACTTGCACCTTATTCTTAGTAAATATGTAATTGCCAAAAAAGAGCCCTTTCATATGGCATTTATTGATTTATCAAGCGCCTTTGATTTGGTAAATAAAGAGAAGCTATGGCAAATTATGGAAACCTTGGGGTGTGATGCAAGCCTTTTGGAGCTCATAAAAGCACCTACATACGGACCTAAAGGTATCAGTTCAGTTTGGCCTATCTGGGCAGAGAACTTCCCCTATTCCCTCAACCCGGGGAGTTAGACAGGGATGTATTTTAGCCACTTTTCTCTTCTTTATATACATAAATGGGCTTTCTGATTTTTTGATAAAATATGGAAAAGATCTACCAAAGATGGGCCAGAGATTGCTCCCAGTCTTATTATATGCAGATGATCTTGCCGATTTACATCGAAAAGTTGAACTGGGTTGTAATTTAAGCGCAGAAAGAGAAGTTTAGAGTTGACTCCTCAATGCAGGAGGTTTGTGATGCCTGTAACTTTGACTTATCTTGAAGACAGCAAGGAAGTAACTGACTGTGATTATAAACAGAGGAAGATAAATGGAATATGAACATATGAATGTAGAAGTGAACAAAGCCTTGAAGAAGTCCAGTCAGGACGAAACACGTGTCGGCTGATGGCTATTCATTCCCATTTTTATGTTGTGTCTGTATATTTATGTATTTATGTATATAATATGATTTCTCTTTTGTATTAAAAACTTTCTAATTGCATGTACACACGTCGTTTGGTCAAGTTTAGATGAATACATGTTTTTTTCTCTTGGGTTAGTAATTTTTGGTCTACACATTTAGGAAAGGGAGTTTTTCTCATTTATATATTAGTCTACAATATACTAGGATCTCTCACATCATCTCATTTGGATATTATATTAATATAGACATTGACTATTGATGTGCCCCACTGTATTGTTTATTTATTGTCAAAACGGGTCTACTATTGTAAACCCGATATTACACATTAAGGCAACGATGTGTTTCAGTGTATGAGCACTCAAAAATTTATCTTCACATGCTTAGAATGTGCATTTATTTCAAGTAATGAGTTGCCTTTTGTTGTTGATTATTATATGCAGATGATGCTGTAATAATTGCTCGTACTGCAAATGGTCTACAAGGCCTGTTGGATCTTTTCTTAACTTTCATGCAGGACCTTGATCTGAAAGTTAACTACTCTAAGACATATGTCATGACATGTGGCCCTCAAAATACAAAGTCCAAGCAATTCACTATTAGAGGAAATATTATTAATAAGGTGAAAATCTTTTGTTATTTAGGCATGCATGTGAGCTCTTCCATGTTATAGAACACCCATCTTAATTTTAAGGCCCAGCAAATGGTGAGGAATACAGAAGCGATTTTCCATTTTACTTGTAAATTGGGCCATAGACCACCGTCCCAGATCGTAATGCTCTATAACTCCAAGTGTGTTTCCGCAGCCCTACATGGGGCAGGTGTTTGGGGCTACGCTAAAGTACCTACTCTCCAATGTGTTCAGAATAAATTTTCACGTAGGTTACTGATGGTACCTAAGAGCGTAGCAAATATCATCTGCCACGAGTAGGTGGACTTACGATTTATAGAGGATATGATTTCTATTGCTCCTCTTTTGCTGTGGATTAGATGCTGGATGAACCCTGTAGCAAGTCTCGTGCAGGAATGTATTATCGAATGTTTACAGTTGGCCAAATCAAATAGGATTCCTTGGCTCTCATATTTGCAATCATCCTTTGAAAATCTGGGGTTTAGGAATATGTTTGAAGATCCACAGTCCATACCTAAAATGCAAAGGAGTTGCTGAAATCACACCACTCTGAGCATATCCTAAATATAAGATTCCACAGTTCTTTGAAACTGAAAACCTTTGAACCTTATGCTCAGATCGTAATGGCCTCAAATATGGAACCCTATTTGACTTGGTTTCTGAGTCCAAAAACATATTCTCTTTTAACCTTGTTTAGATTAAATTTGATACACTTTAAGGTGGCCTTCCCTAATCAGTGTATCTAGCAAAAAGATCTCCCACTTTGTCCTTGTGATGCCAGATCTAAGCAGAGTACTTCTCACTTTTTTCTCTTTTGTACACTTTATGCTACTCCTAGACATGCTTTCATATTGCCTTTATTATGTGAATTAAGACCTATTCACTATAAGGACGCTCTGACATACGTTCAAATATTGTCAGAAACTCAAATTTGTTACCATGTATTAAACTTTATTAGATCTGCTATCGCTATTAGGAAATGGTACTAGCCTTCTGTCTCCGCTCTATGAGCTTATAATGGAACCAGATATGCTTTGAAATGCATTTACGATTTGCACAAAATGAGAATCTGCTATTATATCCTGGGTATATTTTAATTATTTTAGCATAATATCATATTGTTTTGATAAATTTAGAGAATGTTTTGTAATATAAGAATTGTCAAGAATTTGTAAAATTCTAAAGGGTAGCAAATCTATATTTACTTATGCTTTGAAATGCATTTGTGATTTTGCACAAAGTGAGAATCTGCTATTATGACCTAGGTAAATTTTAACAATTTAAGCATAATGTCATATTGTTTTCTTAATTTTAAAATATGCTTTGTAATATAAGAATTGCTATGTATTTGCACAATTCTAAATGTTAGCAAACTTTATTTTTATATATGCCCTGAAATGCATCTGTGATTTTGCACTAAGTGAGGATCTGCTATCATATCCTAGGTAATCCAAATAATCTTAGTATAATATTATATTGTTTTATAATATTAGAAAATGCTTTGAAATATATGAACTGCCATGAGTTTGTATAATTCTAAAGGGTAGTACATTTATTATTACCATATTTTTTCTTCTATCCTTGCAAGGGCAAATTGGAACAGATAAACCTAGGTTGCTATGGTAGACTAATCTTGTTTTGATATTGGGCTACCCATTTAAACTGTTTTTCAATTTGATGCCTTGCTTATCTTTAAGTTATGTGATTTGTTATGTACTTTTATGCAATTGCCGAATAAAGACTTTTTGACTGACTGACTGTATAAACCTAATGAGAAGTAAACAGGACCAGCAACATCCCATGATATCAGGATCACAGGTTAGGTTGTTTGTGTTGGTTGGGCCATATCTGTCATAGTCATAATCTTAAAACCTTAACTTGCTCATGACTAGCATATTTAAGTTTAAAAGCCTGTTATTCAGTCCCATACGCCATGGTCAACATCTAACAGTTCAATCTCCCTTATAATCATCTTTCTATTTCTTTCAGCCAAGACATCCAGTTTCCCATCCATCAAAGATCTCAAAGATTTTCTCTTGTCTACAAAAAGAAAGCCAAGTGTATCAGTTAATGTAGCCTCCACTTGGTACACTCAGGCTGCTTCAACTGAAGGCTCCACCTGTATTATATTTGGAGTAATTATATTTTTATGCCTTCAACTTTTATGCCTAGTTTAACAAAGTTCTCTGCTTCTATCAATAATTTATCTATCAAATAAAGTAAGATAATGTCAACCTTTTGGTTTAGTTCTGAGGACTATACTTAGCATTATTGGCCTGATTTGTTTCTTACTCAGATCACAAGATCAAGTGTAATGTTGGGAAACTCTTAAAATAATAAGCATACTTATGTGTGTCCTGAAATACAATTGGCTGCAGTTTCAAATGTATGCTGATGCTGGTGCATGGATGTCCCTTTAACAGTCTATTGCACAGTTCAAATATTCTAACATCTGGATTTAATAACTCTCATTCATTTCAATTAATGTGGCTAACTACTACATAATTATGAGGGTGGGAGTTCTCAATATTTATATTTGTAGTCTTCACCCAACTGGTAATATAGTAATGGTGATTTAGAACTGATCGCCAAATGGAATTCCAGCATTTGTGTACACATGATATCTAATAAAGTTTGGCTGATTTCCCCTTCACTAGAGTTGCTGTCATTGTATGAACTTCTTTTTTACCCTATCACCACCAAGACAACCATCATCCCCTGTAGCCAAAAGTGCTAGGAATTTAGCTCCAGATTAATTTCTGACCATAGCTGCACCATTTAATTTGTAGAATTCGAGACTATAGGATTTTTGCCACCCCTTTTTAATCTGAATTTTGTTTCTTAGTATATGCATGCTGTTCGAATATTGTGACCAACGGGGCGAGAATACACCCACCCCTCTTTATAAGAACTCTCATTGACTACCTTTGGATCAAACATGTCTTTGAACACCTCTGGTACAGCCCCACATGAGAGTATGATTCATATTGTCGTCACCTGGCTTCAACCCTCAAATTATCTAAATAATTACTACCTGGCCAACACAATTATTACTTGATAAATGCTCTGGAATTCACTGCATATTCATTTTGACTTCAGTTACATCATGGTTTTTATATGTTCTATTTTGCGATATACGATGACTTTGATTCCCGTAATCTACCTAACACGGTATATGCTGGGATTTTCACCCCATAGCAGCAACCACTGCTGCAATCTAAAACCATATACATGTGAAGAAACAAAATTCCAATTATTTGACCCAGTTGTGCCAGTAGCATCATTAACTGAATCTCTGCAATTGTTGGCCAGGGACAGTTGATCCATAACAATATAGGCCAAGCTGTTTTCCGAGACCAATTTAGTCTATCAACATAATTTCATGCGGGTTCACTCTCATATGAGCTGCAGTGTCTATGAACAATCTATGTTAAAATCTGTCTCAGGTATACCTGGATTCCTTTCCTTACATCATAGCCCTCCTCAAGTAAGCTAGCTTGAAAGCTATTAAGAAGCACAGCCAGTTATGTGTTGTTTTCAGACAAAATGTGTCTGTACTTGGGCACAAATATTTTGTTAAGTACGAGAATTCTCACCCACCTTTAGGTGGCATATTTCATCATTATATCCCTTCTCACACCAGGGCCAATGGTACCTGGTACATGCTACAACTCTCTGTAACAGAGAGGAGCTCTTGAGGTGTTTTCAAATAACACAGGCTTTTCTGAGAATGATGATCTGGGTGAGGAGTGCAGAATACAATGCATGTGTATGCTGAACTAAAATTACCTTTTTGTTAACTGACTCAAAGCTTTAGTCTTATGCCTTCAAGGGATAGGTTAAAAAGAGGGGAGTGAAACTTCACCCCAGTGCAAGAGTGGTCAACGTGTTTCAGCTTGACTCTTGACCTTACTAAGGGGTTCTTAGTCATTCTTCAAGACCATAAAAGTATGTCACTTTGCAAAAAAATGTAGGCAAAGTGTGATGGAAAATAACATAAAAAATCGAAACAGAGGATGACCTAAAGAACTTGTCAGGGGGATCCACTGCCATTCTCACCTAGAAAAGTACTGAAGCGCTTAAATATAGACAAGCTCAAATTGATTTTGCAGACTCAAACTAAAGGTGTGTTCATAGCATGAAAAGGGTAGTCATGCATAAGTGACAATGCACAACAGAGGTGTCATACTAAATTGAAAAAGCAGTCATCATGAAGTTGATCTTACCCACAATAGTTGAGTGTTTGACTTCAAATCTAGCCTTTTTAGATCAGCCTATATAACAGGTGTACACATTGATAAAGAAAAATGTTAAAATCATTGTTGGACCAAAGCAGCAATGAGTTTGGTAGGTCATATCCACAGAAATAGCCTTGTAAAGATATACTCTACTAAGCTGGAAAGCACAGTACTTGTGCACAATAAGAGTAGAGTCTTAAGGGTAGGGCCTTAAGATTGACAGGGGGGAGACATATGAAAGTGCCTAAAAATCAGCTGGGCCTTGTATCATTCAACTATGTAGAGATTTATCATTGTGCATGGGGTCAGGTAGTTGCCTCCCCAGAGATGCCTGATAGAAAGACAAACATGTAGCTCAGAGGGCAGCCATTTCTGGTATGGATTACCAGCCTGAACAGAGTATAATTTAGTCCTTACCTGTAAAGGTTCACTGTTGTCTCTCTCAGGCATGCCTGGCAAAGAAGCAATGCATGCCAGAAGGGGCAGACATTTCTAATGTCAAGAGTGCAGCTTGAAGAGCTTCTGACGTGCAAGGTTATGTTCTCACAAGGTGTCGCTCAGGAAGCTGGGAATTGCAGTCCGGCAGGGTACTAAAAGAACTGGCACAGGGAGACATACAAAAACACTCAATTTGATTTGTAATGTCACAAATAAGTCCTGATGTCAGTTTGCTATAATTTTGGTAAAAGCACAGGCTTTAGACCCACGTTTATTCCATTCTAGCCACTAGCATGCACTGTTCATATATCTTGATGTGCATTATTAATGTTGTGTGGCTACAGAAACTCTATGCACACATATATTAGTAATCCCTGTGAATAATATCCAGTCTTATTACCTCTCAAAGGTTATATGTAACATAATATAAGCATGTATAAGGATATACTACTTCCAAGAGAGAGAATTATAATTAGACAGCAGGTACCTGCTCAGATAACTGTAATCTAGTGTAGATCATAGTAAAGCAGCCCAGGGAATATCAACTTTGAGGCCTATAAAGCGAGTTCTCAATCTAAACACCCAGAATTGTTCTCTATCAAATAAAAGGCTCTCTAGGCTACACATTTGTGATGTGTGGTAAGGTTTGTTGAGAATTGTCCACCTTATATTGTTTTAATTGTGTGGAAAAGTGAAGAAATGTTTGGTCAATTTGATGTTGGAATGCTTGCATCTTATTGTGCTCTGGCGTTCTACTATTCTTGTCCTCACTTTACAGTTAGTCATACACATTTAGGGGCATATTTATACTCTCTTTGCGCCGAATGTGCGTCAAAATATTTGACGCACAATCGGCGCAAACACTGCCCCATATTTATACTTTAACGTCCGACCCCGCGAGCGTCAAAGTTCCACCATGTGCGTCATTTTTTAGAAGTGGGAACCAGCCTTGCGTTAATTATATGCAAGGTAGGCGTTCCCTTCCAAAAAATGACTTTAAGGACTGTGTGCCTTATTTATACTGTGATGTCATTTTGACGCACAGGAGGGGGCAGGCCTTAAAAAACGGCGCCCAGCCTGATGGGCGCCGTTTTTTAACGCCTGGGTTAGGGCAGGCGTTAAGGGACCTGTGGGCTCAGAAGGAGCCCAGAGGTGCCCTCCCATGCCCCCAGGGACACCCCCTGCCACCCTTGCCCACCCCAGGAGGACACCCAAGGATGGAGGGACCCATCCCAGGGAAGTTAAGGTAAGTTCAGTTAAGTATTTTTTTCGTATTTTTTTTGTGGCATAGGGGGGCCTGATTTGTGCCCCCCTACATGCCACTATGCCCAATGACCATGCCCAGGGGACCTAAGTCCCCTGGGCATGGCCATTGGGCAAGGGGGCATGACTCCTGTCTTTGCTAAGACAGGAGTCATTTCAATGGGGGTTGGGCGTAAAAAAAAATGGCGCAAATCGGGTTGAGGCCCAAATTTTGCCTCAGACCTGACTTGCCCCATTTTTTGACGCCCAAGCTCCATTTTCCCCTACGCCGCCGCTGCCTGGTGTGAGTCATTTTTTTTTTACGCACACCAGTCAGCTGCGCCAGCTAACGTCATTCAATAAATAAGGCGCCCGCATGGCGCTTTGGAATGGCGTTAGCCGGCGTTAAAATTTTTGACGCACAACTGCGTTGGCGCAGTTGTGCGTCAAAAAGTATAAATATGGGCCCTAGTGTAAGTTGCACAGACATTGGATCAGATAAATGACTCCATTTGTGTTACACTTGGTGTGACTTTAAGTAAGCATGGAGTTCTGATCCATAAATCGATCTCCATTTGTTGTTGCGTAAGATAGCAGACAGCACAAGAGCCACAAGGAAAGTGTCTTCTGATCTTTGGAAGCACCCAAAGAGTCTCCTGATTGTCACTAGGTCCAGTGTGTACCGCCAAATCTCTCAATGTCTTACTGTCTTACTGGGTTTAAAAGCAAACATTGATTTATTTGGATTCATCTTTCCTGCGTTAAGAATGTGCCAATTCTTTCTAAATACCTTTTTGATGGTATTAATCAGGTGGCTAAAAGTACGTAAACATACCATCGTATTGGAAGAATGTTTTTATTGATCGTCACGGAATGTAGCTCTCTAATTACTTTGCGTTCTTTTTGATGCTTTCTGAACCAAATCTAAAGAGTAGTTCCATTGTATTATGCTTTTGCTGGGTTCGTTGGCATGTTTCTTAAACTACTCCAATTCAGAACAATTTCTACATATTCTTAGAAATTGGCTAACTGGAAGGTTGTTGCTTAAGGCGCTCAGATGGAAACTATCATATAATAATAACAAATTTTGGCCAGGTTTTTTTTGCATTGTACTGAATGTATATGTCCATCCTTAGGATATAGTAGTAAATCTAAGAACACAAGTTGAGTTCTACTGTATTCAAACCATATGTGATCGCTCCTAGTATTCAGCCACTGTTTAAACTAGAGAAACTGCTCTGAATCACCCTCCCAAACTATACAGATAGCCTCACTATATCTTCCCCATATTTGGAGATTAGACAAAAACGGTCGTAGGAAGGGTAGATAGATTTGTTTTAAAAGTTGTGCATCTACAGCTTTTCAATGCTGGGGGATTTGGTTTTGAAATAAAAAAAGCACATTTCCTTAAAGGCTAGTGTGACACAGTGCATTATGAAGGATGTTGGTGTCATATTGTCTCTTGTTTGATCACATAACAAGGATTCTACCATTTGTAAAGTCCCTCTTTTGGGATGCGGTATATAATGACTCTTCTTCAAAGGTAACTGAGTAATGTTTCTCCATATCAGATGGTATATCAGTCAACAGTGTGAAAATGTGTTTCGTATCTGTAAATACAATGGCGTCTGTGACACCATAGGTCTTAGAAAATAGTCGACAAATTGTGAGAGTGGTAAAGTCCTGATTTCAGAAACAATGTGTCTGCCTCTTTCCACCAAAGTCTTAGTCATGTTTTGAAGTCTAGGGATGGGATCTTGTTTCAAGGGTTCATTGTATATTTGAATATTTAACAATCTTAGACGTTCGTCTTGGTATATATCATTGTCAAGAATCATGATTGTGCCCCCTTTATATGTTGGCTTTATCACAATCCGAAGGTCTGAGTCTAGCTGTCCTATGATATTCATTGCATCTTTTGATAAATTGAAGAATGATTTCTTGGCTTGTCTTTTCAGTCTATCAAAGTCTTTTAGAAAAGCCTTCTTAAAGCTGGACACTTCAGTTGGAATCATGTGTGTGTGGGGTGGGTTATTATAACTATATTTTTTTTCTTAAGACTGTATTGGTGATACTGTTGGTAGTATCAGCATCCTCTGTCAGATTAAAGGAAAATGTGAAAAGGATTTTTCTAAAACATTGAGCTAGGTATTTTTGTATGATGAAGTCATCTCCCAAGTTCGTCTGAAGAAATCTATGGCCTTTCTTCAATAAATGTTCTTCTTTCGGGTCAGGGTATGTCTACTTACGTTAACAACTAGGTCACTGCTCTGCTTGCTGATGGACTGGCGTTCTTTGTCAAGCTGCATGTTTTTGGTGAGGTCTCAATAGTACATCCCATTGTGTGTGGTTTCTCTGTTGTTCCAGTGGGGTCACTTGGAAGCCTCTCTTTCTTTATCTTCCTCTTGATTTCCAATGGTCTTGTCCTAAAAAGGGTATGATTCCTTGGTTCTGGAATAGAGTTGACTGAAAAGGTGGAACAGAAAATCCTCATGGTTTAGGGGGCCACCGTAGAGATTGGTTAGGAGCATCTGGGAAGAAAGCACATCATCCTCCTGGTTGTCTTGACCTATTCCTCATTGTATGTTCAGGAGTACCACCACCTGATTCTTCACTGCTACTCCAGTCTTCTGAGTTGGAAGTCCAGTCATCCGTGTCTTGATGCCAACCTCTGCCACCTCTCATGTTCTTGTTCTGGGGTTGTGGTTTGAAGTTGTCTGTTGTCTGTGGATAAACCTTTTCATGAGACAAATGACTCACGTCTTTCTTCAGTTTGTTAATCTGGGTTTGCAACATGTGCTCTTTGGTTTCATTCATTATTTTATTCACTTCTTCTAGTTTTGTCTTGAACTGGGTGAGTTGTATAGCTCATTTAATTTGGGTCTCCAAGGTCTGGATTTCCACTGAAAGGAGATCAGCAGTTTTGTTTTGCTGTATTGATAATCAGAAATGACCAGTCCCTGGTACATTGTCAGGTGATCAGGGAGGGAGCTCCTCTCTATTACAGACAGTTGTAGCCCATATCACGTACCATTTGTCCCTGTGTGAGGAGGGACCCAATGATGAAACATGTTACCAAAGGGTGAGTGAGGGTTATCGTCCTTAACAAAAAAACTGTCTTCAAATACAGACATGGTTTTGGACTAGTCACTTGCTCCCTGTGGGCCTCTCTTTTTGTGTTGTGAACAGAAAAGCTAATCTCACTCAATGAAATTTGAAGAACTTCAATATCATGAGCACATCTTTCAATCTCAATAACAATTTTTGCATCGGCTGTGGAAGGTCAAGCCCTGGCTCTAGAAAAACATTTTGTGAGAAGAATTTAGCTTGCACAGCACATTTTCATAACTATCCTCAATACTCATTGTGCTTTTGTTCATTCAGCACTCTGCTCAGTTTTAAAGCAGGTGTTAGTGGGCTTATGAAAGAGATCAGGAGAGGTGAGAAACCCTGATATTCTGTCACTGTATCTAAAGCTTAATGGCTGCCGAGTCTTCAGTTGTAAATGCTGCCTCTTCACAATGCTTACCTTCCTTCCCACTTTGACTGTCAGTACAAAACTGAAAAGGCAATTAAACATCTTAAAAGTCTAGTGTGTAAATATACATAAGAAACACATGGCAAGGCTTTTGAGGCCAGCTTGTTTTCAAGCAGACTTTGCCACATTGTTTTGCCATTAACCTATCACTTAAAACCCTAGTGCCTTTCAGTCGAGTTCAAAATCCAAGGCTGAGTCACTGCACTGTACACATAACAATTGTGGAGCTAGAGCTGAGAATACCAGCACAAGGCCAGAGCTGAGAATACCAGCACAAGGCCAACTAACATCTGATGCACCAATCTGAATTGAGACAGAAAAACTATGGAGCTGGTCCACCACAGTCTTGAACCCAGAACCCGGTTACCCCAAGCAAACCCAATAATCTAACTGTAGGGGTAATAGTGAGAAAAGCTTGTTTTAATATTAACTGTATCAAATTTATACATAAAGCTGTATTCCTTGCTTCATCCCTCTCTATTGACTGTCAATTCATTTTCCCTCTGTTCGCCCTTCTGCCCTAATACAACCCACACTCATGGAACAACCAACCCACCACCCCCACTCTCACCAGAATGTGAAGTCCCTAAGTTCCTGTGGTGAGCCTCCTGCTAGGACTCACGGTTCTCTACCAACCTACCATCCTCAAATAAGCATATAATTTCCTTCTTGATTGCACCATCCCTAACAATTAAACCTAAACATGAAAGGTAAACATGAACTCTTGCACAAATTGCAGGAGGCCATCTCATCAGTAACAATGTTACAATTTTACCTTATTTGAATCTAACCCATGTAACAGCAGCCTTGTACTAACAATTACCACCATCAGAGGTTGTGACACGCAACTAATTTATCTCTGATGTACAACAGTGTCTGAGACACTGTTTGTGAATCCCAAATGGGTTCCAAGGGATCTGTCTCATTAATATTCATGAGGCAGGTTATAATTTGCAACCCATTGGGAATGGCCAGCACTCACAGGGATGGTGGTCTGCTGGCATCAGTAGACCCTCATGTCTGTGACTGCTTTTTAAATAAAGCAGTATTTTTTTTAAATGCATCCAGTTTTCCTTAATGGACAACAGGATGCATAAAAATTAAGTTTTCTTTTCAGTTTTTAAGAGTGGGCAATTGTCTTTGGGACCACTGCCTGCCCAAAAAAAAATGTTGATGCCCCCATTCACAAAGGGGAAGGACAACCTTGGGGACCCCTTCCTGTTTGCAAATAGGTTACCACCTCCTTCACAGAGTTGGTATTATATGATCGCTTTGCGACTGCATTTTGGTAGCAAGACATTCATACATGGCCCTGCAACTCGGTGTTAGGAAGGTACGCCCTTAACACGCCCCTAATAGTGACTAATGAGTTACTGACTCGCAAAATAGGGTTGGTACATACCAAAATGTATTTTATCCATTGCAAACGACCCAAAGAGCCGTTTGCAATGCGTAAAATGCGTCAAACATCTGGCCCTAAATCCCCAATACCATATTTAGAGATGGATTGGTGTGTGTGCCAACCAACCTTTTTTTCTCAAGGAAATGCCACCCATTCCTCAGGCTTATGAGTGAGTCCTCCCAATAGGCTAGCACACAAGTATTTGTATCACCATCCATTCTCGATTCTGTACCCTAATCCTTGTCCACCCTATGTACAGACCTAGCTAGCATAACTCTTCCTTATTCTCGCCAGCCATTTCGTCGAATACCCTCTGATCAAAACCAAATGCAAATGCAGCATGCAATGATTTCTTCTGACAACAGAAAACTGAACTGATAACCTACACCCAAAAAATTAACCACTAACCTTGGCTTCTGGAGTTGTGTGCTACTCTCCATAAATCGCTTAACGCTAGAAGTAGCTCTGTATACAAATGCAATTACAATACAGTACAACATAATACAACGAGGCAGCCACCTGCTAAACGCTTTGGGCGCATCATGAAAAAATATGAAATCCACCCCACTACCTCTTTACGAAAACTACGTTTCCAAGCAAATTTGCAACCCGTAGGATTGTTCGATGAAGATAAAGGTGGACTGGAATTGAAACGTACGATATCGTATTGGGAGAGGGCACGGCGAGTTGATCTAACTTTACACATACTCAAGAAGCATCGAGAATGTAGCTATTGTGCAGCAGGTTGGCATTGAGGGTTTTGAACCACAGATAAGAAACATTCCAAAAGAGAAATGCAAACATTAGGCATCTATTAACCGACCAGAGTGGGCATTTTTTGCTAGTTTTAGATAAGGAAATACTATCCAGGATACGGAAGCCTGTTCTTGAGGAAGTCTCGTCTTAGAAACCGACTCACTGTGGCTCAAACTGGGGCACTTGAGGTAGAAGTCAGCTTCCAGCACAACACTTAAAACTTTAAATGTCAAACAGTGTTTCTCTTTATCTATGTTTACCCAACGACTGAACGTTTTCGTTGTTTCCGCTGCCAATTTTTCCGTTGGTTCTACATGATTTGTAAATTCTAATTTAGATAATAACTTAATGCGGTAAATGTCAATTTAGCTATTTCTTTGAACTATATGTTACATACATTTCAAGTCAGGCTTTGTTGGCAAAAGCAGCGTTGATAGCGTGGGTCAGGCAGTAGCTGCTGTGGTGGAATAAGATTGCTTGATGTGTTTTGTTTCTCCTGCGGAGACAAGGGTCTAATCTGCTGGTCACATGTTTGCATCCCTCCCAGCACGGTCAACGTGGCGTTTCTATTTTACAAGACAGCAACAACAAGAACACTAGTTTTGTGTAGAAATATGAATAAATAAATAAATACATAAATAAATAAGAGACAATTACAATGATCAGTTTTACTATTATTACATCGATCTCTGCTATTTACAACACCCATAATGACATCACATTTTAAATGCTACATGATTTTTAAATACAGATTTCATCATAGTTAGAAAGAAACAATCTGATACTTGATTATGGAAAAAGACCACAGAAGTGATGTTGGGAATGGCCTTAACTGCGTGATATATTCCTGGTAAGATAGCTCTTGTCATAGGCGCACCAGCTTCAGCTATATTTGTGTAACCCGTGGGCCAGATAGCTGAATGCCAAATGACAAGCTCAGCCTTATGTACTTCCTATTGCAATAAACTCAGTGCCATTGAGTTGCTTATAACTAACACCTCTAACATACACCATGTAGGGTTTACACTACACACCTGTTGACTGTTATCACCTAAGAATGTTAAGTTATAAGTGGCATTTACAGAGATGTCTCCGCAGATTGCAAGGTCAAACGGACTGATAAGGCAGTTTTGTTGACCCCCTAGCCACAAACCTTTCCCTGGAATTGGCAAACAGTAAAGGGGAGTAGATGGCAAGGTCCATCATCCGTCATTCCAGTAGGTGGAGAAGAAGGTGAAATCTGGAAGTAACACCCTCTCCGCGCCAATGTATTGCATGGGTGGGGGGAGCAGAAAGACTGCTGGACCCTTTATATAGCAGGGGCACAGCAGAATTGCTGAGCTGGCCTCCTGGGCGTTTTTTTTGTTCTTTTTCCCTGGTGTATAGAATGCTGTGTGCCTCCTGGCGTGCAGATTGAGGGTAACCCCCAGTCTGCCTCCCACAGGGGACAAAAAGACGTTTGGGGTGGTGGTACAGCCCAGTGCCAGGGTGGATCATCCCCGTGCCTTCTTTTCTTCTTTTTTTCCTCTGCTGTCTAGTAGGATTTCTGCCCCAGAGGGGAGAGTGGGAGCAAACCTACCAATCTGCCCTTAGGGAGCAGAAAGACTGTTAGCGCCATTTTGGGGTGGAGCATGACCAGGTGCCAGGTTGGGCTGCCCCACCTCTTCTTTTTTCAAAAAATAAATTTCGGGTGGCTAATGATATTTCGCCCCATGAGGGGATGACGGTTAGTAACTCCCCAAATTACACTCCAGGGGCAGAAGGGCTGCTCGTCTTTCTAGGAGGAAATTTCCCTTGCCATGTGGAGCCACTCCACACCGAGTATCCCTGGTGTTGAGTGGGTGGATCACTGTTCGGAGGTCGTGGTCCTGACGAATTCCCTAAGAAGTTGAGAAATGCTGTTGGCAATCTCCTCCAATCAAGCTATACCTTTCCTGAACAGAGCAATGCTTGGGGTAGCAGAGTCATGCACCGATAAATTGAAAGTAGACAGCGCCTAATAGTTCTGTCTGCTTTCAACTTGGTTTCTTTGGCTTCACTATACTGTGTGCTCTGTGTGTCATTGTAGCATAAAGAAGATACATTCGAAATGGGAGGACACATCTACTGTAATACAAAGGTAAAAGGGTGGACGTGAATGGTTTGTCCAACACATTTAAGCAGTTAAGGAAAACTAGCTTGAAACCAAGAATAAGCTATACTAAGAGAGAGGAGACATGCAGATGATGGAGGCTAGGAGGTAGTCATTTAAAAGAAATAGAGTGAACACATGGAAGTCAAGGTCAGATATTCATGCAGGGTTTCAAAATACACTGGGAGGAGAATTTTGTGGAATAGTATGCAATCTGAGGAACTAAAGCTTTAGAAAGAAACTGTATGAAGAAAACAATATTATTTGCATGTGAGATAGTGCTATAGTAAGTATTTTGAAAGATACCACGATCAGGTGAATAGTCTGTCTGCCACTAGGATTTATTTATATTGGGAAAGTAATGTGCTTGCATTGTGTAGGTGCATTTACCCCTGCCATAAGTGACCAACTGTGCATATGTATCTGGTATTCAGCCTTTTATCGCAGTAGTAGCATTAAACCATGTTTTATGATCTCATTTAGTGGCCAAATCTTTTTACCTGGGTCAGTAAAAGTGTGGCCCACTAGCCTCTCTTGTGTAAGGTTCTGCTGTTTTGTAAAAACTCAGAACCTTGTTCTGATATCCTGTAGGTTTGTGGAACAAGTGTGCAGTAGGCAGGTAGCACATGTGTATTAGTAGGACTTTGTGTGTGTCTGAGTACCAAAATTAGTGGAATCCATTTTGGATGTCACTGATTTGCCATGACAAAATGGGGATGAGGACAGCTCCCCCAAACAGCTGAGGTGTATTGCCTCCATTGTGTGGCTTGAGGATGGAGAGCACGACACTAAAGTGAGGAAGATGAAGACAAGACTACCTTTAGAAAATCCAAGTGATCAAAGAGTTGTGGAACACTCTAGGAGTGAAGGTTATAACTGCACTTTTTGTTGTGCAAGCTAAGAATGTTTCTAGGTCAGGCCTGCCCTTTTATGTGTCTCTGCTTACTACTTCAGAGAGGCTAATGACAGCCAGGTGTCAAAACTTCATACAATGTTATGGCTGCTCCAAGTTGGAGACAGCCCCACTTCTACCTGCTGTGAAAAGCAGTGTCAGGTGGCTATCTAGGGCAGTCTGGCAGAACCTAGCGGACTGGTCTGACAGTTTGGTGTATGGCCATTTTTTTGGCTGTTTGTGGGCCTGTTTTATAGCCTAGTGGGCCGGTTATTTCTCTTGTAATACCATGAACATTGCCTGCAGCAAGTAGAAATGCATGTAGTTGATGTCTTGCAAAACACATATGCAGGGCCCCACCAATCTAGTGTTGCAAGCAATAGTCAAATCATGGGTGTGTGCCCCACCTGTTTGGGGTGGATCCTCTTGTTTATGAACACGCACCATTATGGGGCAACTCTGGCCTCCTCATAGGTGGCAAGATGTTGAGCTGGGAGATGTGGTGTTTTGCAGGCATCCACAGCTGTCAACATATCCTCAAACAGGGCACCCTCAAATCCTTGCGGTGCTCTGGGAGGAATTTGATCTCTCATCCCATCGTTCTTGGCAGTATTTGCAACTACAGCATTACCTCAACTATCATCTGGGTACGTGGCCTTCGGCCTTCCAGCCCTCTCCCGTGGTCTCTTTTCTCATTGTGTGGGGTCGCTTACGCCGGGTAATGTCTGGCTTCTATTGCCTCCTGAGCCACCATCTTTTCTCCCTGCCCCTCCTAATTAGCCTCTGTGACATATGGCACACCAGACGTCAGGCAGAATATGAAACTGAAGCTTGGGGGAACCTTTTGGAGGCACTGGATCTTGGGGCCCCTGAGGCAAGGTTGAAGTTCTTTCTCTTTAAGTCACTGCATGACTGGCACTGGACTCCTGTAAAACTACAAGCAACAGTCCTGCTACCTTATGCAAATTGCTGGTTCTGTGACCGTATACATGTCCTCTTAGATTGCCACTCGATACAATCTTTTTGGGAGGAATTTGCCACGACACTGAGCGAGACTCTACCAGTCACGACCCCCTTTCCTCATCCCCTGATCCTCCTACATGACCGAGCGAATTCGCCGGACCTTTCCCACCTTGTGCACTGTTTATTGCATATGGGGCTCACCACAGCAAAAACATGCATTCTCTGTCACTGGGGTTCCCTCCCCCACAGTGTGGAGGCCAGATGTTATATTTTTGTGTTGCTGCCTGGGGACCGTGCCTGGTCACAACCCTTGAGGATGCGTACCCACGTCCTTCTCTCCACTCTACCTTATCTGTTTTATTTTTTCTTCATTCCCCCTTTACCCGGCCGACGATCCTGAACACAGATGTGGACCCATGCATCGTCCTCGGTACTGCCCTTACTTGGCCTCTGAGGGCCCCTGCTTTGTCAGACCACCACATGCTATATATCTAGTCCTATGTATAATTTTGCACTGTACACTTCGTAGTGTATGGTTGCTTCACATATCATGCCTTATGTTCCCTACTCCCTTTCCTTAGCCCTTGTTTTGTTTTGATGTTCCAATACAGAATTTTGAAACCAAAAAAATGCATACACAGCTTGTCTTTCCGATGTCAAAAGTGCCCTGATTTGCAAATGTGGGGCACTTTTTTAGATATCTGATTTTATAACGGGGGTCACTTTTAATTTGGTGCCTGGGACTATTTTCTGTACTAGTCAGACCATACTGAGAAGATTCACTTTACACATAGGCTGCGTCTGGATAGCAGCCTGCGAAGCTTACTTGAAAAAGAACCACCTCAAACTATACACAATCCAAACATTTTTGGCAGCACAGACAGCATCGGAAAAGCTACATCCAGTTGCAATTTTTGCAAATAACCAACGAGACCTGAGAACAAACCCTTTCAACAACACCTCAGTGAAAAAAAGGTATTTCAGTAGTATGAACCCAGATAAAGCAGTCACCGATTTAACTGAGAAACAAAAGGCAATACAAGTATAATAGTGTCATAATCCATGTGGAATTGCAGTATCTGGTCCAGTGTGCCAGAACTTTCAGTAATTTAATTCAAGCTATACAGAGGCAAAAAATATTCACTGAGCATTATTGTATAGACAAGCAACCCTGTATTTCTCGCGGGCCATTTCTCCAATGCTGCTTAGTGGTACATGCAGAAATAGCACATAGACTTTGTTTATACAGGGGATAATTTTGAAAACAAAAGCATACGGTACTAATTAAAAAAAATATATATTGGTTTATCTAGCATTTGCTTCCACAGTTCTGAGGCTTCGTGGTATTATTATAAGAAACAAGTGCCACCATCACTCGGCTTAACGATCCACATGCTTTCAGCCATCATGATTTGAACTTGCATCCTGTAAGTATCTCACAAGTCAAGCCAGCAGGTATTTAACACTTGCTATGAGAAGGGTATTGCAAGGGTTCAGACAGGATATTTTGGAGTCAGTACATAGAAGAAGGAGTTGGTCCTGCTAGCGCAGGTGTTTTAATTAGAAATTATTAATGAGTGTTTATTATTTTGAATAATGAGTTTATGTAGAAAATGAATGACGTAGAAAATTAATGACCGCATTTCAAAATGTGACCTTGAAGAATGGCCACCAGTGCTCACAAAATGTTCTAATTAATGATTAATACTTATGAAGTTTTTAATATGCAATATACTAATGTAGTAACATGTCATATTAAGGGTTATGAAGTGTGCTCTAGCTTTATTAATTATAGGCCTTAACTTAGCGAGCGTCTTGGCCTAGTCTTGCCAGGCCTCATGCAGAAGCAGTATTTCTTAGTGGTTAATAAAAATGCTGACCGAGTGAATTAAACTGTGAAATGTCCATTGTTTTGTTAAAAGTGCTTGACAGAAGCTTTTCGTGAGAACCAACTGCAAGGAGATGATGTTCCCGCTAGTGTAACAACTTATGTGTAATGTGTGTGAGATGTACTTTCCCAGGACAAGAACAATGAAGACACTGACTGGAGCTGAAGATGTAACAATATTGTTACCTGACGAGCATGATGATGAGAACATTGCGTGTGAGTAGTGAAACATTAGAATTCATAGATTTAGTATAGAAATATTATTGAGTAAAGTATAAACGTACGATTAACTGACCAATAGGGAATTAGGGGATAGTTTTGGTGACTTTGATATAACAACGCAGCAGAGGAGATTTATTGAGACCTATTACGATTTGAGATCTAGAGAGAAAGTTGAGAAGAGAGAGAAGAACTTTAGGAAAGATTCAAGATTTATTCTGACATTGGGCTCATGTTTCCTGACTGAGAGCCTGATGCCTTGCTGATCGACTGATGACCTGAGGACGAAGACTGATTCTGCTTTGCTGGCCCATACAGAGGATAGGTAGATATAATGAAACGTGACTGTTATGCACTTTGTGCTTTTCTTTCTAGGTACCAACTGCGTTGTTTTGACAGATCCATAGTTAGATGTTTTTCCAAAGTTGTGTTTCTAAACTGTTTTGCATGAAGTCACACATGCTGTTGCTAACCTGACGTTAGTTAAGTGCCCTCATAAATGACTGACAAATTACAGGGACATTGATGAATTATCCTGCTGAATTTCCATGTATGTTATATCTTTGTTGCAGCTGACTCTACTATTAATTTGCACTGTAGCTTTAGAATGTGTTGTGGTTCAAGCTTTGATTAGATTGCGTTTCTTTCACCGCTTTTATTTTTATATGTGTTTCATTTGATTTTGAGATTAATCTACATGACCCTAGCATTGTTCATATAGGGAAATAAACTTACTAAACTTTTACAGTGTGGTTATTCATGGCTGAAAAGTCATGGTGCATGATATTTACTGACTCCCTTGATTATTGATTTTATTGATTGCTAATGGTTATTGATTATTGTGTATTTATTATTGATTGTCTAACGGAGCTATGGTAAGAACTTCTTAATTGCGAGTCAAAAGGTTCATCGACCTATTTGCGTCCCCTTGTAAGTATACTTATTAAGGTCTGACGCGCTAACAGTTATGGAAGCAGACTGATGGGTAGTCTCCTTAAGAGCTGGTCATAGGTGTCAGGTACAGACTGATAACAGAGACAGTAAGAGACCGATGGTTCGCCTCCTTAGGAGCCTGCCATAGACGTGCAATATACAGAGACAGGTGCCCCAGTGATGATAGCAGTTTGAAGTGGTCCTTTAAGAGTTTATTAATATTAAGATTTGGATTTTGTTTTTTAGTGATGATAATTGGAGAGACAATGATGTTTCCTTAAGCCCAGGAATGACTTTCCCAGATCCTGGCTCCTGCTAATGGTTGCTGAGGATGTTTCCGGTGTTCTAGTAATAGAGTAAGTGAAATAGATCATGTTTGCACAGCTTATGCAAATCGCAGGTGAAATGTGAGGTATGTGAAATTTTTTAGGGAGTTTGTGTATTCCAAATGAAGTTTTAGTAGGAGTGTGGGTATTCCGCAGTGTGAAAGTAGGGAAGTCATCAAACTTCATATGTGTGTTGTGCTTTGGGCTCACAAATTGTCCAAGTAGTTGTTGATGTACACACCCTGTGTGGTCTAAGACTCTGGAGTATATTGGAAAGTGTATGAGACACTTGGTTATATGTTGTAATCTGACTGGTTTAGTAGGTTGGTCGGGCGGAGTCAACAAGTCAGTGTGTGAGTTAAAGTGGGTAAGAGGAAATTTCGACTGAGATTTGGTGAGTCCTATGTGCACCAGGACAGACCCATTGATCAGTTGAGAGTAAATTTTGCAGGTCGAATTTTGCTTGCGAATGTGGGAGATTGAGAAAGAGGAATAGCTGAATGAAAAGAGCCATCAGTGAAAATTCGTAAGGTTTCTGAAGCGATTGTGTTACCTTTCCTGTAGTAAACCAGCTTTTTTTTTTTTTTTTTGATTAGTGCTCGCAATATTTTACATTAGTTTTATGAGGATTGGCGTTTAGGAGGACGAGCCGCAAGACTTTGTCAGCCACAGTACGTGTGAGTGCGACGGCATTGGAGCCGCGCTGGGATAGGTCGGTTAGTGAGAAGAGTCGGGCACAGATTGCCAGCCGTCCATGAGAGGCAATTGGTTGAGAACGTGGGTGAAAGGAATCTTGGGATTAAAAGTAATTTCCTGATTTAATTTAGAATAAGCAAAAGTAGAAAAGATTAAGTTTTTCAAAGCGTTGGGAAATACTCTAAGGTGAGATACGTACATTACAGCGAGTGTAGGAGAGCCTACAGTGCCGAAAGGTACACCGGCTTACATTGTTATGGAAGAGAAAGGTGTCGCACCATGTCTTTGGCTAAAGCAATGGTGGAAGTTGACAGAGAAAAATGGGAACTTAGCATTGCCTGAAAATGGGACATTCAATTTGAGGATTCTGGAGCAATTAAGGATGGCGCTGTATGAATCAAAGCCCCTTCCGAGACCAGCACAGTTTGAGGCATTAGCAGTTTGGGAGCTGGTAGCTAGACAGCACAACAAGTACAATTTGAGAGAAG